>NC_089036.1:15363000-16008500 GCF_034140825.1 Oryza sativa Japonica Group
GTATAGGAAGACAGTAAAATTAAACTAACTCTGTGTTGTACGGCAACAGTATGAACATCTTGTAATGCTGCGCCTTCAGGAGATGGACGAGATTGTCCTCTGTGGCTTGCGGATATTGGTCGAGCATTGCAACGTTTACTTTCCGAGGGTCGATGAATCCAGTATCGAAAACCCCCCGCCGTCGGGCCCTTTGAATCTCCATTCTACAACGATAAAAGAGAGTATATATTTTATATAGTCTACTTATATACAAGGACCTAATTAATTAAAGGAAACGTTGTAAGAAATCTAACTGAACGATATACTTACAAAATCCAGCAACTCATAATAAAGACGTCGAGGGCGTCCAGCTGGTATAGTTCGTAGAATCCCTTGAAATTGATCCAGAGAATGTCATCTCCTTGCAAGAAGTCCGTGTCCCTGATCCTCGCTCCGATCATCTCTCTACCGGTGGCGCTCATCTCCATGTACAGCTAATGGTACTTGTACATTTGTGTGGGTAGGGACTACAGCAGCTCAAGCTTGACAAGCGGTTTACCGAGTTCGTACATGTATTTCACTTCCGCCTTTTCGATTGGTGCGTCTCGTAGCAATTGATCCGTAGTTAGTCCGGTGTCATTAATAAAGTCTTGTATTCCAAAATCTTCACCGGTCACCAACGGCTCGATCTCCTGGTTTAGTTGCTCTCCAAGCTGAGGGACTGGTTTGGACTTTCCAGAAGATGCTTTCTTGAGTGTTCGCTCATAGTCCGATAGCTTTATGGCCTCCTTGGCAGGTGCATACATACCCCTGAAGAAGTTCCTGACACTCGGGTCTATAGGAATCTTCTTTTCTGGACTTCGAGGCTTCAATTGTCTCCTGACTTCTAATGCCACGTAAGCGTCAAGCTCCTCTTGCGTGCAATCGTACCCTGGGTCCTTGTTCTTGGCGGTGTCAACTTTCGCCTTCTTCGTTGCCCTTGTGGGGGCAGGCGGTGGAGCTTGGGGGCCCTTGACTTGGAAGGTGCCGGAAGAGGAGCTTGAGGAGGAGTCGGTGTAGGAGCCTGAGGAGGAGTCGGTGCAGGAGCCTGAGGAGGAGATGGCGGAGCCGGAGGAGATGGTGCACGAGACGCCGCTTGTCACCCAGGGAGGATGATGTACCGCTTGTGCCATAGAATAATGGCGTGGCTTGTGTCTCGTAGATGCGTCTCACCGTCTCCTCCAGGGTAATCCAGCTCGAGGTCCTCGTACGCGCCTTCGACCAACTCAACTTTGACCTTGGAGTATCCTGCTGGAATCGGCCTACAGTGGTAAGTACCTGAAGGGTCCGTTGGGATGGCCATGCCCGACGCCACCTTCATGTGGTGAGAGGTTATTTATTAGTAATCAACATATATAAGCAGCAACTAGCGGAATGGCCAAATCTAACATCTATAAACTACGAGCTTACCTTTATTGATAAGTTCTTGAAGGGAATATGCAGCTCACATGGTGTCCGCTGAGTGATGTCATCACCGGGCAGGTGGTTTCGTCCTGGGTTTGCATGGCGTCCATGCTCTGTGATCCTACCTGCCCCGTTGAGGCGCAGCTGCTACGATTTCCTGACGGGCTCACCATTGCAGGAGAAATGGTCGGCTAGGGATCATGGGACCGATGTGCGTCCATGCGTTCATCAACCTTCCTTGCCACCTCCTCTTGCATGCTGAGCTCGTAGCTCGATACCCTGAACTCAAGATCTGCAATCTTCGCCTCGGTATCTCTCTTGCTCCTCATCCGACTCCTATACGTGTGGATGTCCTCCTTGAACCCAATCTTCCAAGGAATCACCCATTTCTCTCGTGTTCGTCCTGGATGCTCTGGAGTCTGCAGGGCGAGTGACAGCTCGTCCTTCTCTCTGTCCGGTCGGAACGTGCCCTAAGAAGAGGCTTCCACTGCGTCTGTTAGTCAACACGCAGCCTCGCATATCTGATCGCCGAAGACCAGGGAGCCATCAGCTGGGTTGAGCGTTCCACCGTGAGCATAGTACCAGAACTTCGATCGTTCCGGCCAATTAGCGGTGGCCGGTTCGATACCCCTCTCAAGCAAGCTAGCCTCCATCTCCTCCCACTTCGGCATCACGATGCTATAGCCGCCTGACCCCAAGTGGTGATGGTACTTCTTCTTGGCAGCATTTTCTTTGTTTCTTTCCATCATCGCCTGCCCTTTTTCACCTGTCTTATATGCAACGAACTCGTCCCAGTGATCCCTTAGCTTTGGGAATGTGTTGAAGTTCGGTGTCTGCCCCTTCAGGATATATTTCTGGTACAGATCTCCCTTGAAGCTCTGAAACTGTTCTGCCATTTTCTTCAGAGTCCACCTTTTCACTTTGTCCTCTGTACCCGCGGGAAGGGTGAATGTTTCGAGCATTGTGGTCCACATCATCTCTTTCTCCGAATCTGGGACAAAGCTCTCATGATCTCTGCGTGCCCTTGTTCTGCGCCAGTACACCGTACTGACAGGCACGTTATCCCGCACAACCCAACCGCTGTGACGTACATAGTTCTTGGCGGCTTCTGCCGGGGCACTAGGTCGGCCGTCTTCGTCCACTTCCGTTATGATGTGCCGACCCTCAAGCTTCTTTGCGGCACCTCGTTGCCCGCGTGCCCTCTTCTGTCCAGCGGAGGGTTGACTTCCACTAGCCTCCTCCTCCTGGTTCCCCTCCACATCCCTCTCCACGTGCTCCTCCTGGTTCCCCTCCGCATCCCTCTCCACGTTCCCTTCCTCGTTCAAATACTGGTTTGGATCCTCGTTCCCCTCTTCTTCGTTCCAGTACTGGCTGCTTCCCTCCGCGATTGTATCGTACAATATCTGTTCCTCATCGCGATCAGCCATATGTTCATACAGGAAACTGCTGCTAAGTCATGAGACATTTATGTTTTAACAATCTTATATGCTAACAATCATATATGCTAAGTCATACATACTATGTCTCATCGCGATCAGCCATATGTTCATACAGGAAACTGCTGCTAAGTCATGAGACATTTATGTTTTAACAATCTTATATGCTAACAATCATATATGCTAAGTCATACATACTACGTCTAACTGTCGTATATGCGAAGTCATATATGCTTAGTCTAACTATCGTATATGCTAAGTCTAACTCTCGTATATGCTAAGTCTAATTACAAATCTAATAATCGTATATTAAAACAATAATAATCTTATACGAAAACTCAAATAATCTTATACTAAAACTCAAATAGTGATTTATGCTAAGTCTAGGTGACGTATATTATAGGACCCTAGCTAGTCAATAATTATATACTAAGTCTAATTACAAATATAATAATCTTATATTAAAACTCAAATAATCTTCTACTAAAACTCAAATAGTCATATATGCTAAGTGTAACTGTCGTATATTAGAACCCTACACAATCTTATATGCTAAGTCCAATTACAAATCTAATAATCTTATACTAAAACTCAAATAGTGATATATGCTAAGTCTAGGTGACGTATATTATAGGACCCTAGCTAGTCAATAATTATATACTAAGTCTAATTACAAATATAATAATCTTATATTAAAACTCAAATAATCTTATACTAAAACTTAAATAGTCATATATGCGTAGTCTAACTGTCGTATATTAGAACCCTACTGTCGCGACCGGGAAAATTGCCTTTTCCCGAACGCTAGTGTATTAATCCCCGTCCCAGGAAAAGCCGGGGTACACCACATAAACATGATATAAAAGACACATCTTTATTATATCAATAATATTTACATTATTATAAAGGCACTTAAGACCTGACAAACAAAAATAAACAGCAGCGGACTAGCGGGCCTACGGCTCCATCTTCACAGGCGCTCAACTGGGGTATAAGCCAGGACTCCACCTAAGACTTCTTCTCCAAAGCTTCTCTTACTGAAGGGGGGGGAAGATTGAGCGAGAATGAGTACAACCACAGTACTCAGCAAGTCACACCGGCAGATGCATGATTAATGCAAGGGAGTACAAGGGGATAATAATATCGGGGTTAAGTTTTGCAGAAAACCGCATTTAAAAGTCACTTAGTTGCTCAAAGCCATTTATAAAGACGATCCTAGAGCTACACAATATTATTAATCAAGGCCGTGAACCCTCACGAACCTGCCTTAACCCAAGGCCTACGATGATTCAGACCGAACTGGCAACCCGACCCTGGGTCCCAGCTCGTCCCAAGCCAACCCAGGCCAACCATTCCACATTTTAGTTGTTAAGCAAATTTTAAGAATTAAAACACTGACTTGGGTACATTGCTCGGCTTGCCCATAACCGAGGGCGCGGCTATTCGAATAGATTATACTCTGATCAGAGGTGTACATCTTTACCCACAAGACACATCTTCCTCACGTGTAACCACGTGCCACATACCACCACGGTATACGGACGGAAGACGTGACATAGTTCCCAACCCATCCTAGCCATAAACAAGAGTACCGACCCAACCCTACCTACGGCCGGAACCCCCGGGACAGGCAGGCAGGATTGAGCCCCCTAGCAGCAGGACACCAGCCCTGTGCCATGACATCTCGACTACCGGGCCGCAGCTCGTGTAGCCTTCATTTGTCCTAGAGATGTCCATCGACCCCCGACTTCGTTCATCTCCATCCGTGTACTTTTGTTTATAACCAGAGTGAGCCACAAACTAAGCCTTACCCACTAGACATGTGGAAGTACGGTAGTGCTTTGCAACAGAGGCCCGAGCTTAATCCTTATAGTGGCCGGGGTGCTACTTCCCACAACTGGCATGCACCCAAACCCCACCGAAAAACAGGTTTTAGGGGCTTTGAAAGAGGAAGGGAGGGGTATGTCCAATTCCACCATAATCCAACAATTCCATAATGTCCAAATGATATGAGATTTCCCAGAGTCTAAAGTTATAAAACCACCTAATGTTGCCTAATTAACCAGCGAAGCATCTACCTAAGTTCACACTAGTGGAACCATAAATAGAGTACCCACTAGTTGGGGTTTTATTTTCCTAGGGTGAACAAGGTAATAATAACAATAGCAATAATAATGTCATAACAAAGGTAAATAGGCATGGCTAAATAAAACAGTGATAACGCGGGAATTTAAATAAAGCGATAATGCATTAATTTAAATTAAAATAATTTTATAAACTGGGATTCAATATGCTCAAGGATGATGTGACTTGCCTTGCTCGCTTTCCCAAACGTCGGCTTCAACTTCCACGAAGAGCGGATCTTCCGAAGCTGCAGCGTCTACACGTCCAACGGAAAAGAAACGGCTTTTACTCTAATAAACTCCATATAACAAGCAGAAACAAAGCACAAAAATGGGTTCTTGACTTCTTAAGGAAAAATTAGAGACTTGAACGGTCCAATTCCGAGTTCAAATGGCCAAGTTATGGCAATTTGAAGTTTATATGCTTTTTAAATGGATATTTGCGAATTTCTTCATTTAAATTTTAATTTAAAATAGATTTATTGCGTCAGCCGGGAGAGAGGAGCGCGCGGACCGGGTCCACGGGAGTGGGGCCCACGCGGCAGCCTCTCGGTCCACGGTGGACCGGGTGCACCCGGCTCACACCGGCCGGCGCCGTGGTCCCACGTGTCAGCCGCACCCGAGGGCGCGGGCGGCTGACGGCCGGGCCCCACATGGCAGCCGCGGGGCGCGCCCGAAGGCGGCCAGGCCGGCACAGCCGACGGGAGGCGGCGCACCCGCGCCCCGATGGTCGCTGCCGGTGACCACCGGCGCGGCGGAGCGGCGCCCGAGAGAGGGGAGGGAAGGGGGAAGCGAAACGGCGGTCCACGGCTCACCCCGGGTCGACGGCGGCGACGGGAACGGCGACCGAAGCGGAGGAAGGCGGCGACGCGGCTCGGGTCGACGAGGACGGCGGCGTTCCGGCGGTCGGCGGGCGAAACGGAGGGGTGGACGAGGTCGGCGAGGTTGCGGCGAACCCGAAGAAGGCGACGCCGAAACGGGAGGAGGTCCGGGGTGACGGCGGCGGCGGACCGGAGCTCGGCGGCGACGGCGGAGAGAGAGAGCGACGGCGCGAGCTCGATTCCGGCGGAGAGAGAGAACGGCGAGAGGCGGAACCGGACGGAGGGGGTGCGGGGAGGGTTTAAATAGAGCCGGGGCGAGAGAGGGTGGCCGGGGAAGGGAGGAAACCGGCGCGGGAGGTCGGCCGCCATCAATGGCGCCGGCGGGATTAGGGGAGCGGTTTCCAACCGAATCCGAGGGAGAGAGGGAGGGAAAAATGGGGGGAAAGAGAGAGGGAATCACGGGGAGTGATTTTCCCCTCTTTATTGCGCGCGGGGACGGCGGGAGGCGGCGGGATTCGCGGCGGCGGCGGCGCTAGGGCACGGGCGAGGCGGCGGGAGCGGCGGGAGGATAGGGATGACAGGTGGGCCCCACCCGTCAGCGAGGGTGGCGGGCGGGCCCGCCCGTCAGCGGCGCGCACGCGGGGAGAGGCCGAGTGGGCCGCGAGGAGGAGGAGAGAGAGGGAGGGAGATGGGCCGAGCCGGCCCAAGAGGGGAAGGGGGGAAAAAAGGACTTTTTAGGGTTTTTCTTTTTATAAAACCTTTTTAACTTTGTTTATTTCTTAATAATTATTATTTGTGCTCTGAAAATTCAAGTAAAATTTGAGGGCTCCTTTTAGACCAAGGAGAATTTAACAAAAATTCTCCGGGCCGCATTTGAATTTTTCTTGTACGTATTTTAGTGTTTGCCAATTTCTTTTCGAATTTTAATTAATTCTATTATTCCTTTTAGCGAATGATTTTTAATTCGGGATGAATTTATCAGGACGTGACAAATCCACCCCCCTTACAAGAATCTCGTCCCCGAGATTCGAGGAGGCTAGCAAGAAGATAGGTTGGGCGGTCTTCTCTTCTTGTCTGACTTCTTCCGCTCCGTCTTCTATAACAAACTTGCCTAACAAAACTTCTCCACTCTGGACTGCTTGGCTCGATCTCCTGTTGCAGATGGAATCTTCTCTTCACCCGACTTGTCCCTGGTTGAACCTTTAGCTGACTTCGACTGGGTTGCGGCACTTGAAGATGGTGCTTCAGTTCCAGAACTTCGCATAGTCCATATTTTTGGCGTCAACCTCATGGAAGTTACCACTTCATGTCATGCGTCAACACTAGCTTGTCATTACTAGGATACCATGTTTGTCATCATAAGAATATCATGCTTGTCATTCACTTCTAACTTGCCACCAGCTGCCTCATATTAGCTTTCCCGGTCTCCGGGTAATAGCTACTTCTGCTATTTGATGCAAGGGTCGATAACGTTGCCTTTGAATTATGCTTCCCAAGAGAACCAACTTATCCCACTTGACATACTTTGACGTCTTCCCAAATGGCTTTATTGCTGGATTTCTTATTGTTTGATCGTTATCCTGCCAAATCTGAAGCTTCGTTGTCTGACCTCTGTAGACTATCTTCGAACATATCACTTGGTTCATAACTGGGAATAGCTCCCACAAACAAGCAGCTCGGATTCACTTTCTTTACATTCAGTTTATTTCCCACTATTATCTTCAGGTTGTCCTTAGTTAGCATTCAACGTATTCCTTTACACCTTTAACCTTGATGTGCTCTTTCCCATTGGATCATCTCCCAAGACATGGCATTGCCTGGTAACCGGTGCTTGCACTTTTCACTCCGTGTAGCATCTGATACCGAGTTAAAGATTTCATTCCTTGCCTTCAAAGAAACACTTTTACCTAGGTCGTCTTGCTTACTTCATGATGCCTCAATGACCAGGTGACTGTTGCGGGGCAATTACTATCAGGGGTCTTCCTTGAGCGATGCAGAGCATGTTTCTGTTTATCCTTTATCAATCACCTTTCGGCCTACTTCTTTCCTGCTAGAGAACATCTTTGCCAATCTCTTTTATCAATCTTCTTTCGGCTTATCTCTAACAGGTGGTACTCTTTAATGTGGATTGCGGACGCTTCTGGGGACGATGAAGTCCTTTGGCTTGCTGCCTTTCAGTGAAACCTTGATGTGGTTCGTCAAAAAGCTGCACTGACTACCTTCAGGGAAATACATTGCTTGCTATCTGTATCTATGCCACTAGGGTTTAATTGCCGATGATCCTCTTTAGTGCTTCCTCGAGATGGGGAGCATCCAAATTGTTCTTCTGCCATATCACCTTTGACCCTTTTCTGATACCTGATAGACTAATTACCAACCATCGACTACTATGTTCTCAAATATTGATGTCCCCTGGATCTTCTTAACTGTTTGTAGGTATACCCGAACTTATCAATGTAGAGGCATGGCGGGTACCCTTATGGGTTTCATCCAACAATCCTTATCTTGATCTGTAAAAGGCGTATCCAAACTCCTATCCCCAACTACTGTCTCATTGGCTTTTTAACCCAACACAGTTTAATTGGTTTTCTTTTCCATCAACAGGTTGGTTATTAACTCGAGGTTAGAATATGATTCCTCTGAAATGAGACCCTAGGTCTCCTTTATCAGTAAACAATTATACACATGATCACATATCCGCATCTTCCAATAGAATCCTCTTAAAACTTGTCTGTATTACACATTTCTCCCTTATTACACGAATACAAGGCACTGCCTTAAACAAAAAGGGAAGGTGCTTATCATCGGTACATTGTATCCTCAACATGAATCATCCATAAACATAACAAACTCATTGTTTATAATCATGAATGTATTTATTTATTACATGATTGCTGCAAACTCCCGATTACACAATGATAAGTAGCGAACTAAAAACCACAAACGTGGCTGCTCATTTTGATTCTGGAGAGATATAGCTGGCATTGTTCTAGTGACTGCATCCTTGATTGGTTCTGTGATGATGTGTTAGGACTGCATATTGCTATCATTCACAGGAGAAGCTTCCTTCTGATTGCTATTTGAAGCAGAGAACGGTATTCTGCTTGGTATCGCCCTCCTGAGATTGATTGCCCTTTGCTCGGCCTGGAGTAGGTCGGGGAGAGACACAACTTCTTCCATCGACAACAATTCTTTGCTGAGGCTGTCGGTGCAGAGAATGGTTGGTGCTGAAGGTATTATTGCTATGATTTATTGCAGAGTCAGGTGGAGCAGGAGGAGCATTGGTGTTGTGGATGATATTGTCGATGTTGCTATTGGAGCTGACTAGCTGATGAGACAACCGTAGGGTTGTTCGTTGGATTTCTGCGGTCTTGGTCAACAACACACTGAGTTGGCAATCCTTGGGCACATGGTTTGTACCTTCGCACAGAAAACATGTCACCTTGCGGGTGGGACATTCACCTGGTGGATGGTCTTCCTCACAATGAGGGCAGAGTGTGAGACACATGCTAGCAACGTGTCCAATTTCTCCACAACGGGTGCATGCCTTTGATTCCATTTCTTCCTCGCCGAGATGTCGGGGAGACTCATCTTCATCATCCGAGGAGACTTGATCTGACCCTTCACTATCAGATACTCTGCCACCATGGCTTAGGAGGTGCTGGGTCAACTGTCATGCACCTCGGAAGGTATTTCCTCTTTGACGTCTAGGAATAGTTATCCCTGCTGGAGGCCATTCGGTGCTGGTAATAGTCATCTTACGTACTTCTTCTTCAGTTCGCATCGGTGCTTTTCTCTTCTGATTCTTACTCTTCTTGCCTTTGGCTTGCTTAGTACGTGACCCCACGTGGTACGAAAGGCTAGGAGGAAAGCAATTCTCGGGATTCAATGGATTCTCTCCATTGGGCTCTCTACTTTGCACACTAGGCTGCAAGCTTGACTTGGTGCGAGGAGGCTGGTTTAGCGATGCCTGCCCTGCTAAACCAAAGGAAGGAGCTTCTTTGGCATATACCCATGGACAATTCAGGGCATAGTGTCCTTGCTCTCTACAATCGTGACAAAAGGGGACATCCTCTTCTGGCATTGGAAGCTCATCGACCTGGGTGGCAAATGCTCGATCAAACACATACTGATTTTGGTCTTGACTTCCAACCAATGGTAGCTGTGAACCAAGCAGCATGCTCGGAATGGACCAAGGGTGTGCCCTGGTTAACTCTCTTGAGGCCAGTGGTGGATTGAGTTGAAAACTTGAGTTACTTGAGGCATACCCGCTGACATTCTTTCCTTTTTCTCTGTTAAACATCTGTTACAGGGATTGAGGTGAGAGAGGAAACAAGCCAGGAAAGAATAGACCAGAACTAGAGATAGGACCTTAAAGGAACTAACTCTTCTTGTTGATGTGTTGTTTGTTTCACTTATTCTGCAAGTTGATTAAGCAAACAACCTAGCATGGTTACATCACAACCCACCGATGCAAACCACGCGCTACACACACAAGCAAAGGAGCACACGACTAACGACTCTACCCTAGAGGGTGGCTTAGGTTCTGCGACGGGTTCTCCAAGATCTTCACTCCGGCTTCACAGCTGGCTTCACTGCTTCCCTCACTTCACTAGCGGATCCTGCAGCCTTCTGGAGCTTCGGCAGACAATTGACGACATCTTCTTCTTTGCAAAACTAACCATCTAGTACTAGTGGAAAATCCGAAGGAGGAAGAAAAGAGAATAAACATTTTGCAAATAGCACAGGGGAAAGGAGGAAAAAGGGACTTTCGCAAATAGTTTCATTTATAAAATATGTCCTTAGGTTTTATCCATTTGGCTTATCCTACAGTCGAGATGGCTCTGATACCAGCTTGTCGCGACCGGGAAAATTGCCTTTTCCCGAACGCTAGTGTATTAATCCCCGTCCCAGGAAAAGCCGGGGTACACCACACAAACATGATATAAAAGACACATCTTTATTATATCAATAATATTTACATTATTACAAAGGCACATAAGACCTGACAAACAAAAATAAACAGCAGCGGACTAGCGGGCCTACGGCTCCATCTTCACAGGCGCTCAACTGGGGTATAAGCCAGGACTCCACCTAAGACTTCTTCTCCAAAGCTTCTCTAACTGAAGGGGGGGAAAGATTGAGCAAGAATGAGTACAACCACAGTACTCAGCAAGTCACACCGGCAGATGCATGATTAATGCAAGGGAGTACAAGGGGATAATAATATCGGGGTTAAGTTTTGCAGAAAACCGCATTTAAAAGTCACTTAGTTGCTCAAAGCCATTTATAAAGACGATCCTAGAGCTACACAATATTATTAATCAAGGCCGTGAACCCTCACGAACCTGCCTTAACCCAAGGCCTACGATGATTCAGACCGAACTGGCAACCCGACCCTGGGTCCCAGCTCGTCCCAAGCCAACCCAGGCCAACCATTCCACATTTTAGTTGTTAAGCAAATTTTAAGAATTAAAACACTGACTTGGGTACATTGCTCGGCTTGCCCATAACCGAGGGCGCGGCTATTCGAATAGATTATACTCTGATCAGAGGTGTACATCTTTACCCACAAGACACATCTTCCTCACGTGTAACCACGTGCCACATACCACCACGGTATACGGACGGAAGACGTGACATAGTTCCCAACCCATCCTAGCCATAAACAAGAGTACCGACCCAACCCTACCTACGGCCGGAACCCCCGGGACAGGCAGGCAGGATTGAGCCCCCTAGCAGCAGGACACCAGCCCTGTGCCATGACATCTCGACTACCGGGCCGCAGCTCGTGTAGCCTTCATTTGTCCTAGAGATGTCCATCGACCCCCGACTTCGTCCATCTCCATCCGTGTACTTTTGTTTATAACCAGAGTGAGCCACAAACTAAGCCTTACCCACTAGACATGTGGAAGTACGATAGTGCTTTGCAACAGAGGCCCGAGCTTAATCCTTATAGTGGCCGGGGTGCTACTTCCCACAACTGGCATGCACCCAAACCCCACCGAAAAACAGGTTTTAGGGGCTTTGAAAGAGGAAGGGAGGGGTATGTCCAATTCCACCATAATCCAACAATTCCATAATGTCCAAATGATATGAGATTTCCCAGAGTCTAAAGTTATAAAACCACCTAATGTTGCCTAATTAACCAGCGAAACATCTACCTAAGTTCACACTAGTGGAACCATAAATAGAGTACCCACTAGTTGGGGTTTTATTTTCCTAGGGTGAACAAGGTAATAATAACAATAGCAATAATAATGTCATAACAAAGGTAAATAGGCATGGCTAAATAAAACAGTGATAACGCGGGAATTTAAATAAAGCGATAATGCATTAATTTAAATTAAAATAATTTTATAAACTGGGATTCAATATGCTCAAGGATGATGTGACTTGCCTTGCTCGCTTTCCCAAACGTCGGCTTCAACTTCCACGAAGAGCGGATCTTCCGAAGCTGCAGCGTCTACACGACCAACGGAAAAGAAACGGCTTTTACTCTAATAAACTCCATATAACAAGCAGAAACAAAGCACAAAAATGGGTTCTTGACTTCTTAAGGAAAAATTAGAGACTTGAACGGTCCAATTCCGAGTTCAAATGGCCAAGTTATGGCCATTTGAAGTTTATATGCTCTTTAAATGGATATTTGCGAATTTCTTCATTTAAATTTTAATTTAAAATAGATTTATTGCGTCAGCCGGGAGAGAGGAGCGCGCGGACCGGGTCCACGGGAGTGGGGCCCACGCGGCAGCCTCTCGGTCCACGGTGGACCGGGTGCACCCGGCTCACACCGGCCGGCGCCGTGGGTCCCACGCGTCAGCCGCACCCGAGGGCGCGGGCGGCTGACGGCCGGGCCCCACATGGCAGCCGCGGGGCGCGCCCGAAGGCGGCCACGCCGGCACAGCCGACGGGAGGCGGCGCACCCGCGCCCCGATGGTCGCCGCCGGTGACCACCGGCGCGGCGGAGCGGCGCCCGAGAGAGGGGAGGGAAGGGGGAAGCGAAACGGCGGTCCACGGCTCACCCCGGGTCGACGGCGGCGACGGGAACGGCGACCGGAGCGGAGGAAGGCGGCGGCGCGGCTTGGGTCGACGAGGACGGCGGCGTTCCGGCGGTCGGCGGGCGAAACGGAGGGGTGGACGAGGTCGGCGAGGTTGCGGCGAACCCGAAGAAGGCGACGCCGAAACGGGAGGAGGTCCGGGGCGACGACGGCGGCGGACCGGAGCTCGGCGGCGACGGCGGAGAGAGAGAGCGACGGCGCGAGCTCGATTCCGGCGGAGAGAGAGAGCGGCGAGAGGCGGAACCGGACGGAGGGGGTGCGGGGAGGGTTTAAATAGAGCCGGGGCGAGAGAGGGTGGCCGGGGAAGGGAGGAAACCGGCGCGGGAGGTCGGCCGCCATCAATGGCGCCGGCGGGATTAGGGGAGCGGTTTCCAACCGAATCCGAGGGAGAGAGGGAGGGAAAAATGGGGGGAAAGAGAGAGGGAATCATGGGGAGTGATTTCCCCCTCTTTATTGCGCGCGGGGACGGCGGGAGGCGGCGGGATTCGCGGCGGCGGCGGCGCTAGGGCACGGGCGAGGCGGCGGGAGCGGCGGGAGGATAGGGATGACAGGTGGGCCCCACCCGTCAGCGAGGGTGGCGGGCGGGCCCGCCCGTCAGCGGCGCGCGCGCGGGGAGAGGCCGAGTGGGCCGCGGGGAGGAGGAGAGAGAGGGAGGGAGATGGGCCGAGCCGGCCCAAGAGGGGAAGGGGGGAAAAAGGACTTTTTAGGGTTTTTCTTTTTATAAAACCTTTTTAACTTTGTTTATTTCTTAATAATTATTATTTGTGCTCTGAAAATTCAAGTAAAATTTGAGGGCTCCTTTTAGACCAAGGAGAATTTAACAAAAATTCTCCGGGCCGCATTTGAATTTTTCTTGTACGTATTTTAGTGTTTGCCAATTTCTTTTCGAATTTTAATTAATTCTATTATTCCTTTTAGCGAATGATTTTTAATTCGGGATGAATTTATCAGGACGTGACACCTACACAATCTTACATGCTAAGTCTAGTTACAAATCTAATAATCTTATATTAAAACTATAATAATCTTATATTAAAACTAAGTCTAAGTGTCGTATATTAAATCTAATAGTCTTAATTGCATTACAAATATAACAATCATATATATAATTACGTCACTTGCCTGCGCGAATTCCTTCGAGGGCTAGCTACCACTCCGGCTTGAGGGACGACGACGACAACGTCTTTTCTGCAACATACAAAAAGATGTATTGGGATAAACGCGAAGTAACATATATTATATTTGACGTTCACGTTTCGTTCACGATCGTTCACGTTCGCGTTCTCGTTAAGGTCACGTTTCATTCACCTACGTTCGTTCGTTCACGTTCACTCACCTACATATATTGCATTTCACGTTCACGTTCGTTCATGTTCACGTTCACGTTCGTTGACGTTCGTTCACGCTCGTTCGTTCACGTTCGTTCGTTCTTTCACATTCAATTCTCGTTCACGTTCGTTCGCTCGTTCATGTTCTCGTTCATGTTCGTTCGCTCGTTCTCGTTCACGTTCGTTCGCTCGTTCACGTTCTCGTTCGTTCGCTCGTTCACGTTCGTTCACGTTCACGTTCACGTTAATTCGTTCGATCACGTGGCGGCAGCGGAGCGGCGGTGGGGCGGCGCGGCGGTGGCATGGCGGCGGCGTGCGGCGCGCGGCACGCGGCCCGGCGGCGGCGTTGTGCGGTGGCGGTGTGGCGGCGCGGCGGTGCCGTGCCACGGCGGCGTCGTGGCGTCCCGGCGTGTCGTGCCGCCGCAGCGTCCTGGCGTGGCGTCGTGTCGTGACGACGTCGGCGTCGGCGTCGGCAACGAGGCGGCCGGCGGCAACCGAGAGGGAGAGAGAGATCGAGATCGGAGAGAGAGAGCTGAGAGGGAGGCGGCGGCGTGGCTCTCACCCCAGAGATGCGGCGGCGGCGGAGGAGGCGGAGGCGGCGACGACGACGAGCGCGAGACGACGGCGAGATACGACGGCAGCGTCGGCGTGGGGATGCCCTAGGCAGTGGCGGCGAAGGAGAAGCCGAGAGAGATCGATCGGGCAAAAACTTCTAAGTGTTGGTGGAGAAGACGAGGTCACGCATCGGGAATATATATACCCCTAGATCTTTAGTCCCCCGGTTGATGAGAACAACCAGGAGTAAAGATATCTTTACTCCCGGTTGTTCTCATCAATCGGGACTAAAGATATTTTCCCGCTATTTCGAAATTCTTTTTAAACCCGGTTAGGGTTAAGAACTGGGACTACTAATAAGCGCACTGAATATTAATTTCCATTACATATGTGTTTCTAAAATAGAAAATAATGCATTAAAATTATTTAATGTAGAAAAATTAATGATAATTACTTCGAAAAATTATTGTTGTATGTAATAAATTAAGTGGATAAAACGTAATAAACAAATATAAGATTTAAAATTAATAAAAATTCTAATAATCATATATACTTAGCATATGAATGATATTAAATTGTTAAAAACTCTAATTAACATATGTATATACATACGCCATGCATGATTTAAAATTAATAAAAATTGTAATAATCATATATAATTAGCATATGAATGATATTAAATTAATTGTTAAAAACTCTAATTAACATATGTAAATGCCACATGCATGATTTAAAATTTTTAAAAATTCGAATAGTCATATATAATTAGCATATGAATGATAGTAATTAATTGTTAAAAACTCTAATTAACATATGAAAATGCCACCTGCGTGATTTAAAACTTTTAAAAATTGTAATTATCGCATATAACTAGCAGCATATACATGATTTAAAATTGTTAAAACCTCTAATAATCGTGCGTAATTAACATATGCCATACAACAATTGATTTATATGGATAATCAATACATCCAAAATAGTTTACATCGTGTACACAATAATTACGGCAATACATCGGCGGTGACGGTTGACCGCACGTACTTTCTCCTCACTATTGTTCCCTCCTTGTGATCGCTACGTGAGTAAGGGGTATCTTCATTTGATAGGAGGATGCTAGGGTCAATCGTCACCGTGAAAGGGGGTTGCCCATCCAACTGATCGTAATCCTCTCAGTCTTGTCCTCAACTCCGACGATTTTTCTTTTGCCTGGGAGAACCACGTGACGCTTAGGCTCGTCAGGCCCTCTGCCCTTCTTTCCTTTGCTAGACATGTCCTTCACGTGAAAGACTTGCGTTACATCATTAGCAAGGACAAAAGGTTCGTCTGAGTATCCAACCTTGTTAAGGTCAACCGTTGTCATCCCACTGTCATCAATCATTACGCCTTCACCAGTCAACCTAACCCATTGGCACCGGAACAGAGGGACCTTGAGAGGACCATAGTCAAGTTCCCATATGTCCTCGATGGCACCGTAATACGTGCCAGTTGTTCCATCGTGTCCCATGGCATCGACACGAACAGCGCTATTTTGGTTCGTGCTCTTTATGTCTTGGGCTCTCGTGTAGAATGTGTACCCATTGATCTCATATCCCTGGAATGTCGCGATCGACCCAGACGATCCCCTCGCCAGGAAGGCAAGTTGTTGGTTGATCGACTCGTTACCCATGAGATGTTGTCGTAGCCACACGGGAAAAGTATCAATGTGATGCCGTATAATCCATGCATCGGACTTACCGATGTTCCTGGCGGGAACTAGAGCAAGTGCTTCTCAATGTAAGGAGCTACCAATGAAGATTGTTGCAGAACCGTGAAATGGGCTTTACGGAATAAATTGTTGTCTACCGTCATTATTGCTTTCCTTCCGAGAGTTCCCTTTCCCCGTAGTCTCCCTTCATGGCGTGATTCAGGTACCCCGATTGGGCGAAGGTCTTCAATAAATTCTACGCAAAATTCGATGACCTCCTCTGTTTGTCCTCGTCCCACACGGGGACACCTTCCTTCTTCCACAACAGTTTAACATCTTCGACCAGTGGTCTTAGGTACACATCGATGTCGTTACCAGGTTGCTTGGGGCCTTGAATAATAATCGGCATCATTATGTACTTCCTCTTCATGCATAGCCAGGGGGGAGGTTGTAGATACACATCGTAACGGACCAAGTGCTATGGCCGCTGCTCATCTCTCCAAAAGGATTCATGCCATCCGTACTCAAACCAAACCGTATGTTTCGTGTGTCCTTTCCAAAGTCTTTAAATTTTCTGTCGATGTTTCGCCACTGCGAACCATCGGCAGGGTGTCTCAGCATTCCGTCCTGTTGACGCTCTTCAGCGTGCCATCGCATCATTCTAGCATTCCCCTTGTTCTTGAACAAATGCCTTAGCCGTGGTATTATAGGGAAATACCACATCACCTTAGCAGGAATTCTCTTCTTTGTTAGCTGCCCGTCAACTTCTCCTAGATTGTCTCGTCTAATCTTGTATTGTAGTGCTTTGCAAACAGGGCAAGCTTCTAGTTTCTCGTACTCCTCACTGCGATATAGGATACAATCATTCGGACATGCGTGAATCTTCTGAACTTCCAGTCCTAGAGGGCAGACTATCTTCTTAGCCTCGTACGTTGTCTCGGGCAATTTGTTTCCCTCCGGAAGAATGTTCTTGACGAGTTTCAATAAATCGCCAAATGCCTTTTCACTAACCCCATTTTTTGCCTTCCATTGCAAGAACTCCAGAGTGGTATCCAACTTTTTGTGCCCCTACTCGCAACCTGGGTACAACGACGTTCTGTGGTCCTCTAACATCTTGTCCAATTTATGGGCCCCCTTTTCACTTTCGCAGTCCTCCTTGGCGTCCTGCAACATCTGACCAAGATTATCCGCAACGTTATTACCATCAGCATCCCTTTCCTCCTCGCCCGTTTGATTTCCTTCAAATCCAACGTATTGAGCAAAGTCCGGAATATTGTCATCTTCCACTTCATCTTCTTCCATTTCAACACCTTACTCTCCGTGGGATGTCTAACAATTATAGCTTGGCATGAACCCCGACTCAAACAAGTGGAAATGAATAGTCCTGGATGCAGAATACTCCTTCTGATTCTTACACTTATTGCATGGACAACAAATAAAACCCTTTTGCCTGTTAGCTTCGGCCACTCTCAAAAAATAATGCACGCCGTCAATAAACTCTTTGGACCGCCGGTCAGCGTACATCCATTGCCGATCCATCTACATGACATGAAAAAAAATCGTACACAAATAATTATTCTTACAATAATGACAGTCATACAATAATTATAAGATAATTACAAACTCTTTCAAGAGTCATACAATAATGACATATCTTTATTTATACAAAAATCATAAAATATTACACCAAATAATTCTTATTTACTATTTCTAAAGTTTTAAACTAATATTAATGTGTTTTACTTCTTTTAATTTTCATTTTAGTTTGTTTTCTATTATTTAAGATTAACTTTCACTATATTTTCCTTCTCAACTATTTTATAAAACCTTCTTTAGCAAATCAACTAAATTTCTATATATTCTTTCTTCCCCACACAAATTTTCTCTCTCATCAACTGACAACTAAATTTTGGAGACAAAAAAGTGTGCAAAACATAGCTCCAAATGTAATATGACAAAAAAAACATTGGAGGATGAAGTTGCAAACCTTTTAGGCACCTCCGATTTGTATGTAATCACCAAAATAAATTCACTATAAATTTTGGCATGACCTCCCCTCTTTTTTGAAGAAATTTTGAAGCTTGCTCAGGCAGCTGGAGGAGGAAGAAGACATATATGTAGCAGTGGGACTTTAGTCCCGGTTGGTGTTACCAACCGGGGCTAAAGATCCCCGAGATCTTAGTCCTGGTTGGTGTTACCAACCGGGACTAAAGATCCCGGGGGGGCCTGACAGACCCTGACAGCATTTGAACCGGGACTAAAGATCAAATATGCCCGTTACCCTTTTTAACCGGGACTAAAGATCATCCTTAGCCCCGGTTTTTATTGCATCCGGGACTATTGTGGAATTTGGCCGACCGACGAAAGATAGTTTCTCCACCAGTGTAGGCGCTTTTTCCCATCGATAAAGCTGGATTAATTAGGAGATCTCGAATATCTTTTTGTTAGTATATAAAAATGCATGTGATGTGGGGTTGGTGCAAGATAAAAGTGAAAGTAACTTATCGACGTGTTATATCTTAATTTTCAATCAAAGCCGGATATGATGTGGAGTGGTGGGAACTTGGAACAGTGACGCCCAGTGTTATATATTTATAAAAAGTATATGTGAATGAGGCTAGCTGCTGCTTGTTAATTACTCCCTTCGTTTCAAAATATTTGACACCGTTGACTTTTTAGCGTATGTTTGATCATTCGTCTTATTAAAAAAATTTGTGAAATGTGTAAACTATATGTGTACATGAAAGTATATTTAACAATGAATCAAATGATATGAAAAGAATAAATAATTGCTTAAATTTTTTGAATAAGACGAATGGTCAAACATGTACTAAAAAGTCAATGGTGTCAAACATTTTGAAATGGAGGGAGTAACATATATAGATGATTGATCGATGAAACAATCGCATTGGGGGCTCCATGCATGAAACAATCGATCGATTTGGGGCCCGGACATCAACTTTTGGTGCCCTTTCCTGAGCGAATCCATGCATCCATACCTACACTACAACAAATATACCTTATAGAGACATTTTCCTAATGCTATAGAGATATTTTTAAAATGCCTTTATAGTGTTATAGAGACATTTTGAAGAGTGTCTCATAAGTGCCTTTTGGTGATTTGTCTCTACAAACTAAGAGGCATTTTATAAGATGTCTCTATGCAAATAGAGGCATTTTGTAGAGGCATTAATTAATATGTTGCGGCAACTGTAGCAAATCAATATGAAAAAAAAAAGACATTTTGAAGAGTGTCTCATAAGTGCCTTTTGACGATTTGTCTCTACGAACTAAGAGGCGTTTTATAAGATGTCTTTATGCAAATAGAGGCATTTTGTAGAGGCATTAATTAATATGTTGCGGCAACTATAGCAAATCAATATGAAAAAAAAAAGAAAAATAGTATCCCTTACCAATCCTTGAACTCATGAACTCTTGAGTAGACCATTTTTATCTTCAATGCAGTAACCATCTCAACCTCATATAATTACATGTAAATATGTGATTTGTGTTACTTATATCTAGTTACTTGATATATATTAATATTTGGAAAAATGCCTTTACATCGTTTTAAATGCCTTAAGAAATGCCTTTACATATGAGGCAAATTTTAAACTGCCGAAAAGATGTCTCTACAAGATAAATTTAACAAAGTATGCTAAAAATGTCTCTAAAGTGTCTCTAGAGTCAAAATATTTTAGGCAATTTTGAAAGTGCCTCTAAAAAGTGTCTTTAGACTATAGAACTTTAAAACTTAGAGGTATTTTAAAAATTGTCTCTACAAAAGAGCCCCTACATAAGGTTTTTGTTGCAGTGCTAACGAAGACCAAACGATTGAACACCATGACGACAACGATGGTTGATGAATGATGACGTTTTTGAGATGATGAATAATGACTAGTCTGGAGATGCACTTGATAGTGTAGTGACAAAAGATACACTACTGGAGAAGTGATCTTTAGAGGGTCAGGCGATTTCCACATTAGTCCCAGTTCCAAAAAGAACCGGGACTAAAGTGGTTTATTAGTCCCGGTTCTTAACTTCAACGGGACAAAGGGATCTTTAGTCCCGGTTGGTAATACCCGGTTCAGCCCCTAACAGGGCATGTCAGTCCCCTGTCGGGGGGCTGGGGAACTTTAGTCCCAGTTGGTATTACCAACCGGGACTAAAGATCGTCTCTTTAGTCCCGGTTAGGGATACCAACCGGGACTAAAGTTGCACGACTTTATATACCCCTTCTTCCATCTCCAGCCCGAGCCATTGCTTCAAAATTAAGCTTTGAGGAGGGAGGTGCTACCAAAATTTTAATCGAATTTTTTTGGTGTTAATATAAAAATCTGAGGTCTCCAAAAGGTTAGCAACTTCATCCTCCTATATTTTTTGCTTAGCATTTACATTGAGACCCTTTTTTTTACACATTTTTCCCTCTAGGAAATTTGATAGAAGTTGATGAGAGAGAAAGTGTGTGTAGGGAATAAAAAATATATGCCATATGTTTATTTAGACTTTTATAAATAGTGGTTTGAATAATTACATATATTTTTGTATGAATGGTTAATTATGAAACTAAGTTAATTTAAAATTAAAATAATAACAACATATTGAATATTTGTTTACAATGTAATTAAAACATAAATAATATGTATAATGGATTTAATAAAAATGATTGTATCAATAATTATATTCAGTTATTGTATGATTATTTATTTAGTTCGTCAATCTTGGATTTTTTATATTTACGATTTATATGCATTTCATGTAGATGGATCGGCAATGGATGTACGTGGACTGGCGGTCGAAAGAATTTATTGACGGCGTGCATTATTTTTTGGGTGTGGCCAATGATAACAAGCGTAACAGTTTTATAAGCTGTCCATGCAACAAGTGCAAAAACCAGAAGGAGTATTCCACCGCACGAACTATTCATGCCCACCTGTTTCAGTGGGGGTTCATGTGTAGCGACAATTGTTGGACCTCGCACGGAGAAGTTGGGGTTGCAATGGAAGAAGATGAAGTAGAAGATGATAACATTCCGGACTGGGCTTGGTATGGCAGATTTGAAGAAAACACAATGGGCGAGGAGGAGCTGGATGTTGAAGGTAATGAAGGTGCTGATGAACTTGGTCAAATATTGCGGGACGTACAGGAGGACTGCGAAAGTGAAAAGGAGGTGCAGAAACTGGAGCACATGTTAGCGGACCACATAACAGCGTTGTACCCAGGTTGCGAGCAGGGCCACAAAAAGTTGGGTACCATCCTAGAATTCTAGCAATGGAAGACTAAAAATGGTGTGAGTGACAAGGCATACGGCGAGTTATTGAAACTCGTAAAGAACATTCTTCCGGAGGGGAATGAATTGCCCGAAAGTATGTACGAATCTAAGAAGGCGGTCTGCCCTCTAGATTTGGAAGTACAGAAGATACACGCGTGTCCGAACGATTGTATCCTGTATCGCGGTGAGGAGTGCGAAAACCTGGAAGCATGCCCTGTTTGCAAAGCACTACAATACAAGATAAGACGAGATGATCCAGGTAAAGTTGACGGATAGCCTTTGAAGAAGAGAATTCCTGCTAAGGTGATGTGGTATTTCCCTATATAATACCAAGGCTGAAGCGGTATTTCAGGAACAAATCACATGCTAGAATGATGTGGTGGCACGCAGAAGAACGTAAACAAGACGGGATGCTAAGACACCCCGCTGACGGGTCGCAGTGGCGAAATATCGACAGAACATTTAAAGACTTCGGCGAGGATGCACAAAACGTGAGGTTCGGTTTAAGCATGGATGGAATGAATCCGTTTGGAGAGATGAGTAGTGGCCATAGCGCCTGGCAGGTCACCATGTGCATCTACAATCTGCCCCCTTGGCTATGCTTGAAGCGGAAGTAAATCATGATGCCGATTATTATTCTAGGCCCGAAGCAACCTGGTAACGCCATTGATGTGTACCTAAGACCATTGGTAGAAGATCTAAAAGTGTTGTGGAGGAAAGATGGCGTCCCCGTGTAGGATGAGGACAAGCAGAAGCAATTTAACCTACGAGCGTTGCTGTTCGTTACTATTAACGATTGGCCTGCACTTAGTAACCTATCCGGATAGTCAAACAAGGGGTACAAGCTTGCACTCACTGTATGGATGAAACTGAAAGTACGTATCTGAAGCATTGCAGGAAGGTTGTTTACATGGGCCATCGTCGATTCCTTGCTGCAAACCACCCTGTACGGAAAAATAGCAAGCACTTCGAACAGAAGGCAAACCATCGTACTAAGCCTAAACATCGCAACGGGAAAGCAGTGTTCGAAATGGTGAAGGATCTAAAAGTAGTATTTGGAAAGGGGCCTGGCAGCCAACCCATAGAGAGTGAAGATGGTCACGTGGCGATGTGGAAGAACTCTTTTTTTTGGGAGCTACTGTATTGGGAGGTCTTGGACGTCCGCCACGCAATTGACGTGATGCACCTCACTAAGAACCTTTGCGTAAACCTGCTGGGCTTCTAGGGTGTATATGGTAAGTCCAAAGATACACTTGAAGCACGCAATGATCTGAAGCATATGGAACAACGCGAGGGCCTTCATCCGGAACCGAATGAGAAAGGAAGCCATTACTTGAGCCCGGCGAGCTACACCCTGAGCAAGGAAGAGAAGGAGAGTATGTTTCAATGCCTAGAGAGCATCAAGGTACCATCCGGATACTCCTCGAATGTAAAGAGAATAATAAGCACGAAGGATAAGAAGTTCACAAATCTAAAGTCTCATGACTGTCACGTGCTTATGACACAGCTGCTTCCTGTTATAATTCGTGGTATCCTTCCTGATAATGTCCGGGTAACAATAAAGAAGCTTTATGCTTTCATGAACACAATTTCACAGAAAGTCATCGATCCTGAAAGTTTAGCCACCCTTCAGTAGTACGTGGTGCAATGCCTTGTCAGCTTTGAGTTGATCTTTCCACCGTCATTCTTCAATATAATGACGCATCTTCTATGCCACCTTGTGAAAGAGATCGGTATTCTCGGTCCTGTGTACCTACATAACATGTTTCCTTTCGAGAGGTACATGGGTGTTCTAAAGAAGTACGTTCGTAACCGTTCTCGTCCGGAAGCAAGTATCGCGAAGGGGTATGGAACATAGAATGTCATTGAGTTCTGCGTAGATTTTATTGAAGACCTCCAGCCAATCGGGGTACCCGAATCAATCCATGAGGGGAGACAACGGGGAAAGGGCACACTAGGAAGGAGAGCAATTATGACTGTAGACAACGATTTATTCCATAAAGCACATTTCACGGTTTTGTAACAATCTTCGTTGGTTTCTCCTTACATCGAGGAGCACCTGGCGATTGTTCTCTCAGAAAACATTGGCAAGTCCGATGCCTGGATTGCACGCCATCATATTGATACTTTACCCGCTTGGCTGCGAGAACACCTCATGGTAACGACACGATTGACCGACAACTAGCCTTCTTGGCTAGGGAACCCTCTGGCTCGGTAACTACATTCTAAGGTTATGAAATCAATGGATCCACATTTTACACAAGAGCCTAAGACAAAAAGAGCACGAACCAGAACAGTGGTGTTCGTATCGATGCCATAGGACACGATGGTCCAACTAACACGTATAACGGTGTCATCGACAACATATGGGAACTAGAGTATGGACCCCTGAAGGTCCCTCTGTTTCGGTGCCAATGGGTTAGGCTGACTGGTGGAGGCGTAACGATTGATGACAGCGGGATGACAACGGTTGACCTAAACAAGGTTGGATACTCAGATGAACCATTCGTTCTAGCCAATGATGTAACGCAAGTTTTTTACGTGAAGGACATGGCTAGCAAACCAAAGAAGGGGAAAGGGCCCGATGAGCCAAGACGCCACGTTGTTCTCCTAGGCAAGAGAAAAATCGTTGGAGTCGAGGACAAGACTGGCGAAAATTACGATCTGTTTGAGGGGCAACCTCCGTTCGCAGTGACGGTTGACCCGAGCATCGTACTATCAAAGGAGGACACGTCGTACTCACGCAACGATCATAACGAAGGAACAATAGTGAGGAGAAAGTACGTGAGGAAGACAGTGACATAGGTTGTTTGATGGAAGATGTAAATTATTTGTATTGCATTGAAGGTCGAACAATTTGGATCAATTTGTAATATATTATTCTCGACTGCTTAATTTTTAATGTATTATGATTTTTCAACCATTTAAATAGTTCATATGATATTTATAAATAATTACTTCTATTTATTTACAATTTGAATACAATTAAATAGGCCATAGCTTAATTATAAATGATTACTTCTATTTATTTACACTTTGAATACAATTAATTAGGCCATAGCTTAATTATAAATGATTACTTCTATTTATTTACACTTTGAATACATATAATTAGGCCATAGCTTAAGTATAAATGATAATTTCTATTTATTTACACTTTCAATAGAATTAAATTGGCCTTATGTTAATTATAAATGATTTTTTCTATTTATTTATACTTTGAAAGCATTTAAATAGGCCTTATGTTAAATACATACGATTATTGGTATTTATTTGGACTTTGAAAACATTTAATTCGGCCATATGTTAATTATATTGGATTTATTGGTATTTATTTGAACTTGTAAACAATTTAAATAAGCCATAACTTGATTTTGTGTAAACATCTTTAGTCCAGGTTATTAATAGTAGCTGTGACCAATATAAATTTGGTAATAGCTGGAAAATATCTTTAGTCCCGGTTCGTGGCTCCAACCGGGACTAAAGATATATCTTTAGTCCCGGTTGGAGCCACGAACCGGGACTAAAGATCCCCGGCTATAAATAGCCACTGCATCGGCTTCCCCGCGCCACACTTAGACACTTCTCTCCCACAATATTCTTCCTCGTGCGCCATCACCGCCCGAGACGCCGCCGGCCGCTGCCACCGCCGTCGTCGTCGTCTTGCTCGCCGCGCTCAGCCGCCCTCGCCAACGCCACTGGCAGCGTCGCCTCCCTCAAGGTGAATCTTGCACCTCCGATCTCTCCATCTCTCTCTTCACGTCAATCTCTCTCTCTCTCTCTCGATCTTGATGACGCTGGCCGACCGGACTTCGCCGCCATCGCCATCGCCGCCACCACCGCTGCCACCTCCGCCGCCGCCTCGCACCGCACCCGCCGCCGCGCGCCAACTCCACCGCCGCCACCTCGCTGACGCCAACGCCACCGCCGCCACCTCGCCGCGCGCCGACTCCACCGCCACCGCCTCGCGCTGACTCCACCGACCTGCACAACACCGCCGCCGCACAAACGAACGAGAACGACGATGTTTTAGCGAGAACATTTGAACGAAAACATAAACGGTCGAACGTTTGAACAAGAACGTTTTAGCTAGCAAACGAGAACGTTTTAGCGAACGAGAACTATTAACAAACGAGAATGACGACTTAGCAACTTTCACGAACGACTTAGCGACTTTCACGAACGACGACTTAGCGACTTAGCGAGAACGACGACTTAGCGACTTAGCGACTTTCACCAATGACGACTTAGCGACTTAGCGACTTTCACGAACGACGAAATGAGATCAACGACTTAGCGACTTAACGAGCACGATGACTTAGCGAATTATACATGTATATTTGTAGGGTTTAGACATATGACCTTTATATGTCGATTGTATTCCAATTTCGATGTACATGACCTCACTATCTTTTTTTCTTTGCACACACAGATGGCAGACCGCGATGACGAACAAATCCTGTTAGACGCGATCGTAGAGGGCAGCAATCAGTACTGGGTGGATGAGGAGGGGAACGAGGATCCCAACCAATACCTGAATAAGGAGGGCCACGAAGAGGGTAACCAGGAGGCTAACCAGAAGGGGACTGATAGCCAACCGTCGGCCGGACAGAACAGCCCACGCGGGAAAAGAGGTCCCGCGAAGAAGCTGGAGGGAAGGCACATTATTACTGAGATTGCCCCAGACAGCGAACCAGTAGCCCCGGCAGGTATAGGCCGAAAGTTTGTGAATCATAGCGATTGGGTCGTGAGAGACAACGTCCCCATCAGCATAATGTACTGGCGTCGAACAAGGTCCCGCGGGGATGAAGATAGTTTTCTCCCTGACACAGAGAAAGATATGCTGTGGACAACCATGCTAGAGACATTCACGATCCATGAGGCAAATCGTCCAAGATGCAAAGAATGGACCCTCAAGAAAATGTCAGAACTGTTCCAAAGCTACAAATCTGATTTGTACAAGAGATACATCGTCAAGGGCTTGACACCTGATTTCAAACAGCATAAGAAGCTAAGGGATCACTGGGATGTGTTTGTGGCCTATAAGACTGGAGCGCAAGGGCAAGCACAAATAGAAAAGAACAAAGCCAATGCAGCTAGGACGAAATACCATCACCGGCTAGGGTCAGGCAGATATGGAAAGGCAATCCCCAAGTGGGACAAATTGGAAGCCGACTTGATACCACGGGGTACCGAGCCGGCAATGGCTAAATGGCCTGAGCGATCAAGGAACTGGTTCTATGCACATGGTGGATCTCTCAATCCAGTTGATGGCTTCCTCATATTCGGCGATGAGATCCGAGAAGTAGCCCACCAACTTCAGGATGCAGTTGAAGCCTCTATGCAAGGGACTTTCAGGCCAGACAGAGAGAGAAGGACGAGCTCACCCATGCACTACAGAATCCTGAGCAGCCAGGACGAACGCGGGGCAAAGGCATCGTTCCTTGGAAATATGGATTCAAAGTGGACATCCACACGTATAGGAGTCGGATTAGGAGCAATAGGGATACCGAGGCTAAGATCGTTGATCTTGAGTACAGGGTGTCCACCTACGAGGCAAGGATGCAAGAGGAGGTTACGAGACAGGTGGACCAACGCTTGGCCAAGTAGAGCGAAATGGAAACACAGGCGCCCGTCATGGTGAGCCCCTCAGGCAACCGCAGCAGCTGCGCATCAACGGGCCATGTTGGATCTGAGGGCATTGAGGCCGTGGCAGCTAACGAAGCAACCCACTTCCCCGTTGATGAGATCACACAGTGGACACCCTGCAATATGCATACTCCCTTCAGGAATTGTCTATCAAGGTATGCGAGATATATATTTATAAACTGCGAAAATTTTTACATGTAAATGTTGATTACTAATTAATGAACTCGATGTCTTAGGTGGCGTCGGGCATGGCCATACCCACGGACCCTTCGGGTACATACCATTGCAGGCCCATTCCACCTGGATACGCGAAGGTAGAGATAGAGCTGGTGGAATGAACATACAAGGATCTCGAGCTTGACATCCCCGGAGGTGACGGGGAGACGAAACTTGGAGACACAGCCCAAGCCATCATACTCTGGCGGAAGAAGTACATCGTGTTTCCCGGGCAAGAAGGTTCGTCCGCTCCTCCTTCCCCACCGCAAGCACCGTCTCCTCCACCTCCTCAGTCTCCTTTGGCTCCTTCGGCTACACCGTCACCTCCCGCTCCTCCGCCTTCACCACCTCCTCCATGTGTACCTGCTGCCAAGTCTGCACCGTCGGGTCCGCGGGAAACGACTCCTCGGCCTGCACTAGCTACCAAGTCTACACCGTCAAGGTCCCGCCCGTATGAGCCCATGCTGTCAAGACCGAAGAAGAAAGCCAAATCTGACGAGCCAAGGCTCCCCGCTCTCAAGAAAAGGGCGTATGACTTGACTCCGAAGGAGCTCGATGAAGCCGTTAGAGCGGAAGTTAGGGAGCAGTTGAAGCCACAGAGTCCGGAAAAGAAGATCCCTATACCCCCGGCGGTTCAAGATCACTTTATTAAGATGGCCGAACCGAGCAAACAGGTCGTAGTTTCTGACTACGATCGAACATTGAGGAAGGCTCTTAAAGCCAAGCCAGTAGCAGTGAAGTGTAGAAAGGAAGTCCCTCAGCTGGGGTAGCAACCACAACAAGAGGTTGAACCGTTCGTAAATCCAGAACAACTTGAGATACGCAAGTTCTTGAGAGAAACTAGACTAAGGATGGAGCAGTTGCTAAAGGACACACCTATCGAAATGGCTCCAGTGAAGTACATGTTTAAACTCGGTGAACCGCTAGTCACGGCTGATAAGATAAGAGAGCTACCTACACAGATGTACCGGTTTCATCAATGGTACTTGGACAAATCAGGGATGGGTAGAGAGATGTTCGGAGCGAGGGTGCGAAACTCAATTTATTACCAAGGAGATGATGTTCTTTGGATCCATTACAAAGATGTCTTTGACTTATATATACCACCGAGACGCCCTCGACGTCTCTCTTCTCAGCACGTGGACTTTGTAAGTATTGTTTATTGCTTCATCCTTTGAATGTAGCTCATACAAATTCCTTTTATGCTTTTGTAGAATGGAGATTCAGTTGTGCCATTAGCACAACAAATTCAATACAGGATTCATGGACCCCCACAAAGTGAACACGCTGATGCTGCAAAACTACGAGAAACAAACCGAGGACAATATCCTCCATTTCCTAGTGCAGCAGCATTATAAGACGTTCATACTACTTCCCTACAACACATCGTGAGTTCCTACAATCATAACTTCAATTATGTTCCTTCCTATAAATATATATCATCTAATGCAAATTGCAGATTCCACTGGGTCCTTCTTCTTTTCGACCTTGAGAGATCCAAAATCCATGTCTACGATTCAATGGATAAACCAGAGAAAACTTTCGCACATATTTTCGAAGTGATAGATAGGTATTATCATATATTGCACTGTCATTATGAATAATTCTACAAGTACTATACGGATCTCGGATAATAAATTAATCCTTCCTAACATGTAAATAGGGCATGGATTCGGTTCCGTACATTGGTCCGCGGGATTTGGAATGAAAAACTCACCCGGATGTTCAATTTTCCGGTTAGTACATGCTCCAATATTATATTGAATACTTCTTTGTTCTAAATCAGATATGCATATTTAATCTCTCGTTGTTTCTCTTTTAGTGTGCAAAGCAAGAACAAGGGACTAACTTGTGCGGCTACTACGTCTACCATTACATGCACTGTTTAGCACACCAAATCAGGACTGGCCAGGACCTCGAAGTACGTAAAATTATTCATCCGTCAATGATTATTTACTGGTTTCATATATATAATCCTATTTTTTTCCAAATGACAGATGATTTACATGATAGATAGCCTCACCCACGATGATTTCATAAGGGCTGTTCAAGAACAGATGATGGGATTCATCAATGAGCAGATTATCGATCCCACAGGAGAATTCTATTACGATGGAAAGCCTATTCATCAAACCGGTCCTTCTTCTTCCGATGCCACGAAGTCGTAGTAACAGAAACAAAGATTACAAAGTCCGAAGGAATTGTACTGCATGTATATATTTATATATGCACACATGCATTTACTTTTGTGTACTTGTTTTGGTAATATATGTGTATATTTACTTACTTGCAAACTCATATTTTGTTAATATTTGCATATGGCCTCTAATTACTTAAGTGCATAATATTTGTATATACATATGTATTTCTACATATGTATATATTGACATTTCATATATATGTGTACATATGTATTTCATATATATACACACACACATACACACACACTGATATATATATATATATATATTACACATAAGCATAAGATTAGACCGCCGTTGTTGCCCACATCCACCTGGACAGCCACCCTCGTCCACGTCTGTTGCGGCTGCCATGCATAATCTCCCGCATCCGCCAGGCCGCTGCCCTTCCCCGTCACTTGCGTCCTCCAGGCCACTGACCATGCAGCTGCCGCCTTCGCTTGTTGCAACCGCCCTCACACACACCTGCCAAATCATCGCCCTCGCCTCATGCATCTGTCACCGTCCGCGTCTGCCAGGCCACCACCTTCGACCCTTGCATCCACCACGTCTGTCGTTGTCGTCTATCACGTTGGCATCGAATAAAATAAGAGATGGTAATGAAAAGAAGGAAGAAAGAGAAGAGATGGGATGCAGAAAGAGAATAGATGGGAGAAGATGGTGGGGCCTATGAAGGTAATAGAATATTTGTGTTACAGTAAACATAAGATATGTTTGTTATACATATTGGCAATAATGTTTCATGTAGATGACATGGTCATCCATTGCAATTAGTAGTGGGCTCTCTTATTTATCTTGCTCTATTCAAATGGTTCATAAGTAAGGTAACAACCGAAAAGATACATATGGGTCAAGTATTGATTTAGATATTGGGTAGAAAGTTAGATTTATAGGTAATTTGTCCTTGGGTTTTGCCGGCAGCATTTTCACAGGCCGTCGTAGGCAGCCACCAGTGATAATACATATTATTGGTTGTGGTTGTTTAACGCTAACCAGCTACGAAAATGATGTCATTATCATAAGCAGATGTCCTAACTAGCCCCTACGGGAGCATTTTCACATGTGGCTACATAATACCGAGCTTGTTATAATGTCACCCACAATTTATTCCTGCCCGAGCCAGCTCATTTCCATCCCGAGTTCTCTCTATTGTAAAAGTAAAAAAATAGGGGGGATTTTTAACTTGAATTCTTTGGTGGATCTTGGCTATGTAAAGTTAGATTCTTCATATCCTACAATGTTTTCAAAGTTTGCTTTCAAATTTATGCATTCAATGCGGATAATTTTGTTGAATTATCTATGCTATCTAAGCTTCTTTAGTTAGAGCTAGAATTTTTAATTTGCATATTGGAGCTCAAATTGGACCAAATTTTCAAGGCAATCTTTGTGCAATGTTACGGTATCACATACACCTAGGTGGGCTGGTGCTCCTTTTTAACTCAATCGGAAACGCCCCAAAATGTTTGGAAACTAGCCGTGCCCCCCGCGCGATGCGCCGACATCATCCAAGATAATCTTAATCATAAAAGAAAAATCATAATAATAAAAAATAAGCATGATTGAAAACAACATAGCACATAACAGAGCTACACAATAATAATAATAATAACTCGATCAGAAAGAAAATATCACGATGTTCTCAATTTTGAGTGATTTAATTGGACCATAATATTTTTTATATAATCAATGTTACACGAACAACGGGTATCTCGGTGCATAATACAATTACATCAACAAAAATAAAATAAACAACATTAGTATTTCAATACCTAGCAGAGTAGCAGTTCCCAGGAAGACCAATCAGTGGGCGATGATTAATTTGGAAGGATAGTCAAACAAAACTATGTCCACAGCACATCACAGTTGTGCCCCCTGCGCATTGCGCGGGCATATGAGGCAACCTATAATAACTCAAGATCAGAATTGGGCATATCACAAGATAACATGCAACACTGTTCCACAGTAATAGCGCAATATCAAAAAGGGCATATAATCTAACAATGTTCTCAGTTTTGAAGTGATGTAATCAAACCAAAAGTTTTTTTAAGAGCAATCTTACACTAACAAACATGGATCTCGGTACATAGTAGACAACATTCTTAATTCGATACCAGCAGATCCTAGGAAAAACGAATCCTTGGGCGATGATTAATTTGGAAGGACAACGGACATCACATCATAGATATGGCAGTGGCAACTCATATTGTATATGTTTTACAATCTATACAAATTGGCCATTAGCAATAACAAATAGAAATTAAGGTTTACTGCTCCATGACCCAGAACCAGTGATTTTATAGCCAATTCTGGAGATATGAGAGTTCAGTATTCTCGCCAGCTTGTCATTAATTAGCATCGATCTATTTTAGCCACCAATAAGAAAAGGAAAATACATCCACATTTTAACCTTGATGAAGAGCATGCATATCCCACACTGTACAAACAACAAAGCATAATTTCAACAGAATAAAACAGTTTCTAATTTCCTAAAGCATGCTGAGTAATATAGCATCAGTATATAATAGCATGAGAAAGTTGAAATTACCCGGACTGGCGGTCACAAAAGCATCAGTGGAAGCCTGTAGGAAGCCATAAACCCATGAGCTATATAAAATACGCAACAAACCACTAAAATGCCATCACAATATTCAGTTATCGTGTTAGCTAAGGTCCAATGTTTGCCTCATATTGTGGTCTCTGCCATGCGCCCATGCCTGAAAACGAAAATGGATGAAAGTGGTCACTGAGATGCTGCCAAATATAAATATTGACCCATGCAAAAATATATGCTACAGTTTAGCCGAATACCGGTTTATATGATAAAAAATAGAGTAGGGAAGGTCGTTTATCAAAACAACTAATTAAATAATGATCATGCATAGGGATATAACAATTGGACAACAAATAAGACTTCCCAAGGAACTACCCAAAAAACTGAAATAATACCAGGCAATAACAGGTAGAGAAACCCTAAAGAGCAATTGCCAAGTAGCTGGAAGCCTTGAACTTGAAATATGAAAAGCATAGGAATTAGCAAACGAAGCCACTCAAAGAAGCAAGTACACTATTAGAAAATAAAAAAAGATAAATGAAACGAAATATGCCCATGTGTTGTTGTGGATGATTGAAAAATTGTATAGATATATTTGAGATAGGATGATGGCACATAAATATGTAGCTAGGTATTTAAACAAAAGGAGAGGGAAACTGTGTTGCATATATCTGTTTTAGTAGTAACTGAGCTACTCATCATATAGTATTGGGATCACATGTACCAAAACAAAATAAAGTTACATACCTGAGGCAAGGAAAATAGAATATGCATTTAAGCGTATGGCAGGATGATATGAAAAATAGCTTTTAAGCAATACTACACTACAACAGGAAGCAAGTGGATTTGACAAACTTTGGTAGAGATAGGACAGTACTCTTCATCAACTTTACATTGAAATCATCCATGCATTTCTTGGGCATAGAACAATGGCCATGTAAATTATCAATGGTAGAGTAAAGGATGGTGAAATAAATTAATTGGACAACATAATGATAAAAGGGGATCAGGGAGCTGACGAACCACTGTCCTGGATTAAAATGAAGATATGCAAGGAAAATAAATAAAATATTCATTAGATATTGATGCCAGACATTAATATTGTTTTGGCAGTGAGAAGTGGCCAAACGGCAACAATCGGAGGACTTCTTTTTATTGAAAAATCGTATGACTTCTGGCTGGATGGGCCTAGCCCAAACCTGAATCAAGATTAGGGCCTAATCCAGATAGAAAATAATGGGGAGATCATACCTCACTGTCCCAAGGAAGGTGACGGCAGCACAATGGCTAGAAGAACACTTGCTCCACTCCATAGCTTGTACCCAAACCCTAACTGACTCACAAGATATGTCATCCAAATTGACGCTGCAAAGGATAGAAGCAAGGATGCTGAAGATGGAGAAGCAGATTGAGTTAGGGCTTGGCTTGCTCTGCTCTACTCCATACCCATACCCTAACTACAGATAGATTCATCACAAAATAAGTCATCCAAATTGATCACTGCAAAGGATAAAAGCAAGGTTGCTGAAGATAAGAAGCAGATCAGGCTAGGGCTTGGCTTACCAGACTGCACATGTTGTCAACACCGTGCAAAGAGGTGGACGAAGGCAACTATGGCAGCGGGCGTGCACCCTTCGTCCACCTTGAGAAATTGGCCGGTCGAGCAAGCGAATCAAGCGGAACGGTGGCGGCGCTTGCAGGTGGCTCGCAAGAAGGCGACGACCCCGGCCGCTAGCTCCGCAAGAAGGTGGCGGCGGCGGGCTTCGCGACTCGCGAGGGGAAGATGAAGATTTGAGTATTTTGGGAAGGGAGGCGCAGAGGATGTCGAGGATCGAGGGGATTGGGGAAGCTATGCCGGGCGCAGCGATGTGCATGTGAGGCGTGGACGGTTGGATCAAATCAACGCGTGGACATCGGACGGTGCATGCTGGGTGATGAACTGTAGTACTGTAGCATCTTTTCCTGGGCTGATGCTGATCAAATCACTGCTAGTAGTGGGTTGTAAAAACTAAGGATTTAATATGATGTCCATGCATGTTTACGACCTTACCTGCAAAACATGCTAAACCCACAAAACTCATGCAAATTTATTAGTCTAAACTAAAATGGTGTAAATGAACTAGGAAATCACTAGTTTATTCACATATGTTTGGTAGTCGAAATGGTATTTAACAACAGCCAACACATGTCATAGGGGAGAATAATATGAAAGGCTAATATATGTACTGTTTAATTGTACTTTCCATGTGCACTTGATCTGCAATGTGAGTGAGATTTGGGTGAATATGATATTTATATGAAGTAGTTATCAATTTACCCCTTATTGTCTCAAAATTAATCACTAACATGTGAGCACAATGATCACGGGAAGAACTCACGTGGAGATATGAAGGAAAAATAATTAAAACCAACTCTTTTAGAAACAAAATACTCACTTAATTAGATATGTGTCGAGCGGCTATTCCTGATTATAAACCTTGACCTCCGCTTGCTACACTCACGACTCTAGTTGACCCGATCTTTCGGTGAGTTCATGATAACTACGTTTTGGGAAAAACATTGACGATTCAACTACAACTGTATAAAACGTTGTTGTGTTGCGTCTTAGCGATCGATAAACCTCTTCATGTGCTGTTGATCTTGTCAGTTCAGATCAACCTTATTCCTACAAGCAAATTGAAGAAATAAGCAAGAAAAAGATAAAAGCAATCTATTATTGCAAATAGCAATCAAATAAAAATGGTAAGCTAAGGTTCTGAAGAAGAGTAATTAGGTGGTCTGGCCAACACACGTAACTACAAGGTAAAGTAGCAATGGCTAAAACTTTAATCTAACAAAACTCGAGAAACCCTGAAGGGGTACATAGTTATTTAAAGAGGTGGGAGGATGACCAAGGGGTCCCAAGGATTGTGCTCCACCAGGTTGGAGCGCATCCCACATGGGCCCCACTTGGGTTGGGTCCCAAATGAAGGTATAAGCCCAAATGCCCAAGACAGGTGGCACAACACCTTGTTTCTTCAATTGCGGATGACTGAGATGGAATTTGGCAATGAGGCTGGATCTGTTGGAAAGAGGATTCCGAGCTAGAGCTTTTCATCAGGTACTGATGGCTCACAACGGAGCTTGTATGCACATTTGGCTACCGTTTGAAGTCAGCACTATAACAGATTGCCGGATTGGATTCCAGCACTTGGGCAGCTTGATCTTGATATCTTCTTTTTTATGCATGATGTGAACAATGGTTGTATTTGTGGTAGTCATGGTCACATCATCCTCCCCTTCTTCATGTTAAACCGTCTTCGGTTTTTCCATATGGTGCTTGTCGCGTAGTGCATGATCTTTCCCATAGAAATGTCTACATGAAACATACGCAACAAACTTTCATTATGTATTATCATCAGTTCTTTAGCAAACAAATTTAATATCCAATGAAACAAATGTACCTGATATGGATGCACAACAGATAACATGGATAGCACATTTGAATGTTTCACTTGCTGCTCATTTTGCTCTCCCCTTCTTCAAAAGCCAAGTAATGACATGATACTTTTTCAATGGCATAAGTTCAACCCACATCTACAGGAGGATTTTGATTAGTTGCAGCACCATTTAATTTTCCTTTGATGATTTCTTCAGATGATGGAAGTGCATCGAATTTGAGTATGAACAATGGAATGGCGGCTCATTCATGTCTCTCTCCTCCTTTTCATGATTATACACTTCCTGCAAATGGTTAGTAATAGGAGGCAAAAATATAGCATGTTTCTTTTTTATGTCCTTCTCTATTTTACTTTCAATATTGCAAGTAGGGTGTAACAAATGAGAAAGAGATCTATATCTTTGAGAAGAAAGCATGTCCTAAATTTCTTTGTTAAGCCCGAATAAAAAACCTCAGTTCTGTCGCTTATTCGCATTCATATAAACCACAGCGTAATAAACAAGCATTCATTTCATGATAGTATGAAACAACAGATATGTTATCTTGTTTTAAGTATTGCAGTTTGTTGAGCAGAATGACAGTATAATATATGAGAACATAGACATCTCTCAAATATCGTTCAAAGTCTTTCCAAGATTGTGGTTTTTTTTATGGCTACAAAGATATTTCCAATCAGAATAAGCATTTTTAACTAAAACACTATAGGCACACATAACCATATGTTTCTCAGACAAGTTATGCTTTTGAAATTCTCTATCAACCGCTAATTCCCTCAGGGCCTTAAGCTATAGAGGATATCGAAAGATGACATTAGATGGGTCACCAGACAAGCAAGAAATCAAATCACCGGACATCTACATTTGAAGGAGCTGACCTGCGGGCCATAGACGTGGTTGGAGGCGATGAACTTGTCGACATTAGTGTCGTACCACTTTTTTTTGGGGGGGAGGGGGGGTTGTCCCGGGCGTACACCTTCTTGAAGTAACCGAAGTTGTGCGCCTTCACGCCCTCAAAGTGCTCACCAATCCCCATCGCTGTTGTCGTTGTCGCCGCCGCATTTGGATCGTTTCGACGGTGAGGTGTGGTGGTATCATGTGGCGTTCGGTTTCGCTTCTACTTGGACAAATTGAAATTGAAATTACCTCAAAGCAATTCTCTTTTTTTGGGAGATTTAATTATAATTAAATGTTAACTACTGAAGTAAACATCAACTGAACTAGTCTGCCATTGCGAACGCTCACGAGTGCAATCGAATCCCAGGTTTCGCTTCTACTTGGACAAGGATGAGGAAGAGTAAGTGGGCAACAAGCCAACAGGATGAGCCCCGCCGCACGCAGAACCGGCCGTTGAAGATTCGCGGAAGCCCATACCAGACCACCGTCGGGGACCCGACGGGCCCTTTTCATCGAGACAGCAGCGGAGGCAAGTGAGGATGGAGGCACAAGGCGACAGGGCAGACGTGGGATGGAAGATGTCGTACTTTCACCGGTCGATGGGAGACAGCGGTTGCGTCGATTTGGCGAGGAGCCGCCTAGCGGCTGTCTATTTTTGGCCGAATGTCGCGAAAGAGAAGAAACGGAGAAACATGCTGCATATACACTTCCTCCCCCACCCACCCACCCACCCAAACAAGTGATAACTTACTAATACTAAACACATTTACAGTCACAACTCACAAGTCATAACTTGCATCTTACTAATACTACTACTTCATAAGTTCACGTTTGCAATTTTAAATGTGGATGGAGGTTCGTGGGCAAATAGAGAACATCTCACATTCCGTGGAGAAGGCAACCAATCGATCATTGGCCCAATCGAGAAAATCGTTACATAGTTACATCTGCCGGCCACTGTTATGTACATTCATTCCGTTAAGAATCACCTAATGTTGTGCGGACTCTCCCTAGCAAATGAATATGATGCAGCCCCTCGTATTGACAACCTGCGGTATAGAGATCAACCCGTGCATAATAACTAGTCCTACAAATCACAGATTAAAAATTATATATATAGCTACAAATGGAGCAAATCTAGATAGAGCCGCATAATTCCATGTGTGCAGTGTTGCTATTTATATTTGAAGATCATCCAGCGTCAGTTCATCGACTGACATCATCTTCAGTTTCTGCAGGCAGTAGCAATATCTTGAAAAGCTATGCAGTCGAGCTTTCAGGATGAGATTAGAAACAATATAAAGTACTTACCGTGATGAACTGGGGAGGATCATCCAGACTAGATGAACCAAGTATGACTTCCCGCTTTAGCTTGGATGTAAGCTTGTGCACAGCACGTAACTGCAGATATATATTACCGGTTAAACCTTGCTTTTTTTTTTAACGAGGTTAAACCTTCCAAATTGGAAATTCTTGTAACAAATGATGAATATCCAAATTACGAAAGCAAAATAAATCTCAAAGCTACAACTTAAAAGAGGAGAGGCATGCAATTAATAATATACCTCCGACCGAGTGGCGCCACCAATGACAAACACAAATATACGCTGACCAAGCTTTTTGAAGTCACTCGACGAATGCTTCAGCACTGAATCACTGCAAATTTTCCATATACTAGTTATATGCCCGTGAAGGAAGACAAACAGTGGTTATGTACACAAATGCAAACGGTGTGGAATAGCTTCTCTTGTTCCAAAAAAACGTGATTTTGTTATGGAGATTAGTACGGTATCACTGACATTACATTGTACCACATCAAGATGATTAGGAGAGTTTACCTTCCTAACGTAAATAATATGTATTGCCTAAATATTATTTAGTGTCCTAAAATAGAGATAAGTTATTTGATATCATACCTAATACCTCCATCCCACAGGCTTAATTTCAAGCTATGAACTTGGACAAATACTTATCCAAGCGCATAGCTAGAAATGAAGTCCTTTTAGCACAGAGGTAGTAGTGGTTAGAAAGTTATCGATAGTTAGGGATTAGAGATCAGGTTTGCTAGGAAGTAGAGATTGTATTCTTTCGGGACAAGTTGTTCATGTGGATAGTATCCGTGGTACTATAGCATGATTGCACGAGGACCCTCACTATATAAGGGACACATGTACTGATGTACCCCATTATAATCAAGCAATACAAAATAAAAATGTTAGGTCTAGCTTGATCTGAATCTCCTAGCAATCAGGACAAGCTTGGCGTCAATAAGAGTGATGTCGTCTTTATCCCGATCTCCAGACCCTTACCCTATCCATGAATCGACATGCGTAACACGTTTTCCCTTATCGATAACGACTATCTCGGGAACACAAAACACAGACAACGAAGAGTCTCTACCACTGACCTTGAATACCCATCATCAGAGCCACGTGGCCGAGCCCATGTACCACCTGTCCGTCTGGATCTCATAGAATGAGCTGGTTGGTGAGCTGGGCTAGTTCTGACTGAGCTGCTCATTGGCAGACCGTGGAAACTTGGGCTAGGGTCGTTCATGCAATAGTATTCGTCTTTTGGTAATTCTCCCTTGCTAAGCTTCTCAATCAAGTCCTGTATAAAAGGTACAAGTTAACTATCGTATATTTTAGTCAAATGAAGGCAAAACAAAATATATGCATTAGTACATCCTCGCTTTGGAGACTATGCCAATATCCAAGATGCCTATTATTTGTGACTTAATGCATCTTGTTAGGGGCATCATTAAGTATCATCGACAGAGACCAGATGATTTCCCTAGTTGTCAAAGTTATATTTCAGAGACTATGGCAATATCCAGGGTAAATATATGGTGGAAACCCCAACTTAGGTGAAAACCCATGTAAACCTCAACCAAAAGGTCATCTGAATTCAACAAAAAAGAACCACACATGTAGATGAGATGATACTACACAACCATGTAAAAAATCTTGTCCAAACGAAGTCAAGTTTGGACAAGATATTTTACATGGTTGTGTAGAATTCTCATCTACATGTGTGATTCTTTTGGTAGATTTAGATGACATTTTGGTCAATGTTTACACCCAGAAAGTTAATAATGAGATCATCATTTCAGGAAATGATACGGAACTACATAGTGATATTGATCCGGAAGAAGCTCAACAGGCACTTGAAATAGCCGAAGCTAACATGAGTAGAACTGAGGGTACGAAAGAATTGGTTGAAGCGAAGCTAGCTCCCAGACGAACTAGGATACGAGTCAAGGCTGTTAATTGGATTCCCCCATCTAATTGAAGACAACCCAACGGTTTAGTTGATACAAAGAAAAAGGGAAGAGGGTAGCGAAGCGAAGTAGGTCCAAAGCTATCTAGTAATTTTTCTACCTACCTACCTACCTACCTACTATTGGATTTGAATCAATGACTCAATTCAAGCAATACTTCAACCACTGAGTTAAGCACGCAAGAGTTTTCACCTAAGTAGAGTTTCCACCACATATTTACCCCAATATCCAAGACTTCTTATTTGTGACTACAGGTATCTTGTCAGGCGCATCCTTTCTGAAAAGTACTAATCAGACATGATCATTCCTACAAGTAATATCAAAGCCATTCTCCTTATATGTATGTCTAGCTTCCCTGGTGCAATCACTGCAATCCTGGTCGTGCCTTCAGGATGCACCACCAGGGTCACAGGGAACGACAGCCCATACAGAAATTCTATCCACACCAAAATTTATACGGAGAGGAAAATATCGATGAAAACTATTCAAAAAAAATTGCAGATATCACTATAATATTGCTCTAATATATTTATACCTCTAGAACAGGATAAAATCGGGAAAGTGCCCATGTAGATTCTTCCCCAGTTCGCTCCTTTCTAAGTCCATGCTTCTTCTGTTATCAGTAGGAATCAATTAATACATCATGAGATCAGGTTGGTAGCAGATAAATGTTCAGAAAGAACCAAAAAGAAAGCAATATTTCGTTTACCTTGTGAACATCAAATTTAAACGTAAAACCTCCTCCCGAGGACTTTTTGGTGTCAGGGCCACATAAGCAACGCATATTACTCACAGCAATCATGTCATCAGTGGATAATCCTGCCAACTGTTAGCAAGCGAAATTTCTTACTGATTCCTGGCCAAGCATATACTCAAATCCAAATAATGTCCAAAATGGGCTCCTATCAACAATTCTGCACAGTTGCTTTACGAATTACTCCCTCCATTCGAAATTGATCTACATATAATTTTTTTGAGGTTATTCCTAAATGATCTACATATTTGTGTTCATTTATTAAGTCTATTCGTTATTTGTGCATTGGAGTAAATGGACATTGATGCATGAATCCATGCACACAAGTATTTATAACCCACATGCAATATCTTGATTTGCTATTGGCTAGGAAATAGTGGGGATGGTGCATGCATTGAGTTTGTTGCTAGAGTAAATATAGTATGAGAGAGTTATTAGCTTTTCTTGGTCTTGGTGTACCTATGAAATATGTAGATCAATTTGGAATGGAGGGAGTAAAACACTATGTCATATTGTTCACCTGTGTTACACCAGATATTTAATGCCAGCATAGAAGTCACGCTTATCCAATATGAAAAGAAACTGCATGTTTCATTCATGCACGTTTCATGTATTCAATTATTATCGCATTGATGATAGAGAGTAAAGGGTAGACATACTTGGTGATATTTCATGAAAAGAAAATTTACAATAAAGCAAAAGGGAAACAGTGGAAGGTGAAAAACAACAACTTATCTAGCCAAAAAGTTGCACAGAAAAGTATACAGATTAAGCATAAAACATCTTGGGTTTGTTGAGTACGAATAGAAAAACAGAAAATTTTACCTGCATCAATTTTTCACCCTTGTCACTTTCGAACTTGTCTGGGTTGATTGCTGCATAGATCATCAGCAAACGCAACTTGTTTTCACGACTTACACCCTGCATTAAGTAGAGTAAACAATGTCATTATTAAGTCAGTAATATCAAAACACAATGTTGAAGAACAACCAATGTCATTCTAAAAAGTAATTCAAATATTAAATACCAATTGTGTCCTCAAAAAATTGATTAATTCTTTAGTTCCAGCATCACCAAATACAAGATCTTGCTCTAGCTGTCCAACATCTCGAAGACCTTGCTCCCTTATTATGCTATTGAGTTTACCTGCAATCTGTACAAAACTGAGTAATACAAATAGAATGTCCAACTATTTGATTTATGCTTCACATAGTAAACAAAAATAGAATACTCATGATATGTGAGGCAATTAATAATTAAAAAAAATAGCTCAAAAGCAATTCAGTCAATCACAGAATAAACACAGCAGCTTATTTAAAGTTTTTAATAGCTTGGAGCAAGCAAAAATATATAGGTACCATCCTTCTGGCCATGCCATTGTGGCTCACATTGCAAGCACCACAGATAATACTGCTGTGCCAGAACTGTTGCACCAGCAACAGTTGTTTGCACGCCAGCCACAGTCAACCCATTGCAATGGTATGCCTGTGGATGTGTCCCGCGAGATAATATGGTAAATATGGTAACAGCTTGCGTTTAGTAACAGTCATGCCATCACAGTTGTTACTGTGTACTACATCCTAAATAATGTGTTTCGCAAGGGGCCTCATCTTTTCGCTTATGCTCATCAGCTAAAATTTGAATTTTCAACCTTAAATTTGAAGCTGATTTTGAGGTTTTTTCGTCGAAGTTTATTTTTCAGCCTCTCGCTAAGAACACGTATATAAAATTTTTATTCACAAATTACTTTTCGTTTGCAAATATGCCGTGAAACAATGGCTCCGAAGATGTTTTACAGCACAGAAATAGTCGTGTTACAGATTCATAACAGCATTGCATTGCCTCTACACATGGTAGAGGGGTGAGAAAACCTAGGGAATCAGCACATAGGATGACCTAAGGTGGATTGTGAAGAGTTTACTTTAACTGAGGTGGGTCCATGGGAGGTGGGTTAGGGCACACTCGGGAGGGAGGTGGGGTGTAGTGCTTTTCTTTTCTTTTCTTTTTCTTTTTTGGGTGATCATATTAATAATTTTATTGTCTAAAACCAATTTGAAAACCTTATAAAACAAATAGACACTTAAGGCAGGGAAATTAAAAAATACCATAAAAAACTATCTGATGTATGACCCTCTTTATTTTGTTATTTAATCATTTTGACTCATGCAAATATCTACCTTCCAGTAAATCTTTTAAACTTTTAGGAAGACATCTCTAATCTACACCCCTCCTATAGAATAACTATTCTACACCCCCCACCCCCTCCCCTTCCCACTCAGCCCGCACCTCCCTTCCGTTCTCCCGCGCGCCCACACTTCCTCCACGCTCCACCCCCCCCCCCCCTTCCCCCTCTCGCTCCCTCCTCCCGACGGCCCCCTCCTCACCCTCCGGTTTTTCTCCTCCCTCCCTCCTCCCGGCGCCCCCCGCCCCTCTGCCTCCCTCCGATTTTTTCTCCTCCCTCCTCCCGAAGCCTCCTCCTCCGCCTCCCTCTGTTTTTTTCTCCTCCCTCCTGGTTTTTCACTTATGCGCCTCCCTCCTCCCGGCACCCCCTCCTCTCTCCTCCTCTGCCTCCCTCCGGTTTTTTCTCCTCCCTCCTGGTTTTTCACTTCTGCGCGCCCCCTCCTTTCTCTCCCTCCGGTTTTTCTCTTCTTTTCCCGATCTCTCTAATCTCCCTCTGGTTTTTTCCTCTCAAGAAATCTCCTCCCTCCCTTCTATGCAAAAATGAAAAATAATATTGTTGAGAACAAGATTTGAACTCATGACCTCATAATCCCTACGTTGTTGCCCTAACCAATAGGACTTGTAAGATTTTGTGATTGAGTAATACTTTCTATTTGTTTTGTACCTTCTTTCAAATCAAGAATTAGGAACCCAACCCTAATCATTTTCATTACCACAATAGGGGTTGTAGTAAGAAATCAACTATGTTACTGCAAAAGTTATTGATCGTTACTATGTTCCCGTAGTAACATCATTATGGAATTGTAGTAACAAGACATGTTACTACGAAACTTATAGGTTGTTAGTAGACTTTTTGCGGTAACATCGGGATAGAATGGCAGTTACACTGAACAATGTGGCAACAATATTTCTGTAGTACTGCTTTGTTTAGAGAAAAAAACTTTAAAAGTTTCAATCTTTAGAGAGCAATATTACTCGCATCATATCTTGTTTTTCTAATCCGTTTGCACCATGATGTTCATAAAAAAGTGCTTAACGAACCTAGATCCATCATGACTATATTTTAACGTCGTTACTATAGAAAGCAGCCATGATACTACACATTGACCATCACGTTACTACAATGTTCCTGCGACACAAACCAAAAAGGGGTGGGTGTGGGGGGAGGTCTCTCATGGGCCAACCCACCTCCCCCTCCCTAGGGCCCAAAACCCACCTCCCACTTCGGTCAAAGAACGGTCAAAGCCCCCTCCCACCGGTCAAACCCGCCTGCTACCTCCCCCCACGCCCACCTCTTTTCAATTCTCGTCTCTCAAGAATGGCGTAGTAACGCGATGGTCAATGTGTAGTAAGTTGAGTGCTTTCCGCAGTAACAATGTCAAAAAATAGTCATGATGGATTGGTGCAAACAGATTAGAAAAACTAGATATGATGTGAGAGATATTGCTCTCTAAAAGATTGAGATTTACCTCTTTTCAGTTCTCGTCTCGCTGGAACGGCGTAGTAACACGCTTGTCAAATGTGTGGTAACACGATTGCTTTCCGCAATAACGATGTTAAAAGTTAGTCATGATGGATGTAGTTTCGTTAAGCACTTTTTTACGAACGTCATGATGCAAACGGATTAGAAAAACAAGATATGATGTGAGAGATATTGCTCTCTAAAGATGAGATCTAAAAGGTTTTAGCTCTACAAAAGCACTAGTACTATAGCTCCATAGTTACTATTACATGTTCTCTGTTCCTGTAATTTTCATCATGATGTTACCGCCAAGAGTGCAGTAACCCATAAATTTTGCAGTAAATTATCATGTTACTACCCTTCTATGATAATGTTACTACCGAATCATAGTAACAAGGTATGGTTCCTACAGTAACATAACTGATTTTGTTCACACAATTTGAACAGACATTCAACGCAAGCAAACAATGATCTCTAATCACATAGCTCATAGGGTGAATCGTTTATGAGAGCTTGCCACGAACCATGAGATCAAATTTATTTTTAATTTTTCTAGGTTAAGCCAGTTTCCTTGAGAGAAAAAATCGGATGAGGGAGGGAGGAGCGCTGATACAGGAGAAGAGAAAAAAAAAGAGAAAAATAAGGAGGCAGAGGAGGGCGATATGGGAGGAGAAAAAAAGAGAGAAAAATAAGGAGGGAGAAGAGGGCGCCGATAGAGGGGGATGGAGGAGGGAGATCAGGAGGGGGGAGCGAAAAAAGAGGAAGAGAGAGAAACGCACGGAGGGAGGAGGGAGGGCAGGGTGCACGAGTTCAAGGGAGGGAGCGCGGGGGTGGGGAAGAGGAGCGGGCTGGTATGAAGAGGAGGGAGTGGGCCAGGATAAGCGAGGGTGTAGATTAGTGTGTGTGACAATTGGTATATATACCAGTTGTTTTATTCATGAACCAAGGTGTGGACATCCTAATCAGTGGAAAATCCAAAAACCAGTCCAAATTATGAAATATGTATGTTAAAGAAGGGCCACTTTCATCAATTTTTTGTGCTGCTATTAGAATGCAAATTTTTAAAGAAGATGAGGTGTTTAGAAAAATTAATAAATTATGTGCTTGATTAATCTGGAACCTTAAGAATGCCTTATTCTAATCAAATATGCATTGAATAGCATGTGCCCTTTTTTACTGGTGAAGAAAAAGTTGACATTCCATGGTTTGACACTAACAAAATTAGATGAAATTTGCAAAGTATAAGGCAGAGATTTTAACTTCACCATTTTGGAATAACATGAGCAGACAAACAATTCTTGAGAAGGAAAATAGTGAAAAAGTAGGGAATTTTTTAAGCTAAACAAAGAAAATATAACCAACCTCAACATGAAGAGAAAGCTTCTCAATTTGATCGCTGTACTGTGGAAGAGCTTGAACCATTTTTTGCAAATCTCTATTGGATATCTCTCCCCCAGTTCTGGTAATTTAAACATGAAGCAATGACCATTAAAATAATAAGTCAAGAACATTACAAACAAAATGGACTCATGCAACTCAACATACATGTCCAAATAAATATATAGAAAACTTTATGAATTTTTTTCTGGCATTCACTTTCCTAAAGAAACCACTCATCCATTAACATATTTGTGTTTCAGGGTTAACTCAAAAATTGTGCAGCTATACACAGCTATGCAGATCATGTTGTATCTACAGTAGTTCTCCCTCCATTCCCAATTGATAGCTGCATCAGGTTTGTGCAGCGATACCAAGGGAGAAATAAATCAAGCAGTAATTAGCAGCGATACTGGTTCGGTGGCCCACACATGGCGCATGACCATTCAACTTTTGATGGTAGATTTAACTAATCTTGAGATAATCACTCAGCATGCATGCATGTGATAAAAAAAGGAGGGGATTTAACTAATTTCCAGAAAATCTCTTCACATTAAATCCACGCATACATGCACCAGATAAACAAGGAAATCCACTGGCTCCCAATGTTGTGCGACAATCAAACCAGATTTTTTTTCGTTTCAGTAATATGATGATCAATTAGGAATGGAGGGAGCATTTAAGAAACAGCACAGTCAACTCAGAAGGGTTGCGTTACAACTAACTTTTGTACATATATAAATCAGTAATCAACCTAACACATTTTGGACCTTTTAGTTTCATTAGCTTACAGTGTGTACTGGTGTAAGATTATGATTTCTCAAAATGACATACCCACCAATTTTATGATATTTTCTTCTAAGCTCCATTGTGATGCATGAGTATTTTGCTAATTGTTTATAACAACGAATGGTCAAAAATCACAACAGAGCAATTTCCCTACTTGGTTGAAACAATGCACAGACCTTGCTTGCTGCAGTTGAGCAGCTTTATTCTTGGACACAAAATTGCTCATCTTGTCATGCAGTCTTTCGCTTGCCTGAAAGTATGATGGTTAATTATAAAGCTATCAAACACATGAATCGCAAAGAAAGGTACTGAGGAGTAATCTCACATCTGCTATGTGGGCATGCCGGAGCTCAACCCATATTGGATCATGATCCTCCAATAGGACATCCTTCTTTTCAGTTGATGAACCATTTTTACTCGGAACCTTTTCTTTCAGTCACACATAAGAATGGAATAACCATCAAATGAAACAACAGGGAAGAATGTTACATAAAAATATATAAAAAAAGAAACTCTCTCACCTCATGGACATACTTGTTGCCATCCATACATAGAAGATCATGGCACATCGCGTCATATGTCCATTCATGAATGATTGGTGCAATCTATGGTGCCAAAGAAATTATGAAGCAGCAGCATATATAGACCATGCTCAATGTAGCACTAGGATAGATGTCAAAACTGCGTATACAGGTATGTTTACAATGTACCTGGTCTACTGAACGATCAACTATAAGTAGCTCACATGTCTCAGTTTGAGGATAATCCGGTATTGATGTTTTCAATTTTGAAAGGCAATTCCAAACAGCAGCAGCAAGTTTTGTAGGCACTAAATCTCGTAGTGTTGTCGTTACAGAAGCATCAATTGTCTTGGCGACACGGTAGTGCACTCTAGGGAATTCCTGTAATTTGTTGAACAATACATAAAAAAAGTGAATTGTTACCTAATAGTTACTCTAGAACGACATGTGCACATCAAGCACCAAAAGTTATTCATTGTATGTCCATGGAAAGTAAATGTATTATGTATACAGAAATAACCCAATATGTGGAGCAGAACATCAGTTGAGCATCAAAATCTTTTGGTATTGCCCACCTTCTTTTCCAGTACTCACTAGGGATACAAACAGGTCAGGTCAAGGGCCAACCAAATTGAGGCATTGACCTTTGCTAGTTCTTTTTCTTCAGAAACAGCTCAAGGGCATCTATGGGGGCACATTTAGGACTATCGTACTGCATACTAAGGTAAAAAAAACCCAATTAAGTGGTAAGTGAGCCATCAATAAGTATGGGCTAATGGGCCAGACCACTGGCATCCCTAATTTTTTCACTTGCAACTGCATCATTTATCATCTGAAAAAAATGCTGTCTGATTATACCAGGAGTTCACTTCCTACAGAGATAGTTCCTTTTTGTCATACAAATCACCTACTTTAGTGTTGATGAATGTAGGCCAGGTCAGGTCAAGATGATGACCTACCGGAACTGCATAGCATAGTGCCAACTGTCAACTGTCAACCACAGTGCATCTCCGACATTGGATCTGCAGGCAATTTATATAACAATCTAGGAGGGATGTGTTGAGCTCTGCCTCTGCATTCTTATTGCAGTCTTTGCTCCTCACGCTCTCCTCTTCTTCATTGTCCCACATAATAATTAAATATTCCCTCCATCCCAAAATATAGGAAAGTAGCTATATTTTGGGACAGAGGGAGTACATAGAACCACCTTTTTTTTTGGGGGGGGGGGGGGGAGGGGGGGGTTTACGTCTTGTGACATGGATACTACTGGTTTATTGTTTTGACAAGAATTATGTGTGCTTGTGTAATAAAATAGTAAGTACCCACAAACCAAATGCTTATTGTTTTAGGCCACTAAATAGGCTGAGATTACACCATGACTATGAACAAAAGGAAGTTAGCAGAAATTACATAACAGAGGTTTCAGGTGCTGGCTGAAGAGTCCAGGATGTGGGTATAGCGGACAGCATATGAGAAGTGGGATCAAACCAACAGGGGGAAACACAGGAGGAATTCAAGAGATCTTCGCTCCCTGTGATATGGGCCTTACAGATAGAGGGTCTAGAGGCCGTATTATGTATTATAGTTAAGAAGGTTATTAGTTAGCTAGGAAGTTGGACATAGTTTGTTAGGAAGGGTCAGGGTATTTCCAATGCAATAATAAAACTAACAATCTTGTTTCTGTAAGCTGCCACATCATTGTTTTTGCTTAGGAGAGGGAGAGGAGATAGAAACAAGAAACAATTAGATAGAAATGAACATTACTGAGAAGTCGTATCTATCGTCAATTAGGAATTCCATGCAGCAATTAATGCTTGTGGGGCCTTGTGAACATACCATGCATTCTAAGGGCTATTACTACTGTTGTTTACATATGTCATTTCTGTATTTGGAATGTCCTTAAGTTAATCCTATCGATAAAAGGACACCACATACCCCATTATGAAACAAGCAATCAATCTATATGGTTAGTCCAGTAAGCCTAAGAGTCACTATCACAACAAGTGAAGCCCTGCCAGCACTAGTAGAGGGAAAGGCCTTATCCCATCAGTCTTTGGACCAGTTTCACATTTCGTGGGACAAACCAAAGGGCAATCCTGCCCCACATATATCCCTAACTTCATGCGATCATCATAAAGCACTTTGTTTAGAACTTTAGATCTAAAGCACCCTATTTTTCAGACCTAAAACACTTTGGTTTGCATTAAATCAGGATATATTAACAGGAAACACAAAAAAAATGTGCAACAGCATCTTTCACAAATAAGAAATGTATTCATACCCTCATTGATGCAAACACTGTAGATATGCGAGTAGCCATTGTGTTCAAACAAGCATTGTACTTGTGTGAATCCAAAGCATTTTCACTAAAAAGCTCCTCCAATGCTCTTTCATGGTCAGTGGTGAAACCCTGCATGCAATCACTAGCAATATAACGTACCAGAGAAAAGGGATTACCATGTAATGGTTGGTACTTTGACTAGCATCTATGTCCTCTCTATAAGATAATAAATATGGTATCATCATTCAAGTAGCACGATAAAATTTACCGTTTACACTAACTTGTAACAGTATTAGATATAATTAGAAAATAGGTTACCAGTTGACAGGCAAAATTTCTAAAGTTGGTTATTTATCATTGCAACTACCAGCAACCAACCAAAATGACCAGAATCAAATCTTAGAGAATTTCCAATAATCCTAGCTGTGTATCATGGAAGTATTGAAATTTACATTAAAGGCAATTCAAACCATTCTTGTCACTGCCAATGATTGGGTTTTTCCCACGTTGCTCATATCATTCGCTCATAAGGCGTATCTATTGGGTCCCTTTTTCTCCTGACCAAGCCAGCTGGCTTCTTTCAAACAAAAAAGGATCCAGCTGATTTGCAGAAATAGGAAATGAACTCCTAAAATCATGCACTTGTTTAGGGAGGTCCACGATTTAAGATAGCCTATTGTAAATGTGCTTCCAAGAAATTCAGAAATATGCTTTAAAATTTAATATGTACAGTTAGGGCTTATGTAAAAGTCAAACAGCAAAAAAAAATTAATATATGTTCTGTATAGAAATTATTTTTGAGAAATTTTTTTGGTGGCAGTTCAAAACCAGCTTAACAGAGCTGGCAAAATGACTAAACCAGAGGCAAAAGGACCCTAGATGTGGGATCCACAAGCAAGAATGATCGAATATAAGCAAAGTGGCAAAATCAGTTCAGATATCTTTGGAGTGAAATCAATGCCATTACATTCTTGGGAGTGGCATTTTTTCAAAATGGCAAATTTCAAGTGGTATGAACCCGAAAAGCCCAAAATGGGAACAAAAACTCAGAAAAATATTTAGTTATCATGGATCTGTTTACAGTATAACATTGTTTTCAAGTTCTTTAAACCGAAAAATATATTAGGTCAAAAGGAAAATGACGATGTGTTTGTGAGCTATCCTATATTATTAACCAAATAACACCAAATGCTTCTCCTTTTTTAATTGCATGAGAACTTCTCAAGTTGTAGAGCAAAGTATCAGGGCTCAATTGCTCAAATACTCAATCCTATGCGTAAATCATGGATGAACAAAACAATTCCTATAAAAAATTGCATGAAATTATTTATGCTTCAAGAATATATGTAACAGATACAAACTATAAATGAAACACTGAAATTTCCGCAAGAAAAAAAAACAGATGTGCCATGATACCTGGGAATCAATAGCAAAGTACTCCAAATTCATCTGGAATACAACGAAAAATAAAATGTGAATAAATAGTTAGCATAACAGTCTTTTATATTTAAAACATTCTGGAATAAAATATAAGAGGATAGCATAATCCAAGTAACCTCACTAAGTGCACCAATACGGGGTAGTACACTTGAATCTTTTTTTATTTGAGTAACTAATTCTTTCTGTATGGGAGAACTGAAAAACACATACGCCCTACAACATGATCAACAATCTATCAGTGAAAGAAACAGAATAGAGATTGTACATAAGAGGAGATTCAAGTGGCGGTTTATGTTAATTCAGACATACTTCTTGTATAACGGATTTCTTCCGGACATGTCATTCAGGAACATCCCAATGCTGCAACATGATGATTAAAAATCAAACAAGTGTAATGTGTGAAAAAGTTGGAAAACGAACTACAAGCACTACTGACAAGTAAATAGATTATGGCTGTGTTCGGCAATGGCAGTCAGGAACTAATCCCTTGTGCATGCAAAACGGAGTGAATTATTAGCGTATGATTAATTATGTATTAGCTAATTATTTAAAAAAAATGGATTAATTTGATTTTTTTAAAGCAACTTTCCTATAGAAAACTTTTGCAAAAAAATGCATTGTTTAGCAGTTTGAAAAGCGTGCGAATAGAAAAAGAGAGAGATGAGTTGGGAAAGAAGGTGGAAGAACACAGCTTATATGTGGATGATGAGTGCTGATGATGAGAGATGAGCAGGGCTAATAGCACTTATGAGTGCTGATAGTGACAGGAACTGAACTTCTTTCTATAGGAAAGGAAAAACCTAGTTGATCTCCACAAATTGTAGTTAATGTTAATTCTCTTTTCTCTCATGAAGCCATACCACCTCAACTGTTTCTACCCTTTGGATCATTTATCTATGGTTCAAATTATCCATCTTCTCTCATGAAGTCACGCACATGCAAATCATCTCAATTATTTATAGCTTTTTTCCACCACAATCACCTCAAATTATTTTTAGCATTTGATCGCTGATGCATTTAGGGAGAAGAAATATATCAATGCGATGATAGTAAAACAAAGTTGGCAGTCACCAAATTGTGACTTAGGGAAAGGGAACTAATATGAGAGATTATATCGATGATTAGGAGACTGAACCAATACGATACTCCCTCCCGTCCCAAATATAACAATTTCTAGCATTCAAGATTTGTCCCAAAATATAACAACTTCTCCAACATTCTCTACCCAACCAATCACAACCCTCCACCTACCTCTACTTCTAAACCAATCACAACCTTCCCCCATTTTATTCTACCTACCTTCCCCATATACCCGTGTCCAACCCTAAAACTGCTTATATTATGGGATGTAGTACATTATATCGATGAGATGATCGGTGCAATTTTATTTTGCACTTAATGTTTTCTTATTATCATACGATGATGCGACTTTCCCGCAGCAATGTACGTAGTTTCATCTAGTAGAAGAAACAGATCTACAAATTAAGAGAGTAACACATCATCTGAACCTTTAGTAAGCAAAGAAAAGGGAAAGTTATACATTAGCTACAAATTGTTATACAATGATAAGAATGGTCATTGTCATGTAAAACATAAATGTGATAAAACCTCACCCCACAATAGAATCCAATGACTTTAAGGGCCTGTTTGGCCTTGGGCATCAGGTGTGAGCTCTCTTATTAGTCTTTGGGGCTGTTGTTGCTTTCTTCAGAGAAGCTAACTTCCTAATAGAATCCCAAAAATTGATCGGCTGGGTAAGCCCAAAGGCTAGCTTATTTTGGAATTACTGGGAAAATCAGGGATGAAGTGGTAGGGGATAGAAGGAAGCAGCTTTTTGGCTTATTTCTTTGAAATAGCTTTAACCATCTCCAAAAGCTAAGTGGTGATAGCTCTAATCTAGCTTCAATTGGCAGCCAGTCGGGGCAGAAAAGGCCCTAGACATGTTCAGTACAAACTAATTAAGTGATTACTTCCCTAACTTATTGCAATGTGCTTAACAACCCCTGTCTGGCATTGCATGGTAAATTGATCAAATATAATCGTGCAAGCCCATCATCGTGCACACCCACAAGCAGATCTTTTGTGTGATTGCACTCCATGAGCTCATGCTACAATCATATAAGTGTGTGCACAGATATCTGGAACTCCAAGAATTTTTGGCAGAGGTAACTCCAAGAATTTTCAATTGCTATGTTTACATTTCATATTTCGAGTAATTTCAGAAAGCCATATGTATTACGGATTGTGGCACATGACCCCCAGGTTTATGGTCTAAAGGTTATATAAAACCCCATCTTTATTTAAATCTCAGCTAATTTTCGTATATTTGAAACAATACTGTTCAAAGTAATAAGGAGTTACATCTTAATACAGAAATCATATAGACACTTTATGACATGAAAACTTAAGTAAATGTGTCCCCAACATGTTTTATAGAAAGTGAAAATAGAGAGTGGCTGTGTGCCATGTTCTTGAGTGCATGCCTATCTCTATGCCTAATAAGTGTCACCATCTTGATGAATCCTTTGCTTCCTGGACCCCAACACAATGTTCACCAAATAAGTGAAATTACTCAGACGCATCAAGTTTAAAACAAGCTATGGGAATATTTGGATTTTGAACTACAACTTACTATGATTTATCCCAAAAATCATGAGAATTTTGTAGGTCCTACTTTTGATTGAAGGACTTGGGTAGCGTTTGGGTCTTCTGGTATTTCAAAACCTTCAGCAATGGTAGAAAGGCAAATGTATACGAGAAGCATCAGCATCGACATAGGCATCAGATCAATACATCTAACTAGCATACCACTAACCCCCACGTTCCTGCAAGTTCAATGGCATATAGCAGAATGCCAATTCTCCAACTATTTTCATATTGGCACACAGCTGTTTTTTTCCCAAAAAGAAAAGGATATGATCTAGTTTTACAGTAACACATAAACGGATTGCACAACAGAATCATTGCAAACAGAAGTTGTATAGATTTGCTTACTTTTCTTTAGTTGGTTGAATGAAATATATAGCATCTAGTGAAGGCAACGGTTGTCTCCGTTTGTACAAATCTTCAACCACTGCAAAAGAACTAGCATAGGTGAGACTTTACAGACGATGCATCTACTGGAAGGCTTTAAAATATACAGTGAACAAATATTTCAACAAATAACAATTTAGGAATTCGAAGGTTCCAGAGTGCGAAGCTAGAAAAAGGATACAAAATGGCATGTAAAAATCAGGATAACCATATAAGCATAAGGTGATATACACAGAAGCATATTTGAATCAGTTGAAAGAGATGATACTGTAGAAACAAGACTTTGGTGGTGTCAGCTGAAACACATAAGCAGGACCACAACTCATGCACCAAGCAGCCTAAAGAAAATACTCGGTCATAATATTTGACGCAGTTGACTTACCATGGAGCTTGACAATTCGTCTTATTCGTGGTCTTATTCAAAAAAAAAATCTGTAATTACCATTTATTTATTTTGAAGGTACTTAAAGCATGACTTAGCATTTTTAATAAGACGAATGGTCAAACTTCATGGTCAAAGTCAAACAAACTGATCAAATAATGTATTTCCTTATAAATAAAACAAAATCTGAGAAAGAACAAAATGTGTGTCACTACTTACATGAAACCCCTTCTTCTGTAATATCTGCCATCTTACATGAACATGATATTATCTTGACTGTAAGTTTATCCATAATAAGAACCTAGAAGAAATCATAACAATTTGTGTAAGATGCTGCACAAATTACATAAGGGAATTTGTTAGAGAAGGGCATAAACATATTGTAGAAATTTCGATGTTTTCATAAACAGATATATCTATAGACTCAAAACTTCTTCAAATAAATATAGCCTCCTCACGAACATATCTAAAATGATCATTAAATGCAACATGCGAACAATCATGTCAGCGTGTGAGCTCAGTGCCCGTGGGTGCCTAGACTGCCATTTCAAATATGATCACTAGATGTTTTTCATACTACAAATTAAGCAATAAGCATCATATTCCAACAAGCTCCCAGTTAATGGAATTTCTAGTAATCCCTTCAAAGTTTATGTTTTCCTAGCAAAGTGAGTTGAACCAGCAAATGCCTGTAAATAAATTTAGAATGCTGCATGTTATATTTCTGTAAGAGTAAGTTGCACCATACAACAAGATGTGAGGTGAGTGCAAGTAGGGAACTAGAGGATTGCTCATTTACACTAACAAACTTGTTTTGCTGGTACACAACAGGTCAATTTTACCCTTGATGGCATTTTCTATGCATATATGCTGTATGTGATGTATATAGGAAGGAAACGAGAGATACTTTATATGAGCTAAGTGGGATACCTAAAGGTAGTCTGGTAGTGTCACAATGGCCCAAAATTTATTTTAATGCAACAATGCGTGCAACACAAATTGCTCGCCCATGTATAGGTACCTCTGTTTCCCTTTTTCTTTTTCTATCTATGTCTCTCATTGGCTAGTAACATCACCAGGCCACCAGGCATTCTGAGACCTTTCCTATAAAATAAGATCCTAGCCCTAAACGAAATGGTGTTTAAATTACACTCTATTAAGCCATCACAACCACATCGGAGTATAGGGAGTCAACGAGGATGAAAATTGTCCTCTTGGGCTGGTGGGTATGAGCCAAACAAGATTGCTGACACAAACGAGCAAATCTCAAGTTCCACACTTGCACTCACCCTGCAAGTTGTTGTACATATGATGCAATGCAGACTATAAATCAAAAGAAATGTCATATTTACATGTTTTCCGACTTTATCATTATTCAATGTATACAGCAGGGACCTCAAGTAGTTTTTTTTCCTTAAAAAGATGCATACGTGTTTTCCGACTTTATCATTATTCAATGTATACAGCAGGGACCTCAAAAGAAACCATGTCAATCTGAAAGGTGCCCAGGATTCCTTACCTTCCATGTTGATTTTGAATGTTTCCTAGTTGACCTGAGCATTTCAAATAATAAACCTGCATGGTCACAGCAAAAAAAAAAAAGGTTAAATGGAGGTGCTTTCTATATGAAAGCAGATAAGCTTGTGCAAAAACAGACAATAACAGTGCTCCTTGAATGAATATGAATAGAGAATTGAAATGTGTGGTTTGGTTGGAAGTGTGATGAAGCAGAAATATACAACATGAAACTTGCCATGCAGAGAATTACACGGTTGATTAGTATACCACATAAGTCGACAAGACAACCAAGTCAAAATAAGGTAACTAGCGCTCCATGGAGCAGAAGAATAAATAGATGAAAAATAAAAAAGGTAAGCTTCTGTCAAGATTAGTTGGCCATAGAAACTACAATCATGAGCGAACCTTTTGCTCACAAGTCACAAGACAAACAAGACAACCAAAAATTAAATATCCTGCAGTTAAAACAATTATAAGAAAAACTGTGATTCAGCAATTATTTCTCACCAGTAAATTTTGACATCATTAACTGTACAGAACAGAAATGGTTTTGACTACCACTAAATAAGCAAGCATGGCCCAATTCATTTCATCGTCGGGCATCCTACCAGATATGGCTTCCATATATCAAAGAATAGTACATTCCAGAAATATGGAAATCAAGAGCACAAAGAAGCCATTGCTGCATAACAGACTCGTCCAACTAGACACCAGTAGTACAACGATGATGCAGCAGTGAAGGCATCTCAGGTAAAAACCAAATAATCCTGTACGATTTTCTACTCCGATAAGAGCTCTAAGCAAACAAATTCGCACAACCACACGGATTTTTCCTATCTCCACAAGCAATTGTCCCAGATCCATCCCCAACAGCAGCATCAGCAGCAGCAGCAAGCAAGCAAATCGGGAGCAGCAGGGATAGAGGAAGCACAGAGTGGTGGCCTTACGGTCTCGCGTGATTTGGCGGAAGCTCCGGTGGTCCCCGCCCTGGGAGGAGGTGTCCGAGTCCATCGACATGGCGCCGGAGATCTCCCCCGCCTACTTCCGGCGACGCCGCCTCGGGCTGCGCTAGTAGGGTGGAGAGAACCACTAGCCTTTGACCCGCCCCGCGTAGAGGAGGCGGTGATCGGCGGGCGGCGAGCAAGCAGAAGAAGGGGAAGTCGGAGAGAGATCAGAGGGAATGCTCCGTGTGGCCGCGTGCCGGAGAGAGGAAGAAGAGAATTGGGGGGAGGAAGCGCGTGCGCGTCTCCAAGAGGTCGTCGGACGGTGGCGGCCGAGGAGATTTTACCCGATTGCCCCCCCCCCCCCCCCCCCCCCCTCCTCTGTGCTTCGTTGGACTTTTTTTTTTCTTTTTGACGCTGTGCTTCGTTGGACTTGACCTGTACGACTTCCATGCTAAGAAAAGGGGCAGGCGGTGCGGTTGCTCTGCAACCTTTATTCGTATCTATGTGACATGTGGGGCCCACTTGGTACCCACCGGTCATTGGTTATAGTTGAGTGAAGCCGACGCCACTCGCTCTCAGGTCTCTCACAGTGCGGTGAGCTGGACCGGGACCTCGTCGCGCCACGTTGGATTTTTGCCGCCGTGTCACTTGGACCCGCACCTAAACTAGGTTCCTCGTCCCCTAGGTGAGCGACGCAAAACCTCGCGAAATCCAGGGCGCGCAGCGAGGAGAAGACCCGGGTCGCGCGCGCTGTGGGCGGCGTAGCCTCGCCCTCGCGTCGAAACCGTAGCGCGAAATCCCCGATTTGCCCTCCCAAAACCCACTCCCGCCGCACCGATTTCCCTCTCCCGCCACCAATTCCTCTGCTCCCACGCCGAGAATCCTCAAAATTAGCAAGCAAAATCAAGAACACAGATCGTCACGGCGATTACCAGAAGAATCACACAAGAGACACAAAATCATAGAAGAAAATCAAGAGTCACACAAAATCACACAAAAAAAATCAAGAACGCCGCCGCCAAGAACGCCAAGGAGGAGTGCGCCTTCCTCCCGGCCGCCGCCGAGCTCCGCCGCCACGCGCGTCATGACGCCAAGCTCCGCCTTGGCCAGGTCGACGCCGAGCCCGTCCACCACGCTCCAGGGCGGGGCTAGCGCCGCCACGCCCCTGGCCACGCCGACCCCTCCCTGCCTCTGCGCCGCCCTGGTGGGGGAGATGAGGAGGCGTCACGGGGGAGAAGCCGCGATGCGTCGGTGGAGCGGTGAAGTTGTCGAGGTCGTCCGGGAAGAAGCCGCGACGCGTCGGTGACGACGTCATCCATGGGGGGCCGGATGCGAGACTCGCCATGGCTTCCTGCGAGCTTCTTGAGCTCGCGGAGAAGGAGCGAAGGCGCGAGGGGAGGTGGGGGAGGAGCGCGAGGCGTCCCCGGCGTGCCGCCACGGCGTGGGAGGCAAGGAGGCGCGGCGGCGGACCGGGAGGAGGAGCGGCGTGGGAGGCGAGACGAAGGAGGCATGGCGGTAGAAGGAGAGAAGGAGGAGGAGCGGTGAGGAGAGAAGGGTAGGTGAGGAAATAAATTGCGTTCGGCTCCCGTGTCCCACGCGCGTAGGGTAACACCCATTGTGGGATTCTTTTCCTTCCATAGTATCTCCATTCAATTAGGTCACGTAAAATAGAATCCTTGCACTGTGGGAAAGAGTGTCTTTGGGTCTTTTTTTGGGGCTAAGACACGGGCTCCGGTGCTTGCACTGTGAGTGCCCTCAGATTAGACGGTTTCCACTGCACGCTTGAAAAATGAAATGGACCACCAACAATCTATACTAATATAAAAAGGAATAGTTATCTTCTTCCAATCCGATAGGTAAAATCAACAGGTGAAATCCCTACCGTTTATCCGCATCGCTCTAATCCCTATCGTCCACAGGATTTCACCCTCCCGCAATGACCGCGATTTCACTCCCCTATCCATCCACCGCGATTTTCACCCGCGCTCTCGCCACCACGCGAAGACTCCGCCTCCGCGCTATTCTCTCCTCCTCACGTCTCCCCACCACCACTCCACTCCACCACTGGCCCCGCCGGAGACGGAGCCGAGGTCTTCCGCCGCCACCGCCGCCGTCGCCACACTCCACCGCTGGCCCCGCTGGAGAATTCTGCAAAATTATCATCGTCCCCACCGTAGCGCTTGCTCTTCCCAGCCACCGCATCGCGCACCACGGCACAGCCATCGAGCAACAGCACCTCCTCCTCCCCGCTGCCTACTCCACCGAGGGAGACCTTGGCATCATCGTCGCTGCCCTCAAACCGGCGTCCAAATGGGATGGGGGAAGGGAGAGACAGTGGCGCATTTGGGAATGGGAAAGAGTTAAGAGGGGGAGACCGCGGTGGTAGTAGGGGACAATGGAGAAGGTGGCACCGTGTTAGGAACTCTTGTGGGCTGCAATGTGGGCCAGTTCAGTGGCCTTCTAAGCCTAGCCCAACCAAGACAAGGAGGAGAACTACAAAACAGCAAAGCTGCACTTTCAGGGGCTATCGCAAGATCAATTGGCAAACGGCGACGGCGGCGGCGACCTGGTGGCCGGTTGGCACCTTGTCGATTTCCTTCCTCCCTACCTTCCTTCTCCCTCTATCTTCTCCATCTTCCACCACTTGTATCCCCTTAGTTCATCCTCCTTCCACCTCTATTTATTGGAGTATGGTTGCTATTGTATTGGATGCTTGCATATTTGAGTGGAATTGAGATCAGAGGTTGGGGTTCCTAACAAATTGGTATCAGAGCTACTCGGTTCGTGGGATTTCTTGTCATTGAGGTCTTGGGAAGGCAGCAGTGCAAGGTGGAAGAAGAATTGGGCAAGGGAGGTGTTCAAGAATCTAGCGCACACAACCTGTTCGACAGACTGACAAGCCAACATAAGGTGTTCAAGGATGATGAAAGGATAGCAGAGCCTGTTCCCATCAAGTCCACCATGAACAAGGAGGGAATATCCATGGACGAAGCTTTAGATCGGATTCTTGAGAGGTTTGAGTTGATGGAGGCCAACCGTAGACAAGAGGAGAAGTTCAATCAAATACTACAAAAGCTGGAGGAGGTAGAGGCTCGTAGGAGCAAGGCTGCCGAGGAGACAATTGCATCCATCAGGGCAACCACCGCTGTCCTCAAGGCTACATCACCTATAGCACCCATGGCACCACCTACTCCAGCGTGTACCAAGTGTTTGACAGAATGCCCCAACAACAACCTCACTTGGGCGACGGTGAGCTCAAGTCACATTAGTGAGGATACTGCTCCAACAGTTGCCTGGGAGCTAGGAGACAACAAGGACAAGGGCCACGCCCCCTGCGTCGTCACAAAGGACTCACTCGAGGTCACGCCCACCATGTGTTCGACGAAATGCTCCGGTCCTACCGTTGAGCCTGATCTCACTGTGGCTGTAGTGGTTACGTCCGCCACCACTGCCGCGGCCTCTATGGAGTTGGTAGCTACTGGGAACACAATCGGTGCCACTTACATCAACAATCTTGACCACCCCAAGGTGACGCACGCCAAGTGTTTGATGTTGGACCTTGGCTCCAATAGTGGCGACAACCAAACCATGGTCACGTTCCAGACCTTAGTGGACATGACTAAAGGCGTTTTTGCACCTGATGCAACAATTGAAGTCAGCTCACCAAGGAAGATCGCTGAAATGGACTTGGTCATAGTGATGCCTACAGGGTGTTCAATGCTATTCTTTGACAAAGGTGCCAGTGAGTTGCTGCCTGTAAGGAGACATGTTATGTGGCAATTGTTATTGGAGCAGTGCAAGTGAAACCCTTGGTCGCCTCCTAACTCAGTTTATCAAGTTAATGGAATATGGGAGTTGTGGCATGTGCCCTGGATAGACTTCAACTATTTTAGAACAAGATTATGTTTGATGCCACCTTAGCCACCATCGACTCAAATTGGAACCATAATGCTTTGGCTGGTGGCAAACTCATGGTTGAGAATAGTAGAGCTGAAACCGTGGCCTGACCCACAATCAAGTCAATGTAGCATAGGCGGGAGGTGGACTGAACTGAAAGTTCCATGGTCAGCACTTGATTGTGAATGTTCTATGGGAGATGATCTTTGCAGTGCAAATTGCATAAGAAACGAAGCACTTTCTGTTACATTATCTTGTGCACCTAAAGGAGATTTAAATCATAAAAAAATTGATGGATCTCAGAAGGATACCTTGGTGGCATTACTTATTGTAATGACCCTAAAATTTTAATTTGCTTCGCCGCGCTGTTGGCAACCTAGTTGAGCTCACTGTGTTGAGCTGAACGACTAGTTGTGTCACACGATTGGCTTGGATTTTTTTTTTTGCGTTAGAGGATCGATTCATATGCATATATCACAGTTGAAACACAAATTAGACACATAAGTAAATTCTTTATTTCTTCACATATACATTATACAGTGTTGTTGCATACATCAAATGCATCTCATACATTATTCGTCTAAAATAGAAATAGTGAAAATTAAATAAAAATGTTGGTGTGATCTGTGACCACACCTAATTGCTTTAGGAGATTTCAAATATAAGATTTAGGCAAAAGAGAAAATTTAGAGTTGCTTGATGTCACATATTTTGCAACCAAACCATTTTGGGGCACAAAATTTGTAACATTAGCCATCTCTTAGTACTTTCCAAAACTATTTATTTCTTAGGTAAACTCTGAGTTTTTGGGCAATTGAAAATCAGTCCCTAAATTCAAAGTAATCTCCATATTTTTAAAGTCTATGGTACTATAATGCAAAAGTTACAAATATCATACTTTTCACTAGATTTTTATTTAATTGCAAATCTGTGAAAAATTATGCTGAGCCTCCACCGAATAAACCATGCTTAGGTGTCAAACAGGGAGACCACTAGTAAAACCTTAGTAGGTGAGTCACCTAGTAGTCAACCATGTCCATGTGACAAAAACCATATCAGTGTGAACCCCATCCTGACCGAGCCTCGTTTTCCTCGTAGAGACCAAAACCAGTTAGCAAGAAGAACCACCATAACCAGAGAGTGGAGAAGAAAAGAAAAATACAAGAGGGCAAACTCACCCAACATTAGGTGGAGCAGGGGCTCCAGCTCCATTAGGAGCAGGTACCCCAGCTCAAGGAGGAGACGCTGATTCAGTAGAATCAACCAACCAATAGAAGCTGCAGTAGAAAAAGAGGAGTTCAACCATATATTTTCACAACCACTGAATAAGCCACAAAGAGGTAAACTAGATTAAGAGCATCATCCATGGCATATAATCATGATTAGAAGTCAGATTATTTTACAAATCAAGAATCTAGAGACCATATTATTTGCATTACAAGGTTACAGTGGCACACATCTAACTAATTTTTCTATTGTGGGACATTATGAGAAATAGAACAGAAAAATAGAAGGGGGAAAAGGGATATGGAGTTACTGGTGAGGGTTGTGGCCGGCAGAGTTGCCATTTGAGGCATTGGCCGTCTCCACGGCGACCATCACAGGAGTTGAGTACCAATAGCCATGGAGGACAACAATGCTCAGATTCCTTGAGAGAGGAGAGGTGGTAGTAGAGGATGGAGGTAAAGCAGGATATGAGTTTGTGGGAACTAGGGGGATCAAATCACTGCAGGGGCAGCTGCTAGGGAGATCGCCGGAGTGGGGCGTGGCAGCCGGCCTGAGGGAGAGCGTCGGTGTTGGCGGCGCTGTTTGGGGATGGCGGCACAGGAGAGAAGGCGTGAAGGAGAGAAGGAGATAGCGAGAGAAGAAGATGAGAAGAAAGAAAGTGGGCTGGTTGGGCTTTGGTTTTGTGGGCTAGACTAAATTAATTATATATAGTCTCTAGGAAATTAGTTTTAGATTTAGAATAGAATGTGAGCAAGTTTATATAGCATACAAATTGATGATTCTAAATTTTTGACATTAGTGCTAAAATAAAATCTGAGCAGAGCAAAATAAATTTATATAACAGTACCTGATCATTATATTTGCCATTCATAATACATCATTCATATGCATTGCATGCGGTAAATTTATGCGTTCGGAATATGTCCTTATTCGGACTTCCGTATTTTTTTCAGAAGTTCGAGTTCCCGAGGAATCATTCATTTCGACTGAATCTGAGGGTATTTGTGGTGTTTTCTATCCAGGCAAGTCCATCTCTTGATCATATTGCTTAGTTATTTCAAATATTTGCAACCTATATAACTCTCACCATTGCATAGAAAACCAGAAATTTATTTCTGAATGTTAATATTGTACATGTGGATCTGTGGATCAGTTCTTTGGTGATCTTAATAATTGGCAGTCTGAACTTGGTTGTTGTGTAGTTCAGCTGTATATGCTTAACATCATAAGGTTAATTAACAACTGCTGTAGGTATGCAAGCGCCGTAGCGATCGTGTCGACCATATGACCTGGAATGGGATAGGCTGGCTTAGTAGTTCTTTCTTAATGGCTTTATCCTGCGGGCTTAAGGACTTCCGCGAATCCCGTGAGCGTGGGCTAGCGATGAGGGTTGCCGTTGTTGCGGAATCCGATTAGATGATGTGGATCGCCATTTTTGCGGGATCCGATGATTCGCCGTTGTTGCGGGAATCACCCGCAGAGATAATTGACAGATGGGATTGATGAAAAGCTTGTGACCTTAGCCTTGCTGGCATACACCATGAAGTGTGCTTTAAGCGCCGACGGGCATGGGCGTTAAAAGGTTTAAGGCGTCTATGGGTATAGCGACACACCTCTGCAGAGTGTATGAATTGTGATATGTCACTCCCTGTTTCGGGTAGAAACTGCGAACGCGGTAGGAAAGGGATCTATCGGAGATTCTACCCTGTGGTACTTTATATGCAGTAGTGTTTTATAATTAAAATTTGAATTTTTGCAACAAATATTTGTCAAAAACATTATGAATTCTTTGAAGAATCTTGAATTCTAGAGATAGTTGCATTCACACATTTTCTTGCTATTGATGGGCTTGTTGAGTACCATTTGTACTCATCCCCTATGTTAATTCCTTGTATATAGATGTTGAATCATTAGAATCTGTTGAACAAGAATATATGGCTGGAAGTGAAGGAACTCACGTTATGGATGACAACCAGGAAGGACTCTACGATGATGCTGAGATTGACTATGATAATTAGTATATAATATGCATGGTTCATATAGTTGCTGTAGTGGTGATGGTAGTAGCTGTGGCAGCGGTAGTATTTGTAGTAGTAGCAGTAACATTAATATGAGTAGTAGTAATATCTGTAGCAGCACTTGTGAATTTTCTTGTGTGCTATATATGTGCTGAGTTTTTGGGGTTTGTATATTATTTTGCTGTTATCGCTCGAGGCTTGTCTTGAGCTGTATCTATGGTACTGTAATAACCGGAACCAATGCGATGTTTCTGCTATGCTACTCTGATGTGCATATCTCTGAGTAAACGGTGTTTATGAAGATATATGCTATAGACTTATATTCTACTCTTGTTGTGGAATATGTGGGTCGTTTCACTTATCTTGGAACATTTCCATTATGTGGGTGATGAAGAAAAAGTTACACAGGGAATGCTAAATGGTCTAATTGCAGTGGGCTGCAACTACTTGATCCTGATCATGTGTGCTGCTATAATCACAACAACATTTCATCTTGCTATGATTACAACTCAAGGCAACAACGTATATGGGACAAATCAATTGCATGAGAAGCTCATTGCCAGATTGATTCCTTTGACCACGAGAGGATTGCCCCTGCCAATTCATGGTAATGGCTCAAATGTCAGAAACTATTTGTATTGTGATGATGTTGCTGAAGCTTTTGAGGTGGTTCTTCACAAGGGTCAGGTCAGCCATGTGTATCATATCGGTACTGCGAAGGAAAGAAGGGTGATTGATGAGGCTAAGGACATATCGGTATGAGATTCTATCCTTTGGCCAAAACTGAAGCATGTTGATGTACAGGAGGATGGAAACAACAGGTGGACTAGAGATTTTTCAAGTAGAAGCATTGTATTGAAAGGGCGAAAAGATTGTGGACTTTGTTGGTGTGCACTGGATGTTATCAGGGACGTGAAAGTTGATCGGGTCCTGCAACTTTTGAAGCAATATGGTTCAGCAAAATTGGTGATCATTAATTCCTTGAGTATACCATGGGATCCAGGCGGCTCTCGTGTGACATTGGCTGGGCGTTCTTCTTGTCACATTGGCTACATTACAAGAGAAGTATTAACAGAGGAAATCAAGTATAAATCATTGCATCAAACATATCCGTTGGTGAAGTTTCCACAATTAAGGTCATCGGCTTGGGGACAAGCCGAATTTTAAGAAATGGGGATTGTTAGGAACTCTTGTGGGCTGCAATGTGGGTCAGTTCAGTGGCCTTCTAAGCCTAGCCCAACCAAGACAAGGAGGAGAACTACAAAACAGCAAAGCTACACTTTCAGGGGCTATCGCAAGATCAATTGGCGAACGGCGACGGCGGCGGCGACCTGGTGGCCAGTTGGCACCTTGTCGATTTCCTTCCAACCTACCTTCCTTCTCCCTCTATCTTCTCCATCTTCCACCACTTGTATCCCTTAGTTCATCCTCCTTCCACCTCTATTTACTGGAGTATGGTTGCTATTGTATTGGATGCTTGCATATTTGAGTGGAATTGAGATCAGAGGTTGGAGTTCCTAACACACCGCCAATGTTCGGCCCTGCGACATGAAAGGTAGGTTTCCTCCAAGACCAGCAGCAACGGTGTATAGGCTACACAGGTGATGTCACAACCATGCCACTTGCCTGCTGCTGGTGCCTCCATCTCCCTAACTCACGGAGCATTTCTTCAGATCTACAGCCATGCCATGCTGAGTCAGGTCCGATCTACAGCCATGCCATGCGGAATCAGGTCTGATCCAATTCCCTACTTGCTCCTCTCCTTTTATCCTGGTTTACTCTTTCGCTCTCCGATATTTGATTTATGGCTTGTTCGTGATTCGTTTGGTTAATCACGCATTAGTTTGTTGTTTGCACATTTAATCCTCTAAGCATTATAATTGGTTTATTTCAAATTTTGTAATATAGAAAGATTCTGCTGACTTGAAAAAAAAAGATCTGTAATAAGATGGCTGAAGTCTTCATTTCTGTCAGCAACGCGTAACTAGGCTGCACATGCTCCTTTTTCTTCCAATTCTAAATGTGAAGTTAAGATATGTGATTCACTTCCATCTTAGTTTTGAGATGCAGCGGTTCGTAGCTTCCCTTGAAAATCTCATTTGTTTTTTAATCCAATTGCAGGGTGCCGTTGCTCTCCTGGTTTGGAGGTTGGACCATTTTCTAAGTCATCTTTAGATTTCATAAAAATAATATTAAAGTGATTAGAAGAAATTAAGTTATCCTAATTCGTGTCTCAAAGTTGGTAATCGACAACACACTTCGTTAGAACATAATATGTTTTTTTTCATCAAAATCAACAGCTCTCGAGTCCAAACATCATTGGAAGCTTTTTGGCTCCATGGCAGATTATTTTTTCTTTTATCCCATAGTTATTTTTCTGTGTCGCACTGCTCTACCTCTGGAATTTTCATAATTCCATAATTCAAGCAAAAGTGTTTCAATATTTTTTTATACTATTTTTGGTAATAGCATCGATTTCATGCCAGTGGCAAGCCTATCAAGTATTTTAATCAAAGAATGGAACGCTTTTTGTAGATGTACAGGGAAAATGGAAATGGTACAGGTATTTCATATTGTCCTACGAGGTAATATTTCTTCACTCGGTAATCTGTTCAGTCAATGAAAAGTTGTGCAATCTCCTGACTCTTTCAGGACATCGACATAACTACTACATGGACAGGGAAGAGTTATGAGGTATTAAAGGCCTGAGATTCATGGAAAAACATATCCTCGGGCAACATGTTCATTAATGTACCAATGTGCTTGATAGAATCCCACTGCAAGGAAATTTGTATTGTTCTGATCAAGGCACAAGTACAGGAGAAAATTGACGTATTTTTGGATATGCAAGCACTGGGCATTCAAATAAGATCTTTTTGTCATGCTTTCTATTTTCTATTTAACTACTGGAGTATAACGTCTATTTTCCCCTGAGCCAAAATACAGATGAATTGTTCTGCAGAGTGTAAAATTGGGCACAAAAATGCTGAGTAATTGCACCATAAATCAATAAATCACTACGTACTTATACAGATTGGAGCTGTTTATTTTCCTTCCACTCAGGCTTCTTGCTGTTGGTGCAAATGGACTTGCAATCAAATCAAATGCCCTGTCATGAGAAGGAAGAGGTGGCCTGGCCAGCCGAGGTCGCGACCGATGTGCTTGCAATCAGCGGCAAAGTGGAAGCTAGAGCAGCCGGATGTCAGCGAGAGCATGCACTGCCTCAATCATGAGCTTGCATCGCCGAGCTTAATTCGGAGTCTGCCATCAACATAGGTCATCTTTCCTAACCAACCTCAATTTGTTTACTTGGTCCACATCTTTGGCTTCGTACCTCAAGTTTGATGTAATTCCTTCATTTATGCGCCGGTTAAGTTATTGCTTGGTTTGCTCTTGTTATTAATGAATTCTTACTATTTATATGAGCATCTTACATGACAAATGCAGATTGCTACTTACTTTGTCTAGGTATATTCACAAGGTCATTTTTCTTAAAAGTTGAATTGTTCCCTCTAAATGAAGGCTTATTCAACCTATAGGAATAAGTTTTTAAAAGTTGAATTGTTCCCTAGCCTGAAGCAAATCTCTTTCCTGTTTGAACTCTACAGGAATGAGCAGTAATGAGGCTTGAAGGTGATACAGTTATCGACTTGAAATTGTAGTCGGATAAAGTATTTGATTATTTGCCTCCACATTTGATTCGTATATATTAGTTTAACAAATACATAATTGAAAGTGAAGGATCTGACCTATAACTGACGCCTAATGGTAGGCATTTAAAGGAATCTGAAATTGTAACTAACTTTCTTTTGTACGAAAGAATTCAAATACATAAATGTGCAGATGCAGCGAGGCTTTTTCAGAAACAAATATGATTCTTACTGTTAAAATATCCTCTACCTGGCAGACATCTAAGGAAGTGTACTCATTTGAATTCTGATTTTGCTTTTTCTCAGGGTTGTTTCATGTTCTAAAGAGTGTCATCTGCAATGCGATAGCTTTAGAGAGATGAAAGTCCAATTATGCTAGATTATCAGTTTTTTTGCAAGGATGCTAGAATATCACTTTGACTTGTTTGGTACTGTCCAATGCCAATAGTGGCAATGAAGACAACTCTTTATACATCATCAGAGGAAATGCTGACTCCATTATTTGTGATAGAAAATGTTAAACATGGTGGAAGCAGGGGAGTAGAATGTGGAGCAAATATAAATATATTTTGAAGCTAGGCAGGACATGAGGGTGCTCATACAAAGTGATTTCTGAGAGCTCAGATTAATTTTCTATCTATAAATAACCATCTCCATAAATGGGGTATATATATGTTTTTTTAATAGAAGTTTTGCATACATTTTTTTGTGCAGTTTCTATACTCTAGCTAGCGCTGGAATGGTCCTACTTCTTTCATTTACAACATATCAGCTTGGTTTCCCATTTGGACTTAAAACTGTAAATATGGCAAGCATGTAGATAAAGTTGATCCTACATGCATGCCACAACTTATCAGACATACCGTCTGCATACTCTGATTGTACATTCATGTCCATACAGGGGAGTAAGTTCGGTAAATTCATCTTAGTGAACAGAACATTTGTGCATTTCATTCAATTTTTTGTTTTGTGGTGATGAGAAGACTATGTCATTTGTTATTCTTCTATAAGAAAATAATTTGTTATTCTTGTGTAAGAAAATTGTTTGTTATTCTTCTATCTATACTAATATAAAAAGCATGAGTTTACCCTGCAATCCAACTGGTGAAATCACCTATACCGTGTCTAATCCATCACCCACGCAATCCTTGCCGCTCCATCCTCCTGGCGCAAACAATGCCACCAGCCACCACGCCCTCCTCCCTGAATGAGCCTCATTACTCCAGTATATGCTCCTCCCTATTAGCGCCACTCCATCGCTATTCGTTGCGTTGGTCGATCATCGTTGCCACTCGCTAAGCGTCTCGACCGCTGGTTATTGTTGTGGCGCACCGACAGCTTTCACCATGACCCCCGGCCACTGGTCCTCGCTGCACGCTGCTGCATGATGGCCATGGTGGCTCTCGAGTGTGGAGACGACAGGGCGAAGGGTGGAGTGATGTCGAGGCTAGCGGAATCAAGCAGATCTAGAGGCCACGTCGCCGGCCGGCCTGTCCGTCGCCACCTAGGCGCTCGCCTCTCAGCCCTCCCGCCTTTAGCTGCTGCCGCGTCGACTGCCACCTTAGGATTTGAAGGTGGTGCTCTACAACAGGGACGGCGCCACTGTGCCACCATGGTCATGATGGCCCTGGTCCCTGGAGGTCAGGAGGGCAGGGAGGAGACCTCGCTCCGTGACCCCGACGCCGCCGCCGCCGCCGCCGGTTCCTGCACCATCGTGGGCTCGCGGCAATGTCGCCCCCTTACATCTTCTGTGCCGCGCCATCCATCACCATTCACCACGGTCACTCTGTTTCCATATCTATGTCCACGGTTCATTTGGGTTCTGGTAAGGGAGTTCCTACTCATCCGAGTCCACATTTCGGTTCTTCAGTTTTGTTCCGGTAAGGCAATTTCTAATTTTCGTTGACTGCCCCGCTTGCTGATTTCCCTTCCTACTTTTCGTGGACATCAGGAAGAGGAGGTCCACTGCCATGTGTGTGAGAGCGACTTGATCTAATTTTTCATGCTTGTGGTGTACATTGAAATTTTCTTCACGATTATCGTCCTTGCTATGAAATGCTTATGCTAATGATTTGATTGGTAATCTTTCGATATGGATTGATCACTGAATACTGATGCATTGGATCCTTGGAGTGACCGTACAATGCTTTGCATTTCTAATCGTTGTCCCCTACTTTATACTTCATTCAGTTCATGGTATATCTCATTAATCGAGAAGAAATTGATATGGTACCAAACGAGATAAGACAAACAAGTTCTTGGACTGTATGTGGTTACTTTTAAAAGTTAGCATTCTAACAAGTATGTTTGTATAACTTTTTTTCGGTTATAATTTCCTTTTTTATTTGAGTGAATGCTCAGGTTATAATTTTAATAGTATATTGTTATCTAAATAAATGCGGCGCGAAGGTCATGAGGTAGTTCTGAAATTTCAGAGAAATCTTCGAAGATTTATATTTGGAAAATTCATAAACAGAGATAATGGCAAATCCCTGGTTTTTGACCATGGAACTGGAGAGTACATTTATCACCAATGTTGCATTAGAGTTTGTTTTCAATATCTGGAAATTTTCTTATTAATTATTGGCACCGTGTACATGAAGCTTTTATTGTTGAAGTCTCAATTAACTTCTTACTCCATTTTGTGTTCCATGGAATATTCTTCTCCTTTTCATCCCTGAAGCTAATTTTTGTGTCTTCTTTTTATCAGGCGAGTGAATGAATTTTCTTTTAATTAGAAAGGTTACCCCCTCCCATTTCTACTAAATTAAACTGATATGTTTACAGCACAAGAGTCATCCAGGCTAACAACAAGAAAACGAAGAACTGATTTTACTTCTTCATAAACAGGTGCAGAAATTAGATAGAAAGATAACACAATATTAAGATTGCTAGAAAAGAGTTCTAGTTTGCATGGAGCAATAACCCTTCCAGTCCGTCAGTTCCATATTACTGAATGTAAATTATCGGTAATAAGAAATATCTCATAGTTTCTTATTACCGAATGCTAATCCATTGATTTAATTTCAGTTCTGGGCTTTTGTCATCATGTATAAACAAATAATACCTTCGAGGATTTTATTGCCTTCTTAGTTCAATTTTGGTAATATATTTCTCCCATGATGGGAATCATGTCCCTTTTTACAGCTTACATCAAGATTCTTAAACTAGACTGTTCATTTTACTTCTGCAGATTATTTCACTACTTTCTTGGTTTTATTTCCTGTCATCAGATTTTACATTCACATGTACAAATGAAGTAATGGTTACCATTATTTTTGCTTGCTCTATATGTATGCACCCATATGGCTTTTTACTAACCAAGCCGTAGTATACTGGTATCTGATCCGGCTAGCTTGATCCTCATATCCTTCCATACATTATGGCATTTCCGTTTGCCAGCCAATGGAGTGCGCTCCTTTTTGCTCTATCCTTTTTTTATATAAAGTTTTATTGTGCTCCCCTGTATTTTCCAATATTGTGATTCCTTCAACAGATCCACACATTGCTTACGATACATGACTTTAGTTTTTTTGTCTAAAACTTGATGTGCGCTTTTCTTTTGCAGTATTTTTGTTGAAGTCAAATTTCAATGGCAAATCAATTTAAACCATCTTATACTTAAATGGCTGGGAAGTTAGCTATAAGCAGGTGATGGAGATAATTTTGTTGTAGACATAGGATTGAGCTCACTTCTGTTGACATCAATATAAGCACACAAGGTTCAAGAAAGTTTCAGTAAGAAAATTGTTTTTTAGTTCACAATAACGATGTGTTGATCTCTTTTGAGATTGTTGTTGCAACTCCAGTCCCGTACATCACACGTAGTTAATAGCTCAGTTATTTCTGAATTTTGATACTACTTTTAGAGCTACTGACCTAAAAATTCCTAAATTTATAATATGATTATGAATTTCCCATGATATATTTTATGGAAAATGTGCATTGCATGTGCACGCTTACTAGTATTGAACAAAATTATTTTGTGGTTTACTTAGTAACCATGATTCATTGATTCCATCCAAGTTCCCGTTAAAATTTTCTCCTTTGTGCGCTTACATAGAAATTGTGTTGAGAAATATAAAAAAATGTATGCCCTTTATTATCATTTGTACTCCAGGTTAATGGTGTAGATCCTCTGGTCAACCATTTCCACCATCACCCTCTGGATCAAGCAGTTGTCATCCTCAAGATTGCCCCACAACTATTGAGGTTGAGTTCGCATGTCGCCACTACCCTCGAGTTCCCCCGCTAGCTACTATTTCTAAACGGGTGAGAATCCTATATCATAATGTCGCTACCATTACAGTCATTGGTACACGGGTCTCAACTTATTATTGCCCCACACGTCAGTTTCTATAATGATAGTGTTATTATAGTAGAGGATGTGAACCCATCCTAAATAGTGACATTGATACATCTTCATCGCTGTCACTGTCTCCAAATCCGACAAATGATATACTAGCAGCAGCGTAATGGAACTAGAGATGGCAATGGTTCCCTAGTCCTTGGATTCCCCGCGGTGAATCCTCCCATTAGGAGGAGGGGGTGGTATAAAATATGTCTCCACGGAACATTAAATGGAGTAAAAACACTCTCCATCGGGTCTGGCGGGGGCGGGTTTGGTTCACCATCCCTCGTCCCCGCTCTCCGTGGAGGTCCGACGTAACAATGTATGTGTAATATTATCATGTATATTTGGCCCATCTAGCCCATAGAAACTAGGCCCAAAACGTAGAGTATATAAAGTATCTACAAAACCCTAGCCATTCCAATCCCTTCTCCCTTTCGTCCCCATTCCCCACGCCGTCGCAGGCTCGTAGCCTAGCTAGCGGCGTGCCGGTGCCGACTCCCGATCTCAATCTCGTAGGGCCGCCGCGCGCCTGCCGCGTCAGCACCCTCGCAGGGTCGCCGGCTTGTCGTGCTCGCGTCCGCGCAGGGCCGCTGCGCCTCCAGGTCTCGGCACTGCCGCACCAGGTCCCAGCGCCACAGTCGTCTCGGTCTCTCGGCAGCACTGAGGACGCCAAGGACTTGGCACCGGCCACCAGACGTTGGGCTCATCCTCCACTGTCCATCCATCCATTCTGAATTTCTGATCCGTCATCTGGGCTTATTTGTTTTACTGATGGTGGATGCAGGTGAAGGCTACGGTGGCAAGAAAGACCTACTCCGAACTATGTTTTTGTGTATGCCTGGACAACATGTGTAGCGGTGATAACTAATGAGTGATCGACTGGTGATTGATTAATGATCATGTGTTATTGTGTTGTTGCTTAATATGAGAATTTGATGGATAGTGTTGCTGAGGGGAAATTCTTGGGTACAAATTTGTTGTACTGCTTGTTGCTGCAATGCTGTTGCAACTGAATAAGTAATAAACTGATGATGTGCATTTGTGAATTTGTGAACTTGTGATATGAATTTGTGAACTTGTTTTCTTGTATAATTATGTTGTTGTCATGTGCTGAAATTGCATGGCCAGAATTGCTATTTTGAGTGATAATCTTTTTATCAAAATTATTGTTTGATATGTGAAATATATACATGAGACTCGCGGGGATGGAGGCTCCACGGAGGCGATGATGGTGAAAGATGTTACCCCGTTGCATTTCACGGTGATGGTGATAGGGGAAATTCTCCTCCACCGAGGCGGGTCTGGTGGTGTAACCTCCGACGGAGAATTCCCCGTTGCCATCTCTAAATGGAACAAGCATGCTCGGCCCGATGGATCTGTACGTGCTCAACGCCAAGCGCACCAAAGGTCTTAGGCTCGATTGATATTGATCACTTACCCAATTAAATATTAAATCACTTATTCCTTTTATGTATGTAAGCAAGCATCAGATAGAGCCCTGGTACACGTGAAAACGCATGCAGTGGCAGAGGATTCAGGGGGATGACGAAGAAAGTGGATGGGGAGTTGCGATTGCCAAGATCATTGATGCCGTTCTCAATGTGGGAAAACACATAATAGATATAGGGTGTGTTTAGTTCACGTTAAAATTGAAAGTTTGATTGAAATTGGAATGATGTGATGGAAAAATTGAAAGTTTGTGTGTGTAGGAAAGTTTTGATGTGATGTAAAAGTTGAAGGTTTGAAGAAAAAGTTAGGAACTAAACTAGGCCATATATGTAGGTGTTGATGAACTTGACTGCATGTATTGGCCTGTTCAAGTTCACTGTCATTGGTGCATGGAGCATATAAATACACGCGAAAACTTTTCATTATATCAGATCGTGAATATTTGGACACATGTATGGAGTATTAAATATAGATAAAAAAAACTAATTACACAGATTACGTGTAAATTGCGAGACGAATCTTTTAAGCCTAATTGCTACATAATTTGATAAAGTAGTGCTAAAGTAAACATTTACTAATGACGGATTAATTATGTTTAATAAATTCGTCTCGCAGTTTACAGGCGAAATTTATAATTTATTTTGAGTATACGTTTAATACTTCTAATGTGTTCCCGTATATCCAATATGGCACGCTAAAACTTTTCACCCGTGAATCTCCTAGCCTAACTTAAACACTCTCAAACAGACATGTAATTACAGATGCACACATGCTGTCACACATGCAAGATTAGATCGATATAATCAACTTTATCCAATTTTAATTGCTCCATCACTAGCTAGCCATTGTTTACACGTTCCCTCCAATAAATCGCCATCGACTTCACTGCTGCCACTTCCGTCGCCACCGACTCAGCTGCCGTTGCCACCGCCGTCGTCGCCACAACTGTCATCTTTGGTGCCGCCACTATACGATGTCCCAGACAAGACAGTGAGTTTAAGTTCAACTAGCAATAATCACGCGCTACGCTGCGTGTGGATTTGAAGGTAACATCATACTCAAAGCAGCCCAAAATGGTTACAGTTGTCAAGTTTGCGCCAAGAGCATACTTGCATTTACACTTTATTAATATTTTCAAGATCAAATGTGAATTGTTCTGATCGGTTCGTTCAGAGAACAATTTGTACAACCAATGCACAGTAGTGTAAAAGCCTTTCCAGTGTGATGTAGATTACAGAAAAAGATCAATGTTGAGTCGGTAATCATTAGAAGGCAAGGCGCATACCTGAAAATTTTTCATATAGAAATCTTCATCACGAAACAATGAGATCTTTTCACATAGCACCTGCATTGTGAAGGATATTTTAGTGTTTCGGCGCAATAAAAACAACAGTATATAACCAAATGTATGTGCAGCAATTTAGATGACTGCTGCTTACTTGGAAAGTGCCAGTGACTACTGAGCTATGTCCAATAGGCCAACATTATGTCCAAGAGTTCGGTTTTACATGCATGAAGTGGAAACAAAATGTTGCAATTTCGATTGATTAAGCGCAAAAATAACTAATGAAATCATAATGTCAAGTCAACCTATGATGCAAACTTCATAGAAGTATATGTAAAAACAGAGATTCAATTTGAAAGATGATGGGTCAGTAGCAAATTCCAGAAATATCGCTGTAAGGAAAAAAAAGAAAGAAAGACCCCATGTGCACCTATTGAAGCATATTTTTTTTATATCCATCATTTAGAGACTTATTTAGTATATCTGACAATTGTAGTTGCTATGATTAATCGAATTTACGGAGACTACCTAGATGAGATGGCCAAGAGACTTTTAGCATGATATGATATACTTACCTTAATCGTGGCCAAAAGACTTGAAACATGATATGATATAGTTGCTCTGAGGTATGGAGGTATGGCTATTTAAAGTTATTTGCATGATCCAAATATAGGGGTAAAAGGTGGGGGGGGGGGGGGGGGCAGCAAATCAGCAGAAAAATTATCATAGATGGGAAACATACCAGATGGAGCATGTGGTTGCTGATTTACATTCCATGCCAAGGAATAAAAGGGAACATATAATTTATAAGTTTGTATTGTCCACTTGCTATTTAAATTCAGAATATGTAGATTATTTTAAAGTAATGATATTATCTGAATATCCTTTTTCCAGAATATGCAGACACATTTCAGGTTTATAAGCTTGAAAAAAAAGGCACTAACGAACATTCCATCGTTGGTCAAAGAATCCCATCATAGATCAACTGGCCTAAAAAAGAAGAAAAATAAGTGTTTCATGCATAGAAAGTGGTTTCAATTTTATATCCATCTGTTGGATATTAAGACAAAACTTGAAGGAGAATAACTATTCCACATTGGTTCCAGATAATTAATTACATCCTTTTCATGAGAAAGCAACAATTAACAATTACTTTTGTTCCCCATAACACATTGGGCCAGCTGTACTTCCCAACTATCATGAACAATTTGTTTAAACAAAAATTAGCAATAAAGCACATGGGACATTATTCAAATACCAGTATGTCCACTATCATTGTCAGTAAGTTCCAAACACTGTCAATGGATTGTAGTTCCTACACTATAAGAACTACCTCATCCAATATCCTACTATCCCCAACTGGTTGTCAATAACTGTAAGCCTACCTGACCATTTGAAATAAAATATTTGATAGTTTTGGAACACAGGTAGCTGCTTAAATAGTATATAGTCTTCAATATGAAATGTCACATTTTAGCAATATGACTATGCATGTAGCATGTTAAGCATATTTCTCTTATCAATAACTATTTCAATTCTAAACAAAAACTACAACATGAGTATATGTTTTTCTTTATTGCCTAAATTCACACACCTCAGATGAGATACCATACTTCCCAAAAATGCATTAGTGCTCGTACAGAGAGAACCTAGCTAGTATTTCTTAGTATACCTCTAGCTAAGAAGAGGAACCAAATTAGGCGACAAAGACTAATGCACCTCGTGCAAGCTGGTGTATAATAAAAAAAAGTCCCATGGCTACAGCATAGGACAATCTTTGTTAAAATTCCAGTTCTAAATAGGTTACAATGACTTCGTATGATGTTCAAAAAAAGTAATTGATTCGTATTGAGGCAAAACAAAACTTACATAGATATGTTCCACTTCATATGCACTGGGAGGGATACCTGCATCTAGAGAAGCTTATAAGCACTGATAAATAAAGAACAGTAGGGCATTTAGGGCATTTATAGTATGGTCTGAAAGGCTTTGAGTTGGATCTGCACTATTATGTTTCTTGTGTACATAATATGAACTGAATCAGCCCAAGAAGAACTTTACCTTGGCAACCAAAGAGAATCATTACATACATGTCAAAGGTATCCTAAGCTTGATATAATGAACGAAAGCCCCAAATCGCATAAATATGCCCTGCATCACAAATGGGAACAAATAAACCTATCAACAATATCGTTTTGCCCTCCAAAGTTGTATATGCAATTCCTAACTGAAACAATTAATCACAGCATAGAGAATTTTGAGTAGCAGCGTGTGTTGTTTCAAGCTAAACAGTTTGATCACACATGACAGTGTTGAAGTACATGCAGAGGGAAATTTCTCCACACAACCTACACACTATAACTGAATAATGCCATACACATTAAAAGCAAATCAAGACTGGCACTGTAACTAAATCAAGGCTTACACATTAGAAGCAAATCACGGTTGTAATCATCAACAACTAAGGTCCAACCACTTCCTTCTCATGGCCCTATGACACTGAGCTAGAACGAAAAGGAAAAAAGAGAACAGGAACGACCAGGCAGCTATTGTCGCGGAGCCGCAGCTGTCTTCATCGCGGTCCTGGTCAAGCCGACACTCTCCCTTCCCTTCTCATGGCACTGAGCGAGGCTCTCATGGAGAGGGAGAGGAGAAGATGGCAGTGGCGGCGGCCGGAGAGGGACAGGAGAAGAGGGCAGCGGCGGCACCCTATTGACTCCATCCGGGCGACCGATTCAACTGGAGGGGAGGCCAAGATTGATGAATCAGACGGTCCCCGAGCCATATTTGACACCGCAGAGAGGGAGCGGCGGTGGCAGCACGGTAGAGGAGAAGGGAGCTGCGGCGGCGACGGCGCTTGCGAGCGGAGGAGGTGGGCGTCTGGGCGCCGGATCCGCCGGCGAGGAGACCGGGGTCACCGGATCCGGCGGTCCCGGCCTCCTCACTAGGAGATCCGGCGGGTCATTGGGAGGGAGCGGCGGCGGCAGCACAGTAGAGGAGAGGGAGCTGCGGCGACGACGGCGCACGCGAGCGCAAGAGGCGGGCGAGGTTGCGGTGCGAGCTGAGGAGGTGGGCGACGGCGCACGCGAGCGCAGGAGGCGGGCGAGGTTGCAGAGCGAGCGGAGGAGGTTGCGGCGCGCGTGTAGGGAGAGGAGAGGACGGGCGGCTAGGGTTTGTACCGGTTGGCGAAATCCAGGCCGTCCGTCCATAATCCGACGATCGCACGGGTAAGGAAGGGCCAGCACAGCGGGACACGTGGACGGCCAGATTGACCCTACGGTGAGATCGGACGGTGGAAAGAAGCGAGGACCGGCGCATAATTATCCGAAAGTGCAGGGGTTTTTTCGCCAAAATTGATGATGTGGCACTCTACTCTTCCCGCGTTCCCACGGCTTTTAAGTAAACCTATATATTAACTATTTAGTATTCGGTTAACCTTATCTTGAGAGGTAGCTACAAAATTATGGTGCAATACATCTGTTCAATACTAATTTAGTACTTCATCCGTTTCACTTTATAAAACATCTATTTCCTTGTCTAAATGCAACATCTATATGAAATTATGTGTCCAAATTCATATCGAACCATACATGAATCTTTTTAAAATCCAAAAATTCTTATAATATAAATAATTAATTATCACACTCCGATTAACGACAACTTGCTTTCATTAGGCCCCCTCCAATATGAGCCAATCATGTATTTTCACCACGCTTTAGGACTTTGGCATAGCATATGTGCTGGCCACATGGAAGTGATGCAACAGTTAACAACGCTTTGCTAAGATTAGAATAAGGCAACATTGAAGTGATTAATGGGGTTGTTCTCAGTACTAACTCTGTTTTCTTAGGTTTCGTTCATGGACGGTAGATATGTTCAAAGTTCGTTTCTAATTTTCTATGTTGCTTAATACTTGTTTCTAAATCAGCTCCAAACTCTTAGTATATAGCATAGAATAATGTGAAATACCATGATGTATACAAGTAATTCAAGAAGCTATTTCTGTGATATGAATGCAGTCCGGCCATCGAAAAAAGCAAGAAGTTCCAAATGTATGGATAATATGCACACCTTTATTGTATTTCAATCTATTTAAATATGCCAACCACTTACACTTAATTTATTTGGATAATTATTTTTTTCACATGTAAAATTATGAAAAAATTGATGTGAGTTGGCATGGAACTGAATCTCAATTTAATTTAGACATATATACAAATTAGGCAAATTTTGCTATAGGACATCACGACTTCGTGGTTTTAGCCGTAGGACACCGCACAAACTCACTTTTAGGGGAAAAAACACTCTTTAAACGTGCTTATTTGCCACTGGACACCACGTCCATTAAAATATTAATTTTCGGTTGAATAGAAGAGATAAATAGTATGAAAGGTCAAAAATACCCCTGACCCCACTTGTCATATTCTTCCTCTTCCTCCTGGTTGTGCAGCTTCTCCCCGGACTGTTGCCGGTCCAAGTGCGTCGGCTGGAACACGCTCATGGATTCCCTGCCTGCTATGTCCTGCTCGTAGTATAGGTCCTTGATCCTCTCGGAGTAGGCGCCATGTAGCGACACGACGAGCACCGGCTTGCGCCTCCCCGGCCGCGCCGCCCGGCTGCTCTCCGGCAGTGGTAAAGTTGAGCTCCTGCTGCACACGGGGCAGGATGTTCTCTCCATGCGCGCACAACATGATCTGGCCGTAGAGCTCGTCGGTGGAGATGCGCGCCAAGTAGAAGGAGCACACCTGGATGCCGACACGCTACTCAGTGTAGGCCATGTACGAGGCATGGTACCACGTTCCTCGGGTGGAGCAGGTAGCGGCCGAGGAGGTGGAACGCAGCATCGTGGCACGGGAACATCCGCGGCAGCACGCGCTCGATGCGCGAGACCAGGAACAGTCCGAGCACGAAGTAGTTGTCGGAGAGGAGCACCATCCAGTCGACGCGCCACAATGCGTCCAGCCCGTCGTCGCAGAAGAAGCGCGGCTCATTGCCGTTGCGGTTGAAGTACGTCGTGCTGCAGGTGCATGTACATCCATGGCGGTAGTGGGTCTCGGGCAGCGCGTTGCCGCGCCGCAGCGCGTTGCCGAGGCTCTCGCGGGTGCACGCGTTGAAGCCCCGGATGCCGGAAAACGGGAAGTCCCCCTCCGGTAGTGTCCACGTTGAGCCCGGGAATTGCTCGCAGATGAGATAAGGAAGAAGAGAGGATGGGGAAGAGAAAGGAGGGGTAATTTGGTTACTCTGCATAAAAATATGGGCCCGTGTCGCCTTGTCAGCACGAATACGTTATTTTAATAGGGGCAGTATCCGCTGGCAAATAACCACATTTAGAGAGTGTTTTCTCCTAAAAGTGAGTTCGTGCGGTGTCCTACAACTAAAATCACGAAATCGCGATGTCCTGTAACAAAATTTGCCTACAAATTAACGCCGATGGCACAACAGAAAAAAGTAAATCACTATTTTTATTTTATACTCCCCCGTCTAAAAAAACAGACCTAGAACTGTATGTGATACATTCTAATACAACAAATCTGGATAGAGTTATGTCCCAGATTTGTAATAATAGGATGTGTCATATCCAGTGCTAGATTGGATTTTTATGGAACGGATGGAGTAACTATGATATATGTTTGTGCTCGTGATTTTGCTTTTATAATTGTAGTCGATCATCTACGGAACTATTTATGTGTGTATATGTAGCCATTCTATATCTATATATTAGACACTACCACTCCCCTCTCTCTCTACGTTATCTCTTTTCTCAGCCTTCCCGGCTTACCACCTTTTCCCCACCTTCTTCCCTGCTTCCCCTCCTCTCCACCGTCAACAGCGGGCGTCGGTGGCGGCCCCGTGGGTGCGCCTCCACGCCACCCGCAGCACCCAGGATGAGGAGGTCAAGGTCGACGCCACCATGTTCGACGGCGCCGCCGTCCCGCCCCCAGACGCGCCCCTCTTCCGCCGCGTCGAGTCGCTCGACCACGTCCCGCGCCTCCACCTCGGCCTCATCATCGAGGCCTCTACCGCGACATGTTGCACCAGCACCAGAAATCATGTTGTACGGAAGCTTTTGTGATTTTGCTCTCTGGTTTATGTGGTTTGTGAAGTTCCACTTCTGTAAATGATTCGCAGCAAGCTGGAGGCTAGGGAGAGGGAGTACGTGAGGAAATTCTTGCAGGAGAGGGCGGCGGCGGCAGCGGCGGCCGGGCGAGGCGGCGCTCCCACGGGAGATTCACGACGAGATCGGCCTAGAGTTCCTCGGCAACGTCACCGGCAAGCCATACACGCTCCACGCCAACATCTTCGCCAACGGCGTCGGCAGCCGCGAGCAGCAGTCGTCGCATCTCCTCCTGGTCGTGGTCCTCATCGTGCACATCGTCGCTCGGCTCCCTTGACGACGATGCCGTCGTTGCGTGCGTCGTCAAGGCGGCGGCGAGCGGGCGAGCGGGCGGCGGCCATTTTCACTTTTTTTTTGTTTTTTTTCCGTGCGAGCGGTATAATATGACCGCATCGGGATAATCGATTATCCCGTGCGGTCCATTATCCCATACGGTTGGGCCGTCCGTACGCGAAAATATTGATTTTTTCAGACATTTGGGTATAGACGGGCAAATCCTCCGCACAGAAAAATCATTTTGACCGCAAGGAAAAATGGTTTTCGCAGTAACGAGAGACCGAAGAAGATTGTACAATTATTAATTGGGTAATTTGTAACCATGCCATTATAATTTTTTAAAGTTTAAGATATGCCATCGGTATCTCAATGACACGTAGGACCCACATGAATCAATGACATGTGGGTCAGGATGGCATATCTCAAATTTTACAAAATTATAATGGCATGGTTACAATTTTCCCTTATTAATTTATGTTCGCATCGCGTGCGGTTTGATAAGTGATTTAACTAGGTTCCTTGTTTTGTCTAAAGCACCACCACCAGAATCATCAGTATATTTTACTGTGGATTTTGGAGTACAATTAAAAATTCTATTACACTGACTTAAAATTTGAATGACTTTTACCTTTTTAAACTCTATGGATGAACCCTAAAAAAATAATTGCCGAACAAAATATTATTTCAAACTGGGAGATGATGTGGCAGTTTTTTTTAATTTTATACAGTGGATTTTTGGAGTACAATTATTTTACCATTGGCAAGATGAGCATATATTATTTTTTTAAAACTTTAATTTGTTGGATGGATAGTATGAGTACATTTTATACAATCTATATGTTCTTTTATACAGGCTCTGTGTACAGCTCAGATGATGCACTTTTCCTGTGTGAAACTCTGAAGTATGATTCATGTCAGGCACGTTTTTTTAGGATAATGTCACGTGCCTCTTTTATTTTTTGCCACGTGTTTGAAAATTATTTTATTTTAGGATTTTTATTCATATTAAAATGGATTGTCCATTTTATTTTTTTTATATGTATGACTATAGTGTACTTTGAGATATGTATGAATATGTGTAGCCATTCTATGAAGCTTTTTATTCGGTCATTCTATATCTATATAATGATTAATTTATGATGATTAATTTATGTGTGCATGCGTACAGTTTGATAAGTGATTTTGGTATTCGGGCCTTGGCCGTATTTAGTTCCTCCAAAATTTTTTTGACACCACAGACACACATTTAAAGTATTAAACATAGACTAATAAAACAAATTACAGATTCCACCTATAAACTGCGAGACGAATTTATTAAGCCTAATTAATCTATCATTAGCAAATATTTACTGTAGCACCACATTGTCAAATTATAGCGTAATTAGGCTCAAAAGATTCGTCTCGCAATTTACATGCAAACAATGCAATTGATTTTTTTTTCATCCACATTTAATGCTTCATGCATGTGTCCAAACATTTGATGTGACGGAATTTTTGGAAGTTTGAAGGGAACTAAACACAACCCTTATTTAGATCCCAAAAAATTTTGGCCAAAAACGTCACATCAAATGTTTGGACAAATGCATGGGGCATTAAATGTGGAAAAAAAATCAATTGCATAGTTTGCATGTAAATTGCGAGACGAATCTTTTGAGCCTAATTATGCCATGATTTGACAATGTGATGCTACAGTAAATATTTGCTAATGACGAATTAATTAGACTTAATAAATTCATCTCGCAGTTATAGGCGGAATCTGTAATTTGTTTTGTTATTAGTCTACGTTTAATAATTTAAATGTGTGTCCGTATACTTCAAAAACTTTGCACCCAAACAACTAAACACACCCTCAGGCAATATAACTTGGTTCTTTTTTTCTCTAATGCAGCACCACCATAGTCAACTGTAGAGTTATCCCTTGGTATGTGAAGTGATGATCAGAGCCAATGTACCTCTCAAACCGACTCACAAATGGATATCATCATTGTTGAAAGAAGGGTTTCATCGGGGTTTTAACCGATGAGGTATGTAGATGTTGCATCGGCTTACAAAGATTGCATATAAGTTGGATTTAGCCATTCGCAACAAAGGTTTCACTGTTTATCTAATCTTGTGGATTTTATGACATGGGACCTCCAGCCAATATATGCTTTAACCATCGGAATATTTATTTTATCATATCATTGTTAGCCGATTAGTTTCTACTGGATTATATTATTGTTATTTATCATCATCGGCTGATGGCCTTTATGTCATTTATTTACTCAAGTATCAGACTTTGCATTGGACATATAGCCGATTGCTCAAAACCCTATCAACATCTGCTGGTATCGGCATCAGTTGGAATTACTCCGTCTGCTTGTCAGCCAATCGGCTCATTGATCTACTATTTGCATATCTTATCAGTTGCAGGATCAAACTGACTGACACTTCTGCATCTCATCAACCTTTTGACCTGCACTGGAGCTAAGTAGATCTCCCATGCCGTTGGGTTTGTTGACTTAATTTTGCGCCAACACAGTTCTGGCACCATCGGCCGAGCGCGGTTTTTTCGTCAACAGGGGGTAAAATGAAAAAAAAAGGAGATGCTAAGGTGCCTATTTTTTCCTCTCAGGGTGGGATGAGGATTTGTGGAAGGATTCCTTAGAAAAGAAGTTTCTTGAAGGGTATTGAAAATATTTCGCAAACTGAGGAAATAACGGCTAGAAGCATCGGAACGAAGAATTGAACGGCTAAAGTTCCCTTAATGACGTGGTGTTGTATTTTGCAAGGAAAGGTTTCACTTTTCACTTATTTAGATATAACACACATGCATGTATTTTCGTGCAACTAGTGACTTGCAACACATGATCCCTGCTAGATGCCTGTTGGCAGTCATTAAACCCTAAAATCACCACCAATATTATAATAAAAATATCACATAAAGCATGTTACCTAGGTCGATTTTGCCTTATTTCAATGAGTTACACGATTTCTGTTGGATTTCACTACGCGTATAATAATTCACGATTTTGACCTATTTTTTTTCCAATGAAAATCTGGCATTTTAAGCCAAAGGGCTGACCAGCCGACCAACATACCTCATGGGTCAACCGGCCTAAAGACTTGGCCGACTAGCCAACTCAGGGCTCGGCCAGCTATTTGGAAACGTGTCCTGATTGGCCACCCTCCTCACTGAGCCGGCTGGCCTGCGCAGCACGATGTGAGGCTAATGATTGATTGGTGGACCCCATTCTGGGAGTGATGTCTTCTCGGATGAGTAACATGTAGACTTACTTTTCCCTCTTAATATTTTATTCATACATTATGCTTATTGCCATACTTTTTTTCCTAGTTCTCTTCTAAGTTTATTTTTTATGCTTGCTTGAGTGGATGCCTCATTTATAATTAAGCTGGGAACATGTATAGTTCTATGTGTGGGTGTGGTGCTTAGGAATAGTTTTATCTAGGAAGGCTGGTTGGGGAAACAGAGGACGTAGTTGGCCGGGTGCCGACAGCCTCGGTTGTCCTTTGAAGCCAGCCACGTTAACCCTAATTACGCTGACGCAAATAGGTAGACCAATGCTTAATGTGGAAAGCAGTCCTGTTTCCAAAGCAAGCAAGGATAAGTGTAGCTAAATGGATTTCCTAGAATGAAAGCAGTCTTGTGATGTGGGGAATAACCCGGGGACTTGAATCCTGACTAATTCGATGATTTCACAACCATATCATCACATTCACACAACAAATACATATATATAGACAATAATGTTCACATTTCTAAGTGTTAACAAAAGACACACATCACATTGGACTAACTGGTCAAATAAAAGAGAGTCAAACATAGCGCAATAAGAGAACAAAAAAATATATACATTCTTTAGTATGCCATCTAACTAACTAGGAATTACTACCCATGTCGAAACGCGGATGACCGCACCGAGAAGGCAAATTCTTCTTTGCCAATCGAAGAGCACAAACAAGAATGAGATAGAATACAACCAAAATTACAGATGAATGATTAAGCTCACAAGTTGGGGTCTTACAAACCGATCTAGCGGCGAAACTATTCTCGACAGAATATTCTAAGCAAAACCCGACTCTAAACGATGACGGCTACTTAATTAATATGATTAGGGACGTCCTAGGGTTGCCCTAGGGCGCACACCCTCATGGGCTAAGCCCACGACACAATTATAAGGCCCAAAACCCAAATCAGATTTGGATTGGATGAGATACATAACTTGTTTTGTAGATTCCCGACAGCTCGGTAGGAATTTTGACGTAGGACCAAAACCATCTAAAAGTAGACTCCATAAGCTTTCCAACAAGTACTCATAGGCCCCGAAATTCCTTCTAGATCAACATCTAGGTTCGTTTGAAGTTGATGCTGTCAGGAGGCCCGAATCCGAATCCAAAACGTGTAGAACTTGATCTCTTGTCTTCTATGGACCAAAAGTGACGTGGTGAGGTAGAAGTAGACTTGGAGAAGGTCTTGGTTTGGTCCCCAATCAACTTCTTTGATCATCCATGCATTCGTTACGCTCGGTCTCTTTTCCTTCGCCCAAGCAAGTACCTCTACAAACAAAAACACATCATTGTGTAGCAACGTTTGTTCAAATATATAACAAGTAAATCTAATGTAGAACATATGTACCTTTGTTTGATTAATATATAAGGTATCCATGGTTATATCCAAACTAGTAGTGTCCTCATCACCTAGCTAGAAGTATCATGACGCTAATGGTGGTGGATAGAAAATGGCAAAGGAAGGGAGATAGTGCTGTTTCCAAAGGCAGAGATGAAGTAAAATAGGGTTCAATGTAAAACAAAAGGGAGAGAGAGAGAGAGCTCAAAGTGAAAAGAATGTGTAAAGGAGGGCAAAAGTGAAACTTTTGTAGTAAAGAGGTCCACATTGCAAACCATCTCTATGTTTTAAGTTTTGATGCATGTAAAAATAATGTGACTGTGACATCCCGGCCCAATTTGGATTAGGCCTGTGTGGCCCATGTGAGTTGTGTGCGTATGTTTAGTACGACCTTATTAGTTTAGCATGAGTGGAACTAACTTATAAGGCCTCTTCCCTCCAACCATACCCTTTTACACGAAGCGAGGACGAAAGTGTAAGTGGAGTGATGTGTGTAAGTGGGCCCGCTACGTGGTTCTGGAGGGAGGGCTGTAACAAATGGTATCGGAGCCGACCCTTGCGATTGCGCGTACGGGTCAGTGTGCGGGCATATGGCGCTGGCACTGGACGTACGGATGTGCGCTTCGCGGTTGCGCGTACAGGTCAGTGTGCGGGCATATGGCGCATGGCGCATGTGGGCTCTGTGTGAGGCACATGGCATGGCATATGGCGCTAGCACTGGACGTACGGATGTGCGCTGAGAGGGGGTGTGTTCCTGGACAGTTGCCTATATGCCTGTGTGGCTACATGGGTAAGTTGGGCCGACAGGGATGTCGGGTCCTTTGAGGGGGGGGGGGGTTGTGACATCCCAGCCCAATTTGGATTAGGCCTGTGTGGCCCCACTCCCGGGTTAACCCTTTTATACGAAGCGATGACGGAAGTGTAAGTGGAGTGGTATGTGTAAGTGGGCCCGCCCGTCGGATGGGCTGGCTACACGGTTCTGTAGGGAGGGCTGTGACAGTGACGTGGTCATCACTTCCAACTTAAATGCTAAAAATATTGTTCTCAATTTGTAACCTCCATTGAGAGTATTATCATGTTCTTAGTAATTGCTTATTGATATTTTTATGGAAAAAGAGGTGTAGGCAATCTTCTTCACATTATTCATTACAGTAAGATCGTTACACATTTAGTTTACTTCTCGTTGATCTGCCACTCAGCATACTGTTGCGGCCCACGCCTCGGAGCAAAGACAGCCATCTCATCGCCGCGGTTGAACTTTACATGCCTAGAGTCCTCCCTTGAAAGCCTATAAGCATTGGCGACCACGTCAACGGGTAGAGCACGAAGAATGGAGGCCTTCCCTGCGATCTGACTGTCGACAGCATTGTGATTGGTCTTGAAGGATACCCATGCAAATCCTTCACGTCGAGCCTTCACCACCACTGCAAAGTTCTGTGGGATCAACAAGATCTGCTGTTGGTGAAGCTCACCATCAAAGACACTCCTACCACGGTGATCCACCACCTGGATGTGCCCTTGGCCAGCGGTCACGTACATCACCGTGTGTGCGTTTACCGTCCAATGAGGAGTAAGCAAGGCATTCTACAAAAATGGAAGTGAATCAACATGACAAATACTTGGCATAAACTACATACATTATGCTTACAAACTATAGTAATTTTCTCTTTGTTTATACTCACATTTTGGAGAACGATTCTGGTGGCACTCATCTGGATGATATTGAGTATTGGGAAATTCTGGCTATTGGCCCTTGTGATCCTTCCACCATGGGGGTTAAATATGTCACTGGATTGTGGGTTGTCTATGTTCTTCCTCAACTTAAATGCACACATAATTTCATCTAGGACATTTTGCTGGCCGCAAGCTCCACCACTTCGCAACCAGGTGGGCTGTAGCTGCTTGGTTGGCAAGTAAGCTTGGGTTTGTTCCTCTTTCACTGGCTCAACTTGGAGAGAGGGCTGCAGTGCCTGGAGCCCATTTTCAACTCTAATGATGGCACCTCTTGGGTCACTCAGGCCTTGGAGCCTCAACACAGTTTGCTTGCTCACACTCAGGGCTTCAGAAAGTAAATCTGGGCTGAACCCAGCAAAGATGTTCTGATTTCTGCTCAGTTGTTCTGTCTGGTATGAGTACGATTGCTGCTGCCAGCTACTTCTAGGCTTTCCAGCCAAGAAAAACTCCTAACCCATTTATCATTTCATAGTATACAATACACATTAGCATTTTGTTATCATTGAAATCAAAATAGTGATATGGAATATTCATTATGCTTGTGTGGAGCATATGTACGCATACCCTTCTTTTAGGATCGAGCTGGTTGGCATTGTTGCTGGTGTCGATGACAGTGAAAGCAACCACAGGAGAATCACCATTGTTATATAGCCAGTGGGCTACTCCAGCTGGCACTGCGATTACATCACCTTGGTGGAATTGGTGAAGTTGCTGGTGCTCGTCTCTCATTTTTTGGATTGATGATTGAGCCTCACCAGCTGTTGCCACCTCTTGCTCAAAGGGAGACCTAACTGACTGGAACGTCTCTGGACAACCAGGCAGTGCCATCCCAAACACTCCCCGACCTGCAATATATCCACTCAATTAAAAAAACCCCACATATTATCAATTAAAAATAAAAGAAAATAGCTACCATTTACAATTGTTCACAATATATTGGAGCTTGCTCAAACAATATACAGACCTTGGACGATGTAGACAAGCTTGTGAGCATTAGCATACATTGGTAAAACTAAGCCCTTGCTCTCGACGACTAAGCGCCTCACGCTCACTCCGGCACAACGGAACTCATTTCTTGCCTCAATGTTGTAGTACTCAGTGAATCCAGCTTCAGATCTCTGCTGGTGTGTTGCCTCAAGGGCGGTGAGGTGCTCAAAACGACATTGATGACGACTATCTTGGTCTCCCCTAAATCCACGTGGGCTCTGAAGTGGGCTTCCCCCAAATGAAAATTGTGCCATGGACACTTGGAAGAAGAGAAGGAGGCCAAGGCACAATGGAAGAATGGTAGACATGGAAGCCATAGTTATTCACTTAGTTTCCCACTGCTCTTGGTGATGGATGGACGAGTTGGAGGAGAGGGGCTTATATACACGGAGTAGACGAGAATATATGCAAAAAGGGATAACAAACTTACCTAATCTCTTTATCATGCTGATGTGTTTATAGCCTAAAGGAATATCTAGTTTGTCTGTTGCAAACAAGATGATGCAAAAAGGGCATAGGTAAAAACTTGTAAGTCATTATATGCTTGATTGATCATTAAACACATAGATACCATTGTTTTAAAGTTGGAAAAGTGTTTTTTTTGTTAGAGTGAAGCAAGAGTTATGCCATGTTTTCTTGCTATCGCACATAGGAATGCTGAAAAAGATTTTGTATTAGTGCCACCCAAGAAAATAAAGACATGCTTTTAAAGGTGAGAGTTAGGGATTTGCCTTGTGATTACGTGGTATGACTAGAGGACAATAGGTTATTGGTAGTGTAGCTACAAAAAGAGAAAACAAACTACACTAAATTCACAATCAGGCTAGCATAAGATTGCACTCTAGAAACGTACATGTACATTGCTTGTGAGATCATGACAAAAACATAACAACAAAATTCACTTTTTGTTAGAGTGCCGTGAGAGAGTGTCTGACCATAATAGACACATTTAGGTTAAGTGTTCAAAACTAATTTGGGGTTAAGCTAGTGCACACTAGGGAAATAAAATAGACTAACAAAAACATAGGTGAATATTAAATTATAGCCCAAAATAAATGAGTTACGAGTAACTATTAAACTTTAATAGACCAGCAGAAATATTGGTGAATATTTCATTATAGCCCAAATTAAACGACATTTTAGACATGCAATCAGCAGCAAGGTAAGCTAGACACTATAAAACTCCTCTTCAGCTATGGACAAACTTCTCTTCTTCAACCTCTCTCAAAAAAAGAACTTCTCTTCTTCAATATATTTGAGATGTATATCACAAGGGTAAGTACTTGAAGTACTCAACAACTTATGTACATGGATCCAATTATATAAATGGATGTCTACCCTACCAAGTTTGAGTTTTTTCCGCACAAAGCCACATTTGCTCAAAGGGGTAGTGTTAAGCAAAGATAATTTACAAAAAGGATTTGGAATGGTAGTTCAAAAGTGTTGCTTTTGTATGCATGATGAAACTATCCAACACATTTTCTTTGAGTGCCATGTTTGCTAAATTTCTATGGAGAGTAGTCTTTATCTCATTTGGGTTACAAAGGCCACATAGTTTTGTTCATATATTTGGAAATTGGCTAGTTGACATGGACTCCCAGACAAAGAAACATATTCTAACAGGCAGGGGCTGATGCAAGATAAAAAATGACTGGTGGCATGCATCTATAACTCATAACAAGTTAGAAAGCTAAGTGAAACTCACCTCATTGCAGCTTATAAAAACTTTGAGATATTACATTATCTTAAATAGTAATATATAGATATGCCTTCCAAATAATGTTATTGCCTGTAAAGACAACATAAAGTTAGCACAAGCCATATAAATATTACTAAATGGTAAATATAGATAGGGCATACAGTGCATCCTTTCCACGGTGATACTTAGTGATTGTGTCCGACATATCCTTTTCTACAAAGCAAATGAGGCTATGGCTGAGATACTTGTCATCCATCTTGTTGCACAAAGCATTCTTCACAACCTTCATTGTTGAGAAACACCTATCCGCAGTTGCAGAGGCAATAGGAGAGCAAGAGATAATTTTAAAAGATGATAAACCAATGGATAGGAGAGATGATTCCTTGTATCTACCTGTTGGTATTTGATACGGTCACAGATAAATCCGCAAGCGCACGGATACCGCTGTAGCACTTCACCTTAGAGTATTCCAAGGGTATCTAATCGCAGGGAACGTGTATGTATATGTAGGAATATAATTATATCCAAGCACAACTACTGGTAGGTTCAGTCTAGAGATGATTCCTATGGGTTAATTTACTAACTTATGTTAAATGTAAAGCCTCATGGATTGCTTCGAGCACCGGCTCTCCCCTAGTCTGCCAAGCTAAGTCTAGCCTGTAGCTCTATGATATACCCGAACATGGAGGGATACAAAGGACGGACGGGACTGTCACCACCTTCCTCCTACCTCACTTTCCATGGAGCACACTACATATGAAGATAACCGCTGACCTAGACACCACGCTTATGTTATTGATTACTACTCTAGCCTCGTGAATAAACTTTCTTATTTATCCAGAGTCCTAGTGCTAGAGCGCTTAATAATAATACTAAGTGACAAACCTGCAACGATGGGAATATATCTGACTTAAGCAAGTAAATTAAATACCAAAAATAAATCTTGAACACTTACTTTATTAAAGAAGCATCCACCGAGGTACAAGAGAGGAAAGAGTGTCTACAGCTCCTGCACTCCTTCGGACCTACCCCTCACTCTCTACCTATTTTCTCCACTAACTAAAGTGATGCCTAAAATATGAAAGTGAGTTGTACTCCACTTTGTTGTATGTTTGAGAGTGACTTGAGCTCCTCCTTTTATCTGGACATATGATGGTTGTGGAGGTCGGTTCACCCACAACCGCCATCAACATCTAATGAGAGGCCGCCAACCTTGGTTCGGCCGAACCAGGCAAACCGCCTCTGGCCACCAACCTTCTCTAGTGCATGATAGGTGAGCCCCTATGACGGTTAGTGCTGGATTAGCTCAATTTTAGTCAGTTTTGACTGACATTTGGCCCCCCAATCCTTGTGCTCATGTATGATTGGTCGGAGGTTCATCGTCGCTTGGCGGGTTTGTTTTCATCTATATATCACCGGCATACATATATTTACCAATACTAGTGGAAATGGTTAGTAATAATCCCCTACCACTAAGTTTGGTAGTATATTCTGTATTCTACCATGAACTTTTCAAGTGTCTATCATGTCATCTTGGGTGATTGAAGAATGGAACGGCCTTTATTCCGATCGCCTTTACCTCCCTCTAATGAATTATCTTAGTTTTTTCTTTTTATCATAAAACATAACTTTTTTACTTTACTCCTAAATTGAGTCTCTCATACCGTCATTGTGTTTAATTCTCGTCAAGGCATTTGATGTTGCCTTTTCTTATCCTACCTTTCTAATAAGGATTATGTAGAGCTCAGGGTAGGGAATAAGAATAACATACTTGCATCAAATATTTTGTAAAGTCAAAAGGTAGATCCAAGGAGACTAATAGACATACAATTATGATCAAGATGTGCATGTGTGTGGAAAGGGATGTGTATGTGGAAAGGTGGAAAATGGGATGATATCATTTTCTATATGATCCTCCTCCTTATACTTTATTTGGAGAACATGGCTATGTTCTATATCTTTTTTTTCATCATGCTAGAGAATATTTTTTCTTCTCTTGTGAGCATTTTGATTTTCTAACATCATCATTTTTTTAGCTCATCTCATTTGGCATGGATAGTAGGATGGAGAATCATAATCATGTTGGGTTTTTATTTGGTGAATGAATGATGGTTGATGCTGATTTCCAGAGAAGATGTATATCATGTGATGGTGGATGGAATATTTTGCTGAACCTCCAGTGTAGAGGGAGAGCAATATATGGTGGATATGTGCACATGGTGATGATCATGAAAGTACGAAAAGAATCTAAAAAGAGACTCAACCATTTGACCAAACTGAAAATGATAACAAGCAGCATATGTTTTAAGGTTTATCAATAAGATCGATATATGGCTTTGGTAGGAACAAAACATCGATGAGGAGTACATAAATTTATACTGTTTTCATTTTATAATATTCCCAAGGACTCAATAGAAGAAAACAAGGGTCATATTAGCAAATAATCTCTCATTCATCAGTCACTTAGATGACATGTGTTTCTAATGATATGTTCATCAGTCACTTAGCAAATAATCTCTCATTCATATGTTCACAAGCACACGGTAATATGCAAGGAACATAGAGTATGCAAGACATTTTTAGTTAAGTCATAAACTCTAGCTAAATTATTCGGGCACATTTTAAAAGTTGAGTTTAATTTTCAGATATGTTTCATGGTACGGATTATCAAACTCAAAATTTAGAGAGATGAGAGGATAAACATGCAAAACATCGTGTAGTGAGTGTGGCGACGAGCAACACTATGTCTAAAGATTTCCATGCACGAAGAGTTTCACCCAAGAGTTGAAGAGCAATACTATGTCTCCTGCCTCAAATTCCTTCACCATGACTCGCCTATCATGCCATCTTTTTGTTCTTTCCTTATACATTTTGGCATCGTGATAGGCTTTATCCCTCAATTCCTCCATCTATAATAGCTACAACTATCTATGATGTCTGGCTTCTCCTAGGTCAATATTCCATGTCCGGGTGGCCCAGTGTGCTCTGTGCTCCAGCTCGACCGGTAAATGATATGTTTTTCCATATACGAGCTGGTAAGGTGACATGCCTTTAGGTGTCTTGTATGCGGTCCTATATGCCCAAAATGCATAGTGTAGTTTGTTCTTCCATGCCTTCCCCATCTCATGTATGGTATTCTGCGAAATGTTCTTGATCTATTTGTTGAATGTTTCTGCTTGACCACTTGTCTGGGGATGGTATGGGGTTGCAATGTTGTGCTACGCCCCAAGCTCATGTAAAAAGTTTTGGAATGTCTTATTAATGAAGTGAGACCCTTTTTCACTTATTACCATCCGCGGTGTTCCAAACCGAGGAAGGATGACCTCGTGGAACATCTTGCTAGCGTGCTTGGCGTCGGTGGAGCAGCATGACATTGCTTACACACACTTGGACACATAATAGCCACTAGGATGTACTCGCAATAATGGACTTAGGGAATGGTCCCATGTAAACGATGATCCATGCATCAAATAGTTCCACTTGAATATTGTATGTTAAGGGCATCACATCGTGAATAGTGATACCTCCGTGCTTCTAGCATCCTGCACATCTTTAAATGAATTCTTTTATATCTTCATACATGGTGGGCCTGAAGAATGCACTCCGCCAGATCTCTGCTTGCACGCGAAATGCACCACAATGGCCTTCATATGGTGATGCATGGAATTTTTCAATGATCTGGATGCTTTTTGCTGTCGGTACATATCTTTTGAGTAGTTTGTCTGAATAGACTCGGTATAAGTACGGTTCGTCCAACATAGACTCGGTATAAGTACGGTTCGTCCCACAAGTGCCTTCTGCTATCATAGATGATGCACCTTTTGTTCTCCCCAGTGGTACATACCATGCAACCATAAAGTTCACAATATTTGCACACCAGGGTTGCGAGTATGTTACTTTGGTAACATGCCATCCCGTAGAAAATCATTTATTTGCTGTTCATGCATGTTAGTACTTAGCATATGCGACAAATGAACTGCTACGTAATTTTCTACTCCAAATTTATCTTTAATTTCAAGATCAAATTATTAAAGTAGGAGAACCCATCTAATAAGCCAAGGTTTTGAATCTTTCTTAGTGAGCAAGTATTTTAATACAGCATGATCAGTGTAAACAATAACCTTAGCTCCATCTAAATAAGATCTGAACTTGTCAACTGCAAAAAAAAAGGGCCAGGAGCTCCTTCTCAGTTGTGGTATAATTTAATTGAGCTCCTATTAGCGTTTTAATAGCATACGCGATAGCATGGTGTTTTTATCTTTAGTTTAGCTGAGAACGACACCTACAACATAATCACTAGCATTGCACATGATTTCAAACGACAATGACCAATCAGGGGGTTGAATCATTGGTGCTGAAATGAGTGCTTCTTTTAAGATACTGGTGAACGTGCACGTGCAAAGCACATTGACATATACGATTGAAGAAAAATACATTCATTGCTAATGTACATCTACATATACTCACAAATTAAAGCTCATAGTCATTGATAAAAATAAAAGTATTGTAAACATTGTCTTGGTAATTCATTGAATAAAACTAATTTGTTATTGTATTACAACGTAACAATTGTTTTTCAGTGAGAAACTTATTTTCATTATATTTATGTTACTTTATGCCATGGATTACACAGATAATGGTTAAGCCTGTAAGAGTTCAACTATTATGAGAACAAACGACGATAGCTAACTCATCAAAAAGCGAGATAGCAGTCATATATTATCAAAAGCTAGTAAATGTACAAATACAGCTTAGAATAGATCAGTGAATCAGCAGTGAATGTTTCCCAATTTTCCTCTTTCATAGTCTGAAGAGCATTAAATAGTTTGATTTGGATATATAAACATGTACATGAGATTTTAATGAGCTAATTTTCCACACATTTAGCAGGGTAAACTCGGGCCAAAATAATAATTATGATTGAAACAAAACTTCTCTAAATTGTTTTCTTTGGGCAAAAAACAAAATTCGGTTTGAACATATCATAAAGCTCACAGAAAACTAAACTGCAAAATCAGTACCTGCAAAGTTTAGGCGCATATATTGTGCTGCATTTGAAGTTACTTTATTATGTATAGATAGACATTATTCTGTCATTTGAGATTTGTAACAACATGATTGGGCATGATGATCTACATAGAAAAATTCCAATGGAAAGATAAGTACAAACACTATTATGCCATATGTATTAATCATATCTATTGCGCACCACCATGAGGTCCCGGACTGAATGGTATATCATCACTTCATTACACCCTTACTATCCTTGATTTTGGCACCAGAACAGGTCACAGGGCGAGATAGATTTTTTTATTTGAATGAGTCTGTGTCATACAACATAAGACTGTAAAAGGGCAAAATTTAATTGCTGGGTAGGTTCAACTCGAGAAGCATAAAGTTAGTACATATTATGCATAGATTATACACCGCAACAGAATAAAGAGGTTGCAGTAGAGGATTGGAGGAAAAAAATCTGTAGAGATCAAATAGTGCTTTTGGCTCATTAAGCAACAAAATCAGTTCATTATGTATTTGGCTCAATTACAATCGGATAAGTTTATTATCTTTTGAGGTAGTCATAGAAATATTCTACCAAAAAATAAGCAGTTTTCAGCGATCATTATCTATATAATAATGCAAGCATCTACAGATCTAACTACAAACGAAAAATTTCTCTCATGCGTTTCATTAGCAATTTTAAATTTAGATTCTATTAACAATGCCTAACTGGTGAAAATAAGGTACCTTTAAATTTTTGAAGCTACTTATTTAAAAGCTAGGATCGATCCAAATCTCAAGCCCAACAAACCATTTAGACTTACACCATGCAGGCAGGGCACCATGCAGAAAAAACACGTCAAATTTTGTAAGGAATATAAATGAATCAGAGAGGAATGATGATAGCTTGACTCACCAGAGGCTATGATGGCAGACCAACCGGAGAGCGAATGGGCGATAAGAGATGTTTTCTCCTCCCTCTCATGACCAGAATAAATAGGAGCCTGGTAGATTTCCAAATTTCAATGGCAGTCGTAGGGAAGAAACCACCACCCAATCTATCGCAGTAGAGTAAGGAGGCGATAATATTAGCAGCAACAATGCAGCGGATACAGACAAACGTCGTTTATCAAATCGACACTAAAGACAAATGAAGTTGATGAAATCGATGAGTCAGGTGATGTGAAGTTGACTAACAAACCAAGAGATAAGCTTTCATGGAGATGGATTCATCAAGATAAACATCTCCAACTACCTGAATGAATTCCATGGAGATGGAAGCATAAGAGGTATGCTTACATTTCACAAAATAATTCTATAGAAATCTGAAATGGATGTTATACCAGTGACTTGTATATACCTGCATTCGTTTATCAGCACTACTCTTTTGCCTCAGTCCATTGACCTCAACCTCCACAACCTGAGAAATGAATGTATTGAAGAAATAATTGTTTTCCGAACAGTAGTATATCACATCTAAAGAAAAGGAAAGCGAGGCAGACCTAGTAGCAGGAGATGTGAGAGTTACCTCTGATCGGCTGACAAGCTGGTGATAGAAGGGCACGGTGAGGACGTGAGGTTGGCATTGATCATCAGGCCCAGCGTGCTGGTGGGAAGAGCCTCTTGAACTGCTCCTGCGCTGCAGAGGAAGCATGGAGAGGTGCACCTTGCGGAAGTCCTTCTGCTACTGCTCGTGTGGAGCCACCAACATTGTTCTCCAATGTAGACTAAGACAAAATATATCAGCAGTCCTTACTACAAAAAAAATAATCAACGGATGTATAAACATTTTGGTGGTCGGTTCTGATTTTGAAATTATCTGGGTAAAAATATGTAACCTATATCAAGTCAATTTGAACATATAAAAGTAAAATCAGAAACAATACTTGGAGTTGAGAAAGATCAAAGGCAGTTTAGTGAATTGAGGATATGTGCGCGCTTCTCAAATTTGAGCATGACGACCTAGATTATCCATCAGATTAATCAGATAGGTAAATCTCACTGAGTTCATTCAAATCTGGACAGTTTATGACCTGCAAGAAATTAATATCTCAATGAACTTGCAATGGTTAATCAATTTAACTGAAAATACTTGTAGTAGCAGGTTGTGTTATCAATTTTGTTAGGGAAGAAAGATCTGATAGCCATAGCGTTGAAAGGCTTGAAGAGCTTATACTAACAAAACTGAGATTGCCGCAGCCATCCATCTAATTTGAGAACTGGTAGAAATCATTTATCTGAGACAAATATATTTAGCTCATCCCTGTGTTGACAATCACTGAAGTCAATTAAGAGAGCACTCAAGACTTAAAATGCAGATTGAACTGATTAGGGGGAGAATAGTTAGTACCTGGTTTAGACTTTAGAGGGATGTCGTCATGTCGTCTTCAGCGAGCGAGGTCATTCCAGTGGACTATGGCGTGGTACGGCAAGGCGGCGAGGGCAGGACGGAGCTGAAGGAGCAGGCGAGACGGTGTCGGCGCAAATAGATCCCCCCTCTCCTTCCTCTCCATCGCGTCGCGAGTAGGGAACTAAGGACACCGGCTGTTCGGCCCGCGCGCGAGGAGGCGGTGCGGCAGGGTGGGCAGATCCCGTCTCTCCTTCCTCTCTGTCCCAGTGTGAGCAGGGAAGCAAGAGGCCGAACAGCCGGGGTAGGGCGAGGTGGCTCCGGCGGGCGCGCGCAAGTCGGCGGCGGTGGCGCGAAGGGCAAACGGCGGCGACGGCGCGAGGAGTAGACAGCGGCGGCTCCATGCGGCAGGGCGAACGGGATGAGATTGTGAAGAGGTGGAGGAGGGAGTGGGGAACCGGCGGGCGTGCACAAGGAGGCTGCGGGGTAGGGCGCGTGGTTCCAGCGGGCGTGCAGTCGGAGCCGGCGGCGGCGGCCGGCTGTCCTGCGGGCGCGCGCAGGAGGCGGCGAGGGGAGGTGGGGAGGAGGCGAGGCGGCGGAAGGAGGAGGAGGAGGCGCGGTGGCAGAAGGCGGAGAAGGCGTAGGAGGAGGAGGCGCGGGCGGTCTGGGCGACGATTTCCTTTTTTTTCCGATTTGGCGAAGAGAGGGATTGAGAAGCGCTAATCGCGGGGTTAATCCGGCGCAGATTGCAATCGCGGTGTTAATTGCACTAAACAACTCGTGCTTTTTATATTAGTCTAGATTAATAGATTTTAAACAATCATCATGAAAGTTAAAGAGAACATTCTTAGCTAACAAGCTAGTTAGGGGTCTAGCGACTAAAGAGAAATTTTTAATGAACCAACGGTAGAACCCCGCATGACCCTAAAAGCTACGAACTCCTTTAACATTGGTGAGAGGTGAAAGCTATTAAACTACTTCAATTTTTTTTTGCTCTATCTACCTCAACTCCCCTTTCGGAGACTCAGTCCTAGGACTATACCTTCACGGACCATGAAGTGTCACGTTTCCCAATTAAGTACCAAGCCCTCCTCTTGACATCATTGCAAGACTTTGTCTATTTTTTATAAACAATGATCGGAGGTTTTTCCATTGATGAAAAAAATCATCCATGAAAATATTCATGATTTCCTTGATCATGTCAGAGAAAAAAACATCATGCTCTATTGGAATGACGCGGGTGCGTTACTGTTGACGGTCGTTATTGATCAGTTTCGCCCGTCAATATTACCAACATAACGGAGACTAAGTTATGCGTGCAACGCATATTATCTCAAAATAAGATATATTCCACTAGCACTAGGCTTTCTAACCTCTTGCAGCGAATAAACATAAATTGAAGGCGATTTGACAGCAAAATGGACGATCAATCAATCGGGCGCTGTCGAGAATCAGACTTATAGAAGGATGGGCCAATAACTCAGAAATGACATGACCAAATTGGGCCAAAATTTACAAGTCTGCGGAGAGTAGCAAAAGAGGAGGCCACCTGCCAGATTTGGGCCAGGCCGGCCTAGCCCATGGTTGGGCTGAACCCACCGCGGCTCCGTTCAATGCAGGTTTTGATGGACGGTCTGGATTGCTCCCCTATGGCGGTTGGAGGGTATTACCGACCTTTCCAACTGCCATAACCGTCTTTCTCAAGCTATATAAAGCCCTCTCATCCTCCATTTCAAGACACACCTCAAGCATGAAGCTTCATACATTCTCTCAAGTTTAGTATAGGGCACGTTTGGATCCTAGGCTAGCAACTTCCTCTCCTTGCTAGGCTAGGCTGGTCATTTGGTAACTACTTTAAAAACTAGCTTTGCTTAGCAAACTAGCCTGCCTTGGCTAGAAAATCTTTGACCGTCAAGGAGAGCCAAAATGGCTCTCCTTCATCGGCAAGCTCCTGAACAAGCAACCTTGCTTTGGTGGGCTATAGTCTGGTTGAGCTAGGCTAGTTGAGCAAAAACTATCTAGAGATCCAAATGTGCCCATAGTCTCTAGAGTATACTGGAATAGAAATAGAAATAGAATCTTCAGTCCTCGGAGTCTTCGAAAGTTCTTCAGGTATGGCTCTAGTAGCTTTTCCTTCTTTTGTAAGACTTGTACTATTTATAGAATATTCTTCTCAATATATTTACGGTACTTTACTTCATTCTGATTATTCGAGTACTGACTTTCCGATATATTATTCGAGATATAATTGTCTAGCTAGCTTACTCGGGAGATGCAATGGTGTAGGTATAATGTTCATTTACATGAATGCTCTATGTCATGACGATAATTATAGAGTAGTATTTGGTAGCATAAGCGAGGTGTTTAGGCTATTGAATATCATTATTTGGGGTTATATGCTGCGGATACGTCGAGGTGGGCCACTGATTATGACAGCTTAGTATGGATATTCCTCTACGCGTGTATATAATCCTAAGTTACTTTCCTAGGGAGGGTACTCCTCCGTATTTAGCCCCGGTTAGATGGCCATGACTGGTTGTCGTAAGGAACTCGGCAATCAGGAGTGGTCTCTCGAAACACCAAGAGGGCATCGTAAGGGGGGTATTGGCTGTATAATTGTATAGTAGATAAGATTGACTAAAGTATATGTATGTATATTAGAAGTATAGGAAATGACTCTATTCTTATTCTTTCCACTTAGCCTAAATTAATATGTATGAGAATTGTGAATGCTTCTGCTTAGTGTCACCCTACCCTTTTGAATTGAACTAACCCCTGCTTAGACTTTGATTATTACAAGTAACATATAAATATTAGCTTGGTTATCTCTATTATAATCTTTCCACGGGATTAAACAAATAAGATACCCTTGAAATACTCTTGGGTGAAATGCTACAATTGTATATCCGTGCTCTTGCGGATGAAATATGTAACCATAATGTACCAAGAGTGTTTCTGTGCCATTGCTAGGAATTATATTTCTAGTAATGTCATTAAGAAATACCAACAGTTACACAGCCTGAACAACATCCGTCGGTAAGCATACATTCCACAAGGACACATGAACGTTGTCTTGCTTTTATCATTGGAATGGATGGGAATTCGATGATAGCTAGAATAGCCATAAAGGAAACGGAAAAATGAGTGATTCACCAGCAACTCTAGCATATCATCAATGAAGGGCATGGGGAAGTGGTCGTTCCTAGTAGGGGTGTGATCGAGTTTTCAATGACCGTCATACCTCCCGGAACAACTTGGACTGGGCTAACCCACTCACTATATGGGATGGGATAAATTATCCCGACATGTGTTGGTATTTCTTAACAACATTACTAGAAATATAATTTCCCAACAATGGCGCTAGAAATGATCCTGGTATATAATGTTTATATGCCACTTGTATGATCAGAGTCTAAGCAGGGGTTAATATATTTATAAGGGTAGAGTGACACAAAGCAAAGAACTCATATCTCTCATTAATCAATCCTACGCTATGTGGAAGAAGAAATAGAAAAGCAATCAATTCCTATACTTCTAGTATGCACTCAATCTTAGTTTATATCTGTTAGTATACAGCTATGTAGCGAATACCCCCTAATAGTGTCCTCCCGGTGTTTCGAGAGACCACCTCGGGTTGTCGAGTTCCTTACGACAACCCATCATGACCGTCCAATCGGGGCTAAATACGGAGGAGTACCCTCCCAAAGAAAATTTCTTACGAATATATACTATCGTGGAGGAATACTCATACTGAGCTGTCACCATCAGCAACCCACCTCGACTGAACCGTAGCATATATGCCTAGATAGTGATACTTAATATTCTAGACACCACGTCTACATTATTAAATACTACTCTATATCCCCCGAGATGACATAGAGCAACCGAGTAATCGGATACTAAACCCACACTATTGCACCTCTCTGGTGGGCTAACTACACAATTATACCGATACAAATATAAAGTAAAGCCGATACTCAAATAAACTAAAGTACCGAGAGTATATAAAGAATAACATTTCATTACTTCCGAAAGTCTTACAAAAGAATAAGAAATAGCTACTAGAGCCATACCCGAATTCCTTCGAAGACTCCGAGGACTCCGAGAGCTATTCTATTCTACTCCACTTAGCACTAGAATACTAAACTAAAGTATAGGGAGAAATGTTGAGCTTGCTTGGGTGTGTTGAGAATGAATTGAGCTCCTCCTTATATAGGCAGGTATGACGGTCATAACTGATGCTAATTGTCTGAAATGCCTCGCAACTGCCTTCAACAAGTGATCCTGGACGTCCACGTGTAAGGCCAGCCTAAGCCAGCGCTGCCAGGGTTCCTGGGCTGGCCCAGCAGGCCTCCAAACTTTCCCAGGTCACTGACAGGTGGGTCCCTATGATGGTTGTGACAGTTATGGCGGTTTCCGGGACATGTGGGCCCATCTTATCCTTAAGCTTGCTTAGGAGTGAAATGTCTTCATTTCTTCTCCATTTATGTATTAATATCTGCAAATAAATAATATTCTAGGTACAAGTGGAAATAGATTATTCTAAAACAAATATGAATTACAAGCATAGCTAGTTCTCTGTTATTTTAGTTATATTGACGGTCGAAATTGGTCTATAACGACCGTCAACAGCATGTTGGAGTTTCAACACTTTTATTTTCACGACTTTTCTGTTGGTGGCTGTTAAATACCAATTTTATGCTGCCAATACCTGGATAAACAGAAGAAATAAAACATCCAACATAGTGAAAGGGTTTAATTCTAACATATTCCATGAGTGTTGGTGTATATTTGAGTGCAGGTAATAGACCACCAAAGTTGGGATGAAATCCAGACTTATGTAAAGGAAGAATCCTATCCATACAAAGAGTAGGCCTTGAGTTACATCAAAACATCATCAAATGGGCCAAATGCACGAGAAATGGATAAGGCAGAGCAAGGAGGAGAACCAGACCAGATTTGGGGGCAACCTGGCCCAGCCTAGGTTCGACCGTGGTGATCGCCGTTGGATCCAGGTTTTCGTATGGATGCTCCAGATGCTCTCCGGATGGCGGTTGCGGGGCATTTTGGAAATTTCGCGTTTTCCAACCGCCATTACCGGCCTATATAAGGACATCACTTCATCACTTATCACACACACTCCAAGCTTGAGCTGAATTATAAGAGGCTCTATTGTACTTTATTGTATACTAGAATGAGGGAGAGAGTAGAGTAGAGAAAGTCGGAGGAATTCCAGAGTTGTCGGTAATCGTCTTCTTATTTCTTTTACTCTGTTAATTACTCTACTTTAATAGAAATATCATTCCGAGCAATTAAGATTTATTCGGTGAGATTTATCTCTTGGTTAGTTCCTAATTAGCGCGCAGGATCATTGATCACTATAATCCAGTAAAAATAGTGGTTGCTTTAGTGTTTAGCTAACGCTAAAGTAGTTATTAGCTGCGTAGACGTGGTGTCTGGGTAGTTAATTTCTGGTGGTTTCTTCGTATCCCACAGAATGTTTGAGGTGGGTGTAGAGGTGGTGACAACCCTCAATTACACTGAAGTCCTCCCTGTCTGGGTACGTAATAGAGTCATATCTGGTAGCAGTGGGCTAGCCAGTGCCCGAAGTGTCGTGTTAGGATTAAATTGGGCTTTCCCTAGACACTGTCTCTCACTAGTAAATCCTCTCTACCCTTAGCCTATCTTAACTTCGTGTCCTTGGATGAACCTGGAGAAGAGCTGACACACAAGTTCCATATGGAAATTGATACCTTGGAATACTCCCGGGTGAAGTGCTACATCAGTATCTTCCGTGCACTTGCGGATTTTATCTGTAACATTAAGAAATACCAACACTCTCTCATGGCATTATTTAGTCTTCATTGTGGCTCTCGAGAGGGCGCACAAGAAGGATCTAAAGGAATGCGATGAGTATAGTGAGTTGCCTTGAATAGAGCGATGTTTTTCTAACACGGCTGTGGATTTGGAGGTCTTGGCATCGGAAAGCTTGTCCCTTATGATGACAGCCAACTCCATATCACCGTGCAAGAAGTCACAGAAAAGGTGTCACACCCGGAGTTTCCCCTTTTCCGTAGTTTCCAATTCACCAATAAATTGTCTATAGAACTTACTTTCGTTAACCAGGAGAAAACCTTAATTAATAATGTATTTGATAATTGGAAATGTCAGGGAGAATCTTTTTCGAGTTCTCTTTGCTCTAAAATCATTAATAGGACTTAAAGCTGAATATTCAGAGCATCGGAGTTAATGTTTTTAATTTAAATTGTCAAGATTTGAATGAATAATAACCTTTCTCTCCTGCCTTTGGTCATGAATCGTGCCCGATTCACTCCTTTCTTCGTCCGCGGTTTCATTTTGCATGATGAGCCGAGTCCGAATCCGTTCGCGGGTCCGTTTCCGTTCTTTTCCTAAAATGGCACCGCATTTCTTTTCCAATTTGGGAAAGTCCTTATCCTAATCCTTTTCCTATTTTTCCTCCCCTCCTCCCACTCGGCCGCTGCTCCCCCTCTCTCCCTGCGCGCGTGCCTCCCCTCCCCCTGTGTCCGAGTCGGCCTCCTCCCCCTCTCCCTTTTGCCGACTCCAGCCCCACTAGTCCCACCTCCCTCTATTTTTTCCCCTCTCCAATATAAGTTAGAACACCCCTTTTTTCCTATTCAATTTTATTTGTCCCTAGCCCTAGCCACCGCCGTCCGCCCTAGCCCCACCGTCGCCGTTGCCGCGCCGGTGCCGCAGCCTCCTGCCAGCGCCGTCGTCGCCATTACATCTTCTGTAATCCGTTTTCCCTCTCTGTGCCATGGCTACCGCCATTATCTATCTCTATTCTAATTTATCTCCGTCCTAGGTTTTGATTTGGCGTCGCCGTCATCTCCGCGTGTTGCTGCTGGACCGTCGTCGTCGTCTCCTCGCCGATCATCTCAGTTTGGTGAGGAACCTATCCATAATCTCCTGGTTTAGGTGTTAATTTTTTTAGCATCGTTGTCGTAACCCTAATTGTTTAGTCCTGCTAAACCCTAGTGTCGTTGCACCGCCGCCACCCTAGCCGCCACGCCGCTGCCCTAGCCGCCGCTGCTGTGCGCCTAGCCGCCGCCAAGCCGAGCCACCGCAGCCGCCACCTTAGCCGTCGCCACCGCCGCTCTTCCGCGTCGTCATCATGGTTTGTCGCTACCAGTAGCTCGGTAGCCGAGTCGCAAAGCCGTAGGTGCATCCCTAATCTCCTACCGGCCTATCGTTTTCCATACCAAGTCTCAGTCGTAAACTGTATATAGTTTACCGATTTAGCCATAGTCATTCTGAGCCGCCGGTTCCGTTCGCCAGTTCGGTTGACCGTTTGGATGGTCCCATGTCACGAAGTATTCGCTTGTTGAGTCGTTAATTCGTGAGGCTTGCTTACCGAAGGTATATTTCCATTGATCTATTTATCTATGGGCAATAATATGTAATAAATGATTAGGGTTTTTGGGTTATTAGTAATAACGCGATTCATATTGTAAAATTCACAACTAAATAATTTGAGCTCCGTTTTAACCCATTCAAGTTGCAGTGAATTTGTTAAAATGTATAGAATCCATTAAAATTGGTTTCTTTTGCTCTTTCAGTAGCCTTGTTGCTTGTATTTCTTGTATGCTTTGTTTATCGTTTATATTCCATCAGTTCCGGTGATCCAGTTTATTTCGAAGTGGTTGCCGAGGTTCAGTCAACTCAAGAGCAAGGCAAGTCATACATACAACATTGATCATGTTGAATCTATTTTACAAATCCCCTGCTTTCTATTAAATTGCATTGTTTTAGAATGTCATGTGGGATGGATGCCTATCATACTGAGCCTGTTGAATATCTTATGCCATTAATAACTTGGGATATAATTGATTAGATGATTGGTTTAGGAATGCTTAGCTATGCTTAGATCAATTAGCTCACAATGGGATTCATTATAATTTAGTCCTTAATTATATTATGATGTACCACCATGGTTATGGTTTAATTAAACTAAAATATGCTTTAATGGTGGGCTATAGGTACATGCATGATTTTGGAAGTTGTGCCCATGACAATTAAGGACCGGTTCTCGGGAATCCCTGGAAGATATACTCGTACTTACCCTAGGCCAGCGTGGGCTCTAGGCTGAATCTAGATTATAACTTAACCTAGCTGACATACCATGGCAAGGGTAGAGACGATGGTGCAGTTTGGACCTGGATATTGGTCTCTGTTGTTTCCGGATTTACCTAGGCACGAGAGGGGACTGCCCAACTTGGAATAAGTAGGGGGTGAAACTTGAGGTGGGTATGTTCGGTTAGGGAGAGTTATAGGAAGGGTTTTGTCTCGATATCCCCCTTTGCAGCATCGTGGTGGTATTTCGGGGCATGGTAACATGTGCGGAATCGTGTCTTGTGAGTAAAGTTGTACACCTCTGATCAGAGTTAAAACTATTCGAATAGCCGTGCCCACGGTTATTGGGTGGCCAACCAGCTCACCGTGATTAGTCCTACTATAATAATTTGACTTATAGAACTAGTGTAGTTTAGGTAGTTTGGTTGGGCGTGTTGCAACGTAGATTTAACGTTGTACAGTGATGATTTAATACTGCTTAACTATATACTATTTTACTTATTCAAAATATGATTTATAAATACTTCTTTTATTGCAAATATTTAATGAGCCATTCCTTTGAGAATACCTTGCATCATACCTTCCTGTTGGTATGACTTGTTGAGTACGGTGGTTGGTACTCAGTCTTGCTTTATCCCCCCCCCCCGAGAAGCAGAGATTGGTTCAGATGGTGAGTTCTATGAGGATTGAGCTTGTTCCAGACGTCGAGGATTGCATGTGGTTTATGGAGGAAGCTTCGCTTTGGTCATGAAGATTAAGTCTAGTTTATTTGTTTTTCCGCTGCTTTTGTGAGTTTTATTTTATTATTTTTGTAAGACGTGGAACTGTTTATCAAATTGTCGTTTGTGTACTATGGCTGGTCCTGGATAGAGATTTATTACATATTCTGCTTGAAATTCGGGTTAGCGAATTTCTGGACGTGACAAAAGGCCTGAAGGAAGAGGTTTGAGCTTAACCAGAGGTTGAGAAGGCGAATTAGTTTTGGGTAACTCAATCACCTCTCTAGGATCGTCCTCCTCGACGAATGCACTGGCATCATCTTCGAGGAGGGATTCGGGGGACACAAATGGAGAGATAGCCAACAATTCCTCAATTGGCTCGAAATCGGGAATGGATTGCATCAAAGAATTTTTTGATCTCAAGATCGGGACGGAAAACATAATTTCCCCGAGTTTGATCTCAAGGACTCCAGTATGCTACGCCTCAAGGAGAAGTTTATCTATGGTTTGGGCTATGAGAAGATCAAAGTCAGAGACATCGAAAAAATGGAAGTCTAGGATATCTTTGACATAATTGTGCCGGATCGGCACACTGTGTAGAATCCCATAACCTTCGATAATAGGACTAGATGAGCTCCGAAGGTTTTGTCTATTGGTGCCAATTGTTCATCCCCTAAACATTTTATTGCAAAGGTAATGTTTGCACCAACAGTGGGATTATAAAGAGTTCGCCCCATGGCCTCTATCGTGAGACATGAAATAGTTAAGGATGGAGAGCTAATCTGAATTACTTCAGAAGAAAGCTTCAGCTCCCTTAACAACTCATCACTTATGATGGTAGTTAATTCATGCACCGTCTCTTTGAGGAGATTCTCCTCGAGTGGTGTGGTAGAACTATGCGTTACCGGTGGTCTCTTTTGGCAGGAATAGTTCGAGGTGTTTCCATAATCTTCAAAAGATAACCCTTAAACTGGAATGGAAATTCTAAAGGCTGAATTTCATCTACCTTCGGTTCCCAAGGTTCAGGTGAGGATTCAACGGGTGAATCATGGGATGTGGAGGTTATTTTCTCCAATTCACCATGTAGTTTTCTCACGGTAAGGGTGTACCATTGCTTCGCCCCCTCTATAAGAGAGAAGGGAAACAATTTCCACTTTAATGTTTCTTGTCTCATGCCCACGATTGTCAAGCATGAGCACAATTGCTAAAACTCATGCAAATGATGTTAAGGATTTTCGCTTTCATGCCCCGAGAAGGATTGTTCCCGAACCATATATATAAAGCTAACACAGAGTTTATTGCCAGATGAACGAATTGGTTTTGAAGAAAAAAGTGACGCACAAAACTTGCCCTTTGGAGCATAAATGTTTTAAATAAATTGATGCTCCATGGAAGGTAAGAATAGAAATAAATAAATGAAATGGAGAAGATATGAAGATGAACCAAGTTCGAAGATGATACATCAATTGTTCCGTGACAATGACGCCAGAAATACATGTTGGTATTTGATACGGTTATAGATAAATCCACAAGCGTATGAATACTGCTGTAGCACTTCACCTAAGAGTATCGAAGGGTATCGAATCACAGGGAATGTGCGTTTATATCTAGGAACAGAATTCTATGCAAGGATAATAGCTAATGGTAGGCTTAGGCTATAGAGGACTCACTGGGATAATTTACTAAAGTTAAGTTAAAGGTAAAACCCTATCAATTGTCGCAGGCATAGTCTCTCTCATGGTCTACCAAGCTGAGTATGGCTTGTAGTTCTATGATGTACCCAAATGTGGAGGGATACACAAGACGGACAGGGTTTTCACCACCTGTTGTCTACCTCACTTTCTATGAAGCACACAATAAACGAAGGTTACCGCTAACCTAGACACCACGCCTAAGTTATTGATTACTACACTAGCCTCGTCCTGACTTCCTTCGCTCGTTGCAAAACTGTCTTGGAAATCGAAGATACAGCTGATGAATCTCCAACCATCAAATAAGAGCATTCAAACTCTATATCCCAAGATTCGACTGTTGAGTCCTCACCCAAATCACGGGAACCGAAGGAAGAAGAAATTTAGCCTTCAGAATTCTCCTTCCAGTTTGTGGGTGATCATTTTGAAGATTATTGAAACACCTCAAACTATTATGCTCAAAAGAGACCACCAGTCCCACGTAGTTAGCATGAAGCTCTCGAGGAAAATTTCCTCAAAAAGACAGTGCATGAACTAACTACCGTCATGAGCGATTAGTGGTTAAGGGAGGAGGAGCTCTGTTCTGATGCAATTCGGATTAGCTCCCTGTCCTTAGCCATTCCTTGTCTCGTGAAAGAGGCCTTGGTGAAAACTCTTTGCAATCCCACTGTCATTGCAAGCATTATGTTTGCAACCTTCGCACTAATGTGCTTAGGGGAGAACCATAAGGACCACAGATAAAACCTTTTGGGGTCTGTCTGGTCCTGCCATTGAAGGGTATCGAATTATTAGCAGAGTGCCAATCAGGCACAATGATGTCGAGATCATCCTAGACTTCCACGTGTTCGAACTTCATGACTTCGACCTCCACATAGACCATCTCATAGAAAAGATCTACTTAGACGAGCCTCGAACCAGAGTCCTCGACATCAAACTCGGGAATCTGACGTTTTCTTTCATGATCTCACAATTGAAAAACTCTTTGGAACCTATTCCCGAGTCCGGGCTAATTGAGGAAGTGTTGGTTGTCTCTTCATTTGAGTCCCTTGGATACCTCCTTGAAGACAATGCCATTGCATTTGTCAAGGAAGATGACAATCCTGAAGAGGTGATTGAGTTACCCAAAACCGATCCACCTTCACAACATCTTGTTGAGCTCAAACCCTTGCCTTCAGACCTAAGCTATGCTTTTCTACATGATGACACGGGGTCGCCCTTGATCATAAGTGACAAACTGACTGATGACGAGACCTCCCAACTCATAGCATAGGTAGAAAAGCATCGCTCTATTCTAGGCTACTTGCTTCCTGATCACGAAGGGATTAGTCTGGCTCTCTGCACACATCACATTCCTTTAGATCCTTCTTGTGTGCACTCTCAAGAGTCGTGAAGAAAGAGATCTCGAAACTTCTACACACCAGGATAATCTATCTAGTCCCGTGTAGTAAGTGGGTAAGCCCAGTTCAGGTTGTGCCTAAGAAAGGAGGCATGACGGTCGTTGAAAACTCTAAAAATGAGTTAATGCCACAACAAACCATCACGGGATGGAGAATATGCATAGACTACAAGAAGCTCAACAAGGCTACTAAGAATGATCATTTCTCGTTGCCCTTCAATGATAAAATGCTAGAGCGGCTGGCGAACCACTCATTCTTCTGTTTCCTTGATGGCTATTCTGGCTATCACAAAATTCCCATCCATCTAGATGATCAAACAAGACAATGTTCACGTGTCCGTACGGACCGTACGCTTATCGACAGATGTTGTCCGGTAGCGCAACGCATCTGCGTCATTCCAACGGTGCATGATGTCCAACTTTTCCAACATGATCCAAGAAATCATGGAATTTTTCGTGGACGATTTCTCCGAGAGGGTCGTAGAGATGGACAAGGCTAAAAGTCAGGTAATCTAACAGCTTCCACCTCCTACCAATGTTAAGGGAGTGTGTAGTTTTCTGGATCATGTGGGGTTTTATCGTCGGTTTATTAAAGATTTCTCTTTAGTAGCTAGACCCGTCATCAGTTTGCTAGTTAAGGATGCTCCTTTTAACTTTGATGATGAGTGTATAAAATCTTTGAATATCCTAAGAGAAGCACTCATATCAGCACCAATCATTTAACCTCCTGAATGGTCGCTTTCGTTTGAAATCATGTTCAATGCTAATGATTATGCTGTAGGGTCCGTTCTCGGTCAAACGAAAGAAAAGAAACACCATGCTATCGCATATGCTTGTAAAACGTTGGCATGAGCTCACCTTAATTATGCCACAACTAAAAAAGAGCTCATGGCTGTACCTTTTGCAATTGACAAATTCACATCTTACTTAATTGGAGCTAAGGTAATAGTCTATACTGATCATGCTGCCTCGAAATACATGCTCACTAAGAAAGATGCAAAACTTCCTACACCAAGAATTTGATCTTGAAATCTATAGATAAAAATGGAGTAGAAAATTTCGTAACAGATTATTTGTCGCGTATGCAAATCACTAACATGCATGAGCTATCGATAAATGATTTTTTGCGGGATGATATGCTGCTGAAGGTAACAGACTTGAACCCCTGCTAAGCGAACATCGTGAATTTCATGGTTACAGGATATGTGCCACCTAGGGAGAACAAGCAAAAGCTCATCTATGAAAGCAGAAGGCATATGCCTGATGAGCCATATCTATATCGAGTCTGCTCAGATGGTCTACTCAAACAATGTGTACCAATAGTCGAAGGCATACATATCATTGAGAAATGCCACACGGCACCATATGGAGGACACTATGGTGCATTCCGCACTCAGGCAAAGATGTAGCAGAGTGGATTCTTTAGGCCTACAATGTATGAAGATAGAAAAGAATTCATTCGGAGATGTGCAAGGTGCCAAAAGCATGGAGGTATCACCGCTCGCAATGTGATGCCCATGTCAAATAACCTACAAGTGGAACTCTTTGATGTATGGGGTATCGACTACATGGGACCCTTTCCAAAGTCCTATGACTGTGTGTACATTCTAGTGGCCGTTAACTATGTATCCAAATCAGTGGAAGAAATGTCATGTTATGCTGCGGACGCCAAGCATGCCTGCAAGATGTTCCACAAGGTCATCTTCCTTCGGTTTGGAACACCGTGGATGCTAGTAAGTGACAAAGGGTCTCATTTCACTGATAAGACCTTCTGAAACTTTTTACAAGATCTTGAGGCACAACACAACATTGCCACTCCATACCATCCCTAAATAAGTGGTCAAGCAAAAACATTCAACAAACAAATCAAGAATATTCTGCAGAAGACCGTGAATGAAATGTGGGAAAGCATGGAAGCAAAAGCTATACGATGCACTTCGAGCATATAGGATCGCATACAAGACGCCCATCGGCATGTCACCTTTCCATCTCGTCTACGGAAAGACGTACCATCTACCTGTTGAGATGGAACACATGGCACACTGGGTTATCTGGACATGGAACATGGATCTAGGACAAGCCGGACATCACAGACAACTGTAGATTTTAGAGCTAGAGGAGTGCAAAGATAAAGCTTATCATAATGCCAAGATGTACAAGGAAAGAATAAAAGATGGCATTATAAGAGGATCAAGGCAAAGGAGTTTGTAGCAGGAGACAAGGTGTTCTTACTCAACTCCCGGGTGAAGCTCTTTGAACACGGAAAACTTCGGAGCAAATGGCTAGGACCGTACACCGTCATCGACACTTCATTTCATGGGGCAGTCACGCTTCAGGATGATGAAAGTAACATCTTTAAGGCATATGGTCATCGCTTAAAAATTTTCCTAGAACCGATAGAGGGGTTAGGGCAGGATCTAGACTTAGTTGAGTTGGTCGATTTTGGTGCAAATCCTAGGATCGAAACCCAAGCCTAACGGGATAGACATCTAGCCTATTTGCCTACCTGAGCCAGCTGAGATAGGACCCAAGGGGTGTTGGTGGTTGTTAAATGTCATTTTTAGGCCGCCAATATATCGTAGGCTCTCTGGACCTTCCATTATATTTGAGAGATGAAATAAATAATTCAAGTCATCAAACATGCATAATGAAATATCTGACGCCTCGAGAGAGGAATATTAGAGACATTGCTGGGCCTTTAGCCTGCCAGTCAACTTCAGCCTAAGATGTGCCCGTCAAACCACTCGAAAGCGGTGACCAGATGTGTTACACATTCAAGAGACTTGACAAAAATGGCTAAAGATCTGCAACATCTCAAATATTCTTAACTGATACTCATGTGAATCTAGTTCCCAAGATGTGCACTAGATTCACACTTTCATCTTAAGCATGAATATACATAGCAAGATACATCTAAAGCAAATAAAATTTAGATTACAACTACCAAATAGATACATAGGCCGACCGGCCAAATATAGCTATATCAGTGAACAGCGGAAGCTTGACTACCCAATCCTCAGGCACATCGACTCAGGGTTTACCCCATTAAGTTCAAATCCTAGAAGAAGCAGTCGAAACCCGCATCACTCAAATCTAACTAAGCCTATTCCTGCAAAACATAAATTAAACAACATATGGCAAGACTCAGTACATTAATCAAATTAATATACTGGCAAGAGCACTATCAAACATACATACATGAAAGCTCTAAGTCAAAGGAAGGCTATTTGAAGTCTCAATTTTAAGCATAAAGCAAATTTTAGTTCACAAACCATTTGCAACATAATTTAAGCAAAACATTTTAGCAATATGTAAAGCATATTAATCATGGCATGATATCAACATAAATAGATAGACATCATTCCCTTACAACACAACGGGAAGTAAGGAAATCACATCGCATATACCTATCTCATCATCGTCTCAAATCATTTAGTTTCAAAAACATTTAGAAAGCACAAAATTATACCCATAGCACATCATCATGTCGCTCATGACCGTGAGCACGGCTAATCGATTAGTTTTTAGAACTCTGCAGAGTTTGTACAGCTTTACCCACATAATATGAACTCTCTAGTTTGTTTTGAGTTTGCAAGACTCCACCACACTCTTCATGTTGAATTACACTACTTAGAATCTAGTCTTGCACCAGCACGATACGTGTTCCTCCATCCTAGGCATACTTGGAAATATGTCTAGAACCGTTAAGTGGCAGGCCCACGCCTTAAACTTAACGCCGTGGTGGCGGACACGACGGGAACCCACCACGTGGCAAAATACCGTTGTATTGGACACGCTTAGTCACCTAAACTACCACGTCGGGGTAAATAGGAAACTCCTCTGAATCATCGACTAATCCCTCAGAATTATCGACTAAGGGTGTGTTTGGTTGGGCTGTAGCCTTTAGAAAAGCTGTTGTGGGCTTTAGCTTTTGTAAAAGTAGCTTTGGAAAAGCAGCTATGAGGAAGTCAAAAGCCCGTTTGGTTGATCAGCTGTGGCTTTTGGAAAGACCTCTCGCACTTACGAGTGGACCCTGCCTATCAGTCTCACTGCATTCATCTTCTTCATCAAGAGATTCGCGTTGGGGCTCGCTGCCGGCGGCGAGACGAGAGGAGGAGCAGGGATGGCGGTGGCGGCTTGTCGAGGACGAGCGGCAGCGGCGGCATCTCGGCGAGGAGCGGCGGCGGCTCAAAGGCTGTGGTCTCGACGGCGCCGGCGTCAGGAGGGGTTGGAGGCGGCACAGCGTCGGGCGGGGAGGAGACGGTGCGGCGTCGGCGTCTGGAGGAGGCGCGCTAGCGTTGGACGGGTCGAAGGCGACGCTACAGTTAGGAGGGGTCAGAGGGGTCAGATAGGGAGGACGCGGCATGGCGTCGGGAGGGCTATATATAGGCGCAGAGGAATACCCGTACTGAGCTGTCACCATCAGTGGCCCACCTCTCATCCGCAATATATAACCTCAAATAATGATATCCCGTAATCTAGACACCACGTCTAAACTACCAGATACTACTCTAATATCATCGTCATGACATAGAGTAATTGCATAAGCAAACACTATACTCGCATCAAAGCATCTCCCAGATAAGCTAGCAGTATATTCAGTATAACATGAACATAATGTAAAGAAGGTACTCATATACTCGGAAAGTATTCCAATACCAAAAATGTATTTAGAAGAGTATTCTAATAAAAGTACAAAGCTTACAAAAGAGGAAAGGAAAGCTACTAGAGCCATACCCGAACTCTTCCGAAGGCTTCCGGACTCCTAATTCCTATTCTAATTCTATTCCACCAGCTAGATACTACTAAACTAAACTTGAGAGGAATGAGAGAGCTCTTGCTTGTGGTGTGTGTTGAAGTGAAGAGAGTGAGCTCCTTGTATACAGGTAGGTATGACGGTTGTGGAAGGGGAATTGTCCGAAGTACCCTCCAACCGTCATTGGGGTGCAATCTTGGACGTCCATGCCAAACCCTGGCCTCAACGGTGGAGATGGGGGTTCGGCCGAACCCCCTAGTTCGACCGAACCATGGGCTGGCCCAAACCAGCCTATCTTCGGCTGGTGACTTCCTCTATTGCTCCACTCCACAGACTTGTGAATTTTGGCCCAATTCATTGTGTCAATTCTGAGTTCTTGGCCCATTCATACATAAGTCTGGTTTTCGACAATGTCCAATTGATTTATCATTTGTGTTGATGTCGATTCTCCTCCACTTTATTGTCATTCTCTGCAAAAGGTTAGTACACCCAATACTAGTGGAATATTATTATTCTAACAAACATATGCATTGCAAGCATCACTAGTTCTCTCCTGTTTTAGTAATATTGATGGTCAAAACTGATCGATAACGACCGTCAACAAAACCCCCCAAGCTTGAACCTTTGCTCATCCCGAGTGAAGGACAAAAGGAAACAAAGACTTGGTTGTTGATCAGGAGTTGCTACTATGCTGCATATCTCAAAAATACAAGTGCAAGGTATATGTACTCTCTCTTAGATTAAATAATCTTTGGCACGGTGGCTTACCCTTACCCCTGATTCCCACGAGACACTGCTTTTCCTTGCCTTGGGCAGTTGAAAGACAGAACAACAATTAGAGCACCAATCACCCAATCTTTATTCAACTCTTATTCTGGAAGTTTTCAAATGATTTTGAAAAAGAAAACCAAGCTCCTCAATTGATTCACTCAGTCTCTCTAAGTGTATCAATTTGAATTCCTCACCAAATGATGCCTTTTTGATTCCTACTCTAAGTTTTATATGTGGAGCTCGGTAAGGATCAGACATGGCATACTTGCATTCACATCTGTTACTAAGTCAAAAACTTGGACTAAAGCAGATAACTTAACATACTCAAGATCAAGATCGTGCATAATGTGTGTGGTATATAGTGGAAATGGTGTATGAGGAATAAAAGAAAAATGCTTCTCCTTTGTGCTTACTTTCTTCTCCCAAAAAATCCTTCTTTTATTGATTAGGAGAGGGCATGGCTACATTTCTCTCTTCTTCTTTTTTTCAACATCATGCTCATGCTTGATGGAGCATAGCTTTATTTTTTTTTCACAACCATGCCTTTCTCTCCTTTCTCTTTTTTTTTTCTTTTTTTCAAAAGGATTTTTCTTTTCAGGAGAAGAAAGCACATGAAAGCATGGAGAATTTATTTTGGTGGTAATATGGATATGGAATGGAATATTGCTTAGCTCCTAGTGTAGGAGTTTAGCATGTGCATAAAAGTGGGTGTATGATCTTGATCATAGAGCATGAGAAGTATGTACACAAGTCACAAGAGTTTGACAAAGTTCAATGGAACGACAAGTAACCAAAATGTATATGGTTTAATTATGACAGCATATTTTTGGCTCTGGTAGGAATTTATATCAAATTAGGAACTTTCAATTTATCATTTTGAAAATCAAAACATTCGGAATTCAAGCCAAACTAGTATCAGGATCATAGCAACTCAATTTACTATCTCATATCTCGCAACAGCTTAGACTTAGATCAGCAAGTGCAGCCCATTTACCTCAGTTTCCCAGATAATTGTTGGCTACTCATATTTAACCTTTGAGAGAGTATTTACCAAGAACCCATATATCAGAGATATAAAACAGAGCAACTATTCATCATTTCAACAAAGAGAACTAGCTTGTCTTACCTAGCATGACTCAAACCTATCATATCTTTTTGGTATTTTCTATTTTGCAAATTTTTATATTGTTTTTATTTTTTATAGGATGCAATTGGAAAACAAATATGCAATTGGAAAGGGAAATATGCAATGTGATACAAGTTACCTCAGTGGGGGGAGTGAAGTCTCCCCCCAAGCCTGGCTTTCGCTTAGGGTCCTTGATAAGGATTGAACCCCTAAAAACGAAAGTACGCCTGAAGGTCATCATGCTGTTGTTGCATCATGTTGTTGATGTTGGGGAATTGAGCATCAGCAGATTGTTGCCATTCTTGCGTTTGAGCTGTGTGTTCCGTGAGGTTGTACTGGATCTCCCCCGTCTGCATATCAAGGGTGTCCATCCTCCTAGTGATTTCACCCAAGTCCCAACGAGAGGAACTCGAGCGCCATTCACTTGGAGATGGAGGCACACCACTTGATCTAGGAGGTTGATTGTCCCTCCCAGTGGATGTCATGAGGCGCATGCCACCGGTCCTCACTGGCGCTTGACCAGGTTGAGACTCCGATGTTATGGCGTGGAGCTTGGGTCCTTCCGGGTGCATCCCTAGTTGGTGCCCAACCTGCCTCGTATATCTGCACGGGTGTCGAGGATGATGAACTTTCTTGTTCGTTCCTTGTCATGTTGCGCGTCTCCCTGTATGTTCCACCTGCATGAGATTCTTCTATGATCTGCAGGGAAATGGTTAGTTCATGGCAGTTATACAAATGATACCCCGCATTTGGCAACAAGATTTCATTTATACAACCGGGGAAAAAGTATATCAAAGATCCATCTGCTCCATGTTTCAAAATATGCCCTTGCACTAGATAAGCCTTATCAATACGCGGACGAGCAGCTGAGATAAAAGCAATTTGGTTGCTAACGACTCCTAGCCCTTTTGCTAACCGAGTAATCAGAGAAGTGCACTCAACAAGAGCAGAGAACTTTATACTTTCTAACCATTGTCTTATCATACATTTCACAGGAGAAATTTTGATCTTTCTAACCATGGCAAACATGATAATTAGTTCATCTCTCCTAATGGGTCTCAGATCACTTCTAGGAAACAAAGTCAAAGCAATCCATTTGTGCATGAGCCTAAGTGTAGGATTATGGATATCATTCGTTCTAGATTTCTTGCAAATTGGAGCACCAGAAATATCTTCCCAAAACCTATTTTTCTCGAACCTAGAAATTCCTTTCTAGAGATCGATTTTACAGGAATTGTGAAAACCAAGAAGTGTACTCAAGAATTTCCATGTGAGTGTGAACTCCTTACGGAAAAAGCGAAAAGAAATACCATCTTCTATTTTTTTCAAAGTGCATAGAAATTACAAAGTAAGCAAACGAGAACCAGGCTCATCTACCATAGCAAATCTCTGCCAACCAACAGCTTTCCAAATAGAACGAAATTTAACATCCATACCTATCTTTTTCAGCAATTCCGGTGAGTATTCTCGTGTGTGAGCATACTCCCGGTCGCTCAGCATGTAGTAGGCTTGTCTCTCCCGATCACTGACAAGGTCGAGGTCAGCGTCGCTCAGGAGTTGTCGCGGAGCGTCGGCGTCTTCCATCGAGGCATCGGCTGATGAACGAGTACTAGACTCGTCATGACGACTTGATGGAGAGCCCGACCCCTTGAACAGATGAGACAGTCGCCTCCTCATACTGCAAAATGGAGCAAGAATAGGCTAACTCGGCGGGGGTTAGAAATGACAAGAGTTTCACCCGCTGGTTAGTTTCACCAAAGCAACTTGTATGTATGCAACTAAAGATTTGAACTTGAGGAAAACTATCAAAGCATGAATGAACTTGGGAGCAAACTTTGGAGAGGGAATGAAAATGAGTTGAAATGGGGTGGAATTCCCTCTCTCGGCCGGCTGGCTTTTATAGGGTACCCACTAGCCGTTGCCTCAAAAAGTGAGGCAGCCAACCATTGCCTGGCCGGTTCGGCCGAACCAGGGTGTTCGCCCGAACCCCTGGTGGGCCCAACTGGACCCACTTTCGGCCGTTGGAATCCAACGGTCAGTGTGGGCGTGGCACTGTGAATTTTCGTTGAAAATTTAATTTTGGTTTGTTCTGAAAAATTCATTTGAAGAATTTCCTCGAAATTCAAAAGTCCTAAATGCAATTTTGAAATTCAAATATATGATGATGCAAAAATTCAAATTGTTGAAAGAAAATATGCGGATACATACCAATTTATCTGTTGGCAAAGGTTGCGTCATCTAAAGTCCAACGTGCAAGACCGTGCCTCCTTCTGATTCAGTGCGCGGATTTTCCACCCGTCTCCGGAGGTGATGGAGCGGGCGTCTTTGGCTTCTTCCTCCACACCTTCTTTGATTTTGGTGCAGAAGACGGCTTCTTCTGAGCCGGCTGCTCTGACTTCTTGGCCGGTGCAGGTGATTTTACCGGCGTCCTCCAATAACGGTTCTTGGGCATTGTTGTTTCCTTTTCCAGGAAGTTCTGCATAAACCTTACCAGGCTATCCGTCTTGGGTGGCTCCACTTCGACCTCTTGAATGTTCTGCGGGTTTGGCCCGTACTTGATTCTGACCATGGAGCCTCCTTCCCGTTGATATGGAAACGGATACTCCCCGTTCCCACGTCAATGTTGGCTCCTGCGGTGCTAAGGAACGGACTGCCTAGGATGAGCGGCGTCTCCTTCCTCGTGTCCATGTCCAGCACCACGAAATCAAACGCGATGAAGAAATCCCGTATCTTGACTGGCACATCCTCCACTATCCCCACCGGGTAACGGACTGACGAGTCAGCCAGTTGGAGGCGCATCGGTGTTGGTGCCAACACCGTGAAGTTGAGCTTGTCAAAGACATCTTTTGACATGACGCTGACGCTGGCTCCATGGTCGCACAAAGGCCTGGTCGAATTGTTGTGCCCCGATCGAGTAGTTGATCGTAGGACACCCCGGATCTTTCTTCTTCTCCGAGAGCTTGTGGAGTATTAGGTTGCTGCAGTGTTTTGTCAGCTTGACCACCTCCGTTGTTGGGAGCGGTCTCTTGTTGTTGAGTATGTCCTTGAGATAACGGGCATATGTCGGCACTTGCATAGCGTCCAACAACGGCACGTTAATGTGGATCTTTTGGATCACTTCAACAAAGCACGCCCATGTACATCGCCTCCTCACGGGTTTCCGGGCAGTCGTTCCCAGAATGACCTGTGACGCCGCAGACTTCACACTTGATGTGAGAGTCCAAGGCCTTGACGGTGCCTTGTGGCCGTTTCTTGTGGTCGTCCAATCGTTTCATGAGGAGGTCCAGCTTGGCAGCAAGTAACTCCGTCTCCTTGACGGTGTGCATGCCTCGCTGACGGGTCTGGAGTCATTCCTCGCTCTAACCCATATTGGAGACCATCTTCTCCATGAGTTCAACGGCTCCTTGAACCGTTTTAGAGAAGAAGGCTCCTCTAGCTGCCGCGTCCAGGTGATCGCGGGACATCGGGGTGAGCCCATTGTAGAAGTTCTGCAGGATCAGCCAGTCGTCCATCCCATGATGAGGACAGGCGGCCACGTACTCCTGCAGTCGTTCCCATGCTTCTGGAATGGACTCGTCCCTTGTCTGCTGGAAACTGGAAATTCGTCCACGAAGGGCGTTGGTTTTGCCCATCGAGAACAACTTCTAGAGGAATGCCGTAGAGCATTTATCCCAAGTGTTGAGTCTTGCTGGCCGTAGAGCCGTAGAGCAGCACGGTTGGCATAGAAACATTGCTTCGCTCTCCCGAGGAGGGAGAATGGAAACAGCCGCAGCCTAACGGCGTCAGGACTGACTCCCTTGATGGTGTACATACTGCATATCTCTAGGAATTGCTGCAGATGAGGTTGGCATCCTCATTAGGCTTGCCACAGAACGGGCTATCCTGCGCCATCGTGATGAGTCTAGACTTCAAGTCGAAATCCACATCTCCTATGTTGACTTGTGGCCCGACGGCCACATTGTCAGCACAGGGAGCAGCGAACTCACGAAGAGTCTTGCTGGCCATAATCTTGAAGGTCGGTGGCGCTGGTACTGTAACATCCTGAAGTTTTAATTAATCAACTTAAGTGGAAATCAGGATTTGTCCTTAGTAAAAGTTGGAAGTTTTAAAGCTATTTGGGTTCAAAACCTCATCCGGTTAATTTGTGTATAAAAAAAGATGGGTAGAAATTGAAACCATTTTTCCAAACTGTTGGTTTGAGTTAATATGAAACTTTAGTGATCATTATAGGTAGGCTAATGACCCTACAACCTTTTGGTAGATAAACAAAAACTATTTTTTTTAGAGACTCGTCCAACATTCAGAGAGTGTTTTGGCGCTAATAAAATATACAACACTTTCGAGGAGTAGCTCGACTAATTTGTGTTCCCTTCCACGAGGGGAACATTGTTTCAAGAGACCAAGCTGACTCAATGCTTGATAATCCATGAAGCTCTGGTTTTTGTTGTCTTCTACTTTTTAGCTTCTAAGCTTTGTCTAAGCCTCTTTGTATATAACCAAATTAAATGGTCAAGCGGTAGTTAAGAAACGTTGTAGTATAGTCGTTAATCTTTCGCTCTTTGGATAATCTACCCAATCATGCTTAGCAATTGGCTAGTAGAATTAGTAACTAGTGATTGTGTGCTTGTGTACTTGTTGTAGTGATTTTTATGTTGTTCATAATTGGTTGATACATGTTAAATAAACCTAGAGGCTATGTAACAAATCTAAGCAACATAAAATCCATGAAGATCCTCTTGTCACTCGGTCAACCTAAGTTAACCACTATGAAGGTTTCGTGATTTTATCAAACTTTTTACTACCTCAAGTAAAGCAGTCAAGGTAGTCAAACTAAATTAATTAGAAACCTAATTGGCAAAATGAAGCAACTTCTATTTGAACAATAACTTGAACAGAAGTGTAAATTTATAATAATTTATTCAAATACTAGTTTATTTATCACCAACAAATATAAATTTTGTGGAATTTTTACTCTCTGTTTTGGCCTTCTAAAAATTCAAACCAACTTTCAGCCTAACCAATTTCATCTTTTCACCAGAATTAAAATATTTCGAATTTTTTAGTGAAACTTTGAAAAATGAAAACTAGGTGTCTAGGTCTATCTCCACACAAAAGGATAAAATTCTATCACTATTATTTCTTGAGCTAACTGAGTGTCATGGTGGAAGAGGTGTAAAATTGCTGAAAATTCCTGAAATCTACCCAAATTCTTGTTCCACCTCTATTCCCGTCCTTACCTCTTAGACCACCACGACTTGGGCCCACTTGTCACAGACCTTGGGTGCCTCTTTATCCCAGAACCCACCCTTGGGTGTTCACCCCACCTCAGGACATAAGGTGGGCAGAGAAAAAAACCCCTTCTTCCTCCCCTTTCCCTTCCCTTGCTTGTTCTTTGTTTTCCTCCTCAAGCTGAGCTCCCAGCTCACTTCTCCTCCCCAAATCCTATCTAAGAACCCAAACTCAAGCTCTGTATGTTAGACCACAATAATCCCCATCATCCAAGCTTTCCATCCATCCCAACATCTTGCACATGCATGAAGAGTTGAGAGAGATCAAGAAGGAATAAAATAGTGGTGGTTTCAGCCTGCAGGGCTACAGCAGCAGCATTTTGTTTTCCTCCATTTGGTGAGCTTCCTTTTCATCCATGGTGCCTCTTTTGAATTCCCTCCATGTTGAACATCTATAGCAACGTTCTATAGGTTGTCCACTCCATTGCTGCAGGTAGAAGGTGGCTACAACTCACCCCGAGTTCATCTCTTTTGATTTCGGTTGAAGCAGCCCTAGGCAACGTCTCTTGCCGTCAGCCCAAGACCTTGCTCCATCTCTTGCCATTAGCCCGAGGCCTTAGCCTCGCATGACCCTACGTCCAGGTTGCTGCGATGTGAGCGAAGTCCGGTGGAAGTTGGAGAAAAGGGGAGTGAAAATAGAAATCGATTTCTGAGATAGCTTTTGAGCTGAAAGAGGTATGCGCTTTAAAAATTCATAACTAATTCATATGAACTCCGAATTCAGTTAACCAAATTTCTGTGGATTAAGAAAAACATGACCTTCAATGCTGTAAAATAAAAATGACCAACTTTTGTACTGGTTTTCCCAGTAAAAATATAAATAGCTATATGTATCCCTTGTGTGGTCTAGCTCTTAATAAATTCGTAAGAAATTATTGGTAAAAGCTAAAATTGTGAAACCAATTTTGTTGAGCTTATATTTTAGTACTCTTTGCTGTTGTGGTGTTGTTTTTGGAAAAACTACCTCTTAAAACATCTTTAGGAGTTTGTTTAGCATTCCTATGTTTTTAACTTGTAAAATCCATAAATTAATAATGACAACACATATAGCTGTGAAATAATTTTTCTTAGGAGCTGTGAGTGATGTACTTTACTCTAAAAATAATCATTATTATGAAATCTTGGTTTGAAATGCATTTTACTTGTAATGTACTAAAGGAAACGTTAATATCTACAGAACTACCATTTTCAGCACCTGAGAGATTGTCATTTTCATATCTCCCAAACTATAAGTGATAATCTGGTGATTATTTCAACTAAATTCAAGTTAAAATATGATCTACCCACTGTATTTATTTCATAATTTATTGATCATTTTTCTTGTGCATGTTTATTTGGCTCTTATTCGCATATTGCTTCTTTTCGATAGATTCGGAGATTCCGGAGAGTAACGAGCCATATCCCGAGGAGGATAGTGACTATCCTCAGCAGCAAGGCAAGCACCTAAGCATATAGAACCTATGCTTTCTCTAAAAATGATTTGGTTGCAATCTATACGTATATATATGCATGCATTGCCTAGATATTAATATCGTCGGTTTATGGTGTATGGGAAGAACCTATTTATGCATTTAGTTCTTGTAATATTGCTGTCCTTATACCCTATTACCACTAGTTGGGATTAATTGGGATGTCTTATTCATTAATGCTTAGCCATGCTTAGTGCTAATAGAACTATAGGGATGGACAGTGCTATTAATTGTGGTATATAGACAACTTGCATTATTGGGCATAAAACTTGAGCACTTACACTAAATAATGGTTAATGAATTATGTTGGACTTGGACGGGTGATAGGGCGATGATGGGAGGTTGGTTTCCCCTGATACAAGTAGCCCCGTCTAGGTCGCTAAGGACCGAACATTTTGACATCTAATCAAGCACCCTACGTACTTACCACATGCCTTATTTGGGACCGGCTTGTTCTTACTAGTTCTACTGTGATCATTTATACCACATTGGAGAGTCGTGAGGCAGGTAGCCTTTGGAGGGCCTCGGGTGCCTAGGTTTGGCCGGGGGTGCCTCCCGCGTGGCGCGCCCGCCTTGGTCACATCACGCACACACGTGACTGAGTCGTTGGGAACCCCAACGTGGTATAGGTGGTTAGGGTGGGGCTAAAGAAGGGCATGTAATGAGCTTGAATCACTTGTGTACCGCACTTGACGGGGTGCGTAGCATTTGAACTTTGTTCATTTCGTGTGGGTCCAGTTGGACACCTCTGATCAGAGTATAATCTATTCGAATAGCCGCGTCCTCGGTTATGGACATTGCTTGATGTGTATCTCACTCATGTTAGCATCAAATGTGGATTATTATGGATGGGATTATGTTTGATGGTGGTGTTGGCATGTTGTGCCATGTTGGTATGGACTTTGGTAGTCCATGGTTGATGATGAGAGTGCCGTTTGGGCTCATTTGCTTATACATTTCAGAATTATATACTTGCTGTCCATAAATTAAAATGATGCTAGATTTACTTGTCCTTGCTTATTTTACTCATTAATTGCTCAATAAAATTAGCTTTATGCAAATGTTGAACCTAGAGACCCACTATAGGCTAGAAAGCTTGCATACTTCTCTCCCTTTTGTATATATAATTTTGGGTAAGACTTGCGAGTATAATCTTGTACTTAATCTGGTGTCTGCAATTTCAGGAGAGGATTCCGATTATGAGTTATGCTTCTTGTGTGGTCATTGCTCTGCCGAAGGCGGCGAGGGCAATGAGTGATATCTTGCAGCTTGGCTCTTGCCTGGTTGGTTGCCCTAGTGGGGTTTGGCACCACCAGTTTTATCTTTTGCTTATGAACTCTATTTGAGACTTCCACTGCTATATTTATGTGTTGTATATTGGGACCTCGGACCCTATTATGTGTCATGTACCTCGCTGCACTTTAACCCTATTATGGTACTTGCTATGTTTATTAATTGCTTGCGATGAAAGTGTGAGGCTAATCGTATTCCTGGGGACTAGCTAAGCATGAGTAACGGGTTTTGATCGCTTGAGATAATCGGGGATAGCGCTTTGGATCGAGTCACTAGGGTATGCTTTTGGTCGCCACCTTCGAGTGGTTGATGGGCATATGACGGTGCGGACTGGCAAGCTATCTTACGGTTATGTCTTGCGCTCACTACTCGACATTCCGGTTATTATAACAGAAGGTTATCAACCGCGATCATGGACACATTGAGGATGAGTGGCTATTTATGCGTGTATGGATCCCACGTCTCCAATAGTATGTGGTGGTCGTGTTGGACACTGGATGGTATAATACTCGGGGTGTCCACAGGTACGGCTGGTTTCTCTATCGGTAGAGTTTTCTGTGGAGCAACGACTCGCGGCCTGACGCTCCGGAAGAAAGCTTCTGGATTTTCTTTGAAGTTTTCCGGCAGGTTGAAACCAGTCATGCACTACCCTGTTTTCACAAGAGTGAAAACAACCAAGGTTAGCCTGCAAAGGAAAATGATTATACAGAGGTAAATATAAAGTATTAGTTCAATTAATCTCTATCATGAATCTTCCCCGGCAACAGCGCCAGAAATGTTTGTTGGTATTTCTTAACAATATTACTAGAAATACTTCTGGTATATTATGATTACAAAGTTCATCCGCAAACATACGGATATACTATTGTAGCATTTCACCCGAGAGTATTCCAAGGGTATCGTATTTATTTTATCCCGTGGGAAGATCATGTAGAGAGAACTCAACTAATAACTTATATATTACTTGTGATAATCATATTCTAAGCAGGGTAAGATAATCTAAGGGTAGAGTGACACACAAGCATTACTACTCATCCTCATAATAATGAATCTAAGCTAGGTGGAAAGAAAAGAAAAAGAGAATCTATTCCTATACTTCTAATACACATGGAATACATACATTCTAGTTAACTGGTATACTAGCTAATACCCTCTATTCGATGCCCTTCTGGTACTTCGAGAAGCCACTCCTGACTGCCGAGTTCCTTAGGACAGCCCGTCATGACCATCCAACCAGGGCTAAATACGGAGGAATACCCTCCCTAGGAAATTAACTTAGGATTATATATAGGCGCGGTGGAATACCCGTACTGAGCTGTCTCCATCATCGGCCCACCTCTCATCTGCAATATATAACCCCAAATAATGATATTCCGTAATCTAGACACCACATCTAAACTACCAGATACTACTCTAATATCATCGTCATGACATAGAGTAATTGCATAAGCAAACACTATACCCGCACCAAAACATCTCCCAGATAAGCTAGCAGTATATTCAGCATAACATGAACATAATGTAAAGTAGGTACTCATATACTCGGAAAGTATTCCAATACCAGAAATGTATTTAGAAGAGTATTATAATAAAAGTACAAAGCTTACATAAGAGGAAAGGAAAGTTACTAGAGCCATACCCGAACTCTTCCGAAGGCTTCCGCACTCCTGATTCCTATTCTAGTTCTATTTCACCAGCTAGATACTACTAAACTAAACTTAAGAGGAATGAGAGAGCTCTTGCTTGAGGTGTGTGTTGAAGTGAAGAGAGTGAGCTCCTTATATACAGGTAGGTATGACGGTTGTGGAAGGGGAATTGTCCGAAGTACCCTCCAACCGTCATTGGGGTGCAATCTTGGACGTCCATGCCAAACCCTGGCCTCAACGGTGGAGATGGGGGTTCGGCCGAACCATGGGTTGGCCCAAACCAGCCCATCTTCGGCTGGCGACTTCCTCTATTGCTCCACTCCGCAGACTTGTGAATTTTGGCCCAATTCATTGTGTCAATTCTGAGTTCTTGGCCCATTCATACATAAGTCTGGTTCTCGACATCGTCCGATTGATTATCGTTTGTGTTGATGTCGATTCTCCTCCACTTTATTGTCATTCTCTGCAAAAGGTTAGTAGACCTAATACTAGTGGAATATTATTATTCTAACAAACATATGCATTGCAAGCATCACTAGTTCTCTCCTGTTTTAGTAATACGTTTTAGTAATATTGACGGTCGAAACTGATCGATAACGATCGTCAACAGCGTCGGGCAGGGAGGACGCGGCGCAGCATCGGCGTCGAGAGGAGGCGGCGCCGGCGTCGGGCGGGGAGGAGGCGGCGCCGGCGTCGGTGGGGAGGAGGTGGCGCCAGCGTCGGGAGGGGTCGGAGGCGGCGCGGCGACAGGTAGGAGGAGGCGAGGCGGCGGCGTCGGGAGGAGGCGGCGCTGGCGTCGAGCGGGGAGGAGGCGGCGTCGGCGTCGGGAAGGGAGTGCGGCGGCCGGCCGGCTGGAAGGGAGAGGCGGCGCTCCATCACCACTGGTGTGCGCGTGTGAGAAGCGACGGGAATAGATTAGCGAACACGTTTTCTTTCATAATGGCAGAGGTGGGTAATTTTTTCCCCCAAAAGAAGGTGAAAGCATAGGGTAGAGGTGCTTTTGATTTGTACTATACCAAAAGCTGACTTTGGGCAAAAGTAGCTGTGGCTTTTGGGCCCTTTGGTTAGCTTTTGGCTTTTGCAAAAGCAAAAGCAGGTTGAAAAACCCAACTAAACACACCCTAACTCATACACACCTGCGTACCAGAATGCAAGGCTAGTCCTAAATAGATTAATCAGCTTAGGCCATCCCATACTAGCACATGTTGATGTACGGTAAACATAATGGGTGATATGATGTTCGGTCCTTAATCGACTCAGGCGAACACTCCCCCTATCGATATGCAACTACTACCATATGCATACCACTTGCCGTCTAAGTCTAAAATCACATTTTATCTCATTTTATTTCAAAAATAATCAGAGAATTAACTCTGAACATAATGTTTAAAAAGGAGTTCCAAATAGTATATCAAGTGACTCATAACCATGTTTCTGTTTATCACTAAGCAAGGCTAAGCATTTGCACTTTATAAAAGCATAGTATAGTTATATGAGCACAATCAAAGTACACTAATTAATCCTAAGGTTCAAAACAGCAAGGAAGTGATTTTCAAAAACGGGATTCATGCATCTTTTAAAGGTAGAACTACAAGTACCGATAGTTAGAAATACGCATGCAAATTTATAATCAAAACATTTAGCCCGAACACATGGGATTCAATGTGTTCAAAGGAAGGGCAACACTTGCCTTGGAGGATATATGACCTCATTGAAATTAGATATAATCCATCGCCTTTACCGGTATCGATTTCACCTTCTAAAAGAAATAACAGTAACAAAACATGTAAAAATCTAAAATGATCTAAAATGCATGAGTTTACTAGTGTGGTTAGGTACTGGTCTAAGATGAATTTAGGTGAAAGAATTTATATTTTATCACTTTGCATTAGAGAGTTATAAATTTTCAAATTTTAATACTAGCTCTAGATTAATTAACCTCTAATAGTCCTTAGGTGCATTTTAGGTCTAAGTTTTTTGAAATGTTGTCTTGCTGCCGTGAAGGGGATGCTCACAGGAGTTCAACAAAGTTGGTTTCACAATTTTTAAAGTTAGCATGATTTTATTATGAATTTTACAAGCTAGGTCATATGCTATAGTCTTTATTAGTTATTTCGAATTTTATATATGTTTTGAGTACTGTATGTGTCATATTTTATTTCATCAAAACTAAGTTCATGATTTTGCCAATCTAACAGAACTGAAATCACCTCATTTGGAGTTGAAATAAATCACCTATGGGTTTTATATTTTCTAGTTTACACTATACTAGTTATTTTACCAATTAAATAGTTGGTGATGATTTTAATACAGAAAGTATCAAGTTTTAGTTCATGTAAATCAAGTGTATGATTTTTTGAGCACACTGGAATTTGGTTCACTCCAAATTAAGTTAAGATGAATTTTATATGAATTTTCTAAGTTGAAGATTGCTCTATGTTCATTATTTATTATGTGAATTATTAGAGCTATTTCTTCTACTGCAAGTGCCAAGTATTATGTTTCCATATTAAGATTCATAACTTGGTGATTCTACAGAAATTTATTTCATCCAGATTGGAGCTAAAATGAATTTTATATGGAATTTACAAGTTAACCTATTTTTCTGTTGATTAGGTATTCACTAAGGCATTTTCCTTATATTTTCCAGATTTTAAACACATAGGGCCCACTGGTCAGTGAGATATTTTTTGCAGAAAGGTCCCTCGAGGTTCTAGGAATAGGTCCCGAGGTACCTAGCTCGTTTTAATTGAATCTTCATTAAGACTACTCAAAGTTTTATGTATTTATAATTAGGTCTAGGTCCCACATGTCATGCTCTAGTTATTTACAAATAGAACCCCATATGCTTTGATCTATTTCTAATCACAGTTCTTAATGCTTAATGAAGTGGGGACCACCTGTCATAGGCTCGGCAGAGGAGGAAACAGCAGCAGCAGCAGAGCTTCACCGGCCGGCGGGCTTGACGTCGACGTCGGCGGCGAACGGCGGGGATTCTGACGTCGCACCCAAAAGGAGAAAAGTGCACCAGGCTCTTGCGCATCCGACGATGTTCGTCTTGTCGCCGGAGATGGCCGGGATGGATGCCGGAAACAGCGCGAGCGGCGGTGACCACTAGTCTGCGTTTGCATGACAATTTCTAGTGAGGATTTGTGCGTTAAGGTGCATGCATGTGTGATTACGATGCTCCTGGAGACTTACGGAAGGTCGCCTGTAGGTCGGTGATGGATGGACGGCGATGGCGACCTTAGAAGTACTCCGGCGGCGGCAAAGAATGGCAGAGCGACGGCGACGACCACTCCCCATGCTTCGGCCTGCCAAGAAGAGTAGTTGAACGGCTCAAAGAAAACCTAAGGATGCTACACGAGCGAGGAAATGCGCCGAAACTCACTCGGATGCAAGGATTCGACGACGATAGCCGGTAGCCGGACTTGAGGAAGACGACGGCGATCTCTTCAACGGCGGTGTCTTGGGTCGATTGCTTCAGTAAGCAGCTTTCTGGAACCTTTGTGATGATGATGGCGCAGTGGTTCGGCCAGAGACCCACCGGATGGACGGGAACGGCATCGCGACGTCGGGAGCGACGATGAGCTCGACGCAGGGTGTTCGACCTGTGCAAAATGAGATTTCACACACAGATGGATCAGGTAGAGGTAGAAGATCACGTTTCCATGGATGAAATGCGCCTAAGATCACCAGAGAAGACAAGAAATGGATCAAACATCTTCGGGTTAAAGATTGAGAAGAGTGTTCTGGGTTCCTCCGAGAAAGTTCTTGGTGTTTTTCCTAGTGGAACACGATGAAGGATGGATAGAAATCACTGTGGCGAAGTATCACTCTAAGTGATGGATGTTGAGCTGGAAGGGAGGGGTTAGGTGTCAACATTTGGCTGTAACACGATTTTAATGAGTTGGCAAGGGTTGAGGGCGGTGCTATCTCGTCTACATCTCCCAAGCTAGCCCTAGAGGCTGTCAAGTGGTCTCATTAGTGATTTCCTAGGTAGATATGAGACGTAGGGTGTGTTCTTGAGTGTGAATTGGACTTTTAACTCTCCCTCTCTCTTTTTCTTTTGTTAATAAATCAAAAGAATGTCTAACTAAGGATGTTTGCTGGTATGTGGATGATAAGTGGGTCCATGTGGATGCATCCTAGGCTCATATGAGTGGTAAGGTAGATATATGGGTGAGAGTTGTATTTTTACCCTCCTCTCTCTCACCTTTAGAAAAATAAATGATAATATAAATGAGAGGTGTGTAGATGATGTGTTGGCTGTGATGAGGATGACATATGGGTCCCACTATGGTTAGGTCCCACTTGTAAGAGAGAGAAATAGAAGAAGAGGCCTAGAAGCTCTAAATTTTCTAAGTGTTGAAACTATACCAACATGTGGTTTATTTCATTCTCCTTTCTTCCATTTAGTTTAGAATTTTGGGGAGACAAGGTTGCTGCTAGGTGGATAAGGATTCGATGGTTCAATGTGACAAATTTCAAGATTTAATTACGCTTTGAGTTACCATGGTAATTTAGTAAAGATGCCTAAGTTACAATGTTGACTACAGTCTAAATATTGTTTAAGCAACTCTTGTGGCTCTCATTTCATGTGGTTCTATTTCGAATTTTATTAAGCCTTTGCACCAGGTTGTAGAGTACACTATAGTTAACATTCTAACCAAGTGGTTTAGCTAGATAAATTATGGTTAAATTTTGGTGAAGGTGCAAAGTAGGCTAAATGGTATGCTGTTTTCAGATTTCTAGCTGAGATGAAGGATTTATTTGGGATACCATTTGATGTGATAAATTCAAACTAAAATTATTGTAGACTTAGGATGCTGTTTAGTATTTATGAGAATTTTGGTGCAATTTGTTGTTGCTTGATTTATTTTTAGGAATTTTCTTTAGATATGACATGCTTATGAAACCTATTATGAGATGCAACAATTAGAACATTCAAAAACAAACCTAAAATAATAAAATGCACATACAACCAAGTGTACTTACTTCCATCTTAAGTTTTGCTTATTTTAAATCTTATATCTCCATTTGTTTTCATTTAGCTCAAAAATATTTTGCTTAAGTTGAAATGCAAAGCCAAAAGAATTAAATTCCTATTTAAAGTTTAAACCATCTTATTTGAATTGAGATTTGTTAACCCAAGATTTTATAAAATCTAATTTTGGATTAGCTTTAAATCTTGACCAACAAATCTTTATGTTTTAATTTTATTTACAGGATTTAAACTCTAAGATCAACTATTATGCTCTTAAATGCTTTAGCTTTCAAAAGGTTTTAAATTTTCCTCAAAATTTTTCCTAGGTGAAATTCCTGGTATGTTACACAATACCTGCATAAATCATAAGTTATTAAACATCCAACATAGTGGTAGGGCCTAATTCTAACAATTTCCGTGAGTGTTGGTGTATAATTATATCCAGGTAATAAACCACCAAAGTTGAGAGGAAATACAACCAAAAGTGGAGGAAAATTCCATCCATAGAAAACTTGGCTCATACACACATTAAAATATTAGAAGTTGAGCCTAATCTACATCTCACTAGGCCAAGAGATCATCTGTCGAGGCCCAGGAGGAAGCCCATGGGTCGGGAGCTGACCAGGGTCTCCCCTCGCCGTTTGCTTCCATGTGGACATCCAGGATTACCTCCCAATAACGATTGTGGGGCATTTTCGACAATTCCAACTGCCATAACCATCATTCGGAGGCTATATAAGGGCCTCTCCCTCTCCATTTCAACACACACCAAGTTTGAGCTGAATTACAAGAGACTCTATTGTATTTTTATGTACACTAGATTAGAGAGAGAGTAAGGAGAAAGAGTCGTAGGAATTCCGGAGCTGTCGGTATTTTCCTCTTTACCTTTTGTACCTCGTTAAGTACTCTGCATTAATAGAGAATATCTTTCTTGAGTAATTAAGATTTTCTTTGTGAGAATTATCTCTTAGTTAGTTCCTATTAGCGTACTGGATCATTGTTTACTATTGATCATTAATAGATAGTGATTACTTTGGTGAGTTATAACACTAAAGAAGTGATAAACTACATAGACGCGGTGTATAGGTTTTTAATTTCCAGTTATTGCTACGTATCCCACAAAATGTTAGAGATTGGTGTAGAGGTAGTGACAGTCCTCAAGATCACCTCAGTCCACCCTGTTCGGGTACGGAGTAGAGCACGTTTTAGTAGTAGCGATCAAGCCAGTGCCTAAAGTATTGCGGTAGGATTAAAAAGCTTTCTTTAGACTCTGTTTCTCACTACGAAATCATCTCTATCATTTGCCTATATATCCCTTGTGTCCTTGGATGAACCAGGAGAAGAGTTGAGCACATACGTTCCCTGTGAAAATCGATACCTTGGAATACTCTCGAATGAAGTGCTACAATGGTATATCAGTGCGCTTGTGGATTTTATCTATGACAATAGGAAATACCAACAAGGGGTTTGGTTGAACCCCTGGAACTAGGCTTCGCCCTGTGAACCTGCTGGTGGCCCCCCTTACCAGTCTCGATGGAGTCACGGAGAAAAAGAAGATGGCAATTGTGAATCGACACTTCTGAAATTTCACTCGTCCGCCAATTCATTTCCTTCTTCCTTCTCTCTTCCTCCATCTTCCTGAACCCTAGCCAAATCCCAGTCCAATCTCCTCCACCAAAAACCATGTCGAGGAAGGCATTTATCTCCCTTTCTAATTCCAATTCCACATTCCATCTTGACGGGAGATCCACCATCCCAATCTGGTGTTCCCGCCGATTGAAGAGGGTGAACCAAGGGTTTTGGAGTCCCTAGTGATCCTGCCTCTGCTCAACCATGACGAGGGGCTCGCAGGCGAATAGGAGGGTTCAGCCAAACCAACCTCAGCTTTCCTCGGCCCACCGTTCGGCCACGCACTGACCTTTGCCAAGGAGGATCCAGAGGACCCCAGCTCGATCATCAAGCCCCTACCAGAGGCTGAGAACGGGCTAGATCGGCCCTAAAAAGGTGATTCATTTGTTCCAAGGGCCCGTTGCTGCAGCGGTCACCGATTCAGGGATCAGGGGAGAGCCAACGGTCCTAGTAGGGACGAGATGTCCTACTCAAGCCTTCTGCCAAAGCTTCAGGTTCGCATGAACATGCCTGTGGGCCGTGTAAAGGTACTAATCCCTGGGTTGGCACCTAGTGAGATGCTCAAGGCAGAGGTTTCTCTTGACTCCCAACCGATCACATGGTGTCTTTCTCCACCTCCAATTAAGAGGTTGGTGGGGAGTTTGAGAGCAACGGAGAAAAATCTCCACGAGAGTCCACGATGGCCTTTTGGCCTCTACCGTTGCTCAGCTGCGCACTGAGAACAGGAGGCTAAAGGACACCTTGCCCAAGGACAAGGTCGAGCTCGATGAGCTTAGAGTTGACCTTGCGTCCCTCCGTCGTGGCTTTTGTGCCAAGCATTTTCACTTGTACAAGGCCGTAGGAAAGGAAGACCTCTACTGTGCTCCTATCCTGATAAGGACACAAATAGCTGGAATATAACCATGACTACCTTATGTATTAATCAACCAAAGGTTGCTACACAATGAGTTTTGTGTGTTTTTGTTTGCAGAGGTACTTGCTTGGGCAAAAGAAAAGAGACTGAGTGTAAGGAATGCATGGATGATTGAAGAAGTTGATTGGGGACCAAGCCAAGACCTTCTCCAAGTCTTGTTTCATCTCACCATGTCACTTTTGGTCCATAGAAGACAAGAGATAAAGTTCTACACGTTTTGGATTCGGGTTCGGGCCTCCTAACAGCATCAACTTCAAACAGATCTAGCCACTGATCTAGAAGGAATTTCGGGGCCTATTATTACTTGTTCGAAAGCTTATGGAGTCTACTTTCAGATGGTTTTGGTCCCATGTCAAAATTCACACCGAGCTGCCGGGAAACTGCAAAACAAGCCACGTATCTCATCCAGTCCGAATCTGATTTGGGTTTTGGGCATTGTAATTGTGTCGTGGGCTTAGCCCAATGGGGTGTGCGCCCTAGGGCAACCCTAGGATGTCCCTAATCATATTTATTCAGTAGCCGTCAACGTTTAGAGTCGGTTTTTCCTTACATTATTCTGTTGAGAACAGTTTTGCCGCTAGATCGGTTTGTAAGACCCCAACTTGTGAGCTTAATCATTCATCCGCAATTTTGGTTGTATTCTATCTTGTTCTTGTTTGTGTCCTTCGATTGACAAACAGGGATTAGCCTTCTCGTCGAGGTCATCTGCGTTTCGACACGGGTGATAACCAGAGGAGACGTGGTGCTGCGATTGCGGGGCTCAAGAGCGTGCGCGTTCAAGAAGCTGGATCGATTTGTGTCGTGACTCCGCCCAAATCGTTGTTTATCAGAACCTTTCAGAAGATCAGGAACCCTAGTGCATATCATATCCCATAGACATTCCCTAGTTGTTGTTGATATTTCTTAACAGCATTACTAAGGAGCTTAATTCATAGCAATGATGCTAGAAATATGGGCGGTAATTCTTTACGTTTACAAAGATGAATCCACAAGCGCACGGATTTACTGATGTAGTATTTCACCCGGGAGTATACCCAAGGCATCGTATTTTTAATCCCAAGGGAAGAGATTATAAGAGAGAACTTTATTATTTCATTTCATGCCTACGACAGATCAAAGACTTTGTAGGGGTTAATGATATACATGCAAAAAGGGTAGGTTGACACATGAATCATCAAGAAAAACTATTCTGATACTAAAAGAAATAGCTTAGTATAGTGGAAAGAAACTAGCAAAGAATCCTATCTGTACTTCATTAAAAAGTTGTCTAGTATACATTTAATATGCACTAATCGTACAACCAATACCCTTAACTACGCCCTCCTGTTATGTCGAGAGACCACCCTTGGTTGCTGAGTTCCTTATGACAACTCGTCATGGCCATCCAACTGGTAATGAATACAGAGGAGTACCTACACCAGGAAATTGTCTTAGTACTATATACGCATGTGGAGGAATACCCATACCGAGCTATCACCATCAGCGGCCTACCTCTACTGTCCCATGGCATATAATAGCATTTAATGGTATCCAATAATCTAAGCATCACGCTTACATTACTAAATACTACTCCATCCATGCATACGACATAGAGCAACCGAATGGTCGGACATTAAACTAATACCAATGCGTATCTCTGGTAAGCTACCCATATGATTAATACATATTAAATTTATACCAAAGCAAGTAATTAAGCTATATAAATATAGCATAATACTATAACTATAAAAAGAAGAATATATTATTATATAATAAGGTCTTATGAAGGAAGAGTAAACTATTTCAACTCCACTCTAACTAAAGCTAGAATATAAACTAAGAGAGAGCTTCTTGGATTTGATGCTTCAAGGTGTGTGTTGGAGAGAGTGAGGCCTGCTCCTTTTATAGCCTTCCAATGACGGCGATTCCTCCGAAAAGACTTGGAGAACTTCGGAACCCTACTATTTCAACTCCACTCTAACTAAAGCTAGAATATAAACTAAGAGAGAGCTTCTTGGACTTGATGCTTCAAGGTGTGTGTTGGAGAGAGTGAGGCCTGCTCCTTTTATAGCCTTCCAATGATGGTTTCGGCAATTGGAAATGTCATAAACATCCTCCAACCGTCATTGGGAAATCATCTGAAGCGTCCACGTGGAAAGGGAGCATCAACGGCCACGCTGGGGGTTCGACAGAACCCTGGCCTGGCCCAAACGGCCTACATTTTCTCTGGTGCATCTCTTAATGGATCCTTAGTCCAGTGATATGGTGGTTGGGCCTATTTGAAGTTATTTTAATAGATTTGTAAGCCCATCCATCCATAAGTCTGCCACTCGACGGATTTCGATTGATTGTTCGGTTATTCTCCTTCATTTATGAGTGCTTCTCCTACATATATGTTATTAGTAGCATAGCATATAATGGAAGTAGATATTTTATTTGGAAATTATGCATTGCAAGCATAGGTAGTATTCATTAATTGGGTAATATTGACGGTCAAAATTGGTCGATGACCACTGTCAACAGTTATCCTTAGTATTATGATAGATAAGTTAGGTTTAATTTATTCTTTCATTTATTTATTTCGATTCTTTCATGTAATTGTGGCCATTAATAAAGTTGAAATAGAATAAATTTGCTGGGCTTCACCGGATGAGTACCTTTGCTTTCATTTTTTGTTGTCTTTTCTGTCTATGAAGCACCCCACGTACAACAACAAGTGTGGGGTTGACCTTGTGCTCACATAATGCATTCACGTACCAAGATCATCCACGTCCGTGCTAATCCACGACTCATGCACGTTCGCGAGATGAGACGTAGCAACCTTGCATACATGGCTGCTTATCATCACACTCACATTTGAGCGATGGTTTGCACGTCATCCCTTTATCTCCCTAATTCAGTTGGATTAATTTTGCCATATTTGGAATTAACTCAAGAATGAAAATGAGTATTGACATAATCAACTGGAATATATGACTTGCTGCAAAATGACCTACCTACTTTTTAATCTTTGATCATCCCTTGTTACTTGTGAACCACATTCATGGGACCACATGTCACCTAAGTGATTGATGAATGAGAGATTGCCTGATAATAAGAACCTCACTCTTACTGTTGGAAACTTGGGAGTTTTATAACAAGAACAAAAATAACTTTACATACTTATTGATGTTTTCCTTCCTACCAACATCATATGTCAGATCACATTGATAAACCTTATACATATACCACTTGCCATCATTTTGAGTTTTGTTAGATTCCTTTCATATTTTCACGACCAAAGTCCTGTGTACTTATCCACCAAAATATATTGCTCTCCCTCTATACTGGAGGACTTGCAACATATGCCATCCACCTACCAGATGCTAAACTTCTACACCGGAAGTCGGCATCCACCATATCTATCCACCAAATAAAGACTTCACATGACTATGTTTCTCCATCCTCCTATCCATGCTAAATGAGACATGAGCTAAAAAAATGATCAGTTTTTAGAAAATCAAAATGCTCAAAAGAGAATTGGCCAATATTCTCGAGCATGATGAAAAAAAGAGGATATAGAAAATAGCCATGTTCTCCAAATAAAGTATACACAGGAGAATCATATAAAATGAGTCATAATTCCATTTCACATCATCCATCTCCCTATTCCATTCCATCCACATATAAGTGCATAACTTTGGTCATGTTCATATGATTGGTTATCTTCTTGGATCCTCAATTTGACTTTATAATATATCTAATGCAAGTCTGTCATTTCTTACTCCCTACCCTTAGCTCCACAGAAGCCTTTAGAAGGTAGGATAAGAAAAGGCAATGTGAATTCCTTGGTTAGGAATAAAAACTTTGAGTGATTTGAGAGAATCAATTGGGGAGTATAGTACAAGTTATGTTTTTATGAACTTCAAAGAAAACTACAATGTAATTTATCGGAAGGAGTAAAGGCCATTCCATTCTTCAATCAGCCAAGATGACATAGTAGACACATCATGTTCACAAGTACAGCTTGGAATAACCTATATGTTGTGTCATTAAGCAGAAGTCATTACCACATTGATCCATGAGCTTTACTCAGGGACGATTAAAGCATAAGCGTGGGGGTGTTGTTGACAGTCGTTAAGTATAAACTTTAACCGTCAACTCATACATAAAAGATATCAAATATAACATCAAAATTTAGTGGTAGGGTTTCACTACTAACCTTTTCAACTAGTCTTGGTAAAAATATTTATGCAGGTAATTTTGAGAGAAAATAAACCTGCCATGCGACAAAATGAACCTCTGGCCAATCACACGCGAGTAAAAGGATTGGAGGGCCCACGTGACAATGGAAACAAACCTAAAGTGGGGCCAAACGAACCTCTACCACCATAGGGGCCCACATGTTAGTCCGAAAGACGGTCGAGAGAGGCAGTGCCAAGGGTTCGGTCGAACCTCAAACGGTGCCCCTCATCTCCACCCTCCACGTGTGGCTTTCTAGTTGGCTCCCAATGACGGTTGCGGGAGTTACCGACCTCCCCAACCATCATAACTCCCTATAAAAGGAGCGGTTCACTCACTTCCAAAGCACACCAACATCAACAGAGTACAACTCACTTTCGTAATTTAGACTTCACTTTAGTACGTGGGATTAGTGACATTGAGGGGAAGCTCTGAATGGAGTGCCCAAAAGTATTGGAGTTCTCTCCGAGAATTTCTGGAGGAGTGCCCACTACTGCACAATACACCATAGGTACCAGCTAGAGACCCATTATAGGTGACGGTTTCCCAACTGATACCAACTTGAGAGTACCTGTGCCCGTTGGCATAGGTGCCGGTTCTAGAACCAGTACTTATGAAGATTATAGGTACCAGTTCTACATACACAACTGACACTTATAATATTTAAAAAAATCAATGGCTGCCACGATGGATACATCGCAGGAACACATCATCGATGGCAACGGAGGAGTGCGACACCATGCAGTGCAATGCGAAGGAGCTAGCGGCACAACGGAGACAACTACCCTGTTCAACAGGAACACATGCAGTTCAGAAAAAAAAATCAATCTCCAACAGAAAAATGCCGTTGATCTGTTCATCCAAAAATTTTAGAAGAAGAGCAAAATCTCCAACACATGCAGTTAAAAAAAATCAATATCCAGCGGGTCAAAAAATTAAGCATGAGCCCATAGCAGCATTGGTCAAAGTGTCTAGAGGACATATGTCAGTCAAGAATGTGATCTCATAATTGAAAAGGTTAATTCTAGGTAAATGGAAATGGGAGGTAGAAGATTATGGTGATAACTCTTTTCGCACTATTTTTTCTTCTACTGCTGAATTAAAACGCATGGTAGAATTGGGTATAGTGCATACTAAGGTGGGAGAGACTAAAATGTAGATTGTGGAAAGAGGGGTTGAGAATGAGGTTAAGTATGTTATTCCAAAAGTGCCTCTACTTCACGGGCCTCATCTCCACCGTTAACTACTTGTGCATCGCTTGCACTGATTTGTTCGCCGCCGCCGACTGGTGATCTCACCTCTATACGGACCACATCATTCTTCTCCAACGAGCAACTATGACTGCAACAGAAGGACAAGCAAAATGCTCTAAGCTTACCAGCTCAAGCACGTGGATCATACCTTCAATCTGGACTTGTTTTGGATAAACGCAAGTAATCAATCGAGAAGCCTTCGCATCGAAGATTGAAGCACTCAGTAGTCAGTATAGGTTATGAATCACGGAGAAGACTGCAACTCGATTATCAAGGTCTCAGGGGCTACTGTGGAGGAGAAGACTGCAACTCGATTATCAAGGTCTCAGGGGCTACTGTGGAGAATATGGATACTAGGTACTCATACAACCTCCATATTCGATTAGAGATAGGTGATAGGCCAGATCCATGTATTATATAGAGTAGGACTCGGTTGCAATGTTACCATGTGTTCTATGGCAGGACCTAGAGTACCGAGTGAGGATTATCATATAATAGATTAGCAAACTAATACCAAATCCGATTAGGTTTTTCGATTCTCTTTGTAACCCTATCCCCTACCTATATAAGGTGGATAGGGAGCCCTCCAAGAACATATAGCGAGATAAGCACTATCAAATCGTTAGATCAATATACAACCGATGGATACTATCGGACTTCCTCAATCATGAGTAAGGTATTACCTCTCATCGAAAGTGTTTGGATCTGATTAAATTATTGTCTTTACATCCATTTAATTTTAGGTCTGCCGATTTCCAAAATCTATAATAATAATTGTGACTGCTGCACTATACGGAGGCTACTGAGATGGGAAAGTGTTAGTCACATTGCCTGCCTATGTCGAATAGGATAGTCATATTTATACATTTTTTTGCCATTCAAGAATCATTTGATTTTTCTTACTAATCCATTGTCATCAGATGTTGAACGGGGGCATAGCCTCAACTTGCAATTTTTTGAAAAGAAAAAAGAAACAGCAAGCTTTACTGGAAGTGAAGTGCAAACCTTTGGAAAAAAAAAAGCTGCAACTTTCCTGTTTTAAATTGTGATATATTTTGCTATCGCCGCCTACTGTATGAATCTAAGGGAGTGGCGTTCTGTCGACCGTCTGCGAGCGAATGGCCACGGCTGTGATGGACAGCGAGTTCGGCAGCCTCGTCAAGGTGTCTGCGGCGGTGTGGGCGGCAATGTTCTACGCCCGCCTCGCCGCCGCAAGCCTTCGCCCCGGCGCTCCCCGCCTCGCCGCGCTCCTTCCCGTAGTCGCGCTCTTCTGCGTGGTCCCCTTCTCCTTCTCCACCACCACTTTCCGCGGCTGCTCTGCCTTCTTCCTCAGCTGGCTCGGCGTCTTCAAGCTGCTCCTACTCGCCGCGGGCCGAGGGCCCCTCAACCCCACGCATCCCCTCCACCACTTCGTCTTCTCGGCCTCCCTCCCCGTCAAGCTCCGGCACCTCGCATCCGCCAAGCCGGCCAAAGGTGTAGATCCAGCTCCGGCCAACGAGAGCGCGGCGGGCAAGATCCTCGTCTCCGGCGCCGTCATCCCCCTCATCATCTACACGTACCAGTTCAAGAACGCCATGAGCCGGTACCAGCTCCTCATCCTCTACACCGGGCACATCTACTTCTCCCTGCAGCTCCTCCTGGCCGTCGTCCACGGGCTGATCCATGGCGTGCTCGGGATGGAGATGGAGCCGCAGGTGGACCGGCCGTACCTGGCGTCGTCGCTGCGGGACTTCTGGGGCAGGCGGTGGAACCTCATGGTGCCGGCCATCCTCCGGCCTTCGGTGTACCGCCCGGTGAGGGCGCGTCTCGGCGACGCGGCTGGCGTCCTCGCGGCGTTCCTCGTCTCCGGGCTCATGCACGAGGCGATGTTCTTCTACATCATGTGGCGTCCCCCGAGCGGCGAGGTGACCGTGTTCTTCCTCCTGCACGGCGTGTGCACGGCCGCGGAAGCGTGGTGGGCGCGGCACGCGGGGTGGTGGCGCCCGCCGCGCGCGGCCGCCGTGCCGCTGACTCTGGCGTTCGTGGCCGGGACGGGGTTCTGGCTCTTCTTCCCGGCCATGATCAAGGCTGGCCTGGACGAGATGGTGCTGCACGAGTGCCAGGGCATGGTGGCCGTCATGGAGCAGTCCGGCCGGTGGCTCGCCGGCGCCACCAATCTCACCTTCGCGACACGCTGACCAGAGGAAATGAAAGAATGGGACGTGAGCCACACCATTACTACGATCTGACGAAACCTGTTGCATCGCGACGATTCTGACAGGATGCTGCCGTTTGTGATTTTTTCCGATTTGGGAAATTAAATACTCGAGCCGTTCACATGGCCAGCTTGGACAGCACTGGGTGTTTGCATCGTCTGGGGGTCTGGGCTGTGATGCCAGCTAGAATTATGCTAGATCGATCGTGTTAACAGGGGTTAAAGAAGCATTGATTCGGTTGGAAAATATCTTTACCATTTTTTATTGTACGTTTTCAGCTTTGCTATTTATCAATCCATTTGATTTTTTTTCTTATTATCAGCCACCTACACTATTAGCCCTAGTTTTGAACAACAAAAACCTACTATGTTTTCTTGTATCAATCCCTGAATTAAAAGTTGGTATACACATTTATAGCTAGTAGAAAATTTCAAAATGAATTTAGGCTAAAATAGTTTAATATCTTTACAAGGACCAATAGGGTCTTATCCTATCAGATAAGTAGTAGCGGAAACCAAAATAGTAATAGGCCCAAGCGACATGCCCACAGGCAGTTCATTAGGGGCAGGACCTATTTCTCGATGAGCCCTCTGATCATCTGCTGAGTATGGCATATTGTTGGCAGAGTCTCCCTCTTCTACTACTGTTATGTTTAAAAAGGGAGAAAATAGCTATGTGAGTACATAGAGTACTTGCAAGCTACCACTGCAACATGATTAATGCACATTGGATTTAAGAAAGGGCTTGATTCTTTTGCTCAAAACCAGCTTTCATAAATATTTTAACAAACATTTGACCTAGCCATTCTAACAAGAAAACAACGGTAAGTTTTCTTGTTTAACCATTCACTGAGGGTTGCGTCCACATTCCTAAGTCTTACTTGATTCGGTTTATCCCCAGGCACATTTATCTATATTTCTGCCATTGGACCCTACACTAACCCTGGCTAGTCCCACCATTCATCCATTCCCATTCACGCCCTAAGTCAATAAAAAGTATATAAGTCTAGTTAAGAACAGTACAAATGACGGCGCAAATGGCTAAGGTACCGCAATCTTATGGTGGCCATAATCCTCTAGGTCTATGCCCATATGCCCATATAGGAAGATACGCTCGTACTTAGATCGTTTCCTTCCTATTTTTCTAACTCAGTCCTTAACTAACCAGGGTCAGCACTAGCCTTTGCTGGAATCCAAACAAATCTTCTTGTTGTGATTAAGTTTTGTTTTTCCATAAACAACTTCACATGTGTCTCACAAGATAGTCGCTACCATAGCGATCTTCCCAAATCACATTATCACATGGCTAGGCATGTGTCAATAATTTGACTACGGGCTTTAATATATCCATGGTTATCAAGGTAAAGGTAAGCAATACCAAGATAGGGTTAATCAATAATTAGGTACGCAATTTAAATATACTTCCTCCGTTTTACAATGTAAGACTTTCTAGCATTGTTCACATACATATAGATGTTAATGAATCTAAACACATACATATGTCTAGATTCATTAACATCTAAATAAATGTGGGCAATGCTAGAAAGTCTTACATTGTAAAACGGAGGAAGTAGCATGCAGTTTATTTGAAAACAAAATATTTCGCAACATAGGTACAACATGTATCAATCCTGATTATTTTCTATAGATGTTCACTTTTCTGTAGATTAACCATCAAAGTTTGTGTTCTAAGTGAATGTACTTTATTTTCCTTAGCTTATATCTAGTGGCCAAATCTCAGGTTGATTGTTTGTTGCTTTCATAATTAACAATTCAATGTTTTATCCTTTTGAATGATATTTTCCATGCTTATGGAAGGCTTAATGAACTGAAGTTTGTGTTGGCAGTGATCTCCATCAGATGTCCTGTCTCTTCAGCAGGTCGTCCACGATGCAATCAGCACATGAGGCAACAGTTCCCTCCAACCCACCTGCTGAAGGCTTGGTTTGCCTAATTTGATTGCTACATGCGAATGAGGATTACGCCGTGTAGATTGAGGTGCAGGTAAGCTCCATTTCTTGCTGTCAATTTTTTCATGCCATTTTTGTGAATGCTGGCGATGGGGGATTTTTGTTCATGGAGCAACAATGTTTTTATTTTCCTTTTGTCAGGCCATATGGAGATGCAGTCGTTTTCATTTACAGCAATCCTCAAATCCAGGTTAATATTATGTGGATTTTATCTCTTTTGTATACATTAAATATGGCATCTACAGAACCAGGATTTTACCTCTTTTTTTCTTGCTTCTGTTAATGAAGATAAGAAATATATCCCATGTAATCAATTGGGGATCAATGAGGTTTAGTTTGTTGTACTGCTAATGAATGCCATGTTTAATTTTTGAAACGTTACTTGTTTTGTTAGTACACATGCATGGGGATGTGAAAAGATGACTATAATTGAAATGTATGTGCTACGAACAACTCTCCATCATCACCATACGTGATCACTGCGAATAATATCTTTTGATAAATTGATCTATGAAGTTTGGTCGGTTCCAAACATATATATTATCACACCATTGATTTAAGTTGATCTATGAAGAACATTTCTTTCTTGATTTATTTATGCTTCCTTTCACAAATTTTTGACCAACATGATATGATTAGGGAGGTGATAAATGCTGACCAACTGAAAAAATGTCACTGTATTCTGCATTTTGGCTCAGCTTCATCGTTGTCACTGCAGCTCATTTTTCAGTAGATAGAACATATTGTCACTACAAACTAATGATGCCGTTAGCGATCATCCAGTTTTGCAATTCAATGGTGTTGTTAGTAGTAATCCATTCAAAGCATAATGAAAGAAAAAAAAATGACCATTTGCATAAACACTAACAAACAGTTGCGTGACCATGACAATCTGTAACTTGTATTTTATAAACAAATTCACTCTTCCGTAGCTTGTTTCATGAGTATTTTTGCTTTAAGCCATTTTTCTTAGAGCTTTATCCCTATCACTACTATCTAATGCTTCTAATCATCCAATCGTAAACTGGACCAACAAAGCAATGATCTGTTTGCACCACCGCTAACAAATAGTAGCATCATTTTGGATAAATGAAAACATACCTGAATTCCCTCTGCTTATAAAAAAGAGATAGCGTGGCTTGGTGCCAACGTGCAAGAGCACACATTTAGCACGCAAGGATGGCAACGGGATCGTAAACAATCCTCGGCGATATATATATGTTTCTTTTTTTTGTTACTGGAAAGTATTTGTTGTATTTGTCACACTCACACCCTTTAATTTGATTTTCCAACCGAATCTATTTATGAACTGTACAGATGAAGAATGTAGCAAAACAATTGGAAGGATTGTGTTGGTATGCATTTCCCGTGATCCACTGCACCGGCACCAGCGACACGTGAGATCCTCACTGCTACCCCAACTTGGAAGATTTGTGTTTTGCTTCCCAGGGTTATGCCTCACCAGCACTGGCACCTGCACTAGCATCAGGTGAGATGCTCACAGCCATTGCGCCTGCACCAGCGCTGGTGTCCATGCATGGATTTTCCTTGTTTGCTGTACTTGTGTCTCCATTGCTTGATGTGGCGCTTGCAGACGAGTAATCCCTCCATCCCTAACTATTTGACACCGTTAATTTTTTTAAATATATTTGACCGTTCGTCTTATTCAGAAACTTTTGTGAAATATGTAGAATTATATGTATGCATAAAAGTATATTTAACAATGAATCAAATGATAGGAAAATAATTAATAATTACATTATTTTTTTAATAAGATGAACAGTCAAACATGTTTTAAAAAGTCAATAGCGTCAAATATTTAGGGATGGAGGGAGTACAATCCATGCCCACCATGTGTTTGTAGAAATGCCAATCAAATAAAATGCATTTTATTCTCCAAATTCCTAAGCTCTCTTTTCTCACACACTCACTCCATGACAGGTTTCTTAAGACATACTAATTCTCTTGGTATGCATTTCATGTGTTGGATCAGACTTGGTGGCATGAAACCACAATTCGAAGGCATCATTAAAAAAACTGAGTTTATGATTTGCGGTACCGCCACCCGTTGAACTTGGACTGATCTTATCTCTGTCACATATGTGCACCAAACGAATTCAGTTTATGATCATCCTAATGACAGTAGTTGGAGAAAAGAGTATGGACATGTAAAATTTGCCCCTTTGCATTGAGCTATATATTTTCGCACAAAATTTTTTACACTTCTGCTTCACCTTGCTATGACCTGTAGGTTGTCAGCCAACTATGCAAGTTGGCGGTGCCACACTACTGCAATGGACACGCGCCATCTACACCATTAACTTATTTTCCTGTCGTTCTCCATTTGCCCTGCGGCAAGGTACTTTATTTATCGGTTATAGTTGTCAATTGTAAATTTACTTGCATATGTTGTATATGAAGAGGTATGCTTGCCGACATTACTAACTTAAGTTTCTGGAGGAAGTTAGAAGACAACGTGATAGGGAGAGGTATGCTTCCCTCACTGTATTTATTCATATCGTGCCTAGAGTTCAGTTCACAGGAGGTATAAATAATGGAAAAAGAAGGTTGACCGATCTGATTGAAGTTGATGCTTGATTCTAAATGGGATATGTTTACTGTGCTCTCCAGTTCCTCACAATTTTTAAGCAGCAATATGATAGTATGCTGTCATTTCTATTTAAGTAAAAAAAATTGATTACTACCTCGAACCACTTGCTTTCTAGCCTTAATATGGACCATTATATCTGCAGTATATATTAGTGTTAGTTTGACACCTCAATCATATTATGGCCTATGGAACCTGATTTTTGGACTTATTGTGAATGTCTCTTGTGGAGATGACATATTTCACAATCTGTAATAGGTACAGATATGTACTGCAAAACTTCCATAAAAGCATCTTCCCAAATCCCAACATATCTTTTTCTCTGCAGAACAATTTAGGGCCTGTTTTGATCCCCTAGCAAAATTTTTCACCCTGTAACATCAAATGTTTGGAAACATGCATGGAGTATTAAATATAGGCAAAGAAAATAATTACACAAATCACGTGTAAATTGCGAGACAAATCGTTTAGACCATGGAACTTTAATTTTAGTTGTTACCTGAAAACTTAATTGGTAGTGTTTACATCATTACAGAAATTTGGGTTCAAAAATCTTTTGTGAATTATTGTTTCTTTCCAATGTTACAGTAAGAATAATTATTCCATTTGATATATGTCGACGTGGCTTGCACCTACACACTAAATAGTTTATGTACTTATTTTAATTATTTTCCTCAAGGAAAAGTAGTAAGCCACTGACAGCTGTGGTCGGGGTCAACTATTGACAGCCACGGTGGCCAGCGGGCCCACACATCAGCGACACAAATCCTAAACATGGTTTATTTGCTATTCTTAATTACTTAGGACCCACATGTCAGTGTAATAGTCTTAATGAATTGATTAACTTAATTACCTTCATTAGTCGCTAATCAAGGAGGACCACATGCCATACAAAGGAGAGGGATAGGGATTTATGTCACGACACCTGACATGCCTGGAGATACATAACAGGAGGTCGAGCCGAACATGCATATGAATGCTAATCCATCGATGCTGCGCAAGTCTACTCGGGAGAGTAGGCCTAATAGTAGGTATTATTCAAGTGAATGGACCCAGTCGAAATGGGTTGGGCCATGTGTGAGGGAGTGAGGTCCATGGCGCGATGCTATAAGAGACCGATAGGGAGTTGAGACAGAATCGAACATTGTAGAAACATATTCTGAATACTGAATTCAAATCTCTCCCTGTTCTATGTTGTTCTTCCCCAAATCCCAAATTCCTTGCTACTTCTACCCTCAATTCTGTTCAATTCTTCCTTGTTGCGACATTGCAAATCCAGTGTCGTGACAAATTGGTATCAGAGCAGTCAATCCTGGAGAAGCCGCGCTACACTTCACGGTTGCAATTGCAAGTAGTAGCAATGGAGAAACAGAATATTGACTTCGGCAAAATTCTCGGAGAAATTCAGGAATCGCTGGTGTCTCTCAATAGTCAATACCAAGCAATCGGAGACTCAAGCGGCTGTATCGAAGTTGGATGTAGGGTGAATGGGTGGCGACCTCAAGTGGAATCCACAATCTAGGATTTGCATGAAGAGGTTGGAGATCTTCGTCAGCAACTCGACCTCATCGGCAAATCCAAGCAGGCTGCTTCGAGCGCGTCTTCCCCTTGTGTCTCATTGGCGGGTGAGGAAAGGAAGGAGGCTGCTCCGAGCACGTCTTTCCCTCGGGTCCCGTTGACGGGCGAGGAAAGGAAGGCGCCATTGCTGCCGATGCCGCCACTGACAACTCATTTGGCCGCGGCGGAGGGTGGGAGCAAATGGGCAATCGGCCACCACGTTCAACCTAATTTCCGGGGAAAGACACCGGGGGCCTTAGCGACCCTGGGTCAAACCCCGGGCAAGGGTACGTATGACTCGAATCACTTTCAGTTCCAGAAGTTTGAGCATTCGGGGTTTGATGGTGGGGAATTTGATTCTGATTTTGGGGAGCGACAATACAATTATAGAGTGCCGAAATTGGATTTTCCTAAGTTTGATGGTTCTAACCCTCAGGATTGGCGAATGAAATGCGAGCACTATTTTGATGTGAATAATACCTTTCCGGGGCTATGGGTGAGGATTTCGATCATTTATTTCATGGGTAGAGCAGCATCATGGCTAAGATCTTCTAGGGCGCATTTGAGATTTCCAATGTGGGAAGATTTTTGCACTGCAGTTTCTGAAAAATTCGATAGAGACCAGCATGAGGCTTTGATTAGGCAAATGGATAGTATAAAACAAACTGGAATGGTGTGGGAGTTTTATGAGCAATTCGATGAATTGATGAATCAGCTTTTAGTCTATGACCCCTCTGCTAGCTCAAAGTACTGACACACTGTTTTACTGAAGGGTTACGTCGAGAGATTCGTAATGCTGTTCTTTTACAACGTCCAAAGAATCTCGAGACTGCTTTGGCTGTTGCTTTGTTACAGGAAGAGGTGCTGGAGAATCCTCAAAACTCTAGCATCAAGGACATAAAGAAGTCTGAAGGAAATTCAGCTTATAAGTCTGCTGTGAAGGGGGCATGGCCATTACCACTACCACCAGGAAAAGGAGGAGTTCCAATTGTTGGCCGTTCTGAAGACAAGAGGAGCACTAACAGTGTTCGTAATCCGAGAACAATGTCTGATAAGGTGGCAGCATTGAAAACTTACAGGCGGGCTCAAGGGTTATGCTATGTTTGTGCTGAGAAGTGGTCTCCAAGTCGTAAGTGTGCTCCATCAGTGCAATTGAATGTTGTGCAACAATTGTTCAGTCTAATCTTGGAAGAGAACTTGCAGGAAGGACCGGAAAATTCAGATCAATTGAATTCTGAAACTGGGGAACTAATGGCAATTTCTCTGCAAGCAGTGTAGGGATCTGAACCTGATGGGACTATGAGAATTTTGGGGCATGTTCAAGGTAAAGAATTGCTGATTTTAGTGGACTCAGGGAGTTCGGTCAGTTTTGTCAGTACGCAGTTAGCTTCTGGATTGACAGGATTGCAACCATTGGCACACCAGTTAATTGTCAGGGTTGCTAATGGGAGCAAGCTGAAATGTGAAGCAGTAATTCCTAACTGTGAGTGGCATGTACAAGGACATGTATTCCACACAACCTTGAGAGTGTTGCCTCTTCCTAATTATGACATGATACTAGGTATGGACTGGTTGAAGGAACATAGTCCAATGTCAATTGATTGGTTTAAGAAGATTATTGCTCTCAGCTTACAAGGAACTCAAGTGACAATACAAGGGTGTAGTCCGAACTGGCTAAGTGTAATATGATTTCTGCAAATGAAATGAAGCAATTCCATTAGAGGAGAGCAATGGCTCATATTGTTCAGTTGTGTTCCATAAATGATCAAAATGTATCTGACGAAGTTCCAATACCTGTTCAGGATCTGATGAAGGAATTTTCTGACATCTTTGTGGAGCCAAAAGGTTTGCCACCTCAACGACAATTTGATCACACCATACCATTGCTGCCAAGAGCACAACCAGTGAATGTGCGACCTATATGTATACACCAGCACAGAAGGATGAAATTGAAGCTCAAGTAACTGAAATGTTGCAAAATGGCATCATCCAGCATAGCACCAGTCCGTTTGCTTCTCCGGTGTTGTTGGTTAAGAAAAAGGACAGGTCATGGTGCTTTTGCGTGGATTATCGACACCTGAATGCGATAACGGTGAAGAACAAATACCCTTTGCCAATCATCGATGAATTGTTGGACGAATTGGCGGGTGCTCAGTGGTTTACAAAGTTGGACTTGCGTGCTGGGTATCACCAAATCCGTATGAAGGTTGAGGACGAGCATAAGACAACTTTCCGCACTCATAATGGTCACTATGAATTTCGTGTTCTTCCTTTTGGATTAACTAGCGCACTAGCTACCTTTCAAGGAGTGATGAACAACATACTGTGCTCTCTCCTACGCCGTTGTGTGCTAGTGCATTGGGGCCCAAACATTTGGGTTTGTCCACATACAAGAAAGAGAGCTTGGCAATAATGTTGGCAGTGGACAATTGGCGACCCTATTTACAACATGCTGAATTTTCTATTCGGACTGATCGCCATAGTCTGGCATTTCTAGATGATCAACGCCTTACCACACCTTGGCAGCATAAGGCTCTTACTAAACTTCTTGGCTTCCAGTACAAGATTGTTTATAAGAAGGGAATCGACAATGGCGCAGCGGATGCTTTATCTAGATATCCTGAATCTGAGGTCTTATCAACTCTGTCAGTTTGTGTTCTTATCGCGGTTACTTGAATTGTTATCTGCTAACTCTAAAGGTTCTTCTCCCCGTCAAGTTTTGAACTGGCGATGGGTGCGCAAAGGGGCGAAGTAGGTGGAACAGGTGCAAGTCTGCTGGTCCAGCCACGATTCGTCGGTTGTTACATGGGAGAATCTTCATGAACTCCAGCAACGTTTTCCCAATGCTGAAGCTTGGGGACATGCTTCATTTCAAGGGGGAGGGAATGTCACGACACCTGACATGCCTGGAGGTACAGAACAGGAAGTCGAGCCAAAGATGCATATGAATGCTAATCCACCGATGCTGCGCAAGTCTACTCAGGAGAGTAGGCCTAATAGTAGGTATTATTCAAGTGAATGGACCCAGTACAAATGGGCTGGGCCATGTGTGAGGGAGTGAGGTCCATGGCACGATGCTATAAGAGACCGACAGGGAGTTGAGACAGAATCGAACACTGTAGAAACATATTCTGAATACCGAATTCAAATCTCTCCCTGTTCTATGCTGTTCTTCCCCAAATCCCAAATTCCTTGCTACTTCTACCCTCAATTCTGTTCAATTCTTCCTTGTTGAAACATTTTAAATCTAGCGCCGTGACAATTTATCCCCGTTCTTCCTTGTCACAGTTCTCTGCTTGGGCAAGGCAGAGACGCAAAGTGCGTGGGCGGCACGCACGCCGGGTGTGGCGGCGTGGTCGGCCTACGGTGCCCTGCGAGGGGTCGCTGGACCACTCCGCTCGTCAAGTGTCTCCATGGTGGCGTTCATGCGGGTGGAGACGGCCTGACGCAACGGTTCGAGGTGGCTCGGGCGGTGGTGGTGGCGCAATGAATTCGAGAGCAAGAGCGCGCGATTGAAAGGGGAGACCTGAGTTCGAGATAAGGGGCGAAAGAATGGATTAGCCAGTGAACACTCACCTTGCGGCGACCAGGATACAGCGTGCCATGGATTGGGGTCGGGGCCATCATCGGGGCGGGGATGGGCGTCGTTGTGGGCATGGACGTCGTCTCCTTCTCACTGTGGCATGAGGTTCATCAAGTCATGACTGCAACGACGACGTCTCCTCGTAGTCCTGAACGGCGAGGCCTCCTCTTTGTTCCGACTGCATGGCGATGGCTCGGTTGCGGGAGCTAGTTGCACTCCCGTAGCCGAACCGATGGGCGGGGAGTTGGAGAGGGATGGGGGAGGCCTCGAGGTGGCCGGTGAAAGGTGGGGAGGATGAAAGGCTTGAGGTGAAGAAGGGAAAGAATGGGGGAGGTGGGTGTGTAGATGGCAGCAATGGCATCCTCTAATTTTTTGGCGCGCGATGAGCTCGGCCATTGCCCCTTTTCCAGGGATGTAGGTCCCCTGCAGTACTACATGTGCAACACTGCTCACTAACATGTGGACCTGCAGTTCTGCAGGGGATCTCAATTGCTTTTGCAGAGCGAGGATGGCATGGGCAGGAGTCACTGGGGTGAGGCCGGCATCAGAGGCGTCAGGGAGAGGATGTCATGGCACCGGCTAGGCGGCAGGGATAGGGTTCATGGCGACATGCAGCAAGGACGGGAAAGACGACCACGGGTGATTGGGAAGGCGGCTGACTCTCTGGCGGTCCGTTACCGTGCTCGTGTGCGGCATGCCCATGCGGTTTTTCGGGTATGGCGGTGGCGTTCGATCTTGCTGTCAAAAGGCAGCATCGGTGTGTGCCAAAGAATTATGGGAAAAAAATATCATTCCTATTATTTCCATAGGTTATATTTTCGTTATTTTCTACGTATACAATTTGGCACCAACTTCTCATGAAAAAAAGATGAGTAAATTGCATTGGCAGTACAAGAACTTGGAAGGTGGGTGCGATTAGGTGCAAAAATTTGAAAACCAAGCATAGCGGTACAAGAACTTGACAGGTGAATGCGATTAAGTGCAAAAACTTAAAAACCGAGTATAGCGGTACAATAACTTGGCTAGGTGGGTGCGCTCATGGTGCAAAAGTTGCCACGCCATTGTTCCACCTCAGCGAAAGTGCCACATGAGCATGCATTGACCATCTCATTTTACAGAAAAGTCCCTAATAACTTTTATATTCCAATTACTTCTTCAGATATGTCCGTTTTCCTCCTGTATCACAATGATCAAACCAGTCCATCTTCTCATCCAAATAAATTCTGCCAACTCCAAAAAAAAAAATCCACCACGATACAGTTCAATTGTGAATTCTTCTTCCTCATGACCTGCAATACAAAATAATTGGTTGATGTGTTATACCGCATAAGGAAAATAATACACTAAGATTATTTGCAGATTATTCAACTAATTATATCTGCTGACAAGGGTACAACACATCTAGCAAGAATTTCTCATTGCCAATGTTTCTCTTATATCATATACAGTTACAGGAAACACCAATAATTACAGTAAAACCAATCTAGTGGCTAGTACCATTAGATCACTTCATTGAATTGTAATAACAAATAACAGGATATTCAAGTGAAAACCCAAAAAAATGCAGCCATTGTACAGATCAATGAAACCTTAACTTCGAAATCATCCATCAAATGAACGAAAAATAGAAATCTACAACCATCAGCAAGTGATTTACCATAACAAGCTAGGAGCAGATGCTCCGAAAACTCGTCGATTCAGAACCATCCCAAAGCTTGCGGTGACCACGTCGACAGTAGCAAATTGTTGGCTTGAATTGGTTTGGTTACTGGTTTAGGGCTTGAACTAATCTAGCACACGAAGCCCTCGCCGCCGCCGCGATGTAACGGTTTCCCTCGTTGTCGTCGTCACTGCCGCCGCCACCGTCGCTGCGCCGCTATCGCCAGCACCGCAGCCGCCTCTCAATTAGGAACATGTCAAGAAAGATGGAAGGAGATATGCATACGTTTGTTCTGTTTGTCGAGTTAAAAAGGAAATGTGATTGGAACAAAAAAAAAAAGCTATTTGGGGTTTTCTATAAAATGAGATAGGTCTTTCATATCAAAGCTGATGTGGCAATTTTGCTAAGGTGGAATAGCAACGTTACAATTTTTTTTACATGGCTACTTTTGCACCATGAGCGCACCCACCTAGCCAAGTTATTGTACCGCTATGCTTGATTTTCAAGTTTTTACACCTAATCGCACCCACCTGCCAAGTTCTTGTACCGCCAACGCAATTTACTCAAAAAAGATTATAGGCCGATAGAAATTAATAGATAGCAAGTGGTGTATACATAATTTCTGTTGCACGAAAGACGATTAAAGTGTATGGTCCGATCCACCAACCGTAGATCATACATATCTTTTTCACATTGGACATGCTCCACGACAGGCCCAACTAGAGCAACAACTCTAGGTTCTAGGCTTACATAAACAAAATACTAGTTGATGAATGTCCCTCCCTTTTAAATTGTGCTCGCCCAACATCAATTATCGATGTGTCACACATCAGACCTAGCAATCTCCCTGTCACATCAACCCATGTGACCTCGAAGACTGGTTAACCAGGTCTTCTTCTCCATCAAAACCTTGGCTTTCATACAACTTGTGAAAATGTTCAACCCGGCTAACCAACCATGGGCTACTCATATCACATTGGGTCTATTCCAACACAGGCTCAACCGGAGTCACCACTTTAGGTCCTATTCTTAAACAACCCAAAGGACTAGTCTTATGGGTGAGAATTGCCTTCACCTTTTAAGCTAAGCTCTTCTATCATCAATTATGGATGTGAGTCTAAACCCAACAAAAACAATCTGCTGCTATTGGTTGCTTAAAAGGCATATAACTATTCACATATGGATGCCATACTGCCATCCCAGTCCTAGACAACGATTTCTTAACATCATAATTAAAATAGAGTTTTCTGTCACAATACTATTAGGACGACTATGTCAATTTCAGTCACTAATTGACAACATTGATGGAATGAACATTTATTCAGCAAATTGTCGCCTGAGTTACAGAGGCGAGGTGGTCCAGTTGTCGTCTTACACTCCCGCGCATGATCAACTTATTTAGCCCGTCGTCTGAGCTTCGCTCGTAGTCACTCGCTTCTCAGTTCTCTCACGCTGGCCATCATGCACCACGCCGTCGTCAATGTTCCGGTGGCGGTCGCCGCTGCCATGCTCTACGCCCTCCTCGTTGCCTCCCACCTAGCTCCAGGAATTGGCCGCCTCCTCGCCCTCACCCCGGTGCTTGCCCTTCTCCTCAATATCACGTTCGCTATCCCCTGCTTTACGGCGCCCGCGGCACCGCGGCCTTCTTCCTCGTCTGGCTGGGTGAGTTCAAGCTCCTCCTCCTCGCTTCGGGCCGTGGCCCGCTGGATCCCTCCATCCCTCCTCTTGCGTTTGTCTTCAGCGCCGCTCTCCCAGTTAAGCTCATCCGAGTGCCCTCTGATGATGCCGTGGTCACGAAGCTTGCGTCTATGCCTATCATGTCTCTGGCCATCAAGCTTGCCGTCATGGCGGTGGCCATCTTCTACCTCCTCCACAAAAAGAACGAGATCCATGGTTATACGGCCTTCACCATCTACGTCGTCCTCACGTACTGCTTCCTCGACTTCCTCATGCCGTGTGTTGCCGCGGTGGGCGCCGCGCTTGGCATGGAGCTGGAGCCGCAGTTCGACAGGCCGTACCTCTCTGCCTCGCTGCTGGACTTCTCGGGAAGGCGGTGGAACCTTATGGCGTCGGCGATGCTCCGCCCGGCGGTGTACGACCGTGTTAGGGCCCGCCTCGGTGCACCGGGCGGCGTGCTCTCCACGTTCCTCGTGTCTGGGCTGATGCACGAGGTGATCGCGTACTACATCTCCTTCCGCGCGCCCACCGGGCAGGTCACGGCGTTCTTCGCGCTTCACGGCGTGTGCATGTGCGCCGAGAGGTGGTGCGCGCGCAGGTGCAGGCGGAGCCCGCCACGGGTCGTGGCAACGCTAGCTGCTCATCGTGGCACTGGTGGAGAAACCATCTTTGGTCGGTCGGCCGAAATTCACAATAGTCCCGGATCCATTTAAAACCGGGACTAAAGATGATCTTTAGTCCCGGTTGGTGGCTACAACGGGCATATGTGATCTTTAGTCCCGGTTGGTCACACCAACCGGGACTAAAGATGATCTTTAGTCCTGGTTGTAGAGATGTCAGACGTTGTCAGGGCCCTCGGGATCTTTAGTCCCGGTTGGTGTTTCCAACCGGGACTAAAGATCACGGCGATCTTTAGCCCCGGTTGGTAACATGCCTTCTTCCTCCTCCAGCCCGAGAGCAAGCTTCAAAATTTCTCAAAGAAAGAGGGGAGGTCATGCCAAAATTTCTTGTGAAATTTTTTTTAATGATTATATACAAATCGGAAGTGTCTAAAAGGTTAGTAACTTCATCCTCCAATGTTTTTTGTTGTTATATTACTTTTGGAGCTATGTTTCACACATTTTTTTTTGTCTCCAAAACTTTGTTGTAAGTTGATGAGAGAGAAAATTTGTGTGGGGAAGAAGAATATATAGAAATTTTATTCTCATAGTTTAAAATATGATGGAAATTAATCTTAAAAAATAGACAACAAACTAAATTGAAAATTAAGAGAAGTACAACATTAATATTAGTTTAGAACTTCAAAAATTGTTAATAAGAATTGCTTGTCGAAAGAGTTTTTAATTATTTTATCATTACTGTTTGACTGTCATTATTGTACGAAAATTTATTTATGTACGATTTTTTTTCATTTGATGTAGATGGATCGGCAATGGATGTACGCTGACCGGCGGTCCAAAGAGTTTATCGAGGGCGTGCATTATCTTTTGAGAGTGGCCGAAGCTAACAAGCGTAACGGTTTTATTTGTTGTCCATGCAATAAGTGTAAGAACCAGAAGGAGTATTCTGCATCCAGGATTATTCATTTCCACTTGTTTGAGTCGGGGTTCATGCCAAGCTATAATTGTTGGACATCCCACGGTGAGGAAGGGGTTGAAATGGAAGAAGATGAAGCGGAGGACGAGAACATTCCCGACTGGGCTCAGTACGCTGGATTTGAAGGAAATCAAACGGGCGAGGTGGACAGGGATGCTGGCGATAACGACACTGCAGATGATCTTGGTCAGATGTTGCAGGACGCAAAGGAGGACTGTGAAAGTGAAAAGGAGGCCCATAAATTAGAGCGGATGTTAGAGGACCACAGAACATCATTGTCCCCAGGTTGCGAGCGGGGGCACAAAAAGTTGGATACCACTCTGGAGTTCTTGCAATGGAAGGCAAAAAATGGTGTTAGTGACAAGGCATTTCGCGATTTATTGAAACTCATCAAGAACATTCTTCCGGAGGGAAACAAATTGCCCGAGACAACGTACGAGGCTAAGAAGATAGTCTGCCCTCTAGGATTGGAAGTTCAGAAGATTCACGCATGTCCGAATGATTGTATCCTATATCACGGTGAGGAGTACGAGAACCTAGAAGCATGCCCTGTTTGTAAAGCACTACGATACAAGATTAGACGAGAGGATCCAGGTGAAGTTGACGGGCAGCCAACAAAGAAGAGAATTCCTGCTAAGGTGATGTGGTATTTCCCTATAATACCACGGCTAAGGCGTTTGTTCAGGAACAAGGGGAATGCTTGAATGATGCGTTGGCACACTGAAGAACGTCAACAGGACGGGAAGCTGAGACACCCCGCCGATGGTTCGCAGTGGTGAAACATCGATAGAAAATTTAAATACTTTGGAAAGACGCACGAAACATACGGTTTGGTTTAAGTACGGATGGCATGAATCCTTTTGGAGAGATGAGCAGCAGCCATAGCACTTGGCCCGTTACGATGTGTATCTACAACCTCCCCCCTTGGCTATGCATGAAGAGGAAGTACATAATGATGCCGATTATTATTCAAGGCCCCAAGCAACCTGGTAACGACATCGATGTGTACCTAAGACCATTGGTCGAAGCTCTTAAACTGTTGTGAAAAAAGGAAGGTGTCCCCGAGTGGGACGAAGATAAGCAGGAGGAGTTTAACCTACGAGCGCTGCTGTTCGTAACCATCAACGATTGGCCTGCATTTAGCAACCTTTCCGGGCAGTCCAACAAGGGGTACAAGGCTTGCACTCACTGTATGGATGAAACAGAAAGTACGTATCTTAAGCACTACAGGAAGGTTGTGTACATTTGTCATCGTCGATTCCTTGTTGCAAACCACCCGGCACTTTGAACATAAGGCAGACCACCGTACGAAGCCTAAACATCGCAGCGGGAAAACAGTGTTTGCTATGGTTAAAGATCTTAAAGTAGTGTTTGGAAAGGGGCCTGGAAGCCAGCCTATAGAGAGCGAAGATGGTCACGCGGCGATGTGGAAAAAGAACACTATATTTTGGGAGTTACCCTTTTAGGAATTCTTGGACGTCTGCCATGCAATCGACGTGATGCACCTCACTAAGAACCTTTGCGTAAACCTTCTTGGTTTCCTAGGTGTATATGGAAAGTCGAAAGATACACTAGAAGCACGTAATGATCTGAAGCATATGGAACAACGCAGCGACCTTCACCCGGAACCAAAGGAGAAAGGAAGCCATTACTTGAGTCCAGCCAGCTATACTCTTAGCAAGGCAGAGAAGGAAAGTATGTTTGAATGCTTGGAGAGCATAGAGGTACCGTCTGGATACTCCACGAATATAAAGCGAATAATAAGCACGAAGGAGAAGAAGTTCACAAACCTAAAGTCTCCTGACTGTCACGTGTTGATGACACAACTGCTACCAGTTGTAATAAGGGGTATCCTTCCAGACAATGTCCGGGCAACAATAACAAAGCTATGTGCTTTCATGAAAGCAAATTTGCAGAAGGTCATCGATCCGGATAGATTAGAAGCCCTTCAGAATGATGTGGTGCAATGTCTTGTCAGTTTTGAGTTGATATTTCCACCTTCATTTTTCAATATAATGACGCATCTGCTTTGTCACCTTGTCAAAGAGATCGGTATTCTCGGGCCTGTGTACCTACATAACATGTTTCCTTTCGAGAGGTACATAGGCGTTCTGAAGAAATATGTTCGTAACCGTGCTCGTCCAGAGGCAAGCATCGCCAAGGGGTATGGAACAGAGGAGGTCATCGAACTCTGCGTAGAATTTATTGAAGACCTTCGCCCAATCGGGGTACCTGAATCATGCCATGAAGGGAGACTACGGGGAAAGGTGGTTCTCGGAAGGAAAGCAAGAATGACGGTAGACAACAATTTATTCCGTAAAGCCCATTTCACGGTTCTGCAACAATCTTCATTGGTGGCTCCTTACATCGAGGAGCACTTGGCTCTAGTTCGCGCCAGAAACATCGGTAAGTCCGATGCATGGATTACACGGCATCACATTGATACTTTCCCCGCGTGGCTACGACAACATCTCATGGGTAACGAGACGATTAACCAACAACTGGCCTTCCTGGCGAGAGGACCATCTGGCTCGATCGCGACATTCTAGGGATATGAGATCAATGGGTACACATTCTACACGAGAGCCAAAGACATGAAGAGCACGAACCAAAACAGCGTTGTTCGTATCGATGCCATGGGACACGATGGAACAACTGGCACGTATTACGGTGCCATCGAGGACATATGGGAAGTTGACTATGGTCCACTCAAGGTCCCTCTATTCAGGTGCCAATAGATTAGGTTGACTGGTGGAGGCGTAACGATTGATGACAGTGGGATGACAACGGTTGACCTTAACAAGGTTGGATACTCGGACGAACCTTTTGTCCTTGCCAATCATGTAACGCAAGTCTTTTACGTGAAGGACATGTCTAGCAAAGGAAAGAAGGGCAAAGGGCCTGACGAGCCGAAGCGCCACATGGTTTTCCCAGGTGTTAACAACCAAAATTGGTAATGTCAGCATCGGAAAGGAGGATTAGATCGAAGTGGAGTCGAAGGCGGAGATCGATTCGAGAACAGAGCAAGAATCGGCTGGAGTCCAGATCGGCTATGATCAGGATCGGCTGGGTCCGAGTCAGACTAGGTGAGCTGATACAGCCGATTCTGACAACACGACTTGGTGTACAACATCGGGTTGAGTCGATATGTTTCAAGATGATTGCCGCACATGGATAGAGTCCTGAGAAGTCAATTGTATCTATTAATTAGGATGTTTTATGTAATTTTCTTAGAGATATATTTAGGGCAAAAGTCTGCCGCAAAGACTTATGGTATCTTAGAGTTTGTTAGAGATAAGAGTCGTGTCCGATATGGACATAGTTTGTAATTTTCGGGTATAAATAGACCTCGAAACTCATGTAAACAATTAACACATATGTTCAATACAATTTGGCGCATCGCCACCTTTTACCTTTTCCACTTTATTTTATCATCCGGCGGGACTTGGCACCTGACGCGGGGCTGCATCTGTGTTCGATCTCCGACTAAGGGGTAAGTCCAATGTTCCGCCGGCCCGGGCAATTGTATCGTCTACGTCGGTGTCGTTCAAGGCTGCATCAGTACATTCGACCTCTTGGATTGCTCTGGTTTAGATGATATATTTGTCTACCTATTTATCATATGTCTCTATTAATCTAGTCTTAGCATATCAATTTAGCTCTATCGGCTGCTTCTCGCTTTAGGGTTTCTGCCGGTATCGGCTAAATCGCGTTGCTAGATTAGATTAGCCTAGGCATCTACCACCCTGAAAACTCAGTCAACGGCTTGATTGTCTAGATATTGTGTTTCTTTTCATACTTAGTGCTGCATCAGTTAAGTTTGATCTACTAAGTCGTGCTTAGAACCATATTCTCTAGCCTGCTTCTTGATTGCCAATAAGGGTTTCATCGGGGTTTCAGCCGGTGAGTTATCTGGACGTTGCATCGGCTCATAAGGATTGCATATACATATAAGTTGGATTTAGCCGATGACAACAAAGGTTTCACTGTTTAATCTAATCTTGTAGATTTCATGACATCGGACCTCCAGCCGATGTATGCTTTAACCTTCGGATCGATGCTTATTTATCATATCATTATTTGTCGATTGGTTTATATTAGATTATATTGTTATTTCATTACATCGTTATCAGCCGATTGCCTTCATATCATTATCTACATTGGACATATAGCCGATTGCTTAAACCCTATCGCTATCGGCTGGTATCGACATCGACTATTATCGGCTATCGGCTGGAACTACTCCATCGGCTTGTCAGCCGATCGACTGTTTTGATCTACTATTTGCATATCTTGTCAGTTGCAGGAACAAACTGACTGGCACACTCGCATCTCATCAAGATTTGGACCTGCACAGGAGCTAAGCAGATCTCCCAGGCCAGTGTGTGTTTTTTGCATCAACACAAATTGGCATGCCCGATGGGACACATTAGAAGTCAGCAAGCGGTTTCTTCATGGTCGAGAAACCACCATCATCACCGTCCTCGGCTAGCCCAGGTTCTATTAAAGAGAAGATCCAGAAGTTAGGTTTGTCAGAGGTTAATGAAGGGAACATTGTGACCATCGATCCAGAGAAGTTCACACCTGATCAAAAGAATGATTTTGAAGCGATGATGTAGCAAGCACGAGAACAGTTCTTGAACTCGTTCATGCAGACCCGCAAGGGAGCACTTGTTCAGAAGTATAAAATAAAGGTGGTTCCTGATGACCCCGGGACTAGTTCTTCCAAGGATGACGAAGGGAAACAAGCTCCAGATGGCTCGGCTCAACCGAGTGACAAAGGTTCTACAGATGGTTTTCCAGCAAATCAAGGTGACAACTTGCAAGGAGTGCACGGGGTTCAAGGCGATGGTTCTCAAGGTGTTCAAGGTGATGGTGTTCAAGGTGGAGGTGTTAATCAAGACGGCAATGCAGCACAGTTGCAGTTCAACAACTTTCAAGATTAGGTTGACTATGCTGTACACCATGCTTTAATCAATCAATTTGGGATATTAACTAATACTTTGGCAAACATGGTGAAGTCAATGGTTGATGGTTCAATGGCCGAGTATCAAGCTACAGGACTAGTGTACTTACCAGGAGGGGTATTCCCTAATTATCGGCCATTAATCACCGATAATCAACCAGTCATCCAGTCGATTCCTCTTAATGCACCATCGGCTCAGCCGGCAGCACTGGTGTCGCTTCCTGCACCTGCTCCACCACCTTCGGCTCCAGGCCAAAGAATAAATCCCTGGTTGTTGGTAAGGGAACAGCCACAGCATGCTGGACAGAATGTGAATCGGCTAACGCAAGACCAGGTTGCATCTATGTTCTTACCTCCTCAGCACACCATTGATCAAACCCAGCAGCAGCCGATTCAATAAACACCGCCAAGGCAGCAGGTTGTTCAACCAGTTCAGTCAACACTCCCAATCCAACAGGTTGTGCAACCAGTTCAACAGACACCACCCAGACGACAGGTCTTGCAGCCAATTCAGCAAACGCCATTAAGGCAGCAGGTTGTTCAGCCGATTCAGCAGCAAGGCTCTATGAATGCATTGGCTGGGTTTGCAACACTGGGTGGTCAGCCTGGGCAGCATGCTGCAAATCAAGTTATTCCAGAGCACTTGGTTCATCACGTACAACCAGATGGCACAGTGATTCCTCAAGTTATTCCTGAGCATTTGGTGCACAATATTCAGCCGGATCTTCAAAATTACTAGGGGGCAATTTGAATTATCAGTATCAGCCGCCATCACCCCAAGTTCAGTATCAGCAGGCATGATCAGCTCAACCCCAATTTGTTCCTCAATACAACCAATTCGAGCCTATGACACAGCAATCTCAAGGAACACCTCAACAACAACAATGGGCCGATTTGATTGCAGATGTCATGAAGGAGCTGTTTGGGCTTAGGCCGAAAGATGCTGGAAATTTGTACCGACAACCCTATCCTGAGTGGTTTGAGAGGGTTCCTTTGCCCAATCGGTTTAAGGTACCGGACTTTTCGAAATTTTCAGGGCAAGATAGTACATCGACTTGTGAGCACATTAGCCGATTTTTAGCCCAGTGTGGTGAAGCATCGGCTGTGGATGCCTTGAAGGTTAGGTTGTTCCAGTTATCTTTGTCTGGATCGGCCTTTACTTGGTTTTCTTCTTTACCATATGGATCAATTAACAGTTGGGCCGATTTAGAAAAACAGTTTCACAACTATTTTTATAGTTTGGTTCATGAGATGAAAGTGTCCGATCTGACATCGATCAAGCAAAGACATAATGAGCCTGTGCATGAGTACATTCAGAGATTCAGAGAGATGAGGAATAAGTGCTACAGCTTAAGTTTGACTGATGCCCAGTTAGCCGATTTGGCTTTTCAGGGTATGATTGCTCCAATCAGGGAGAAATTCTCATCTGAGGATTTTGACAGCTTGTCCCATCTCGCACAAAAGGTGACCTTGCATGAACAAAGGTCTGTCCTTATATGTATGGGTCGGATGATGAGGATGATGATTCTGAGATAGCTGTGGCCGAATGGGTAAGGAGCAAAAAGGTTATACCGTGCCAATGGGTAAAGAACACAGGAAAAGAGGAGAGGTATGACTTTGATATCACCAAGGCTGACAAGATTTTTGACTTACTACTCCGGGAGAAGCAAATTCAACTTCCTACTGGTCACACAATTCCATCGGCTGAGGAATTGGGCAAGAAAAGGTATTGCAAGTGGCATAATTCTGGGTCTCATACGACTAATGATTACAAGGTCTTCAGGCAACAAATCCAAGAGGCTATTGAAGGAGGCAAAATCAAATTTGATGACACTAAGAGGCCGATGAAGGTTGATGGCAATCATTTTCCTGTTAATATGGTGCATACAGCTGGCCGAACAGCCGATGGGGGCCGTGTAAGAGGTTTTCAGGTAAATTCGACTAAGATTATCAACAAATATCAAAGGAAGTACGACAAGCAACAGGAAAAGCATTGTGAAGAAGATGATGATGGCTTTAATCCTCATTAGGGCTGTGAGTTCTTTAGATTTTGTTGGAATGAAGGCATGAGGCTGCCATCTATTGAGGACTGTCCTGGGTGCAGTGATGTTGGAGAGAGCTCGAGCCGATCATATAGTAGGGGCAATCGGCTAAGGCAGATGAGAATTCCTATTCATCAAAGATTGGGTCCAGTAAACCAAGATCGTGGATAAGAGGACAATGAAAACATGAAGACTCAATGGTGTCCTTCTGGTATCTTTATGAAGAATCAAAAGAAAAGGGTTCAAAGATTGAGGAACAGAGAGCGCTTTTAGGAAGTCGAGCAGGAAATCAACCATCGGATGAAGAAAACAAAGCCGAGGCAGGAGTGGCGTGCTAAGAATCAAGTTCTGGTGGCCGATGAAGCCACAGCCGATGAAGCAAAAAGGTTGGCTAAAGGAAACAGCGTTGTAACTGCTTCGGTCAACATGGTTTTCACGTTGCCTACCGAGTTTGGGATCAAGCAAGCCGATATCGATGAAGTTGAAGAAGAATCGGCTAAATTGATTTTGTCGCCAGAGCAGGTAGTTTTTGAGAAGCCAGAGGGGACGGAGAATCGGCATCTTAAGCCATTGTATATAAATGGTTAAGTCAATGGGAAGCCGATGTCCAAGATGATGGTCGATGGTGGGCCTGCAGTAAATTTGATGCCTTACACTACATTCAGGAAGTTGGGCAGAAACGCTGAAGATCTCATCAAGACAAACATGGTGCTCAAAGATTTTGGCGACAATCCATCAGAAACCAATGGAGTTTTGAATGTGGAGCTGACAGTCGGCAACAAAACTGTCCCTACAACGTTTTTTGTCATCGATGGGAAGGGTTCTTATAGCTTGTTGCTTGGAAGGGATTGGATTCATGCTAATTGTTGTATTCCTTCAACCATGCATCAATGCCTGATTCAGTGGCAAGGCGACAAGATTGAAATTGTGCCAGCCGACAGGTCAGTCAATGTTGCCAGTGCCGATTTAGCTCTTTGGGAGACGGATGGTCTTGATTGTTTATCTGGAAAAGATTGGGGTGGAGATTTTCTAAAAGTGTCCGATTCTGATATACAGCCAATTGAAGGAGAACCCAAGCTATTATTTTGAGGGCGTCGTGGAGGGTTCAGATGTCTACAACAAGGACACAGTAGATGATCTCGATGACAAACAAGGACAGGGTTTTATGTCGGCCGATGATTTGGAAGAAATTGATATAGGTCCAGGTGATCGACCAAGGCCGACATTTATTAGTAAGAATTTGTCTGCAGAATTTAGAACCAAGTTGATAGAGCTGTTGAAAGAATTCAGAGATTGCTTCGCTTGGGAGTATTATGAGATGCCTGGACTTAGCCGATCGATTGTTGAACATCGGCTACCTATCAAACTAGGGGTTAGGCCACATCAACAAACTCCGAGGAGATGCAAAGCCGACATGCTTGAACCTGTCAAGGCTGAGATTAAACAATTATACGATGTTGGTTTTATTCGTCCTTGCCGATATGCTGAGTGGGTTTCTAGTATAGTTCCTGTTATTAAGAAAAACGGCAAGGTTAGGGTGTGCATTGATTTCCGAGACCTAAATAAAGCTACCCCGAATGACGAATATCCAATGCCGGTGGCCGATCAGCTGATTGATGTTGCGTCAGGGCACAAAACTTTGAGTTTTATGGATGGAAATGCGGGATATAATTAGATTTTTATGGCCGAAGAGGATATTCATAAGACGGCTTTTAGGTGCCCTGGTGCAATTGGCTTGTTTGAATGGGTTGTGATGACTTTCGGCTTGAAGAGTACTGGAGCTACATATCAAAGAGCTATGAATTACATATACCATGATCTAATCGGCTGGTTGGTTGAAGTCTACATTGATGATGTGGTTGTTAAGTCTAAGGAGATAGAGGACCACATAGCCGATTTGAGGAAAGTTTTTGAGAGAACTAGAAAATATGGCCCGAAGATGAACCCATGCGTTCAATACAATTTCGGCGAGCCCCCCAGGTCCGAAATATTTGGTAATGTTTCGAATTTGCTGTATATCGACTCCGAGCAAGTTTTGCACTTTACCGTTTTCCGACCGTTACACCCGTGCTTTAAATACTAACCGTCACCCTCGAGAAATCTTTACCCCGTTACTTCCGTCTTCACCGCCGAAGCCAACCTTCTCCTTTCTCTCTCCGGCGATTCCTCCGACGCTCGAGGCGATCCCCAAGCGACTTCGTCTCCGGTTAGATCTCCGCCTGCGACGATGTCGTCTTCCTCCAGCCCGTCTACCGCGCCATCAGCCGAGTATGCTGAGGTAAGTTCTCATCGGCTAGATCCCTTTTCCTCGCATAAAATCGATTCCTCCTTTTCTCATTGTGTTTTCCTCTTCCCAATTTCTTTGGATTTGCAGCACATTTCCAACCTAGTTGCGATCCCCAGCCTGTCGCACGAAAACCACTATTTTCTTGGCCCAATCGGCAATCTTGACCCCACTGATTTTATCATCGGTGAAACCAACAGAATCCCCTTTAGACTAGCCAACCCTAATCTAGGTCACTGGAAGAATACTTTCAAATCTTGGTCATCTCTTGAGAAAACCACCCCTGAGAAGAGTTGGACCACATGGTACCAGTGCATATCGGCTAGTAAGAAGGTTCATTGGAATGAGATCGGGATCGGCCAAGCGCTTGCTCTCACCATAGCCAAATCTGCTAAGGACGAACCTCTGATGGCTGCCGCCACCTATTTCTGGTCCAACACCATCAATGCTTTCTTGTTCAACCGAGGGCCGATGACTCCAACTTTGATCGACATTACCATGATCACTGGTTTAGATGTGACTTCATCGGCTAATCCTATGAGCATGAACACAAAAAATCAGTTTTATTTTAGAACTAAAAGCATAGGTGGCTGGTCTGGCTATGTGGCAGCATATACGGGCCAAGGGTCTGTTACTTCTCGAGAGCATGTAGCTTTCTTGCTAATGTGGCTAGAAAAGTTCTCTTCTGTGGATCCAGCTGTGGCCCTACAACCAATTGGCAATTTGTAGCTGAAGCCCTAGAATCAAAGAAACAATTTCCTTTGGGCAAAATCCTCCTTGGCTATCTGTACCAAATGTTGAACAATGTGTCGGCCAAGATAGCCGTCGGCTCAGTAGTTGGTGCAGGTGGACCATGGTGGCTGCTGTAAACTTGGCTGAATCTGATGGTCATGAAAGTTGTCAATCTGCCATCTGTGACAGAAGCTAAATTTCCATTACCAGAGCCGATTGTGGAAAATGATGGAGAAGAACGCACTCATCGCAGATGCATGTCATACGGAGAATATGCATCCACACCAATTGATGCTGGAGCAAAACTATCGGTTGAGCTGCTCAAAGACTGGTTCTGCAGCTTCTATGAGGGCTTTCAGAAAGATGCACTGGTTTGGTTCCCTTATGAAGATTCAGCAGATCTTGAACTTCCATCAGACTTTAGATTTGAAGACATCAATTATGAAAGATACAAAAAGCCAGGGAAGTTCTCACAGCTGCAATCAGCCCATGCATCTTACCCGTAGGCATTCACCAGGGAAGAAACATCCAAGTCTCTTACGAGTTTTACCACCCAATGAGCTCGGCTAGACAACTTGGACTGGGCCAACTCCCAATCGGCTTATTCTTTGTCGACAAGATCCAGTGCCGAGGAGAAATTTCATCAACCTTAATGATGGATCGGCTGCTCAATCTCCAAGGACCTCCTCTAGGCAGTATTGAAAATATTGAGCTGGCAGGTTTCAAGAGCAGAAACTTTGACAGATGGTGGGGCGAATGGAAGCTGCATTTATTTCACCAATCGGCCTCAATGTACATGACAGATCTATTCCCTGATGTTATACCCCAGGTAAATTTTGTCATTACTAAACTGCATAACGGTTAGCCAATTCATTACTTGACTAATCTTTTGTTCCTGTTTTGCAGACAACAGAGTCCTCCCCTCCACATCAAAGCAATAATGGTAGGGACATTGAATATGCCCCAGGACTAATTCCAAATGGAGGTGGACCATCCCCTCCTGTCATTGGCTATGATGCCCCCAAGACCTTAACTCTTCTTCAAGGACTCATCAGAGAACCAGCCGATACAGGTAAGAAAAGAAGAACCAGGTCATCGGCAGCAGATACATTAACTGTAGCTCCAAAGAAGAAAGCCAAACTCAAGAAACATAAACCAACCGATGATCTGCCTGTCCTGGATCCATCTATTGAGCAAGCTCTGGATGAAGAAGACATTGATGATGATGTTGATCAGGCTGCAGCCGAAGTAAGCGATACAGAAAAGACACCATCGGCTTCGCCTAAGCAAACACCTCCAACTCCTTCTGCCCCTACTCACTTCTTAAGAGTAAGCAGCTCTCTTTGATCCTTTTTGTAATCACCTCATTTTCAGCCGATGAATCACAGACTTTATAGTTGCAGAAAAAGAAAGCTGCTGTGAAGAAGAAATCGGCAACAACAATTCGCAAACCGGTTCCACCAGCAAGTTATTTAACTCTCTTATTAATTAATCCCAGCCGATTTTGTCTAACACTTGTCTCTTTTACAGCCTCCTCCTCCTCCTTCTCCTCATGTACAGCAATCGTCAAGTGACCGAACTCCATCGGCTGTAGGAAGTCATCATATTGAGGGAGAAGAACAACCAGCTGCTCCTGCTATCCCAGTAAGTTTTCCCCTTGATGCAAGAAATTAGATCGGCTATATTTACTTAGCTCTCAATCTTCCTAAAATTGTCCCTGCAGGTTTTAGCTGATCTCTTCTCTTTTGACATCAGAGATTATCTCGATGAAGCAGAAGAAGATACTTTGAGCAAAGCTCTAGCCCCCTTACCCGATGATGTGAAGAAAACACTTGAAGATATCTCTCATCGGCTAGAGGCCTCCTCTTTAGATAGCTTGGTGGTGAACTGTTAGCCAATTAGGACTCGGCTACATGAGATCCAAGCTCTAATCCCAGATGAGCTTGCCGATATCCTTACTCTAGCGGTCTATCTTGAACAACATCAATTCAAGCTAGAAAAAGCCAAGTTAAGACTAGCCGAACGTCGGGAGCGCAAGGATATCAAAGCTACAATCCAAACCAATCGACAGCTTGTTCATGAAGAGAAAACCAAACTTGATCAGCTATCTGAGGGCCCGATCAAGTCCAATATTGATCGGCTCGAAGCTCGCAAGATTGAGCTCTTGGCACAACTTGAAGAATGCAACGACGAGCTAGGTATGGAACATAAAAAGCTGGCCGATCTCCCGAAGTCCATCGAAGAGCAGAAAGCAAGACTCAAATAGGCTATCAAGAATGTTGCTGATCTGACCAAATCTTTGAAAGTCATCCCTGGAACCGATGCTCAAGATGCCCAAGCTATTGAAGAAGTAGAACAAATTAGGCAAAGGGCTATTTCTGCTATCCAGCAATACTTGTCTCGATGACTTTTTGTGTAATAGGCCTTAGAAATTTTTTGTAATCGGCTAACATACTTTAGTACTTTACTGTCTTAACAATCCTTTGTGTTGATTAATACAACTTCTAACTTCGCTCAAAAATTTTCATTTTCATTTTTTATACATACGTGCCCCCCTAATTTTACAATGTCAAAAGCATTGATAAAATTATAAAAACAACTAAGGGCGATATAGTAATATCGGCAAACCACAACTGATTACAATATGAAAAAAAAACAAGGGCGATATAATAATATCGGCCATCTCAAGACGATGAAAACACATCGGCTATCATGTATCGGCAACATCAGCCGATCATGCATTAACCCAAACGCTTGGGTAATATTTCTTCAAGTATTTGCCATTTAGTGCTCTGCCATAGACTTCTCCATCAAGTCCTTGCAATATGTAAGCTCCTTTGGATACAGCTTTATGAATTTGGAACGGTCCTTCCCAATTCGGCGACCACTTGCCGAATTTGCTATCTCGAGTCCCAATCGACAAAATCAACTTCAATACAAGTTCACCTTCCGAAAAATCTTTGGGTACTACCTTCTTGTTGTAATGCCGAGTGTCACATCCTGATTTTTGTTTCAGGATTTATAAATTATTTAATAAATTATTAATAGAATTTTTATTAAATGTTCTTTAATTTACAAGTGAAGTTAAATGTGGGAAATAAAATTTCCTAAATATAAAGCATGGATGTATTTAATTTTTATTAAATTCTCCATGATTAAGTCAACTCTCTGAAATTTTCTCGGATTTTTCGGAGCTCAATTCCTAAATGATACAAAGAACAGTTCAGTAATTATTTGATCAATAATGATCTAATTATAATTGTTAAGAGCTTTTCTTGTTTAAAAATCCGTAAATTATAAATTGTTGTTTAAAAGGAATTATTAGAAATGATTTTAAAAGCCTAAAAGAGAAGATCTAATTTTAATTTGCTAAATCTCAACATAAAATTGGGCTAGATAAAATTTTGTTAAATACTTTGCTTAATTCTATAATTCCTAGATTTTTCTGGGATTTATTTGAGCTAAGGAAGTATTTTTAATAAATGGAATTGCATTTCATGAATAATTTAAATAGAAAAATGTTTTTAAATCCTCCTTTTGGCTTTGGGCCGAAAGCCGGCCCAAAACCTCTCTCTTTCTCTCTCCCTCCCCGGCCCAGTCGGCCCAGTCCGCCGAGCTGCCGCTCTCCTCTCTCTCTCTGTCGCTGACAGGTGGGTCCCACCTGTCAGGTTCGTCTTCCTCGAGCCGCCGCCGCCGCCCGAAACCCTAGCCGAGCCGCGCCGCCGCCGCTTTCCAATTCGGCCGCGCCTTTCCTTCTCCGGCCGAATAGATTGAGGGGAAATAATCTCCTCGATCTCCTCTTCCTTTTCTCTTATAGAAACTCCGGTCAATTTCCTTTGGAAATAGGCGGATTCGAGTTTGATTCTGATTCGTTTTTCCCCGACCTTTCCTTCTCGTCGCCGGCAGCCGTGGGCCTTCGCCGTCGCCTCCGAGCCCCCTTAAAAGGACCCCCGAGCTCTCCTCTACCCATCGCCACCCTCGCCTTCGCCTCTCGTCGTCCGTAGAGCTCTAGCGCCGTGTAGCTTTTGCGCAACCGTCGTCGCCGCCGCTCCAGCCGTCCTTCGCCATTGCTCCAGTCGTCGCCATCGCTCGGGAAGACCGCCATCGTGGTCGCCAAGTCGTCGCCGTCCTCGTCCGCCGCTTCACCATCGCCGAAGACCGCCGGAGAACCGTCGCCGCCGTAGACCCGATCTATGCCGCCGCTTCTTCCTCGTCGCCGGCGCTGTCCGTTGTTCCTCCGCCGCTTCTTTGGTCACCGGTGAGTTCGCCGCGTCGCCCTCTACCCGTTGGTGCCCTTCGTTCGCGTCCTTGTGCCGTCGTTCGCCGGTGAGCTTGCGCCGTCCGAGCTGCCGAGCCGCCGTCGGTGCTGACGTCATCGCTGATGTCACCCCTGACGTCATCGTCGTCGTCCGTCCGTGAGCCGCGGTGGATCCGTTCGATCTCGGCCGTCCGTTTTGGATAGGGTTGATCTCGGCCGTCCGTTCCCGTGAACCGTTGCCGTGCACACGGTTCACTGTGAAACCCTAGCCGCTGACGCAATAATCCTCCTTTTCCTTTTAAAAAATAATTCATTATTGCGTCATAATTCAATTAAAATCCATATAAGTGTTTTAATCCGATTTAATCTTTAAAAATTCATAACTAATTCATTGTAACTCAGTTTAATGTGGTTCAAGTTGCAAAAATTATATAAAATAAAGATCTACATATTAAAATTATCCATAAATTGAATTAAATTTATTTAGTTCTTTTTAAATGGGCTTTAAATAGATTTAATCTTGTAAAATTCATAATAAATTCATTTGAAGTCAGAATGAGGCCGTTCAAGTCTCATAATTCATCTAAAAATATGATCTACATGTTTGTTTACTTTTTATGTATTGTTTATTTGGTTTTTATTAGTCTTTTTCTTCGTTTTGCGTGTTAGCTTGTCGTTTCCGTCGTTGTGAAGGTTCGCGAGTGCGTCGGAAGTGTTCAAGAAGATTAATTGAAGACCGAATATTGCAAGGCAAGTCACACAGATCCTAAACACAATCCTTTGAGCATGTTGATCCTATATTTAAATTCTCTATTTATTTCAACTGTGCATTTATTTTCGAATGTCACTGGGTGGTGTGAATCTATTCCTTTGTTATGGCCTGTTTGCATTGATTACTTTAATCCTTGATACCTTGAGTTATTATAATTTGAATAGTTGAGCTTTATATATTGGTTCAGCTAGATATTAGATGTGATTGCTTAGCCATGCTTAGAAACATTAGCACACTATTGGGATAACTTATGATTCATTATTATTTAATGATGGTTTATTGATAGTTCACGATGGTTAATCGTGATTGGTTAATTAATTACTTGCCAACTAAAACTTGATAATGGTGGGTTGTGAGCACATGGTTTTGACAGTCGTGCTCATGACAATTAAGGACCGGTTCGCGAGCTACTATTGTGAAACATTAACCGTGCCAACCACAAGCCAGCGTGGGCAACGGCTTTACCTTTTGTATAGCATGATTCATTGCGGAGCACCAGACTGAGAAGTGGCGGAGATAAGCCCACGGGGGTCACTGGGGAGTCCATGCCTCTGGTTTTTGAGGGGATGATTATGATCCAGGAATGGTGCACTGTGGTGAGTTGTGTTATGCAGAGGGTATTGTCACAGCCTCTATTCGGGTACTTTCCAGTATCGCGACGCATGGTAGACATGATGTTGAGGCTGTGTCTTGTGGGTACAGTGGTACACCTTTGGCCAGAGTAAAACTATTCGAATAGCCGTGCCCACGGTTATGGGCGAGTTGAGCAATGTTTTTCGTGATTAGTCCCACACCTCTCACCGTAACTATGGATGTTATACTGGGTAATAATTTGCTTAGCTCCTGGTTTGGAGTTAGATCTGTTCAGCCGGGTATGGTTGTTCAGAATGGTTGGGCCTGTGCAGCATGGGTGTGCTGTTCAGTGTTGATTAAAATTTCTGATTAATTACTCCACTGTTTTACTTCTCTTAAATGTTTTGCTAAATGCTGCTTTTGCAAATGAGCCTATATTATGCCATCCTTTGGTATCCTTGTGCACTTGCATATTTGCTGTGTGGCTTGCTGAGTATGTCATATGCTCACCTTGCAATAATCAATCAACCTCAGTTGAAGAAAAAGGATCCAGAAGGAGAAGACGTTTGGCTTATACCCCAGTTGAGCTGCCAGTGGGAGTGGAGCCGGAGCTTCGCTAGATTTTATTTTCCGCTGCAGTTTTCTTCATGATGAGGACTAAGTGCCTCATAAGTAAGTATTTATCGTTTTAGTTAATTTGATGAATCTGTATATTAAATTGTCAGTTTGTGTACCTCGGCTGATTCCTGGACGAGGATTTTATGCACAAATAAGTTCGGAAATTACTAGTGAATTTCCGGGCGTGACACCGAGCAACTCATTCCTTCTCTTTAGTAACTTTTGCAAGGGCTCGCAAACGTGACTGAACTAGATCAATACAATTTCGGCGCATCGCCACCCTTTTGCTTTAGTTTTATTTCGACGAGTTCTTGCATTCGGGTTGAGCTACATCGGTTTCGATCTTCAACAAGAGGTAAAACTTGTTATGACAGCTTGCGTTCTCGGGATTAGTGCTTCCATCTTTATGACACTCTAATCCTGTTTATGTAATTCGTCGAGTTATCATATATCTTACATAATCTTTGGCAATCTCGCTATCTAACCTACAATCGGCTAACATCTATCGGTAGAGGGCAGCCGATTAGGTTAGACACCGAAGTTGACTTAGATTATATGAGATATCTACCACTCTATGAAACTTCCAGCGGCTTGATTGTCTAGATATTGTTCTTGTTTTTATACTTAATGCTACATCAGTTGAGTTTGATCTATTAAGTCGTGCTAGAATATCAATCTCTAGCCTGCCATCTGGCTGTTGATTAGGGTAACATCAGAGTTTTAGCCGATCTTATCTGATTTAACTACATTTACTCTATGTGTTTTATTGACATGTTAAATCTGCCATTTATGTAAAGATCTTATTTCATTTAAGTATATTAGGCTTTTGTTTGGTATATTCTATTCGTTTTAATATCTTAACATAGAGTTGTATCGGAGTATTAGCCGATACATGCTAGATCTATATGATCGGCTATGCTACGAACATATATAATCCTGGTATTAATATATATTTCGATCTAAGTGATTTATACTGTCTCGGCATGGCGACCGATCTATCCCAATCGCTTGATTTAAGTATATATCGACATAAGAATTATATATTTCTAATATCTATAGCCGATCGAGTAGATTTAGTTCTTTATTACCTATTTACAACCGCCGATCAATTTACATATGACATCGGCTCAAAGATCAATGATATGTCAATGGCACTTAGCCGATCGGCTATCGTTTATAGGTTTAACCGCGGTTTCTTTGTTTTGATATCTTGTTGATTGCAGGATCAAATCAACTGGCACGCTAACATACCCGAAGGCGAGTTTTGGACCTGCACTGGAGTTAAGTAGATCTCCCAGGTCTCGTGTTTTACGTCAACACGCTTTTGGCACGCCTGGTGGGACCACGAATTTTATATCCACATGTCTGAAGAAGAAGTCAATGCCAAGATCATGGTCACGGTGGAGAGTTTAATGGAGGAACAACAATATTGGCTCAGGGGGCAAGCGCATCAGTTTCAGCATGGTGGAGCACATCAGTATCGGCTCATGAAAGCCGATTGCAAGAAGCAAAGGAAGATCGGTTTTGGAGTTATCAAGACAAGAAATTTTGAAGCATGAATTCTCATACTCCAAAACTGCTGCGCATGTGTTAACAGTGAAATTTGGTAAGCCCGGAGTAGTCATCGGCTTAGAGTCAGCATCGGCTTCGAAGTCCTGCGATTAGCCGATGAGAGTTGTCAAGTCGTCAGTTGTGGGATTATTGCTATATTCGGTTAAGGAAATTGATCTACTAATGGAAGCTTATCCAGAAGAGACCGAGTTCAAAGAGAATGTGGCATGGCAAGTTATCTATTAATTAGGAATAGTTTGTTAGTATCCTTTTATCTTTAGGAAAGTGTGTTTAGTGTCCTATAAGGACTTTATCTTTTCCTTTTATCTTTAGGAAAGCTTCTTTCTTGTCCGACAAGGACTTGTATCAACCCATGGGTATAAATATGTACACCCGGGGTCTATGTAATCTATCTCCACGATCAATACAATTCGGCGCATCGCCACCTTTTACCTTTTCCACTTTATTTTATCGTCCGGCGGGACTTGGCACCTGACGCGGGGCTGCATCGGTGTTCGATCTCCGGCTAAGGGGTAAGTCCAATGTTCTGCCGGCCCAGGCAATTGTATAGTCTACATCGGCGTCGTTCAAGGCTGCATCAGTACATTCGACCTCTTGGATTGCTCTGGTTTGGATGATATATTTGCCTACCTATTTATCATATGTCTCTCTTAATCTAGTCTTAGCATATCAATTTAGCTCTATCGGCTGCTTCTCGCTTTAGGGTTTCTGCCGATATCGGCTAAATCGTGTTGCTAGATTAGATTAGACTAGGTATCTACCACCCTGACAACTCAGTCAACGGCTTGATTGTCTAGATATTGTGTTTCTTTTCATACTTAGTGCTGCATTAGTTAAGTTTGATCTACTAAGTCGTGCTTAGAACCATAATCTCTAGCCTGCTTCTTGATTGCCAATAAGGGTTTCATCGGGGTTTCAGCCGGTGAGTTATCTGGACGTTGCATCGGCTCATAAGGATTGCATATACATATAAGTTGGATTTAACCGATGACAACAAAGGTTTCACTGTTTAATCTAATCTTTTGGATTTCATGACATCGGACCTCCAGCCGATGTATGCTTTAACCTTCGAATCGATGCTTATTTATCATATCATTATTTGTCAGTTAGTTTATATTGGATTATATTGTTATTTCATTACATCGTTATCAGCCGATTGCCTTCATATCATTATCTACATTGGACATATAGCCGATTACTTAAACCCTATTGCTATCGGCTGGTATCGACATCGACTATTATCGGCTATCGGCTGGAACTACTCCATCGGCTTGTCAACCGATCGGCTGTTTTGATCTACTATTTGCATATCTTGTTAGTTGCAGGATCAAACTGATTGGCACGCTCGCATCTCATCAAGATTTGGACCTGCACAAGAGCTAAGCAGATCTCCCAGGCCAGTGTGTGTTTTTCGCATCAACACCAGGCAAAAGAAAAATCGTTGGAGTAGAGGACAAGACTGACGAGGATTACAATCAGTTGGATGGGCAACCCCCTTTCACGGTGACGATTGACCCTAGCATCCTCCTATCAAATGAAGACACCCCTTACTCACGTAGCGATCACAAGGAAGGAACAATAGTGAGGAGAAAGTACGTGCGGTCAACCGTCACCGCCGATGTATTGCCATAATTATTGTGTACACGATGTAAACTATTTTGGATGTATTGAATATCCATATAAATCAATTGTTGTATGGCATATGTTAATTATGCATGATTATTAGAATTTTTAACAATTTTAAATCATGTGTGTGTTAGTTATATGCTAGTTATATGCTAGAATTTTTAAAAATCATGCATATGCTAATTATATATAATTATTAGAATTTTTAACAAGTTTAGATCATTCATGTGGTATTTATATATGTTAATTAGAATTTATAACAATTTTAAATCATGCATATGCTAATTATATATGATTATTAGAATTTTTATTAATTTTAAATCATGCATGTGGTATTTACATATGTTAATTAGAATTTTTAACAATTTAATATCATGCATATGCTAATTATATATGATTATTAGAATTTTTAACAAGTTTAAATCTTTCATGTGCTTATTACGTATTATCCACTTAATTTACTACAGACAACAAGAATTTTTCGAAGTAATTGTCATTAATTTTTCGTCTTTAAATAATTTTAATGCATTATTTACTATTTTAGAAACACATATGTAATGAAATTCAATATTCAGTGCTATTATCTGTAGTCCCGGTTCTTAACCCTAACCGGGTTTAAAAAGAATTTGGAAATAGCGGGAAAATATCTTTAGTCCCGGTTGGTAAGAACAACCGGGACTAAAGATATCTTTACTCTCGGTTGGTGAGAACAACCGGGAACAAAGATATGGACTAAAGATATCTTTACTCCCGGTTGGTGAGAACTTGTTCCCGGTTGTTCTCACCAACCGAGAGTAAAGATATCTTTAGTCCCGGTTGTTCTCACCAACCGGGACTAAAGAACTAGGAGTATATATATTCCCGATGCGCACCCTCGTATTCTCCACCAACACTTAGAAGTTTTTTCCCCGATCTCGATCGGCTTCTCCTTCGCCGCCACTGCCTAGGGCATCCCCGCGCCGACGCCGCCGTCGTATCTCGCCGTCGTCTCGCAAGCGTCATCGTCGCCGCCTCCTCCGCCGCCGCATCTCTATGGTGAGAGCCGCCGCCGCCTTCCTCTCTCTCTCGACCTCGACCTCTCTCTCTCTCTCCAAACCGCCGCCACCTCGTTGCCGACGCCGCTGCCTCTCCCCGAGGGGGATCGAGCCCGGGGTGTTGCGGCGGCTGCCCCCTCCCAGCTTGGGGTTGGGCCGCCCCCAAACCCACGTGGCTACCCCCGAGGGGGGTCGAGCCCAGGGTGGCGCGGCGGCTGCCCCCTCCAAGCTAGAGGGAGGAGGCCGCCCTCGCTTGGGGTCGAGCTGCCCCGACCCCCTCCACGTATCAGCCCACGTGTACAGGGCCTAACGCCCACCTAACTGCATTTAAAGCGGTCTATGCAACCGTGCCATGCCGCATTTAATGCGGCGTGCTGTGCATATGACCGGTCTGTGACCGGTGGAATGACCGATGGGACGGCGACTGTGTACCCCGGCCCTGTCAGTGTGTCACGCGGCGAGCGGCGTGCTTCGTCCCGTCGCATCATAATGATGAGGGGCTTCACAGCCTCTTACCCGGGTCAGAGCTGGTCCAACCACTCTGAACTAACCCGGGTTCCCATTTTCTGGTGTGAACGAGAACCCGGAAGTTCTCATCCATTAAATGGCGAATGACAAGGGCGCCTTGCATGATTTGATGGGCCCCGCGCAGTAACCGACGTGCAGATAGCTTCTGGGCTAAGGCACAAGACATGTAATGAATATAGAGAATATTTTCCCTTCTCCCTAGGTAGCACTCGCAGCACATGTGGTATCCCCTTAGAGTATAAAAGTTGGACCATGCCTAGCGAGGAAGGGGGATCGGACTGAGGATCCCTGAGCCAAAGCTTGTCTAACCCTAGCTTGCATACCAGGGATTCAGGGACTTTTTAAGCACAGAAGAATCATACACACAGGAGTAGGGTATTACGCTTCGTAGCGGCCCGAACCTGTATAAACCTCTTTTGTTTCATCGTCTTGGAGGAGCCTCCAAGATCAAGATCACACACAGTTTCGCTCACCAAATCCTCGAATCTCACCCGCTACCCCCGGCCGAACTCTCAAAGGGGGGGCCTCACAGCCTCCCGCTAGAGAGGGTCACCCCTTGACACGAGGGGACAAGTGCGGCGGCCAGCGAGCCGCGAGGGAATTGTGGTCATGCATGCTTTATGGATGGAATGATGGATCAATATGTGTTCTTACTGAAATTTTTATGATGCTATTCTAAGTATTCATGCTATTTTTTATGGTACATATAATATTTGTTCTTGCTGAATTGATGATTGTCTTGTATTTTTGGTGCAGATTGGATGGAGATGCTACCTAATGTGGGTCCCCGGAAGGGTCGGGGACAGGGGCCTGATTTGGCCCCACATCTCCAGTCAGGACCGGGGGTAGGGAGTGAAGTCGGGGGTCGGGGCGGGGCCGTTCCAGCCCAACCTGACCCCGTTGCCAACCCGAAGTGTGTTGCCCTCCTAGTGTTTGGAATGACTTAGAGTTCCAGTATGAGTAGTAGTTTACCCGTTGGGGCCGGATCCCCGCCTCAACGGAGCAGGGGCAAAATCTTCCCCATGGGTAATGCGGGGCAGGGCCCAAACTTCATGCCGGGGATAGGGAAGCATCTCCACCTATGGGGACCCTGTGGGGCCCTAAAGGTCTACTATTAGATGAAGGTGGCCTATACAAATAAACCCACCAGGTCCAATTAATGAGGATATATCAAGAGAAATCCGGACCTTATCCTCAATGTCCATGGACCCGATCCATCCGTTCCATTACAGCCACAACCCTCGTACCTCAACCTGTGCTAAAGGCCCCAAACATCGGCACATCGGGCACTCGTGTTATATTGAGCGCTGCCATGCTTCTTCTCTCTCACACACCTTGCTGTGGGCCATGGACGACCTTTGCCTCGAACCATGCCACCAACCGCCGGAACAGAATGTCGCCGGGCATCGGCCTCAATTATGCACCAGGCCAGTAGCTTCTTTCTCTCCATCACCACATCATTTCTGGTCCCGCACCTCGTCTTCGTCCGCTGGTTTCCCTCCGCATGGGGCCTGCTGTGGCCGGAGCCGGGGCTGGGTGAGGCAGCCGGGGGTTGGGGATTGAGGCCATTCTTGCCCAACCTGTCCCGTCGTAAACTCTATATGTTCTAGTGAGTACATACTGAATAATGCCTTTCCAATGGCAATTGGCAAAGTAGTGATGCGTCTGGCGGTGAACTGTTCGTTTAAATTTGTCTAATTCAGCTTTAAGAAAGTACCACTACAATTTGGAACGGGTCTACACGGCCGGGCTACTAGCACATTCCTTTTAATGAATCATGACTACGATTTGTTACGAGTAATTAAGCTATAACACGTCCAAGTCGGCTTTAAACTATGTAGTGACTATATATCCAGGAGTAGAATTACATGACTCATATTTAATTAATCAAGTTGCATAAGAGACGATAACCACACCCAGTCTACCTGATAAGGCGAAGAAAACACGATGACACGAGCACTGGGCGGCCATTGGGGCAACTTGATGTAAAGAAGTCGCTTGTCAGCTTTCGTCGTCGCGTCTCTGTCTAGATTTCACCAATATATAATATTTCTCATAACCTATTGTCAACAGGAAACTTTAATTACATAGTATATAGTACTGACTAAATACAAAGTAACAACGTTTCCAGCTTGTTGTCTTCTGTCGGTACAGTCTGTACAGATCTAACTAGAATTTGACCTTGATTGCACTTCAAGTTTCAACTTATTTGCAAGATTTGTGAGCACATTGAAATATGAGCGGGTGCTGATCGATTTTGAATACCGGCTTAGGGAATTTTTTTTATCGGTATCACCATATATCACACCTACAGTTCGAATCCAAAATGTTGAATTGAAGGAAAGGGATCCTCTGACTTAACTGCTGTGCAGTTGAGTCACTGACATGTGGGCCATAGTAAAGTGGGACCCACATGTTTGCATGTGCATTTTAAGTTAGAGGATCTGCTTCTTGAATTGAAAAGCCGGTCGATCGATGGCCTGAATTTTTAATTTTGTCGTGGCTAAAGTGTAGTTTTTTATTTGATCTGACGACTATAAAATATTAATACATCGTATATATATTATAAATGATAAAATGTAGTCATGCGTACTAGTACGTGCAACTAATTAATATATAATAATACACAATAGACAGTCATAAACTGTGGTAATAGCATAGTCAACACTAAGAAATAATAATATAATGTTCCACAACAAATGATAATTCATCCTAACCTATCACAAACACTAGGGTTGCGAACTGGGTGTTCGTTTATTCATTCATAAATATGAGTGTGCACGTATATATGAGCACCGCTGTATGTATTGTATTTCATAAAAGAAACAAAACGAATTATTGCACAATTATTTCAAATTTTAAAATTCATATCTGAATAGTATGTTGTTACCAAATGGGTATTAACATGCCAACATTAAGGTTTCGATTACCCATCTGTACCTTTCTTTTAGATTATGGAGAAGTAAGTTTTGGTCTATGCATCAATATGTTGGAATTAATGAATGGGTCTCAACCCATTCGAAGATTTTTTTCTTTGAAAAATCATAAAAGCCTACATCATAAGATGGCATACATGGCGAGTTTAGTACACCTTGTCTATTCTAGGAGAAGGAGACCTCCCTATAAGAAAGGATACTCTCTTAGACACTGAGGCATGTGAGGTTGACAGAAAAAGGGGAACACACGCACGCTCTTACACGCCTGGACTGGCCTGGCGGCGCGTGTGCACAACATACGCATCAAATTATCTCTATATAAGTCGAGCCGCCGCCTCCACACAACACATGCGAAATCAAATTTAGGGTTTGCCCCCTCTATACTATGTCGTCGCTCGTAGTCTACACCATCCCGCTCGCTAGCGTGCACTGGCGATCGGGAGAGCAGGTCTCTATAACCTTCGCCTTTGACATTCTGCACTGGGAAAAGGCGGTAATAAGATTTTTGAGAAGCGCTGTGTTTCTGTCATTTTTGCAGCGGGCATGGCTAGCAAAGGCCTAAGGCTAGCCAAAAAACAATTTTTTTTTGTGGATTATACTCATCTGTGACGGGCCATAACTTAATGCCCGATTGAGATGATGGTCATCTGTGACGGGCTGTAGCTAATGCCCAATTGAGATGACAGTCATCTGTGACGGGCTATAGTTTAGGCCCGATTGAGATTAGTATTATCTGTGACGTGCTCTAGTTTAGGCCCGATTGAGGTTAGTAGTCATCTGTGACGGGCTCTATTTGTGGCCCGATTGAGATAGGTCATCTGTGACGGGCTATAGTTTGACTGGTAGTCTGGGTCAAAGCTATCGGTGACAGGCTTTAATTAGGGCCCGATTGAGATAGGTTTATCAGTGACGGCCGTTTGCCCAATTGAGATTACTTTTCACATCAGTGACTTCTAGCCTGTGATGGACGCCGTGCCCGATTGAGATGGGGCTTACTGCCCGTTTGAGATGAGGGTATCCGTTCCAGTGATTGCTTGATTTCCTTCACTTTTTTTTACCAATATATATAGTTGATTGGAACTATATATATTTTTGATTTCTTATCTATACAAATAATACAATTGCAGCTAACTCCAATATTCGGTGTTTAATCGAAATGATTGGATAGACTGTCATACTCGGCTTCTAATTAGAATAAAGGTTGTTGCCAGTTCTATACTTCTATTCCATTATTTCCTCAAACTAACGAGAAAATTGAAATTCCCATGCTCTAACCAGCGAAAATGCACACCATCCTCCTAGTTAGTCCAAGTAAAGTTACACGAGCATTTTCAGCAAAATAACAAGAAACTAATGAAGTCAACTCCAGCTTGCGTAACGTAGCATGCTAATAATGCACGCGAAATTTCAGACTCCAGTTGTTAATTTTGGTTGTTTAATTACCAAAGCGACCGGGCATGAAGTTGACTTGGAAAGTCGGAAACAATGTGTCAGCTCGTTGGCACACTTATCTATATCCTTCTCAGATAAGTACGGCATATTCTGTCCTTTTCATGCCTCTCGTCCGTTCTTTTGTCGTACGTAACTCACGGTAGTCATGTGACATTTCTTCTTAAACTCCGTTGCATTGCCATCAAAGCATGACTATTTCTAGTGTCAGACTTTGTCAACCGTGGGTGTGGTGTGTGGTCTGCTCACGGAGTTAATTTCTCACTTCTCGCTTGTACTCCTACAACAGATGGAACCAAGGCCACACGAAGCAATATATGCATTTTCCAGGGAACTTTTACTATACCTCCAGTGGAGGTGATAATATTAATAGTGTGGTAGAAATTGGTGCCGGTTCTTTATAGGTGGCGGTTCTTACCATCCCTCCAACCGTTTCTGTATCCATTGAGTAAAAACCAACACCTATGTTTTAAGTTCTGGTTTGAAAGGATGTTCGTACAGGACTATAGGTGTTGGGTTCTTCATCAAAACCGACACCTACAATACCATCTATAAAGCTGACACCGATGACTTTAGTGTCGACCAATTGATGCCGACACCAAAAGTAACACCTACGTGACCTTCCGAACCGGCACCTATAATACTTCATATAGTAGTGAAGTCCTGGTGCGCTCTCGTCAGCCGCCCACTACGCCAGATTCTCACACCTGTGACGGGCATAAGTATTGGTCAGTGATAAGGGTCACCTTTGACGGGTCCTACGGGATCCCATCATCGGTGAGCCATCCGGCGGCGACCCATCACAGTTAACTAATCACCTGTGACGGGCCAAAAATGGAACATGTCAAAGGTGAGGTAAAGTCAAATATTTGGCCTGACTTTACCTCACCTTTGACGGGTTTGACTTTACCTCACCTTTGACGGGTTCCAATTTTTGTCCTGTCAAAGGTGACTAGTTACCTGTCACATATGAGGTATACACCTGTGATGTGAGTAACATTTATGTGCCCGTCAAAGATGATAAAAAAAATCTCTCTCATAACCCTCCCCTCTCCTCCCGGCTCATCGATCCATCATTCTCCTCTCTCTCTCTGTCCCTCTCAACCCTTTCTCTCTTTATCGATCTAGTTGTGTGTGGGTCGGAGGCGGAGGCGGCACCGGTGGGTCTGCGGGCTGGAGGGGGAGGCGACACCAGCGGGTGTGGGGGTTGGAGACGGAGATGGCACTGACGGGTGCGCGGGCCGGAGGCGGAGGCTGCACGGGCAGGTACGGGGGCCGGATGCGGAGGCGCGCGGCACCGGCGGGTGCTGGGGCCGGATGCGGAGGCGGCACCAGCGGGTGCGGAGGCGGCACCGGCGTCGGCGCCAGTTGGAGGCGAAGGCAGAGGAGGTGGGAGATTGGGGTCGGTGATGAAGGCCGCCTCTTTAGGTCCCAACTCCGTCCGCCCCTCCGCCTCTAGATCCGGCCTACCGGAGGTCGGTGGTCACCGGATCGGACCGCCCCTGACTAATGAACCCTGAGCTTCACTCGAGACACTCAAGGCGGTTATTGGCCCGATATTTCGGTGAGTTGTAGATAACTACGATTTGGGAGAAACGTTGACGACCCGATTACAACCGTACTAGACATTGTTGTGTTGCGCCTTAGAGATCGATACACCTCTCCATGGGTTGTTGATCTTGCCGGTGCAGATCATCCTTATTCCTGCAAGCAAATCGAAGAAACAAGCAAGAATAAGATAAAAGCAACCTGAATTACATATACCAATAATAAGTTGGGGTTCTGTAACGAGCAAACCAGCGATCTAACCGATCACGGGATTACACGGCAAAGTAGCAAAGCTAAACTTTAATCTAAACAAAACCCAAGAAATCCTGAAGGGGTACCAAGCTATTTATGGAGATGGGAGGACCCTAGGTCGTCCTCCACCTGGTTGGGGCACACCCCACATGGGACCCACTTGGGCTAGGGTCCTAGACGAAGTTATAAGCCCATATGCCCATTAAAGGTGATGCAGCACTTTGTTTCCTCAATTGCGGCTCAATGAGATGGAATTTCACAATGAGTTTGATCCATTGGAAAGAAGACTCCGAGAGCTTTCCATCAAGTACTACGGACCGAAAACGGATGTCGTATGCAGATTCAGTGGCCCTTTGAAGTCAGCAGTGTAGCAAGTGGCCGAATCAGATTCCATCACTTGGGCATCTTGATCTTGATGTGAGCAATGGTTGTATCAATGGTAGCCTTGGTCACATCATCCTCCCCTTCTTCAGGGAAAACCGTCTCGGTTTTTCCATATGGTGCTCTTCGCATAGTCCATTTAAAACAACATGTTTCTTCCAATGAAAACAAGACACTCGAGATAATATGATTAGCAATAATATGTATCTCTAGCTTGTATATTTTATCCACATTGATGGGAGGTTCTAAATCTGAACAGATGTGAAAAACTCTATGGACCAAATATATTCCTCTATCATCAGATTCGCCAAATATATGAAAAATAGCACTAGTTGGATATGTCAAATTAGACTTAGCAAATAATTTCTCCTTCAAATTATCGAGCTCACAAAAATCATCAAACTAAACATAGCCCAAAGTATTTAAAGAAGATGTCAATTTTCGTTCCTCAACTTCAGTAGCAATGTGAACAACATGCTTAGAATCAGCACATAACGAAATATTATAAATAGCATGTTCATTCACTAGTTGTGGCATGGATATAAATGAAACATTATCACACAACTCTTCTTTATCACAAGGAACAGCAAGTAATTCAAGTTGTGACAAAGGCATCTCAACAATTGGTTCTACTAATGGTTGCTCTTCTCTAGCATGAAAAGTGGACATGTTCAATTCATTAACGGCACACTCACCTTGATTAATTGCAGCACCATTAATATTACCTGTGGTTCTCTCTTCGGATGATGTAGGTGCATCAGTCTTCTCTTCTTCCTTCGTGAGCGATGGAGATGGCATCTCGATCATATTTCTCTTCTCCTCACGGTGAATGTTCTGAGCTCCCTACAGAATGTCAGTAATAGGAGGCACAAGCATAGCTTGTTTCTCCCTTGGGTTCTTTAACATATTGCTCTCAACACTGCAAGCAAGTATGAACAAGTGGCCTATATGATTATATGTCATGTTAATAAGCCCAGCTTGAATATCGGAATTAAGCCCTCTAAAAAAATCTAGTCATTGTGTTCTCATTGCTTTCTTTTAAACCACTATAAGAGATACAAATTTTAAAGTTATGAAAGTACTCCCGCACGGTTTTGTCACCTTATTTTAGATGTTCTAATTTCTCAAGGAGAGTACGTTTATAATATGAAAACACAATTTTTTTTCCTCATCATTGTTTTGCATTCATCCCTTCAAGCTTATGGCCAACAGTATACCACCAAAAAGACGTAGAACCGGTACACTTATTACTAGCAGCCTTAACCATTTCAGCATTAGAGAAATCATACTCATCAAATTGTTTGTCTACTGCTAGCTCCTAATTAACATAAGCGGCGGAATCATACTTACAATCACTGGCAAATTAGATCCTACCCTTGCAAGATCATTATCATGTACCTCATATACAATGCGTAAAGAAGTCGCTATATCTCGTTGATGGTGAAGAAGTCAATGTTGAGCATGACCATCTTGTTTCTGCTTGCTCAATCCTACCATGGTTAGTAGCAAACAAGAAACATACAAATGAATATGCACGCTCCTATCAACTACTAGGTAGTGGCAGCTGAAATATCACACACTCAAGCTTTTCACCAAGCTCTTACAAGTTCTTACCAAAGCAAGCGGAATGGTGACGTACACGGACCTCAACCAAGCACCTCAATGGAGTTTGGATGTATCGATACCTTGGCAAACACTTGCTGTACGGCTGCAATCAAATCCGTGGAGCTTTGGGTAGGCTTAAATATGTAGCAAAGGAATAGCAAATGCTCAAATCAGAGAATGCAAAGTTGAATAATCGTTCAAAGTCATGTACCGTGCTGGTCCTAGGCTAGAACGTACTAGAGACGCGACCCTAGACACAAACGATACCACAAGATAGCACAAGAAACAACTTAAGCACACTCTAATATATGACAATCTCAAGGATACAACTAATGTTCTCTTTTTTTCTTTCTTTCTTTTTCTTCTTTCTTTTTTTCTTTTCTTTTTCTTCTTTTTTCTTTTTCTTTTTTTTGTGCGACTTTTTGTTTCTTTCAGCACCTTTGTGCCTTTTCTCACTTTTTTTATTTTTTTAGAAAAAAACGACTCAAGGATCTTAAAGCAAGATTACAGGGACTCAAATGTAAATATAAAAATTACAGGGACTCAAATGCAAAAATGCAAACCCTAAAACTCAAATTATACAAAAATGGAATGTGGAATTTATGCCCGTTCCGTTTTTTCAAATTGATCTCGAAACCGACACCAAACAAAAATTCACCAAGCTATCTAGCAAATCACGTTACCCATTGAAACTGAGACGAGATGAGAGGGAGGGAGTACGACTCTCCTAGTCACGGTGGTGGTGGGTGCGGGGTGGAACCATACGCTAGGTGGGATGGTTCGGCCTTTAGATGGAAACGGGGATGGTCCGGCCTTTAGATGGAAACCGAATAGGTGTTAATCAGGAAACCGATACCAATAAAAAAGGCTTTCCCCTTCCTCCTTCCTCACGTATGGAAACCGAATCTAATCTACAAAAAATCTCTCAACCTTCCTTCTTGGTAGCGCACACATTCACGGCAAAAAAAACACACGCAGTATTTGCAAACACTAGATGCAACTCAACTCCAAAACTAACCGACAGAAACTTCTGAAAACTACAAAAATAGAACCGTGGCAACGAGCCGATTCCGTTTTCGTAGGTCACAACAGAGACTTGGGGGCAGCGACAACTGTGGTACAAAACGTGACCAGAACTCAAAACTCTAAACGAACTAGACGCTAAGACCAGCAACACGATGTGACAATGCAACACAAAATTCAACAAAGCAAAAACTGAAAACAAACAATGCAATGGCACAATATGGCTAGGTAAATGATACAAATTTTTTTTGTCCAGCTATTTTTTGGTTATGGGTAGAAAAAAAAAACTCACCGAGCAACGAAAGCTCTGATACCACCTAATGAACCCTGAGCTCCACTCGAGACACTCAAGACGGTTGTTGGCTCGATCTTTCGGTGAGTTGTAGATAACTATGATTTGGGAGAAACGTTGACGACCCAACTACAACTGTACTAGACGTTGTTGTGTTGCGCCTTAGCGATCGATACACCTCTCCGTGGGTTGTTGACCTTACCAGTGCATATCAACCTTATTCCTGCAAGCAAATCGAAGAAACAAGCAAGTACAAGATAAAAGCAATCTGAATTGCAGATAGGAATTCAATATCATAAGTTGGGGTTCCGTAACGAGCAAACCGGCGATCTAACCGATCACGGGATTACATGGCAAAGTAGTAAAGCTAAACTTTAATCTAAACAAAACCCAAGAAACCCTCAAGGGGTAACAAGCTATTTATGGAGATGGGAGGTCCCTAGGTTGTCCTCCACCTAGTTGGGGCGCACCCCACATGGGCTCCACTTGGGCCGGGGTCCCAGATCAAGTTACAAGCCCATAGGCCCATTACAGGTGACGCAACATCTTGTTTCTTCAATTGCCGCTCACTGAGATGGAATTTCGCAAGACCGAAAACGGATGTCGTACGCAGATTCGGCGGCCGTTTGAAGTCATCAGTTTAGCAAGTGGCCGAATTAGATTCCAGCACTTGGGCATCTTGATCTTGATGTGTAGCGCCCGTTCCGTCGTGGCGCCTAGCGGGAAAACTATCTCTTAAAAACCCTAGTTGCGAAATCTGTTTCTTTGCTTATTGTCTAGTGTCCATGCCATCTCAGATCTCAAATCTCCGATCTATCGTCGAGTTCAATCCCGAATCCAAATCCTTCCCAAATCAAATCCCTCCGCAAAAGTCTATTTTGCCTCCCTCGGGTTCGATGGGCTGAATCCCTCTCGGCCCATCCCCCCTCCCTCCCCGGCTCTCTCTCTCTCTCTCCCCGCTCTGCCGTGAGCCGCGCCGAGCCCTCCCTCCCGCTCTCGCTGCCATTCCCGCCGATGCCGCCCAAATCGCCGCGCCGCCCGCGCGCGCGCGCGCCGTGGTGGCCGACTGGCTAGTCGCCGCCGCCGTCAGCGCCTGCCAAGCCTGCCCCGCGTCTGCCGCCCGTGTCGCCGCTCCACTCCAAACCGGTCCACCGTCATCGCCGTCGTCATCGACCCGGCCCCGCCACCGCCGCGCGCTAGCTTACAAGGGACGGAGGCTGAGCCCCGCCCCCCCCTCTGCCGCATCGCTCCCTCTGCCTCCTCCTTTTCGCCAAAGTGGCAAGGAGGCAAGCCCCCTTTCTCTCCCCCTTTTTCCCTTTTCCCTCCCGCCGGCGTCATCCTTCCCCCCCCTGTCGCCGTTTTGGCCGCGACCGCCGAGCGCGAGCTCCCTCCCTTGACCGCCCAAGGTCGGTTTCCAAACCGACATCGCCGCCCTATAAACCCAGGCGCCCTCCCTTCCTTTTCCCCTCCCAATCTTCCCCTTTTTCGCCCGCACCATTGCCGTCCCCTCTGTCTCGCCGATCGCCGACCGCCGCCGTCACGTGTGCCAAAGGAGTCGGTGCGCGTTAGGACGCGGAAGGGGACTCCGGACGCACCCTCTCCTTCCTCTTCCCCGGCCCGAGGCCGGAGAGATCGCTCCCGTGCCGTCGACCCATCGTCACTGCGCCCCGTCCGCACGGTAGTGCATCTCCCCGTTCTCCCTCCTCAATCCATCTCTTCCCCTTAGTTTTCGATAGTAGCATGTGTAGCCTCCCCGTAGCTAGCCGGCGCCGCCCCGACTGCTGCCGTCGCTCACCGTGTGCTCGCCGCCGTCGCCGCCCGAGCTCGGAAGCGCCTCTCGTCGCCGGCCTCCCTCGATGCGATTCCTCCTAATCCGGCGCAAGGGGTGGGTTCCCGTAGCTGCGTAGACGCTCTCGCCGCCGGGAATCGGCCCCTCGTGACCTCATTGCCGTTTCCCCCTTCTCCCGCCGCCGGTTGCCGCCGCCGCAATCCGCCGCCGTCGAGCATCCCCCGGCGAATCCGAGCCATTGGCTCGTCTCCCCTCGTCCTGTGCAACATCCCGGTGTGCTCGCCTTCGCCTGTATCGCCATGGTTCGCTCCCCGCTCGCCGCCGTCGTCCGCCGTCCGTTCCGGCCGGCGTCGTCGTCTACCTCCCGCCGGCCCGCGTGGCAGCCACGTAGGCGCCACGTCGGCGCCACCTCGGCCGCGACCGGGTCAAGTAGACCCCGGTCCGCCGCTTCCCTCCGCCCCCTCGCGCGCGCGGTCCACCGCGAGCCGTGAGGCAGCGCGTGGGCCCGCCGCACCGCGTCCTCCGCGAACCGCACGCATGCGCCGCGCCTCCCTCCCCAAACCCTAGCACGCCCCGCGTGCACCTCGCTCACGGTGAGCCGAGTCGCCGACAAGCGGGTTCCACCCGGGACCACGCGGGATGCACCCGGCCCACCGGCTCTCTCTCTCCCCTCCCCGCCCGCGCGCGCGCCTTGGGCCGCCTTCTTGGGTCGGCCGGCCCATTAAGCTCGGCCGAGCCGCCCCTTTCTCTCGGGCCGCGCCCTAGCCGCCCGAGGAAAGTCTAATTTCCCTCCCTCCTTCTTTTCTTTTCTTTTCTTTTTCAAAAAGGATTTAAATAAATCCTTTTTCCTTTAGACAAAAAATCCAATAATCTTAGAAATTCAATATCTTCCCAACCGTAAGTCTGTTTGACTCCGTTCAACTTCCAAAATTCCTCAAATCTCGAGATCTATCTAATGGCACGCTTAGAGGTCAATAATAGGGCTTTATTTTCGCCGTTTGCTGAGTTGTCCTGTTTCGCGTGTAGTTTCGGAGCTCGAAGACCCGCAGTGCGAGGATTTCGAGGATCAAGCTGAAGATCTCGAGCGAGGCAAGCCACCTTTGAACATCTTGAGCCTATATTTGAACTTAATTATGTTGCTTGAAAAATATTATGCATTGATAGGATCGCACTTAATCTGCTTATCCCGTCTGCAAGGCAGATTGGCGGACCTACCTAATTTGTTGCATTTGACCCTTCCATTGTAATTGTTATACCATGTTCCCTTGTACCCACCTAGTTGCGCCTCGGTAATCGTGCACTCTGCACGGGTATCGACGGTCGCCTTCAAACTTAAAATCTGAGAAACATCTTGGGTAAAACTTGGGTTTTACAAAAGACTTGGAAAACCCGACACCTGGGTTGGTGCTTGCGAACTAAATGAATTTCCAAAATCGCGGACCGGGGAACGTACCGGGTGTACGGTTTCCCACTCTTGCACTTAAGGACCGTTTCCTTGGAATTTCATCCGAACACATGACAAGTACGACCACATGGGTGGAATGGGACACCCCTGGCTGAGTAACTAGCTTATCGGGGGAGCCATGATGCTAAGAGACATGTGGATTCACCGGGGTGGTGTCAGGGAGGACCCCTGGGCTTCCTGGCACAGTATGGTCTGGGACCTAATCTGGTGTTGGTCTGGGACCCCTCTCGTTGGCATATGGTGAACCTATGTCGGCTTTCGAAATGCCTTGTCATGAAAGCCTTAAGGTCTCTAGTCGTGGCCGTTCTGCACGGGCTGGATGATCCGGGTTAGTAATGTCGTGTGGGTAAAGTATACCCCCTCTGCAGAGCTTATTAAAACTATTCGAACAGTCGTGCCCACGGTCATGGGCGGATGTGAGGTGATTCCTAGCGTAGTTTTGTTTGACTACTGCCTTGTGAAATTTGCTGTTGTGGAATGGGTTTGATGTTTGGAAAATCTGCGGCTGATGGGATTAGCCAGGCCCGGGTGGCCGTTTGAAAGCTGTTGGCCGGGTGCCAATCTTGATCAATTCAAAAGACTGATACATTGCACATACTCCGACCGGACGAGACGCACTGTCTCATCCGTGTCGTTTGAGAAGCACTCACTTAGTTATTTCAGAAAAGAGTTCAAATAAAATCAATTGCAAAAACAACAGCCTTTCTTTGAAGCCTGCATTAAACACTTATTTCCCATGGCTTGCTGAGTACTCCCGTACTCACCCTTGCTCTATATAAATAATCCCCCCCCAGTTGCTGAAGAAGATGAAGCGGATCCCGCTGACGAGGAGTTCTTCCAGGAGCAAGCTGGCTACGATGAGTTTTAGGGTTTCGGCCTAGTTCCCAAGTCGCGCCTGTGATGTTTGGTCCAAGTCTTGGCTTCCGCTTCCCTTTTGTAATGCAGTTGCGAGCTCGGGATCTGTCTGCAGCCCAACATGACTGTACTCCTACTCTATAATAAAGAGACCTCTGTTGCTGTGATATTTTGTCTTCCTGTGATACCAGCACTGTTTCCTAGGACTGGTATCGATTAACAGGTTAATTTAGAGCGTCACGGGCTAGTTCCGCTCGGGACTAGTTCGGGGCGTGACAAGAGATGGTATCAGAGCACAGGCTTGGCCCTAGGGCGAAACCCGACGTTTAGGATGACCCTAAGGATACTAAGTTCAAAACTACTTGCGAAAAGCTAAGGCTTCTTTTGGTTTCTTTATTTTCAATAGTTTGTTGCTAAAATGGTTAGTGATCTTTTCTCCCTCTTTCAAAATTGTAGATGGCAGTGAACGCCAGCTTCAGTTCCCACGGTTTTGGTGAGGGTCACCACGTCGCTCAGCTTCGTGACCTCGCCCGCTTCCTTGGCTTCTCGTGTCCCGAGTACATGGGGTACTCCGTGGACGTGTTCCCCCTCGCTGTGAGCTCTCTGTGTACCTTTACCCTCGCGGAGGTATACACGGAGCTGGCCTTCGCCCACACCACTTCACTGTGGCTAGGCCCACCCTCCAGATCGCGTACCAGGACCTCTCCTGGACTGCGCTTCGTCGCTTGGCCCACGACTACAGCCACCGTCTCGGGGGCTCTGCCTTCCGGCAGCTCCCACGTCTTCCTTCTGGCTACGCAGATGCCAGGTACCCTTGTCCGTACAGCGAGTCTTAGCCAGTGCTGACTCGCATGGTTGAGCTTTCGGAGGCTCAGGCCACTCAGCACGACCTACTCCTTCAGGCTTACCGCTCCCTTGCCCGCCGCTACGCTACTCTGGAGGCCCGTCTGGCCGAGGAGGGTGTCACCTCAGTTGACACTGTCTCTTGGGACTCAGGCCGCCTCTGCCACGCCAGCCACCTGTCCTCCCACAGCTCCCGCGGCTCTGCTCGCACTCCTAGTGGCCCGCGCTCCCCCAGCTCGCGTGCGCCGTACTCACCAGTGTACTCCCCCTACCCACACCCAGTTAGCCCCTCCTACACCCCCGGACACACCCCAGTTGCTTCCTCCCGCCGTGGCGCACGCTTTATCCGCACTGTGCGGAAGCGTGTTGTTGGTTCTTCCACCGTGTTCCGCTTCGACTACCCAGCTCCCCCACCGCCAGCGGCCCGTGCTGCTGCCGGCCCTCGACAGGTTCCGCCGGTCCCTTCGCGTCAGCCGATCGACGTTTCTTCGACTGATGAGCCGACTACAGCAGGCAGCCAGGCAGGCGAGGAGTAGAGGAGGCAGTCTTCAGCAGCCGTCCGTGTGTTAGGCCCTTTTGTTCCACCGCCAACTCTTTTGGAGTCGTGGCGAGGTAGTGCGTGCGTGTGTTGACGTGGGTGTTGTTTGGTAGTCTGGTTCTCCTAGGTGGTGTGCGTACAGTCAAGCTCGGCGTAGCTCTGTGACTTGTCCACACCCGTTGTATCAGGTGTTTTTATGATTTGAGAAAAAAATCCAGTTTATGCCTAGTGCGTGCTATCTGAGTTGTTATTTACTTTGCTCCTTGCCCTTCTAAGTGCTTATCTGATTCTTACCTCGCCCTCTTCTAGGAGTTTAGATGCCTAGCCGCCCCCGCCGTGCTGCTCATGCACCAGCCCGCTTCAGTTTTGAGGAAGGTAGAGTTGAGCCAGAAGCAAATCATGAGTCAGCTAATGAGCAGTCTCACCACAGCATCCGTTCGCACCATACTGCTTCCCGCAATGCAGAAGTTGAGCAACCCCACCGCAGCAATCGCTCGCATCACACAGCTTCCCGTAATGCAGAAGTGGAACAATCTCACCGCTCTCACCGCACTGCCAGTCACAATTCTGGAGAAGAACGCATCCCTTCCCCACCTCATGTGGAAAACAACATGCAGCACTTAATGACAGTTCAGACACAAATCTTGCAAGGATTAGCCGCAGCCATAGCCGGCTTTCAGCATAATGCCCATGGAAATGGCCACCCTCACATGGGCAACAATAGATCCAAGCTGACAGACTTTCTGAGGTCTCGTCCGCCAGAGTTCTCTCAGACCGTCGAGCCCGTCGAGGCTGACGATTGGCTGAAAGATGTTGATAGAAAACTCAACTTAGTGCAGTGTACTCCTGTTGAGAAGATGCTCTACGCCTCTCACCAGCTAAGAGGACATGCTGCAGATTGGTGGGAGAATTACTGCAATGCACACCCTGAACCCACTAACATTGCTTGGGATGAGTTTGCTACGGCTTTCCGTGGAGCTCATGTGCCTGAAAGCACCATTGATACGAAGAAAGAGGAATTTAACAGGCTTAAGCAAGGCAACAACAGTGTCAATGAGTACCTAAGTCAGTTCAACAAGTTGGCTCGGTACGCCCCTAAGGAAGTGGACACAGACAAGAAGAAAATCAGGAAGTTCTTGAAGGGAATCGCAGTTGGAATGAGACTCCAGTTGCTTGCTCATGACTTCCCCACTTTTCAACATATGATCAACAAGGCACTTCTACTTGAGGATGCCAGAAAAGAGGCTACCGAAGAATACAAGAAACGCAAGTTTAACCATCAGGGGAATTCTTCCCGAGGCGCACCTCGCCCTCGCTATGGTCAACCCATGCAATATCACCAATCGGTCACTCAGGCTAACCGCCAGCCAGGCTACGCCCCTCGTCCTCAGATGAACCGTCCGGCACCTCAGCCACAGCAGCATGCCCCAAGTGGCAATACTGCGCCAAATAGTGTTACCTCTTTCAAGTCACCACTAGGACTATCAGCAGTTCAGTGTTTCCGGTGCAACCAGATGGGTCACTATGCCAGACAGTGCCCTCAGAATCCTACCAACACCAACTCAGGGCATGCTAATGGCAGCACTGCCAGAACTCCTACTCCAGCGGCAGCTCAGTCTCGTCCTAGCTCTCAGGCAAGTGGACAAGGTTCTCGTGCTTCCAACAACTTTGGTCGAGGCCGGGTGAACCACATTCAAGCTGAGACCGCTCAGGATGCTCCAGACGTTGTGATGGGTATGTTCTCTGTGAACTCCGTACCCGCAATAGTTTTGTTTGATTCAGGAGCTTCCCATTCTTTCATATCACAAGCTTTTGTGAAGAAATGGTTGGAAAACCCAAAATTTACGTGTACCAATGATAGTACATTCCCCTGGGAGGAATATAAGGGCAACCCAAATATGCCCGGAAGTTAACCTTAGAATTGAGGAAGTTGACTTCCTAGCCAAACCGATAGTCCTAGACTCGCAAAGCTTGGACATCATCCTAGGGATGGATTGGTTGGCTAAGCACAAAGGACAGATAGATTATGCCGAAAGGTCCATCACCTTGCAAGGACCTAGAGGAAAGCAAGTCTGCTTCACCACTAACACCCCTACCGCAAGTCGGTCTATCCTAACCTATTTACAAGTCACCTCCTTGGAGTCGGTGCCCATAGTCTGTGAATATCCCGACGTATTTCCCGAAGAATTAACAAGTATGCCACCAGACCGAGAGATTGAGTTCGCCATAGAACTGGCACCAGGCACCGCACCAATTGCAAAAAGACCCTACCAAATGGCAGCTAATGAGTTAGCAGAAGTCAAAAGACAAATCGAAGAATTGGAGAGTAAAGGTTATGTGCGACCTAGCTCATCCCCTTGGGGAGCCCCAGTGCTCCTGGTTAAGAAAAAGGATGGCTCTGAGAGAATGGTAATCGACTATAGAGCCCTGAATGAAGTAACTATAAAGAACAAGTACGCATTGCCACGGATTGACGATTTGTTCGATCAACTTAAAGGAGCAAGAGTTTTCTCTAAAATTGACTTGAGATCAGGTTACCACCAATTGAAAATTAGATCTGAAGATATCCCGAAGACCGCTTTCTCAACGCGTTATGGTCTATATGAGTTCACAGTGATGTCCTTCGGAATCACCAATGCTCCAGCATTCTTCATGAACTTAATGAACAAGATCTTCATGGAATACCTGGACCAGTTTGTCGTGGTATTCATCGATGACATCCTGATATACTCCAAGAATGAGGAAGAACATGCTGAACACCTGAGGCTGATAATGGGGAAGCTCAGGGATCATCAACTATTCGCTAAATTCTCGAAATGCGAATTCTGGTTGGACCGAGTAGCATTTCTTGGACACGTGATCTCCTTCAACGGTGTCGAAGTAGATCCCAGCAAGGTTGGAGCTGTACTTGCTTGGAACCCGCCCAAGAATGTGTCAGAGATCCACAGCTTCCTTGGCTTAGCTGGATATTATCGAAGATTTATTGAAGGATTCTCTAAGCTAGCCAGACCTATGACCGAGCTGTTAAAGAATGAAAAGAAATTTCAATGGTCTACAGCCTGTGAAGACAGCTTTCAAGAAATGAAGAAAAGGTTGACCACCGCCCCAGTTCTCACCTTGCCAGATATCCGAAAGGATTTCGAGATCTTCTGTGATGCATCAAGACAAGGCGTAGGATGTGTCCTAATGCAAGAACGAAAGGTTGTGGCCTATGCATCCAGGCAGCTCAGGCCTCATGAAGTCAACTATCCCACCCATGATCTCGAGTTGGCAGCCGTGGTTCATGCTCTTAAGATCTGGAGGCACTATTTAATCGGGAACAGATGTGAAGTATACACCGATCACAAAAGTCTTAAGTACATCTTCACCCAGACCGAGTTAAATATGAGGCAGAGAAGATGGTTGGAACTAATCAAGGATTACGATCTTGGAATTCATTACCATCCCGGTAAAGCTAATGTGGTCGCTGATGCGCTAAGTCGCAAGACCTACTACAATGTAGCTCAAATATGGCCAGACCAAGATCGCCTGTGCGGAGAATTGGAGAAGTTAAGGCTGACCGTGGTACAGTCAGGTGTCCCTGCCAGCTTGACCGTGCAGCCTACCCTAGAGTCGCAAATCCGGGAAGCTCAGAAAGATGATGAAGGGATAAAAGAATTAATAAAAAGAATACAGGAGAAGAAGGACACCGATTTCTCAAATAGACGATCAAGGCACAGTTTGGTGCGGTCCACACATCTGTGTACCGGCCAAGAAGGAGTTAAGAGATCCCATCCTAAAGGAAGCTCATGAGTCCGCCTACTCCATTCATCCAGGAAGTACGAAGATGTACCAGGATATCAAGGCATATTTCTGGTGGGCTGGAATGAAGCGAGATGTCGCAGAATACGTGGCGTTGTGTAACATTTGCCAAAGAGTCAAGGCAGAGAATCAGAGGCCAGCGGGTCTGCTGCAACCCCTACCGATTCCCGAGTGGAAATGGGAAGAGATCGGAATGGATTTCATCACCGGTTTGCCAAGAACCCCTAGCGGGTACGACTCCATCTGGGTAATCGTGGACCGACTCACGAAATCAGCTCATTTCGTGCCAGTGAAAACCACCTTTGATGGAAAGAAACTAGCAGAACTCTACATGACCCATGTCGTGTGTAGATTTGGCTGTCCCAAGAAGATTGTGTCAGACCGAGGCACTCAGTTCACCTCAAGGTTCTGGAAGCAGTTGCATGAAGCTCTCGGAACCGATCTAAATTTTAGTACAGCTTACCATCCGCAGACCGATGGTCAAACAGAAAGGGTAAACCAAATCCTAGAAGACATGCTACGTGCGTGTGCCCTGGATTTCGAAGGCACTTGGGCAAGCTGGCTACGATGAGTTTTAGGGTTTCGGCCTAGTTCCCAAGTCGCGCCTGTGATGTTTGGTCCAAGTCTTGGCTTCCGCTTCCCTTTTGTAATGCAGTTGTGAGCTCGGGATTTGTCCGCAGCCCAACATGACTGTACTCCTACTCTATAATAAAGAGACCTCTGTTGCTGTGATATTCTGTCTTCCTGTGATACCAATACTGTTTCCTAGGACTGGTATCGATTAACAGGTTAATTGGAACGTCACGGGCTAGTTCCGCTCGGGACTAGTTCGGGGCGTGACATGATTTGAGCAATGGTTGTATCAATGGTAGCCTTGGTCACATCACTGACCTCGCGGCAGTCGGATCTTGTCACCGGCCTTGGTCTAGTCGCCGCATCCGCCCACGCCCCCGCCTCCGTGTCCAACTCCGTCGGTCCAAGCAAGCTCCAGAATGGCTCTTTGAGGTCAGAGGTCACCACCTCCTTCGCCGATCCATCGCTTTACCCCCTTCCCCTTCAGATCCATCGCTGCCACCTCTCAGTGCCGCCAGATCTGGCCTATTTGAGGTCAGAAGCTGCGGTGGGGACTACAAAGTCGTTAGCAATTTTGATGAAGGTCTGATGATCCATTCGGCAGTGACATCGTTAACAATTTTGTGAAGTCCAACGATAGGGGAATTGATCCATTCTGTTTGTGAATGTGATTCTGTTTTGTGCGATTGTGAATGTGAATGTCATTTTGCTCTTTGGCTAGATGAATGTGATTGTGATGTTTTTTGTGATTCTGTTTTGTGCCTAAATGATTGTGAATGTGAATGATGAGTATTTTTGTGATTTATGAATGTCTAATGAAGGTCTGCGACTAGCTAGGCTCACATCATTATATTTCTTTTGCCCCATTTTTCAGGTCTGTGACGGGTTTCAATTAGGACCCGTTACAGATAAAGATCGCCACTAACGAGTCAAAATATTTACCCGTCACAGATGAATGTTACCTGTGACGGATTTAAGTTGCAGACCGTCAAAGGTAACTCTTACCTTTGACGGGTCTTTACTCGTCAGAGTTGACTCCGAGTCGTCAGTGACCACTAATCTCTGACCAGGGCCATATCCGTCAAAGGTGAGGGTTTGCGCCCATCACAGATAATGTGATCCAGTGTAATGGCCAGCCCTCCCTGCACGAGCCATTGCTCATGGAGTCGTCGATGCCTCTGCATTTGATGTGGAGGCACACCGTCGGCTTGATCACCCGTGGACCTACCGGCCCGTGAATACATTCTACTTATATTAATTTAAGATGTGCAACCATACTAGTATAATTAGTGCGGCACTTTGATTGACAGAGGTAATCTGCATTAGTAATAGTTTTGGCACTGTTTTCTACGTAGTAACTAATCGAGGAACACCGGTAGAGGAACTGCAGGGACCGACGATAGAGCATAGCATCCCTCATTGTTAGCACTGAAAATGGACTAGGTCCGGCCAATCTTCATTGACGGCTAGCCGCTCTCTTCCGTCGTCATTGTTTTGTGCTTAATTTCTCCCCTAAATCTAAGGTTGCCGGATCTGACCTCGATGGCCATGGTGACAGTAGGCTTGGGTGGGTCGGGTATATCGCTTATTAACGGCAACCTATGGCCAAAAGGATAGAGGTGTCCTTCATTTTCTATTTTCTTTCCATGAACCACTATTTGCCTTAAATAAAGTACTATAGATATCAATTTATTTCAGGCGCTCATACTCTTGGTCCCCGCCCGCGTCGCTCAAGGGTTGGGCGACACGGGCGTCGCCTCCCTCCCCAGCCGACCCATCATCTCCTCCCACCTCTACCTCATTGCCGCCCAAGCAAGCCACCAGAAAACCGTGCCTTTCTTCTCCTCCCTGAAAGTCTTGAGACTAGAGCCCGTGGCCCGATCCACGATGGGGCAGCCGCCGCGACATAGGGTGGAAAGCCGGTGGCGTAGTTTTAGAGAGGGCACCGGTGACCAGCGGCACGCGCGTAGGAGCCTGAGGGTGGCCTCCATGCAGGCGGAGAGGAGGTGTGACTAGATCTGGCGTCTCCTGCCAGATCTGGTCGGAGAACTGGCGACAATGACCACGATCGACGACATGTGAGGCCACGGGCGGTGGCACATGAGTAATGCACGTCCATGGCCGACGGAGCACGTCCAACGCGGCGTGAGGCCGTGGCCGGCAGTGTGAGGAGGAAGTCAACAATGGTCTACGTGAGAAGGAGGTTGGTGGTGGCCTCATGAGGAGGAGGCCGGCGAGGGTCGAGCATGGACGCCCTAGCTTGCGTGAGAAGGACCAAAGTGGCAGCGTGGGTCGCCTGCGGTGGTGGTTGGCCTCTAGTAGTGACCTCGACAGCTTATGACAGCAAACATGGAAGTAGTTAGGCAGTAGAGAGGTCTTCTTCTCTGTTGCCGGCTAAGCATCCTCTTCTCCATAGCGCTCCTCCCCTTTAGTCGTGGGGAGCTCCGGTAAAAGGGGAGGCACTGGCTTTTGCAACAAGCGGTGGCGGTGGCACTAGTTGATCCGAGCAACCCTGCGAGCCAGCTTGAGCTGCGGGGTGGTGACCTCGGCTTGCGCGCTAAAGGAATGTCGTGGTGGTCCGGTGACGGTCATTGTGCAGGATATTTGTGTGGGCTTTTGAACAGGAATTGCTAGTGAAAACCTTGATAAGCCTTGGCCCGACTTGACGACGACACCGACGCCATTAGGAGCCGTTCTCCTCCTTGTAGGTGTCGTTATGGCACTGACCCCTTTTTCCCCAACACCAACTGCGTGCAACAGTGGCCATTGGTGGACTCCTGCAATGGTGCAGAAGCTCTATAGGCTTAGGGTGTTTCTTGCTTTGCGGTGAGTGACCATCATTTTTCTTTGGTTGTTGTTGGGTAGAGTTGGAGCTGCTTTGTTGTTGGGGTGTAATGAAGCTTGGCAACGATTTTTGGCTAGCTGTGTGCAGGAAGTGGCTCCTTGGTAGCTTGGGCCAATGTCCTTTGTGGGTTGTCAAACTTGTTTGTTTGTTTTGGCGTTAGGGCATCTTCGCAGCGAAGTCGGAACTATTATGTCGCTTGTGGAAAGCTTGGTAACGATAACACATGTGAGCGGCTGTGTCACTACTATGGCAAGCTTGGTGCTAATGTCTCACGATGGGCTCCGTCGTGGTAGCTTAGGTTAGATTAGTTGGTGTGTTGTTGTAGTTGTGTTTTTCGCTTAGTTTCCCTAATTAACTGAGAAATGTAAGATATGGTCCCTTTTTAAAAAAAAATTGGGCACCATCTTTTTTATATAACTAGCAAATATGAGCATGCGTTGCACCGGGTGAATATCAAACAAATATGGATGGTTAAGATTGCTTGTGTACTTATAACACATGTGCACAAAAATATTGAATTTGGAAGCGTACAGATCAGAAAAATATGCAATTAATTAAAATACAAATCCATTGAAATATCTGGTATTTTTAAGTAGGTATGTGTATAATTAAATAAATTTAAAAGTAAAGCAAATGTGAGAAATAAAATAACATGGTTAAATTTAATGTTATTAAATTCTCCATGATTAGTTACGCTCTTTAGAATTTTATTGGAATTTTCAGAGCTTAATTGCTAATTTTAATAATACAAACATCATTTAACAATTATTTAATTGGAAAAAGAAACAAAATGCTTCATTTTAGGTTTGATTCGAAATAAACACATTCAACTTCTTCTCTTTTTCTTCTGCCTGATGGACCTAAAATAGGCTATTGGTGCATCTTTCTCACCCGGCCCGAGATGGGTGTTGAAGGCTAGACTTCTTTTCGGCCCTTGCCGGTCGGCCCACGGCCTTTTGCACATGTGCGGGCGCACTTCCCCTCCCCAGGCCGCAACCTGGGCTTGGGCCGGAAAAGTGGCCTTGCTCTCGATCCCTCTTGGGCCGATTTCGGCTCGACCGACGCCGGCCGTCCGATCTCTAGGGTTTCGATCAAACAGCCGGGCGTCGAGATCGGGGAAACAAAACCCCCTCCTTCTCCTCAGCCGCCAAAAACCCTAGCCCATTTCCTTCTCTCCCTTCTCTCTCTTCGCCGCCCTCCCCTCCGCGCCCCCGATGCTCCTGTGCCCAAGTGGAGGCGGCGGCGCCTCTCCCCCCGAGCCCAAGCGGCGGCGGTGGCACCCTCCCCCCGAGTGACGGCAGCGGCGGCGCCCTCCCCCAAGCAGCGGCGGCGGGGGCGGCGCCTCTCTCGCCGAGCCCAAGCGGCGGCGGTGGTGCCCTCCCCCACAAGCGGTGACGGCGGCTCCCCCACCACTGGCGGCGCGGCCACGTCCTCCCCCACCACCGGTAGCGCGGCGGCGTCCTCCCCCACCACCGGCGGCGGCCGGGGCAGCGGCGCCTGTGGAGGCGTCGGCGGCCCGCCGGCGTCCTAGCGGCGGCGGCACCCCTCCCCTCCGCCGGATCCAGCGGAAGGGGAGCTGCGGCGCCTGGTGTCCCTGTGATGGCGGCGGTTGCTCGACGGCAACCTCCCCTTTGATCTTTTTTTTTGGATATATTTGTGTGTATAGTGCTTCCTCCGATTTTATTTTATTTGTGTGATTGATTGAATTCTGATTGGGTATTTTTTTTAGGTGGGGGTGATGGAATTCTTACTGGGATTTGGGGGGAGGCAAGGGTGACGAAAAAATCACCGCACCTATCAGGCAACGAATGGAAAAATACGAATATTTATATTAGTTATAGAAATGTCGGCAACAACCTAACCATCGAAAAGAAATAAAGTACTATAAACCTCCCTAGGCTTGTAAAGACCTAAAAACTACTAGGCCACTTAGGCTGAGTTCGGCACTTCATGTTCACAAACCCACCTCTTTCGTTTTTCGTGCGTACACTTTTCAAATTACTAAACGGTGCGTTTTTTAAAAAAAAATTATATACGAAAGTTGCTTTAAAAAGTCATATTGATTCATTTTTGAAATAAATTAGCTAATATTAAATTAATTACGTGCTAATAGACCATTCCATTTTAGTGCAGGAGGGTTTAGTTCCAATCCTGCACTACCTAACACAGCCTTAATTGGTTTCTTCCATCCTTTGTGAGAGCAAGTTTAATAGTATAGCCCACTGCTATCTCCAAATCATCTATAAACAACGTAATAGTCAATTCATACAATAGTTGCTTGCTATATTATTAATATCTGGTCCCACCTGTCTATACACATTACGTCTTGAAGTTCGTGCTGCAGCGGGCTACAGATCATACACATTACATCTTGGAGTCCGTACTGCAACTGGCTACAGATCTATAGCCCGCTGCTTTTCTCTCTTTTTAAAATGGTAAAATTGGTTATATAATATCGAAAGTATATTTATAGTTGGTTTGTACATGCTTTGAGCAGCTCGAACTCGATATGGATCATTGAGACCAGTCGTCATGTTGGGACATTGTAAATGCCCTCGCACTATACTGGAGAATCTAGAACGGACGGTAGGGCCTTCCTCGCACTGACGCACGAACCGACAAAGGTGTGGTTTTATTCTGGTTATCAGGTGTTACCACCACGTCAAGATGACTGGACGGATGAGATGGCCCCGCCACCACCGCCTGCGGCCCAAGTCGTCCGTCCGTTCCGCCCGCGTTTTCTCAAGTTTCCCCCCCTCCTTTCCACATTTATCTCACCCAGACCAGACGTGCCGTGCTTCTCGTCTCGCATTCAATGCCCCTAACCCCACTCCGCTGCCTATTGTCAACGCCCACGCATCACTTATACACGCGCACCATCCATCTCTTTCCCATTGTCCCCGTCCGTATACTAGAGGTACTTGTTCTTTTCCTTCTTCGCGAAGCAGGGATGAAGCTGGTGTGGTGCCCGGAGATGGCGTCCAAGGCGTACATCGACGGCGTCAGGGCGCTGGCCGGCCACGACCTGGCCGGCGCCGCGGCGGACGTGGCGGAGCTCGTGTCGGCCATGGCCGGCGGCTGGAACGCGCGGCTCATCGTCGAGGCGCCGGACTCCGCGGCTCCGGCGGCAGCCGCCACGAGCCTCGCGCTGGCCGCAGCCGCGCGGCGCACGGGCGGGCGCTACGCCCTCGTGCTGCCGGACCGGGATGCTGCGGCGGCCTCGGCGGCGGAAACGGCCGAAGTCGTTGTCGGGGAGGCGGACGAGGCGATGGCGGGGCTACACGGCGTGGACCTCCTGGTGGTCGACGCGCGGAGGAGGGACGCGGCGGCGGTGCTCAGGGCAGCCAGGCCCGGGGCCAGAGGTATGGTGGTGGTGCGCCACGGCGACGGGAGGCAGCGCGGCGCCAAGGACCTGGCGGCGTCCATGGCGGCGGGGACGCGGGTCGTGCGCTCCGTCTACCTGCCGATCGGCAAGGGCGTCGAGGTCCTGCACGTCGGCGTCGGCAAGGGGCCCAGCCTGCAGAACCACCGTGACCGCCGGAGCACCAGCCGGTGGATCCGCCACGTCGACCACGACACCGGCGAGGAGCACGTCTTCCGGCGGCAGTGATCAGTCGTCGTCTGTTATTCCGTCCAGGTGAATTAAATCGGATGTACCACGGGGAGGGTAGTTAATTAGGTGTAGCGTGTGTTGTCCAGATTCGTTGAATCTGCCCGTTAATACCATGATGATGTATAATCATCGGATGGGTGGAAAGTGTGACGAATCACGAACAATGTAAATACCTCAAACTTGTAGCTCCTCATATCTCTTCCTTCTACCTACTGTGAAAGCTTTCTTTTGAGTTGATCTGCTAGTTCATTCTTTAATTTCCTTTTTCTTTTTTTTTTTGCTGTGCAGAGTGCCTTTGATAATTAACTCAGAAAAAAATATGTTCAATAGATATTCATTATCTATAGGAAAAATATGTAGTGAAAACTGAAAACCACATATATAGCGAAAACATGTAAACAACCGTTGGATATAAAAATAGACCATTGCTCTTGTTACCTAGAGTAACATTTTTTTAGTTAATTGCTCTTAAAGCCACGTATTATTACCAAAGTTTCACTTTGTTCTAGGCTATTGATGTTTTTACTTTTGATCGGGATTTCTTACCTTCTATTACACATTGGATCATTATTGTATTCCTTGCCTTTAATATACTTTCCTGCCACTCACTCCTTGATTTCCTTAGCTCACCAGCAACTAAACGCATACATCAATACTCTATCCTGATCATCTAGTACCTTGATTTTCTTTTTGGCTCTTTTTTCCCACCAAAATCATGTGAGCCGAGAAAAATCAGTTGATTGTGAGCTCACAACAAAAGTTGCTGCAGCGAGCAGCCCTGTGGCTTGATTTTGTGATTTGAGATCAGGAACGGATCCGAGTGAAGGAATCGTAGTCATGTGATTATTTGGGTTAATCCATGCCAACATCTCAATGGAAAAAATACAAGCACCTTGATTTTCTTTTTAGCTCATTTGTTATAAAATCGGCTTGAAATCATCATCAGAAACCAAACACGGAAAAAACGATATAAGAGATCCAAACACGATGACGATACCGAGGCATAATATTTATTAACGAAGTTCAGCCGAAACCTACATCTCTAGGACACTGATTATGGGTGCTCATCCCCGATCCAACATATTACAATGTATCAAAGTTACAATGACCCTCGGCCGGATGCCGCCGGCAGTCACTACCTCTCACCTATGCTAAGTCGTCATATGTGATTACAATATGTACATCCCTCTATTTAAGAGAGGGCCTAGGATAGAGTCCGACTCTTACTCTATTCTTATACCATATAACTCCAAGTCTTAAATTGTAGCTAACTACGTATACATATTCGACACACAAACTCTATCAAACTCCACCTTGGTGAATATGCCACGCCAATCTGAATTCATTATTTACACGAACTTCTGTGCATTCAGAATTGAGTTTATTCCTTTTTTTTCCCATAAACAAGAGACTCCGTAATCCCTGTAACATCTTCCTCTTGACTCTACCTGCAACAGTACTCCACCTTCTCTCTTATGATAATAATTGTCTTACCAAGCGAAATTGGATCCTTCCTAGCTGTCAATCCATAGATTCTCTAAAGACCATGTTCATCTAAATTTTATGTCTTAAATTTGCCTTGATCTAACCAAATAACCGATGTAATCACCACATAGATAAAATTCAACTCACCATATATGAAGAGAACACTTTCTTCCTTATCGTCATATGGACTGAGCTAACAAATCCAACATTCACACTTCTCGTATCCCACTACTACAAAAATGATTTTCTTGGACGAACCCATCGTTAGATTCCAAACGGTCAATAACTGACCGCGTATGGAAAAATCGTCCTCCCATTCTTGCTTGCGGATCCTTAAGAGGTCCGCACGCAAAAATAAGACTATTTTTACGTGCGAACCCTTAATAGGCCCGCATGTGAAAATCCTCTCCCTAGATTTTGAAAAAAAAACTTCTCTAAAATGATCCAATTGTTTTAAAAATTGCCTCCACAACCTACTAATCAGTTGGACAAAAAGGATTGTTCCATGCCATGTAAGCAATACAAAAATATATTCATAAACATTGAATCATTCCATACATTCATCGCATCATTCATTCCTCGTGATATCATAGCATACATTCATGCCATTTTTTAAAAAAATTATTGCTATACATGCCATCAAGCAACCTGCTTATCTTTAAATTAGTAACCTTCGTGCTTGCTGTCCAGAATTTTTAAACTTTTGTAAATGTGGGTTCAACTAAGATTGATCATTGGCCATTTGATCATTGGCCATATATAGATCCCAAATATATATACCATAATGTATCTTGTTAGAACCAACTTCTCTAGTTCCACTTTTTGGTCATCTACCAAAGCCTTCGTAAACCACAACTGACTAAAACCTGCCACCCATCTACTAAATAGAAGTCAAGTCTATAATACAACTTAAGAAAGTTACTACCACTCGTCAATCCTCAAGATATAGTCATGACTTAAGCTAACCTCACCCACAGGAGATTAGGTAGAACCTTTTGTTAGAGATATAATGTGGTATGTTTGAAAGAGGCTTAGGAAAAATAATTAAATCAGATACTATTGTGTTATCAGAAAGCATCATGCAAGTAAAACTTTTAGTAGGTCTTTCGATCATCAGTCAAGGTTAGGATTATAATCCATTCATAACTTTAACAAAAATTAAACGGAGTTCGACAGTAAGAACCACACTAAGAAGAGTAGGATTCTTAGGAAGCCAACACATTGATCAACGTAACCACTACAACCCTACCCAAATCTCGGGGACGAGATTTATTTAAGGAGGATAGGTTGTAACATACCCGAATTTCAGGATGAAGAAATTTTCGTCAAAATTAGTTGAAAGGAAAGTTCTTCAATTTTGTGAACCAAAAATTTCCATTTTAAAACCTAGGGGAAGTTGACCTAACTCATGTAACTAAATAAAATTTGAGAGCAAATTAAAACTTTTTCGGACCATTCGACGCGTACGTCGTGCACGCGCGCCGCCTGCCCGGCCCGGCCCGGCCCGGCCCGGCGAGCGAGCGCGCGCGTGTGTTTCCCCTCTTCTCTCCACCACACATGCTTCAAGCGACTAGGAGGGCATCCTCCCTTTTAAGGAGGTCCCCCTCTCCTAGAATAAGCAAGGTGGTACTAAACTCCACATGCATGCCATCCCATGAGGTGGGCTTTTGTGATTTTCCAAAGAATTAATCTTCGAGTGGGCTAAGGCCCATTCATTAATTCCAACAATCCCCCACCAAATCTCAAAATCCCACTGAGATTTGCCTTTTCCAATGTACTGTTTATATACCAGCGGTTCGATGGAGACCAATTAAGGTTGAACATCCACCTAGAACTCCAAGCTACACTTACTCACAACTTGAACAATGGACTACGCCTTGAATTGCAAGTCTTGTGCAAGCAAGTTTCACTCAAAGTCTTATCTAGTACTAGACCGTCTGTAGACTACCCCTCGGGTGGAGCGTATAAGTCATACTCCTAGGTCTTTAGTAAGCTTCCTAGAAGATTCACCCAAAATCTTCATAGACTGCGACCAACAGTCAAGCTCACAAAGGTGAGTTCTTTCAAGAATGCTCTGCAGGACAACATCTTTGCTAATTAAAGCCAACAGAACTCATTAAGGCATAGCCAACCTGCCTTGCAGCTCATGAGAGTATATGCATCTTTACTTGGAGAGGGTATATATATTGGTACTCTCCTCTAGTTTATTAATGGTTTGTTCTTCCCAGGATCTAATTCACGGGATCTCCGATCACATAGACTGGGTTACCACCATAGTATAACTCACATGGGTCTCAAACCCATCTCCTTCGATGCATTGTCTATCACATTTCGTGATAGTCCCTTCGTGAAGGGATCTGCCAGGTTTCTCGCTGTTTGGATGTAATCCAACGTTATAAGTCCGGAGTTTCTTAATTTCCTGACAGACTTCAATCGTCTTTTCACATGTCTAGAAGATTTCATATTATCCTTAGAACTATTCACTTTGACAATTATCGTTTGATTGTCACAGTTCATAAGGATAGCCGGCACCGGTTTTTCAACAACAGGCAGATCCATTAATAGATCACGCAGCCATTCTGCCTCAACAGTAGCAGTATCCAGTGCCGTTAGCTCTGCTTCCATGGTTGACCTCGTCAAAATTGTCTGTTTGCAAGACCTCCATGAAACAGCACCACCACCCAGTGTGAAAACATATCCACTAGTGGCTTTGATCTCATCCACATCAGAGATCCAGTTAGAATCACTATAACCCTCCAGTACCGCAGGATACCCAGTATAGTGAAGCCCCAATTCCACAGTACCTTTCAGATAGCGCATTACTCGCTCAAGCGCACGCCAGTGATCATCTCCCGGATTAGAGGTAAATCGGCTCAACTTGCTCACAGCAAAGGATATATCAGGCCTAGTTGCACTAGCCAGGTACATCAACGAGCCAATGATTTGGGAGTATTCCAGTTGATTCCTAGCAATTCTCTTGTTCTTGCGAAGCAACAATCTAGGATCATAAGGTGTTGGAGAAGGCTTACTATCAATGTAGCCAAAGCGATTCAAGATCTTCTCCATATAATGGGACTGCAAGAGTGTAATCCCATTCTCACCTCTAATTAGCTTAATGTTTAAGATAACATCAGCTACTCCCAAATCTTTCATATCAAAATTTTGAGACAAGAATGATTTAACCTCATTTATCACCTCAAGGTTTGTCCCAAATATCAGTATGTCGTCAACATACAAGCACAAAATAACTCCCTCACCCCCACCATGGCGATAGTACACACATTTATCTGCCTCATTGACTCCAAAGCCTGCAGATGTCAATGTTTTGTCAAATTTCTCATGCCATTGCTTAGGAGCTTGTTTCAGACCATACAAAGACTTCAACAATTTGCACACTTTGCCTTCTTGACCTTCAACTACAAACCCATCAGGTTGATCCATATAGATCTCCTCATCCAGCTCTCCATTAAGAAAAGCTGTCTTAACGTCCATTTGATGAACGAGAAGACCATGTGAGGCTGCTAGGGAAAGTAGCACACGAATTGTGGTCAATCTAGCAACAGGTGAGTAAGTGTCAAAGAAATCTTCGCCTTCTTTCTGAGTATAGCCCTTAGCAACAAGCCGAGCCTTGTACTTTTCAATAGTACCGTCAGGCCTAAGCTTCTTCTTGAACACCCACTTGCACCCCACAGGTTTACACCCATAGGGTCGCTCTGTCACCTCCCAAGTCCCGTTAGCGATAATGGAATCCATTTCACTACGGACAGCCTCCTTCCAGTAGTCTGCATCAGGAGATGCATATGCTTCTGAAATTGACTTAGGAGTGTCATCCACGAGGTACACAGTGAAATCATCACCAAAAGACTTAGCCGTCCTTTGTCTCTTACTCCTTCGAGGAGCTTCACTGACATCCTCCTCAGAGACAAGTTCATGTGTATATTCAGTTTGTTCTGGTGGTGTGATTGAACTGGGAATTATTTCAGAGGGTTGGTTCGAACCACTATGTGTATCCTTCATTGGGAAAAAGCTCTCAAAGAAGGTAGCATCACGAGACTCCATAATTGTACCAACATGCATGTCCGGTACCTCGGATTTAACTATTAAAAATCTATAGGCAATGCTATGATGAGCATATCCCAGAAAAACACAGTCCACAGTCTTAGGTCCAAGTTTGCGCTTCTTCGTTATTGGTACATTGACTTTCACCAAGCACCCCCATGTGCGCAAATAAGAAAGTGATGGTTTTCTACCAATCCATATCTCATATGGTGTTTTGTCCTTATTTCTGTTAGGAACTCTGTTTAACACATGATTTGAGGTCAACAATGCCTCCCCCCACCATGCCTTAGGCAGTCCCGCAGTGTCCAACATGGCATTCACCAAGTCAGTCAGTGTGCGGTTCTTCCTTTCAGCAATCCCATTAGACTCGGGAGAATAGGGAGGCGTCCTCTCATGTATGATGCCATGTTCCTCACAGAATAAGTCAAACTCGTTCGAGAAAAACTCTCCACCACGATCAGACCTAAGCCTTTTTATCTTTCTGTCAAGTTGATTTTCAACTTCTGCCTTATAAATTTTAAAATAGTCTAGAGCCTCGTCTTTCGTTTTCAACAAGTACACATAGCAAAATCTAGTAGCATCATCAATCAATGTCATGAAATATCGTTTTCCACCCTTCGTCAACACCCCATTCATTTCACAAAGATCTGAATGTAGGAGTTCTAGTGGTGCCAAGTTTCTCTCCTCGGCAGCCTTGTGAGGCTTGCGAGGTTGCTTCGATTGCACACAACTATGGCACTTAGAACCTTTGACAATGGAAAACTTAGGAATTAAACACATGCTGGAAAGCCGAGACATCAAGCCAAAATTAATATGACATAAACGTGAATGCCAAACATTAGCCTCATCATCCACACTGCCACAAGTATGGTTCACAGACTTATTGCAGAAATCAGAAAGGGAAAAGCGGAACAGGCCTCCGCACTCATAACCTTTACCAATAAAATATCCATGTTTAGACACGACTACTTTATTAGACTCAAAAACCAACTTAAATCCGTCTCTAGTCAGACGGGAGCCACTAATAAGATTCCTGTCGATAGAAGGGACATGCTGCACGTTCTTCAGCTGTACGATCTTTCCCGAAGTAAACTTCAGATCTACCGTGCCAACACCATGAACAGAAGCATGTGACCCATTCCCCATTAGGACGGTGGAACCCCGTGCGACCTGATAAGAAGAAAACAATGAGATGTCAGCACAAACATGTACATTGGCCCCAGTATCAACCCACCAATTAGTAGATTGATTAACTGAAAAAACAGTAGGTAAATTACCATACCCGCTTCCATCTCCAGTGTTGCCAATGGTCACATTAGCAGACTTAGAAGTCTGCTCTGCAGGTGCCTTCATCCCCTTGCGCTGTGGACACTTCCTAGCTAGATGACCAACTTGGCCACACACAAAGCAAGTCCTCTCATCCTGATTAGGATTGTTGTTGTTCTTCTTCTGCTTCTTGAAGTTGGTGGTCTGCTGAGCTTTGTATTTCCCCTTGCTCTTGTTCTGGGCCTTGTGCACAACATTGGCACTGGACTGCCCACCATCGCCCTTAGACGCGGCATCTTTTTCCCGAGCTTTCTCCTCAACATCAAGAGACGCAATCAACCCCTCAACGGAGTATTCCTGTCTCTTGTGTTTGAGTGCAGTACCGAAACTCCTCCAAGATGGAGGTAGTTTTGCAATAATGCACCCGGCCACAAATTTGTCGGGTAAGACACACTTAAGGAGTTCGAGTTCCTTAGCCATGGTTTGTATCTCATGAGCCTGTTCGACTACAGAATGGTTGTCAGCCATTTTGTAGTCATGAAACTGCTCCATGATATACAGATCATTGCTAGCATCAGTAGCACCGAATTTAGTATTCAGTGCATCCCACAACTCCTTAGCGTCGATCATATGCATATACACCTCGACCAGACGATCGCCAAGAACGCTAAGAATGCATCCCACAAAGAGAGTAGTGGCTTCCTCGAATTGCTTCTGCTGTTCAGCAGTAAGAACTCCTTCAGGTTTGCCAGTACTCACCCAGAAGCATTTCATAGCTGTCAGCCACAGAGTGACCCTGATCTGCCATCTCTTAAAATGCACACCGGTGAATTTATCCGGCCTCAGTGCATCGGCAAAACCAGCCATAGTAAAATCACAGTGCCTATAATAAGTTTTTTGGATTGTTGAGATTATAGATATATAATGATTTAATCTATTCCATAAATAAATCATGACATTACAGATGAAAACTAGCATGAACGCATCATTAGATCTACACATGTAAACTACACAGTATAACATGAACAGATCAAATATGCGCAACATATTGAACACGTACCGAGGTGACGGAAAGACCGGCTGCTTGGTCGAAACTTTTCGCAAGTGTCTACGAAGGCACGAAACACGCGAGCGAAGAGGAAGGCGAGCCGTCGCGAACGAACAGGGAGCAGTCGCGCGAAGCGCTTCCCAAAAACCTTATTGCCGCCTTCTCCCGGTGCAGAACGTCGAAGGCAGAGGTTCCGGAGACCTGCTCTCCCGATCGCCGGTGCACGCCGGCGAGCGGGATAGAGTAGTCTACGAGCGACGGCGCAGTACAGAGTAGGAAGCAAACCCAAGATTGATTTTTTTGTATGTCGCTTGATCAGGGCGCCCGCACGATCTCTACTGCGCGTAACCGAACCGGATAAGTCGCGCGTAACTTATCCGGACTCCACGCCGTTTGCACGCACCGGATCTTTCGGAACGTTTCCAAAACAAAAACGAATCCGAATTTGCAACAAAACAAAACTGCAAAAGGAGGCTGCATCTGCGCAAGGGTGTGGAGCCAATTTTTCGGACCATTCGACGCGTACGTCGTGCACGCGCGCCGCCGGCCTGGCCCGGCGAGGCGAGCGAGCGCGCGTGTGTTTTCCCTCTTCTCTCCACCACACATGCTTCAAGCGACTAGGAGGGCATCCTCCCTTTTAAGGAGGTCCCCCTCTCCTAGAATAAGCAAGGTGGTACTAAACTCCACATGCATGCCATCCCATGAGGTGGGCTTTTGTGATTTTCCAAAGAATTAATCTTCGAGTGGCTAAGGCCCATTCATTAATTCCAACATTTTATAGCCCCATTACAGGTTCTTACTACTAGGGTTTAGATTATACAGGGGAATTTACATGATTACCCTTATGAAAGGGACATTTACAAGGGTACATGATGATATAGGGGCTCATGGGCCCTTGATGGGCCATCTGGCGATCGCCGGCCCTATTGCCCCTAGGCTTGATGGGCCGGAAAGGCTTCTTCGGCCCTCGCGGGGGCGAACTTGCCAAGGCGAAGTCGTCTTCCTTCGGCAGATAGTCTTCGCCTTGCACCCTTCGCCTGAGACGCCTCTGGCCTGGCAAGGCACTCGCACGACTCTTCGCCTCACGCCATTCTTGCTCCATAGTCTTCGCCATGGGTTTCGGCAGATTTGGTCGAAGGGCCTCATGCCATCCGCCAACAAGCCCCTCACGGGCAAGGGTGAGATTGGAGCTTCGGCCGAGACCGTGCAAACCATGTGGTATGGTATGCGGCGCCCCCTTTCGACCGATGCTCCTGCCGAAACCTACATTATTCTTGCGAATGAAGTTTGTTATTTGTGCGGCTGGTATTATTTTGCCGTGCTTCTTCTCCTGCGTTTGGTTGCATATTCATATATATATTATACACATTTTTTTATATATTTTCTTTTCTCGGGCCGAAAGGAACAGTATTGGGCTTTCCCTTCGTGGGCTTTTTACTGTGCCGCTCGGACGGTGGGAAGTTACCGTTTTGCCTACCCTTGCGACACGTGGCGCTTTATTACTGGTGGGTAGGCGAACGGTCGCCCGGGTGAGCTATATATTCCTACCGACCTTTTCTTTTCACCACCACACTTGCCATTTTACCGCGTGCGCTCTCTTCCTCCGTTTCTTTCTTCCACAGCATCTCTCGACCCCTCAAGCGTTTCGCCCATTCTCTTTCTTCGCCACCGCAAATGCACCGTTCGCCATGGACCCTCGCAAGCCAAACCCTGCTTCGGCGAAAGGGCCGGATCCCGGCCGAGTCGATGACGACAACATCGCCTTTCTGGGGGTCTCTCTTGTGGACGACGTCGAGCTGGCGAAGCTGGTCCGCTCTGGGGTGTTGGTCGAGGGGCAGGCTTTCGCCCCAGGGAAATCCGTGGTGCCGAAACCTATCGACAATCGGACGGTGGTATTCACCGTCTTTTTTGAGGCAGGGCTATGGTTCACCTGCAACATGTTGTTGCCGGAGATCCTTCGCCTCTTCCAGGTGGAACTTCCACAGCTGAGCCCGTCGGCGCTTGTTCGGGTCGCTATCTTTGACTGGGCGTGCCGGACTTCCGGGTTTGAGCCTAACGCCGAGCTCTTCAGCGCCATATTTTTCGCCACCGTGAACTTGAAGACGGTGATTATCCCGGCTGGAACGAAGAAGACAGTGTTCGGGAGCGTGAACTTTAATGTTCGTCCCGAGCGGTCCGATCTCTGGCCGGTGAACGCTGCCATGTCGAAGTGGGACCGCCATTGGATGGCTAGGTGGTTCTATCACACCATCCCCTTCGAGGCTGGCACTGACTTGGCGAAAGCCCTCCGTTGCCGGCGTGGACGGCGCTATGGAGGCGCGGTTCGTTCTGCTGCGAAAGGTTTGCTCCCGCCTTAGCTGCCATGACTTGGTGGAGGAATTCTGTATGCTTCGCATCTTTCCCCTCTCCCAGTCATGGCAAGTCACAGTTGATCAAGGCGAAGAGGTTGACGGTTTGCCGAACCTGGTTCTTCCTGAGGGTACGGACAGTAAGATTGTTCTCTTGCTATACACTGCTGTGCTTTATTATCTTGCCTTGTCTGACTGTTAACATAGCTACACACTTTACTTTTGCAGCGTTGACCCTCGACCAGGCTGAAAATGAGGCCCGCAGGATGATCGGCGACGTGCCGGTCGTCGAGTATAGCCAGTTGCTAACACGACAAGCGGCTGGGCGGGCGAACCGGGTTTACAACGGCGAATTGCCTCCTCGGGCAAACCCCCACAAAGCTGACGACGATGCAGGGGCTTCGCGAAAGCGAATGCGCGGACAAGTGAAGCTTGCCCCTAGGAAGCGAAGGGTTCCTGCTTCGCCGGACTCCGACGCCGACGACGAGGATGATGCCGAAGAACGCGACGGCGAGGAGGAAGGAGAGGAGAAAGAGGAGGCCATGGCCGATAAGGCCGCGAACGAGGCGATCGAAGACCGCGTCGACACCCCCGACTACACTCCTACCCCAAGTCCCGGTCACAACGAGACCGGGGTGGAGTCGAACAGCTCCCCCCTTCGACGGAAGGATTTGGAAGGGGCGAAGGCCCTAGTTGCATTCTCCTCGGGCAAGGCGGCGAAGGGAGGTCCGGTGCAGAAGATCTCTAAAAAGAAAGGACTCGTCGACATCGCCCACGTTTTCAGCGACGACGAATCTTCTAACGGGACTCCAACTTCGCCTGCTGGCCGCAGTTTAGACCTTTCGACTGCTCCCCTCACTCCACTCGGCGTTGCTGGGGCAGGCGGTAACGTCGCCGCCGGGGCTTCAGCCTCCGCCGAACGAATTGTGTCGGCTGCGGCGAGGGTTTTCGGGAGCCCTCTGCGTGAGCCAGCTATTTCGCCGCTAGTCAAGGCGAAGGGGAAGTGTGCGGCCGCCGAAGCATCTGCCTCTGAGTATTCCCTTGCGGCGCCCCACTTCGCCCCTGGTGATTTCGAGACTCGGGCGGACCTTATTCCCTTTGTGGAGGGAGTGAGCAACCTTGTCTTGCCCGCCGGCACCCCGAGCTTGTTCACCGAACTTAATGAGTTCGACGAGGGGTGTTCCGCCATTAAAAGCCTGGCAGTTCGGGTATGCCTTTTCTTCCTTCTTCGTTTTCCTCTTCGTCCCCCCCTTTTTTTTTACGTCTGACAATTAACCTTTTGTTCTTTTGGCCCGCTCCTATCTTTCATCTAGATTCTTGCGGCACTGTTCGACGGAGCGAACCGTACGGGCCCGTTTTGACGGTTTTAAGAGCCATCTTCGGGCCAAGGACGACGAAATAAGCCGCAAGAACTTGGAGGTGGAGGCCCTGGCCAACACCCTCAAGGAGGCGAAAACTGAAGTCAAACGCCTTCAGTCTGAGCTAGATAAGGGGAAAGAGGCCAGGGCCGAGGTTGATCGCCTCAAGGCCGAACTGGAGAAGGAGAAGGCCCATTCGGCGGTGCTGATTGACTACTACAACCTTACTGAGCCGAAGATGGAGGCTCTTCGCCTGAAGGCTAGTAGGGCCGAAGCGAGCGCCGCGGAGGAGTCGCAGCGGTTTTCACAGGAGATGGCGAAGACCACCGAATCCGCGAGAACGGCTTGCCAAACGCTCCGCCTCACCCTTACCGACATGGGCGCGAAAGTGCGGGGGGTCCCTGCCGAGGATGCATCAGCCTTCGACTTCTCCGAGTGGACCCAGCAGGCTGACGGATCGGTTTCGGACTGCGCCACCGCGTACGGCGATTGCTGCGCGCGTGTATCGGCGGCCTTCACCTTAGGCCTTTTGCAACAGTTCGGCTGCGAGCACGTCGCCGAGTTCCCTACCTATGCGAAGGGGGACTAGGAGATTAGTGCGCAGAACATCTCGCCTGCTCTTCGCGCGTGGCGAAAACAGTTTTGGCAGAAAGATGGCTGGTCCGCTGCCAAAGTGCGCCTTCTGGAGCAACTAGCGAAGGCGGAGGCGGCAGATCGGGGCGAAGGAGAGGGCGCGGCAGGCGAAGAGGTTGGAGGCGATGCCCAGGATCACCCAGAGGTGTGAGGCCCTCCGCCCTTTCCTTAGATTTTTGTAGTTTTCCTCCCTCTTTTGTGTTTGCCTGGAGAGGCGAATGATGTACATTCGTCAGGCTGTCGCCAAACCTTAAAAAAGGCTTTTTTTGTACATTTGGAATATATGACACAATCTTAATTACTTTTTGATGATCGAAGTCTTTAGCATATTTGTTATTTCGCTCATCTCGTATTATGCCATACCTCCCCCTTCTTACGTCTATTCTTACTATGTAAGCTGTGTTTTGCTTTTTCTGCACTGTCCATCAGGGGGTTCACCGAAAGTCGTGCATCCGGCCCCCTTCCGGGAGCTGGCGAAGTCAAAATGAGAAATTTGTGGCAGTGAAGGGTCTGCCGAAGGTGCGATGTCCATTTCGGCCTGTTTATCGTGAAATGGAGATAAACGGTCGCAACTATAAGGTTTTCAAGGTTGCCGACTGGCTGCGGGTGCACCCCGGGCGAACCTTAGAAGATTACGATCTTGTTCATTCTAGACGTTTGCAGGATATGGCTCGCTTTTGGCGAAACCATCAGAAGACTGAATGTCAGGAAACGATCTTTCAGCGTCGTTATAGTTTAGTATGTGCTTCACCCCCTACTCCTCTTAAGGTTGTGTACGATATTAGTAGTGATGACGAACCTAGTTCGCCTGATCATTCCTTAGGGAGGGATAGTGATTATGGGGACGAACATGTAATTTACTTGTAAGGTGAATTGTATCGTGTTGTGAAACTTCTATTCTTCGATTATTTTTTTCAAAGTTAATAAAGACGTGTTTTATTTCCTTTTCGCTATTGTTTGCATCGTCACATTTTGTGCTTTTGTTAGGTCAGAACATGCCGGCCCCTTTGCATATATGAGCGAAATAGGTGTACTGACTTTTCAGCTTTTCGTCGTTCGTTTTCGATCTGTAGCGTTCTGTGCCGAAAGAAACGCTTTTGCTTTTATGCTGATCGGACGTAACGTCGTTCGGCCATTTAATTTCCGAGACAAGCTGTTGCGGTTTCAACGTTCGGCGAGCGATGCTTCGGCCGATTCGTTTCGCCCCCCTGGCCTTTTTCGCTGATCGAGCATTTGCCTTGGGATTTTTCCACAAATTATCAATCACACGAAAAAAATAAAAAGAAGGCGGAGGACACAGAGATTTTATACTGGTTCGGGCCTCCATGGTGGATAATAGCCCTACATCCAGTTTTTTCTTCTTTTTTCTCTCTTTCTTCTTTTTTTTTTCTTGCCGAAAGGCTTTCATAGTGCTGAAGGGCTTACATAGTGCCGAAGGGCTTACATGACAGTATGTACATTTTTACAAGTTGGTGATTTGGGTGCCACCCTTTCTAGACATAGAAGCGCTTGAGAGAGGCGGCATTCCAGGAATGGTCGAACTCCTCGCCTTCGAGTGTCGCTAGGCGAAAAGATCCCGTCCTGGACTTGTGTTTGATGAGGTATTGTCCTTCCCACTTTGATTCAAGCTTGCCAACCGCTACTGGTTCACCTTCTTCCTTAGGACGAGATGACCAGGCATCAGCTCCGTGGGTCGAACTTTTTTGTTGTAAGTTGCCGAAGTGCTTGTGGCGTACTTGTGTATGTGCTCGAGCGCTTCGACTCTTACTCCTTCCAAGAGTTCGAGCGATACTTCGCGTCCCTCTTCACCCCCAGAGAACATCACCCTTGGTGAGTTAGCCCCTAGCTTTGCTGGGGTCATTGCCTCATCGCCATAAAGAAGCATAAACGGGCTAAACTTGGTTGGTCTTGTGGGGGTCGTCCGAAGGGCCCAGAGAACCGATAGCAATTCCTCTGGCCATTTGCCTTTCGCTGCCCCCTCGAGTCTTTTCTTTAGTGCTTCTAGGATCTTGCCATTTGTACGTTCAGCCGCCCCATTTGACTGCGGGTGTGCGACCAACGCGAACCTGATTTCCAGGTTAAGCCCTTCGCACATTTCTCTGAACTTATCAGAGTCAAACTGCTTGCCGTTGTCAGTAATGAACTCTTTTGGCACTTCGAAACGGCAAACAATGTTTTTCCATACAAACTTCTGTACTGCTGCCGAAGTTATTGCCCCAAGGGGTTCGGCTTCAATCCATCGAGAGAAATATTCCACAGCTACAATTGCGAATTTATACCCGTTTCGCGCCACCAGGAACGGCCCAATGATGTCCAGTCCCCATCTGGCGAAGGGCCATATTGGCGCAATGGGCTGCAGATCATACTGGGGCGCGGCTTGGCTTCGGCCATGACGCTGGCAACTTTTGCACTTATTGATTTGCTCAACACAGACTTTCAACACAATGGGCCAATAAACTCCTTGTCTAAATACTTTGGAGGCCACTGTTCTTGTAGCCTGGTGCGCGCCACATAGCCCCTGGTGTATCTCCTTTGCCATTTCTTCGCCTTCGGCAAAAGAGATGCAACGAAGTAAGGGTTGAAGTACCCCGGAGCGGTAAAGCTAACCCGAGACCATCTTATACTTCATGGCTCTGAGTTGCAAACGCTTCGCTTCTGCTTCGTCTACCGGAAGCCAGCCAGTTTCAAGGTGTTTTACAAATGGGGTTCGCCAGTCATATGGGTCTTCGCCCAGTTTCTCCTGGTTGATTGCCATGACTTCCGAGCTGTCCGTGGGCACACTTGGAGCATGTAAGACTTCGAAAAAGATGCCAGGCGAATGTGGGCCACCACAAGCAGCGGATTTCGCCAAGGCGTCTACTTCCTTGTTCTGGTCTCTAGGCAAGTGTTCGACCGTTATGCCGGTGAAGCATTTTTCCATGGACCGAACAGCCTCCAGATACCTCTTCATTCCCTCTTCTTTTGCCTCGAAGGATTTGTCAACATGGCCTGCTACCAACTTGGAGTCAGTTCGAATTAGTAGGCGCCGGACTCCCAGTGCTTTCGCCTTTCTTAGGCCCAGGAGAACGGCTTCTTATTCTGCTGCATTGTTGGTTGTGTCGATCTGCAGTCTTGCTGCGTACCGAATCGGCACACCATTTGGCGAAAATAGGACTGCCGCAATGCCTGCTCCCTTGTGCGACCACGAGCCGTCAGAGCACATCACCCAGAATTGTTCGGCGGGCTCGGGGTCGGGGGCAAGTACTGGTGTCCATTCAGCTACGAAGTCGGCTAGCACTTGAGACTTGATAGCAGAGCATGCAACAAAATGTAAGTCGAACGGGGATAGCTCTGCCGCCCACTTGCTGAGCCAGCCAGTGACTTCCTTGCCTCGGAGTATTTCGCCCAAGGGGTACTGTGATGGCACTATGACTTTGTGGGCCTGGAAGTAGTGCTTAAGCTTGCGTGAAGCCATCACTAGGGCGTAAGCGAGCTTTTCCATTTCAATGTACCTTGTCTTCGCTCCTTGCAGTGCTTCGGAGACGAAGTAGACCGGTTTTTGTCCGAACTCTGTTTCTTGGACGAGGGCAGCACTGACTGCCACCGGCGAAGCTGCTAAGTATAATAGCAGTTTGCTTCCTGGGGTTGGCCTTATCAGAGCTGGTGGGCTTTGCAAGTATTGCTTTAGCTCGTCGAATGCTACTTGGCACTCTGGTGTCCAATTAAACTTTCCTGCGCCCCGGAGGGTCTTGAAGAAGGGCAAACCTCTTTCGGCTGCCTTTGAGAGGAATCGACTGAGTGCCGCATTCGGCCAGCAAGCTTTTGTACTTCATGTACGCTTGATGGAGGCTTCATTTGCTGGATAGCATCGATTTTCTCGGGATTCGCCTCGATGCCTCTTTCGGAAACAAGGAAACCCAACAACTTGCCTGCGCGGACGCCGAAAACGCACTTCTCCAGATTCAGCCTTATGCCTGCTGTGCGCAAGCTGTCGAATGTCTCCTGCAGGTCGATCGCATGGTCGAAAGCCTTGCGGCTTTTTACGACAATGTCGTCGACGTAAGCTTCCACATTCCGCCCCAACTGCTTGCCAAGGACCTTGTACACCAGCCTAGCGAAAGTTGCTCCTGCGTTCCTTAAGCCGAAAGGCATCCTGAGGTGACAAAATGTGCCGAATGGAGTGATGAAGGATGTTTTGGGGACGTCGAGCAGGTTCATGTGAATCTAGTGGTAACCGGAATATGCATCTAGGAAACTCATGAGCTTGCATCCAGCTGTTGAATCCACGAGCTGGTCGATTCGTGGCAAGGGGAAGTCGTCTTTCGGACATGCTTTGTTCAGGTCTATGAAATCGACACACATGCGCCATTTGCCGTTTGACTTCCGCACCAGCACTGGATTCACCAACCACTCCGGATGGTCAATCTCTTGGATAACCCCCACCCTGAGCAATTTTTGTACTTCAGCTTTCGCCGCTTCTTGGCGATCGGCAGACATCTTACGCAACTTCTGTTTTCTTGGCTTAATGTCCGGCTTGAATGCTAGGTGATGCATAATGAGATCCGCCGGGACACCCCCCACCTCGTCAGGGCACCAGGCAAAGATATCGATGTTCTTTTTAAGCACCTGTAGGATACTCTCAACTTCTTCTTCGCCCATGTCGCCCCCCAGTGATACGAGCTTTGTGGGGTCGGCATCATCAATCTGCACTTTTGTTATCTTGCCGTGAGGGGTGGGCTTTGGCGTGTGCTTCGGCCGTTCATGCGGTTCGGTCTCAACACTGTTCACTGCTCTGTTGATTATGGCTAGATCACCTTTTGAAGCGGCCGAAGGCTGAAGCCCCTTGACTACTATCACCCCTGTCGGGCCGGGCATCTTGAGCTTGAGATAATTGTGGTGGGAAATGGCTTCAAACTTGTTCAGGGTTGCACGGCCGAAGATGGCGTTGTAGTTGTACGGGATGTCGACGACGTCGAATAGTATTTGCTCTTCGCGTCTGTTCTCCCCCTAGCCAAAGGCTATCAGCAAAAGTGCTTGGCCAAGAACTTGAACTGCTTCTCCGCCGAATCCGCGGAGCGATGCTGGTGCTGGGGTAAGGGCTTGGGTAGGCAACCCCATCTTGGCATATGCTTCGGCGAAGATAACATCGGCCGAACTCCCTCCGTCGACCAAGATTCGTCGGACTTCGAAACCAGCTATCTCAGCTGAGATTACCAGGGGATCTTGATGCGGGAACATAACTCCTTCTGCGTCTTCCGGCCTAAAAGAAATTAGCTGGTTCAGATACTGCGGCGCTCCTTCACCCGCCGAAGTGATGCTGTGGACCATACGGATCTGCATCTTCTTCTGCCGTTTGGACAACTGGCTTGGCGGGTCAGCCCTTGTAATCACTTGGATTACCCTTCGCTGTACATCTTGGCGTTGTTCGGCTGGGGGTGTTTGCTCCTGAACTGCTTCGCGGGGTGCTTCAACAGTTGTTCCCTGCTGCGGCCTTGGGTCTTGCGCGTTGCCACGTTGCCTAATGTTTCGGCATTGCTCCGTGGTGTGCGAAGAGCGTCCGTGAAAGGCGCAGTAGAGGTCTTTTCGGACCTTCTTGCGGGCTGGCTGCTGATGGTTGCTCGCTTGCTGGGCATCGAACTCCTTGCGGAGGGCTTGCACTTCTTCGACCGCCATCACAGCTTTGCCCGCACGGCCTGTTCTAAACTTTCTCCAAGTTATGGGGGCTTGGCCTTGCCTTGGCGGCTGTCCTTGGATCGCCGGCTGAGACTGGCGAACGAAGAGGGGAGGTGGTTCGGCAACTTGAACTTGTGCTTGAGCTTGAACAGCGGCGACGGAGGCTTTGTCGTACTCAGCTTGTATAGCTTGCCGTCGCTTGGAATCCTCCTCGCCCCTTGCGAACCCGTCAATGATGCGAAGTAGGTGCTCGAGCGTCTGAGGCTCCATGTTGGCGATTTTTCTTGTGAGTTCGCCCTCGAGCAGACCGGCCGAAGCGGCGTTTATAACTGACGCCTCGGTTATGTCTTGAACTTGGCACCGGGCTTGCGAGAAGCGACGCATGTACTCCCTTATCGACTCCCCTTGCCTTTGGCGAATGCCGAGTAGGTGTTGTTGCGTCTTCGGCTCCTCGTAGGTGCCTCGAAAGTTAAGGAAAAAAACATCGCGCAATTGCTCCCATGAGTAAATGCTATTGGCTGGTAAATTGAAATACCAAGAACGGCCGATGCCGTCTAGAGCGAGATGTATTACCTTCGCTTTGGTAGTTTCGTCACCATGAGCCGCTTCGATCGCTGACTCGTAGATGGAGAGGAACTCCTTCGGGTCAGTTTCGCCTGAATAGCGCGGGACGGGTGGGAACTTGAACTGGGGTGGAATTGGACGAGTCTTGATTCCCCCACTTAGCGGTAGCCCCTTTTCGCCTCCCGCCCTGTTTACCGCACCCTGCTGCGGGTACGGTGTGGCGAAGGGCGAAATCGCAGCTTGTGCGCAAGGTTGGGCCATAGCATTCGGCTGCCCGGCTCCAACTGGAGGTACTTGCTGAGCCGCCATGGATGGGTCAAAAATTGGCTGTGACCACGTCATGGTAGCTTGGATTGGTGCTTGGTTTGTTCCGAAGCCTGGAGTTGGAGCTTGCTGCTGAACGGTTGGCGCCTGAGCAGCGTTGACGAAGTCGAACTGCGGTCCTTGATTCCACAGCGAAACTCCCAGGCCCGGCTGAATCGGTGGCAACCAATTAGGCGCACCTTGACTTGTATTCCCCTCCGGGTGGGCCGATGGGGTTGTACTTGAAATGCAGTGGGGTTGGTTGAGTTGCTGAAGGAAAGCTTGGAGTTGCGCCTGCAGAGCCGAAGCCCCTTCCACCATTGTTTGTGGCGCTTGGCCGGGTGGTTGATGGTGTACTTGGGCAGCGACTGCGGCCGATTGCTACCCGGCGAAGTACATTGGCGCTTGTGCGACTTGAGGTGGAAAGGGCTGGGTCGTCACTTGCGGATGGACTTGAGGCGGGACATAACCTGCCGAATACTGAAGGATTGGAGCCGACGTGACCTTGGTCCGCCTTGCCGCCTCGTATGCTTGTTGTTGTTCTTGCATTTGGCGAAGCATGTCTTGGAGCCGTGCCATGTTTTGTCGCATGGCTTCTATGTCGGCTTCGGCTTGTGTTTCGGGGTCAGGGCTGACTTGGGCCTGCACAGCGGCGAGCGCAGTCGGGGCCGCTGCCGGCTGCGATGGAGCGGCTTGGGGCACCACCAGTTGGCTTGTCGAAAGGATCTCCGCCCTGGTCTGGAGTGCCCTTGCCACCGCAGCCGCCTTCGCCACGTCGGCCGCGTTCGGCACTTGCACAGAGGTGGCGGGGGCCGAAGGCGGTTGTGATGGCGCAGATGTGGAAGCGAATGGTCCTCCTCCATCTTCGGCCACGGGCACCGAAGGCTCTGCTCCCTCCTCGGCGGCCATGTCCGGTGCGGCGTTGCTTTCCTTCCGCCTTGCAACCTTCTCCTTCATGACCTTCTTCGGTGGCATTCCCTCTCAGTGGTTTCGCTCGGAGGTCCCCACGGTCGGCGCCAGCTGTTGTCGGAATGACAACTGCATACGTCGAAAGACGTGGTTACTCAACAGTGGTAGGAAGAAGACGAAGTGTATTAAATTTTGAGTTTCCCTTCTTTTTTCTCCCCCCATTACATGGCCCTAGGGGACTATTTTATAGCCCCATTACAGGTTCTTACTACTAGGGTTTAGGTTATATAGGGGAATTTACATGATTACCCTTATGAAAGGGACATTTACAGGGGTACATGATGATATAGGGGCTCATGGGCCCCTGATGGGCTGTCTGGCGATCGCCGGCCCTATTGCCCCTAGGCTTGATGGGCTGGAAAGGCTTTTTTGGCCCTCGCGGAGGCGAACTTGCCAAGGCGAAGTCATCTTCCTTTGGCAGATAGTCTTCACCTTGCACCCTTTGCCTGAGACGCCTCTGGCCTGGCAAGGCACTCGCACGACTCTTCGCCTCACGCCGTTCTTGCTCCACAGTCTTCGCCATGGGTTTCGGCAGATTTGGTCGAAGGGCCTCATGCCATCCGCCAACACATTAGAAGAGCCCTATTTGGTAAACTACATTAACATTAGAGAGGGACATATACCACATTTGGGTCCATCATGTGTGGACTAAGAATTCTTAACTACTATTCTTAGTATATCTCATTTAGGGTCATTTTTTAAAGAGTAAAGTGCACGGGTGGTCCTTAAACTTGTAGAGGTGTGTCATCTAGATCCCTAAACTCTCAAAATGCATATTCAAGTCCCAGAACTTGTCATAGTGTGTCATCTAAGTCCCAAATCGCCACAGCCCCTTCAAGTTCCTACGTGGCACTGATGTGGCATGCCACACGAACATGATATGTCATCATTTTGACTGACAAATAGGACTCATTTAATTTTTTTTCTTTTTTTCTTATCTTTTTCTTCTCTTTCTTTTTTCCTTTCTTCTCCTTTCTCTGTGACCCGAGCAAAAGAAAGGGAAAAAATAAGAATGAGAAGAAAACAAAAAAGAAAAGAAGAAAAAAAGGACACGTCGCGTCCATGTGGCATGCCACATTGGCGCCACGTAGGATCCTAGAGGGGCTGTGTTGATTTGGGACCTAGATGATACACTTTGACAAGTTCTGGGATCTGGATCAGCATTTTGAGAGTTTGGGGACCTAGATGACACAACCCTACAAGTTTAAGGACCGCCTGTGCACTTTACTCTTTTTTAAAGGCATCATTTCATAGACCCTCTTACGCACAGAGAGTGACAGATATTTAAACAAATTTGGCCCTTAGGAGAAATTTGAGATTATGCCTATTATCGATTAATATCCTGACAACAGTATCATGAATACCTAAGGTCGTTCATGTCAAGGATTCCTAAACCCACATATCCAAAAAAAAAAAAAAGCCGAATGTTTTTTTATTGGTCCAAGCCACCCTACATCATTTTTTTTTCTAATAGGAACTCTCCACCATATTTTGCTTTGTATATATGTGGATGTGTACATGATACAAGATATATGGAGGGGAAGCTCTAGTCTAAATCTAAGAAACTGTCTCGTCGGGATCCTCAAATTAGAAACTAGTAGCTAGTTGTGTCATGATCGGCGACTTGGTTTCTTGGCACCAGTTGTCTTGTTTAGGCTTGTGTTGGCTTTTCGCCACTTGGGTTGGCTTGAACTGATCTCAATAGGTTTGCCTTGGGTCTGCCTACACCAAGGTTCCTAGGTTCCCCCTTGTCCTAGAAGGACATATAACTTGATTTGGATATTACCTTGAGCAGTACTGGTTGGCCCTAAGTAGGATAATGTCTTTCTTTCCTAGCTGGAGGACTCTTTCCATATCAGCTCAAGACTATCCTTATCTTGGAATTGTTTCCATAGAGGAGTTAGTCGTGGTATTTCTGGAATGGTACGTGCATATATGGTATCCTATATTTAGTACACCAACAATGGCATAAAAAGAGGGTTTCACTAGAATGCAATCTCTTAACTGGGATCGATCTCAACACCGAGTTGGTTGGGCTCGAATCGATCGTGCCACACTAACCCATCAGCTCCTCCACATTGCATCGCCGCGCCAGCCTGGGCACCCATATGATATTTTGATGGACATATTTCAACGGCTGCAGCTGTGCGCTGCAGCTTGGACCACCAGCAAAGGGCGCGGTTGACAGCTCAATGCAAGCACGACTGAACATGGGTTTAGATTGATCCTGCTTAGTTCAGCATAGCCCCAAGGGCATTTTGGTCCCTTTACTACGTGAGAAAGGGAAAAAAACACTAATAGGAATTTGAGAATGGCATTCTAGTGCGCATCCTCTATTTGAGAATGGCATTTTTGCAAAGCTTAATTGAGGTCTGGAATTTTGGCGAAACCTGTTTTCGATGATTGAATAATTTGAAAATTTTCCCTTGAGGGTAATAGCCCTATGTCATGCTCAGTTTGTATATACTTGAACATATATAATACAATATTTGGATGGGGAGCTCTTGTCTAGACCTAATAGACTATCTTGCTGGGGTCAACAATCAGGGTGTTTTCGTAAAGCTCTCATGGTCATTAACGAAATAAAATTATATATTCAACCGAAGGACTTCAACTTCTATGCAACACTTGTCCAACATGAATATCAAAGAAGACAACTTCTCTTCTCTAATCTGCTTTCTTCTTCATCTGCTTGATTGCTCGGCAAGGGCGCAAGGCATAACTAGAGCCTAACCAGCTTGGTCCCGTGGTGAGCAGCATCATTCTCATGGACGGATGCCGGGAGAGTGTGAGGTTGAGACTGTGCTAAGCTGCTGCTATTGATTATTGATTATCAGTAAGGGAGATTGAAAGTAACAGAAGCAATAACTAACCATTCTAACAGTTCACCATTAGTCACCATCTAATTGTATCCTAGCAGGCGTTCCTGGAAGTGGCCTGACATTGGCAGGTGCCACCACATCCACGGTGGTCATGTCTAGCTCTGTCTTGCCGAGCGGAGGAAGAATATATTGGGGGATTAGAGAGAAGAGAGAGGTTGCCTACTTTGATATTCGTATTGGTCACATGTAGCACAGGGGGGCAAAGCCCTTCAGATGAAGGAAGGACTTCAGTCATGTATAATTTTCTATTGTCATTAACTCAAGTTCTTGTGAGTTGTTTGGCTTGATTGGCTTGACTCACATGGCCTTGTGGCCTCTCTATATTTCTATCATTGTGCTTCCCCATATTTGTTTTGTTTCATAAATTAATTTGTTCACGTCACATTATATACAGTTGTATAGCATTACATTTTCCCATAGTAGTGCTGTCAAAGTTACGCGATTTCCCTGTATCCACCAATAGACTTCACAGATAACAATCTAAAACAGGTTGTCAATACTAGTACCACCAAAATAAGCACGAAATAAATATATTTTGATAAGTGGAAATAAATCCAGCAAAATGCCAGGTTGTACTTTGTTTCTACTATAGCTCCTAGTGGGAACGCGTTCGTCCAACTCTCCTATATATCACAACACCATGGACATCAAATTCGCACTAATCCTCCCCCTTCATCCCGTGTCACAAAGCCACAAAGAAGTTTAGCAGGTCCTCCATGGCAGCCTCTCTGCCACTGTCAGCTGCCATCGTTGGAGCCGAAGAGTCGGTTGACAAGGAGGTCTTGGAGATGGAGTACCTCTTTGAGAAGTTTTTGATGCCAAGTGACTTGTGCAGCAATACTGAATGGCTTGGGATCCCAGAAGAACATGTTAGGAAATTTGGCATGATGTTGGAGGACAGGGACGGTTACTCCGTCATTTTCTTTCAGGACGGTGTGGTGCCTGGGAAGTTGTGGTGCTTTAGGTACTGGAAAAGCAATGGAGTCCATGGCTTGACCAAGGGCTGGAGGTGCTTTGTTAGGGAGAAGGGCCTCAAAGCCGGAGACACCATCTCCTTCTTCCGAGGATCTGCATGTGGCCGTCTCTTCATCTGCTGCAGGTTAGGCACCCATGCAACCTTTGCGTCATCCTCCACCTTGCATCATGGCTTTTCTATGCCCCCACCACCTGCCCGCCCGCTGGTGGGTCTTCAATCTGGCATGTTGGCAAGAGATGTCCCATCATTAGGACAAGCTAGGTTGCATGATGGAAATCAAGATGGAGGCGGTGCACCATCAAGACATGTTCCATCCTCAGGACGACGTGTGGAGGCACAGCTATCACGTGTGTCGTCGCGCCGTCAACGCCGTACTATGAAGCACTCGATACCAGAGCCCACGATAGAGACGCCACCAATTCTTGAGTCGATGTTCCTCATAGCCGCACCACCGGCAGTGAAGTGCTTACGGCTTTTTGGCGTCAACATCTATGTGTTGCCTGTGTCCTCTAGTGGCCAGCCAAAACAAGAATCCAGCCCATAATACCAGGCACCATAATTATGGACACCCCATTGAAGAGGATCAGAGCGTGTTGGAGGCGACAAATGTTCCTCAATTGTATCGTTTGGTTCTACATCATTCTTAGATCATTGTGGTTTCAATTATTGTAATTCTTAGTTTGTTATGATTGGTTTTCTATTGGCAATTATTGTCTTTTTGGCAGTTATTTTAGCATAAGAAATTATTTTGTACCATCTTCATTTATTAATTTCTTTTGTTTCATTCCCATCATGTTTGGGGTATTTGAATACTTTAACTTCCCTACTATCCATTTTCTTAATATATAAAAAGTAATCCTATCATTAATCATAGTAATTAAGCAATATCGGGCCAATTACTGTATTCCTTTTTTGGCATAATATTCAACAAAATGTATGGTTGCTTTTCATATTTCTACATTATTGCAAATTGGATCAATTCATCATTGCTCCTTATGATTTAATGTTGTTTGATATTTGTGCACACAGATACAAAGTGTATGACTACATGGTGGTGGCTTCCCCAAACTAGATAACAATATATAAATCTATTTGAACTCCAACTTCTTGTCCCGTGGTACCCTTGCCTATCCCACCAAGCGATGCCGCTTAACTCTTTCTAGTAATCACGCACTTTCTAACTACTACAAGAACAGAACCATGGGTCACTACCACAAAACATCTAAGGTTTCCATTTTACACCACCTATAAACATACTTATAAACATAAAAGGAAATCAACTGTTTATAATTAGGGGTACAACCTATCGTCCAAATAAAGAATAGTCAAGCGTTTTGGTCGGTTCCCTAAGAACTATTTCATCAATGGAAAAATGAAGTGTGAGGTGATTCAATATCAGGTGAACTGCTGGTCAAGAGGAGTGGAATGACATGTGGGATCACAAATATGGAATGAGGCAACAACGCTGGATGGTATGGTGTGTTCGCCATACAAAAACGATGTCTAAACTGTATTATATGACAAAAAAAAAACTTGGTCTTTAAGAATTATCATACCGTTGGGTTCATTCCATTCAATGTCAAATGGAAAATTACTCAATAGCTCATATGGTTTAATGCCAAAAAAAAATTGGCAGGCTGTTGGTATTTCTTACGATCACAGATAAATCCGCAAGCGCACGAAACACCGTTGTAGTACTTCCCCTTAGAGTATTCCAACCGTATCGAACACGAGGAACATGTGTGTATTATCTACTGCCAAGATTCGATTGAAGGACAACAACCCAAGATAAATTAGCTAGAGAGGATTCCTATGTCTTTTAGTTAGTTACTTAAGTTACTTAAAGGTAAGACTCTAACAAATATTCGGGAACCGGCCCTCCCCTGGTCTACTAGGATAAGTCCGGGCTTGAGCTCTATGATGTACCTGAACGTGGATGAATACAGAGGATAAACTTGGCTGTCACCACCTGCCCCCTACCTCACTTTCCGTGGGCACACAACAAACGAAGGTAATTTCTAACCTAGACACCACACCTAAGTTATTAATTACTACTCTAGCCTTGCACGGGAACTTCCTTCTTTATCCAGAGTTCTAATACTAGAGCACTCAAGTGCACACTAAGCGATGAACCCGCACCGATAAAAATGTATCACTTAAATAAACTAATTAAATAACATAAAGAAACTCGAATACTTAATTAAATAATGGAAGCATCCGACAAGGTACAAGCGATAGAGCAAAGGCGACAATCCCGTCATCTATCAAATTGCCAAAATTTCAGTTGTCACGTCATCTATCAGATGGGCCATACTAGTATCAGAAATTTCCTCAGAAAACTATGACACCACATTATCCATTGTTTACCTTTTATTACCACAGGATTGTCCATTAGTTACTCTCTCTGTTCCTTTATGTTAATCACCAAGCAATATTCATATTCAAACTTCCACCATTCGTCTTCTTTACAGAAAAAATCTAAATACTTAAATAGACCAAATTAATACGACTTAACTAGCCATATAGCAGCCTTGTACTTAGGCTGAGTTTGAAGGAGTATTTGGGCGGAATTTTGTCCTCATTTACCTTGAGCACACTTTCAAAAATACTAAATGGTGTTTTTCATATAAAAATTGTCTATATAAAAGTTTGTTTAAGAAATTATATTAATACATTTTCCAAGTTTGCATGTCACAGCTAGCATTTCCATTGGCACGTCTAGCATGAGAAGGAGCTTAATCGGGGGGAGGTGCGCAGTAAATTCGCCACATTCAACAGAAATAGGCAAATAGCTACGCCATCAAGAGAATCCGAAATTAAACTTCTATGATCGTCTGGCATTTGTGTTCTCCTTATTTACGCCCTGCCTTAAAATAATTTTCATGCATATCACGTACGCTATCTACAGTTGTCCGGCATTAAGGTTTTCCACGGTAGTAGTCCAAAATCACGCATTTTTCCTGGAGTCCTGAAGAGGATTATTTACAGTTGACAATCGTGCATATGCCAATGTGAATGACTAGTGCTGCCAAAATAAGAGAGAAATGAACATGTCCTGATAAATAAGTAGTAGATAATAAGCCAGCAGTAATCTCACGATTACTAGCTCCAGCAAAATGCCAGGCTTGCACTCCATATTTGCACTGTAGCCTCCAGTGGGAATGCATTTCATTCCTAAACCCCAATTAAAAAAAAAAAAAAAAGGTGCTTGGACCTCCCCTATATATGTGCCCGTACCATGGGCCTCAAACACTTGACCTGCTCCTTCGATCGTCCAATCCTACGAAACCACAGAGAGAATCTCAGAGCGGAGTACTCCGATCCATGGCGGCTTCTCCGCCACTGCCTACTTCCATCGATGGTGGTCAAGTGCTAGATGACATGGAGGTCGTGGAGATGAAGTACCTGTTTGGCAAGGTCCTGATGCCAAGCGACGTGTCCTGGGACACCGAACAGCTCGTGATCCCGGACGAGCACGTCGGGAAACTACTGGACATGGTGGTGATGAACCGGCCGGAAGGGGGCTTCTTCGTCGTCGTCGTCGAGGATGGCGAGGTGACTGGGAAGCTGTGGCTTTTCAGGTACTGGAAACGCGACGACGTCCACTGCCTCACCAAGGGCTGGGGTTGCTACGCCAGGGAGAAGGGCCTCAGAGCCGGAGACACCGTCTCCTTCTTCCACAGCACCGCGTGCGGTCGCTTCTTCATCTGCTGCAGGTGCACCTGCATGAGTTTCTTGTCACTACCCACAACATCGCATCGCATTCACGGCTCGTCTGTACTGCCGCAACCGCGGGCTGCCCAGGAGGCGCACCATCCATTCTCAGGACACGCCACATTGTGTCTCGGCAACAAAGCTAGTGATCACAGCGCGCCGGCAAGGCATGCCACTGCCTCCTTAGGGTGTGCGGCGGCGCAGCCTCCGCAGGTGCCGCCGACGCCGACGCCGCGTCGTCGACGGCGCAGTATGATGGTTCACCCAGAACCACCGGAGCACACAACGGACGGCATGCCTGTGATTCTCGAGTCGATGGCACTCGTATCCACCCCGCCCGTGGCGAAACGCGTGCGCCTTTTTGGAGTCTACATCGACGTTCCTCCACTGCGCCCAGGCGGCGAGGCAACACAAGATTTCAACCCATGATGATGGCGTGCCATCCGTGGACAGGAACGCCCTCAAGAGGAGGCGAGCTGCTGCGGACAATTAACGCCTCCTGATCGAATTGTATCGTTTAGATTGCAAGTTCTGCGTCATTCTCGCGGCTTTGATTATTGAATTCTTAATTTGTTAGGACTTTGGCTCCTGAACAATTCTTTGGTGAATATTATGTTTTTTGGCAACATGTATGGCAGCAGAAATGTTTTTCATCATCTTTTATATTAAAATTTTGTTTCATTCTTCCATGCAGGTCAATGGTGTTCAAATACTTTAACTTTCCCAATTTCCATTTCCAAATCAGTAGCTTCTTTTTAAAAAAAAAAACTAAAACACTAATTTCTTGGTCATATAAGTATAATCCTTTCATGAAACCCGATAATTATTACAATTAGCTGCCCAATTAGTGCATTCCGTTCGAGATATGAACAAATTCAAGGTTTTCTTTTCACATTTCTACATTATTGCAATTGAATCGATTCATACAGACATAATGTTGTTCGGTATTCGTTCATATACACACAAAGACGATGTTTTCCTGTATATATGTCATGGTATTTCCATTCCGGATACATGGTGATGGGTCCCCCACGTAACAGTGAATCTAGCTAGTACAACTCCAAGTGATAAGGCACCATTTCATTCGACTTAGCTGATCTACTCTCTTGTTTTCAGTTTCTTGTGAGCACACTCTTCGAAGTGCTAAATGTTGTATTTGTTTTAAAAACTTTCTTTTGTAGAAGTTTCTTTCTAAAAAAATAAAATAAAATATTTATTTAAATTTATAATACTTAATTAATCATGTACTAAGGATATGCTTTGTTTCACGTGTGGCTGATTAGGCAGCCTATATAACTCTGCCAAACTCGACCTAATCTACTTGTCTTGCTTGTCCCGTGAAGAGAATCTCTCTAGCTCTTTCTAATTCATATACTCCTCCCGTCCTAAAATATAATAACTTTTAGCCATTAAAATTTTTCCCAAAATATAATAATTTCTCCACTAACATTCTCTTTCTAACCAATCACAACCCTCCACCATTCACTTTTCCTAACTACCTCCACTACTCAACCAATCACAACCCTCTATCATTCATTTCTACCTACTTTCTTGATAACCGTGTCCACCTCTAAAAATACTTATATTATGGAACGGAGGAACGTAGTAGTATTTATGCCCTTCCTAATTTGTGGTGATGAAGGCCATGGGCATAGGCGGCCCTACCAGATCAACCGGCCTTGTGACTCGTGCCACTGGAAGACAACCATTAAAGAGGAGCAGATGGGCAACCAGCCATCCATCTTGTAGGTGCAGCCAATGTGAACGTGTCCCGATAGCCCAGCAGCCCATTAGGCCCCATCTACAGTTCTACACTCTCTCCACCTTATCTCTAGTCTTCCTAGCGTTATATTGAGCGCGAACTACGGAATGAGCGGCCCTTCGGCTTTGGCGATGGGAGCAGGAGTGGGCTACACGTTGACGATGGCATCGCAACGACGGCCTCTCCCCGGTGAGCTCCCTCCGCTCTCCCTCCAGTGCGAAGTCTAGATCGAGGTCAGCTTCGATTCCTTGCCTCCTCTGCCACTGGCGCAACCCCGCCCGGTCGGCCTCCACCCACTCCCCTTCGTCTTGCTTTGCCCCCGCCACCACCAGCTATCGATCCTACAACTCCGGCGGCGCCACCGCCGCCTCGCCACCTGCCTTTGTCCGCCTCCCACCAACGGTTCATCACCTCATAGGCCATCCCCCTAAACCCGATGCCCCACTTCCCCCTTCCCATTGCCACCCTCCTCTCACTTGATCAAGACATGGTCCCGATCTCCCGGTAGGTATCAATAAGTCGATTGAGGATAACTCAACGCGGGTGATCTAAAGGCTCCGACCTGAATTATTGAACCCCTCATAATCACTACACCACTGCTCTGTTGGTTATCAATTGTGCCGAAACACATTAGAACCCACCAAGAAGGCTATTTCCTAGCGAATCAATAGTACAAGCAAGAGGGTTGCAGAAGTAATCTGAATATTACAAATATACGATGAATCTCCCAAGTTTGTGTTCCACAAACCGAACTAGTGGCAAAATTGGATTTCGCAAAATAATGTCAGCAAAATCCGACATGAGAACGGCTATTGAATAAATATGATTAAAAACATCCTAGGGTTAGCCTTAAGTCCAAAAATTGTTTCGAACTAGATAAGGTACGTGGATTGCGTTTACAATTCTGGACAACTCGGAAGGAATTTTGACATGAGGCAAATAATGTATGAAAGTGGACTCATAAGTTCTATAACAAATACACATAGGCTCTAAGAGAACTTCTGGATCAGCAGATATGTATGTTTAAAGTTGATATTGTCAGAAGACCCGAACTCACGAACAAAATTTATCTCTTGTCTATTATAGTTAAAAAATGATGATGAAGCATGAGAGGAGAATAGGGCAAGGCCTGATGTTGGTCCCCGATCCACCTCAGTGACCATGCGAACATTCCCTGCACATGTTCCACTTTGCTTCACCCATACGAGTACTTCTGCAACACACAACTCAATGTGTAGCATCCTTCGTTCAAATGCATGTCTACCATAATAAACATGCACCTTGAGTTCATTGATGATGTGTAACATAAATATGGTCATATCCGAGCAGATGATGTATTGATCACAACCCTATCCTCGAATCCAAACCCGAGCGCTTATCGTGCCACCATCGGAATGTATTTGCGAGAATCCCATCACGCACATGTTCACAAATTAAGTTTTACATCATGTCGTACTTTACTCTTGATGCTTTTCTATAAATACCCTGCTAGAGTGGAGGAAATCGTGATGATGTGAACCACCAACTTGTCCATCCACTGGCACCGATCAATGATCATCTACTAGTCAGTTTGAAGGATGCCAACTGATGAAACCCGTTACAAAAGAAAAAAAGAAAGACCATAATTTTCAAAAAAAAAAAACAAAGAAAGACCATGCTCAGCCTTGGGTACCTGATCTAAAGGAAAAATTAGGCGCCCATTATCCATTGTTGGGCACACGCTCTCTGCTAGGAGCATGTTTGGTTGCTTGACTACACTCAGCCTAGTGCAGGCAACTAAACAGGCATGCCCCCTCTTTGTTTCTCTATGCTACAATTTAAAAGGACACTACTTGTGTAGTTAGCTAGTTTCTCATCTTGTATCTTCCTCACTTTAAATGGTTTTTCTCCCAAACCACCTATCCTATTTACGATCTAATTATAATAAATATTTGTTTTGATTTAATATTTATAATAAGATCAAACACGACTATATTCTGATAAAAAATATATGTTTTAACTGTTAAAATTTGATGCTTCATTTATAAGAAACAAATGTTTTAACTAGAATTTAATTATGTTGCACATTTAAGTTTTTTGTTACAAGAATTTTTTCAATGTTGCACATGGTATTGTTTTAATGTGTCATTTAATGTTTACAAATATAACAGATTTGTATTTTTTTAATTGTTTCAGCAAATAGATTGGAATGTATCAATATTTACAACTCCATGTTTCACGTATGATATAAAAAAATGTTTCAATTAGGAATATATTATCACATATATTTTTTTCATCAGAAATATAATCATGTAAAATCTTGTTGTAAAGGTTTAGTTACAATGAATTCAACGGTGCAATTAGATTGTATATCGAATAAATTATTTAGGAGAAAAAATTATTTAAAATTTGATAAAGAAAGTTGTTTTTTGTTGAGAGAAAATTGATGTTGTGTAGCACATCATGCATGGAAAGGTTAAGGTAACAATGAGATGTTTTTTTCTTCGATATGTTAAAATCGGGCAGGGTACTAAGACAAATTCATCCAAGAACCACATTTGGCACTTTTATCAGGTTAGTATATGCCCTTCGATTTATTCGCAGAAAGAAGGGCTTACTGGTTCAAACCAAAATATAAGTTAAAAGGACCAATATCCTTCTTTGCTTATATGAATTGCAGTCAAGTACCGTAGCAGAGATTTTCTTTACAGTAAACACCACAATATTACAGCAGCAAAATATGGATTTCCAAATTCTTTGCTAGGACAATTAGTTTGGTGCTACAACAAAAACTGCTCCAGTAGCGCAAGCTCGGGAGAACGAGTAAATATAACTTGTTATATAACATACAAAAACTGTATAAGTAATTAAAGAAGCGCATATGAACCAACAATTTAAAGTCTCAAGGCAGCAATTGCTTCAGGCCTGAAGTCAATCCGAAGCCCTAACACCCTCCTAACCTCTGCTGGTGTCAAAAGCCATGTCAGATGCCCGGCATTGTCACCCCAGAAATCCAGTATCTCCGATACCCGCTCAAAATTCAGAATTGTTGACATCTGGGAAAGTCTTGAGAACTTGTCTCGGACTGGTCTCTGTGACATTTCCGAGAAATGGTTGATCAGGGAGCGTACCTCCTTGTCGAGCTGGAGCCCACCAAGCTGGCTGAACCTCTTCTGCATCATTATCACTTCAAGCCTCTTGACAATGAAGTCGATGATTAAGTGCACAAAGGAATCATAGTTGTTTGATGTCATCACGGGCTGGAGCCATGCAACATTAGTATTAACTGTAAGGAGAAGCTTCTGCACCCATGGATCATTCACCTCATTTTCTCCATATTCGGCATCATCCAGCTCATAACTGACAGTGGCAACAGTGTCCAGAACAGGACGAACACGGGGTGCCACAGATGCCACTAAATGCTCCAGTCCAGAATGAAGGATCTTCTTGAAGGAAGCACTGATCTCACCTAGCTCAGATAAACAGGATTTGATTTTCTCTCGGTCAGCAGGAGCATGAAAAGCCTGTTGAACAACAGGAATAGTCAGTACAGCTGGGTTGTCAACACGAAAATACTATGCTACGAACAAAGTGATTTTATCAGATAAGAGTGAAACTATTAGTTGTTTTTGGTGTAATTAAGGTATTTTGAAAGCTCATTGTAAAGTTTTAATTTGCCAGCAGGTTTCTCCCACATTCCTAATTCATTTTTGACATGCGCATGGTCTCCAATACATACATTTGACAATTAAACTTTCTCAATGAATGTTATCAGCATTATAATATCTACAAAATTCCTCTTTCAAATATAATATGGTTGGATTTATCATGTGACATGTCTGTGTGTTCCTCACCTTATCATGTCTATTTTGCAGTAAAACCATGTGTCACTAACTTATTTCAGTCAATCAAATGCACTACAATTCAGGGTTGTAAGCACAAATGAACCAACTAGGTAACAAGTAACATGGAGTCCCTAAGTCCATCGCAAACACAGTAATAAGATGTGTGCATGATTTATGTTCCATACTTATTTCATAGCTAAGAAATTTAGAACGAAGCACTCAGCTAGTCAGCTTCCAATCAGGTACGCAGCATCCCAGCTCCACAACCCCAACAGGGCAGTCAAATTCCTCCATGGAATGAAGCAGCTGGAGGTAGCCAAGTTTTACTAGGGAGTTCAGTGCTTCAATGAGGCAGTAGCAATGCACTTAAAATATTGTTGGTGACGACTGGCCACAAGACCACGCTGTGGCAGGCCTTGTGCAATGGGTGTCAAAAATGTTAGACATCAAAACATGTTTGTTGCTACAAATATGTTATCCTTTTGCAATTTGTTCTCTAAAGTGTTGCAATTGCAACTATTCCTTCTCAATGATACAATGTTGCCCAGTAGATATTAGCTAGACTTTTTACATTTGTTGAACCAAGGGGGCATTTTGCTGCAATTTTGTTATATAAATGTTGCCGTTCAATGATTTAGAGGCACACAGTAGGATGCCTAAGACTAAATCACTCAGGGGACGATGCGACAGGAACAACTTCCTTCAGACATTTGTCAAGTCCTTCTAGTTCCAATGTAGGAAAAAAGCTAAGAGGAATCAAGGTCAACCATGAGCATCGGATTTAATCTTCTGGAAATAAAACTATGACTACATTTCCTACCCATCTGCAGGCTTGCCAAAAAAAATTACTACCATTTTTTCCCTTTATTTCATGGTTGTGCAGAAAGATGCACTTTCCGGTGACAGCAGGTCATTTGTTTTCAGGAAGCAGCAGCATGTATTTGACAAATCTCTTCAAAGGCAGCAACCATTCTGCTACCCTCCAAGCATGCAATCATCACATCCAAATATATTCAACTAGCTTAGGGGGTCACTGGTGGAAACCTGGGAGCGTTGGTTTGCAAATGCATCTGTATGACAACATGCATGCAACATTTGATCGTTTTGGGTCAATGGTGAGTGGGTAAGAGCACAGATACAGTTCTTGCTCTTGAAAAGGCTCCTTAGAGACGTACTAGTTCAAATAGCTGCATGCTAACATTGATTTTTTGTGGATGAGTGAGCACAATCACTACAAAACATTGTGCAGGTGTGACAGATGCAGCAAACTGTTTCAATTTCCTTAGCAAAAGTTAGCCTGGTAAAGTGAACATTATAATTTGACAGATATTATGTACTAGACAACAATGTTGATCAGATACATAAAAATAGGTTACAAATTCAAGTGAACCGTGGAGGGAGCGAACAAAATGAACTGTTATTATAATGAAAAAGAAAAGGTGAGATTGCACAATTTGTAGCTTTTATCTCCATCCAACAGGAGATAGATTTAGCAAATAGCAGTGGACCGTTATTGAAAACAAATTGCACCATAATTGTAGGAAGTTCCTAAAGATTTATCTACAGGTTACAGCATAGCTAAATATATCCTAACTAAGAGACTATTTATTCAAGGAAGACACATATAACCCTTTTACATATGTGATGCTGTTTTGGTGCCACTCATAAGGTGTGACAACATGATATTATCAACTACTTTCTAGAGGCTTCTTTCACTAAACAAATTACAAGAACTGGACAAAAGCACCGATATCTTAAATTGTAATAACTGAGAGACTACTTGATTAATCATGATATCTTAAATCCCAAATGAATGCAAGTTATGAAGAGAAGAAAAGGTTAACACTGACCTCTGAACAGAGCTCCTCAATCTCATGACGGAGCTTCAGGACATACTCTGAGCTAACATCCATGTTGTTCAGCGCAGTTGCAATCTCCTCACCAGTCTTCTGAACACCAACACCACCAAGAAAGAGCTTTGCACCCAAGTTTGGTTCCCTCATCCTCCATTGCAGTGCTTCCTGGTACTCATTGCTCAGTAGGCTCGCCGCCCCACCAAGCACTGCAAAAATTGAGTTTATACTTGCAGTGGATGCTGCTCTTCGGCAGCAACTCTGCAGTACGAAGAACACATCATCCACCATTGATGTTGTGAGACCATCAGGCACTGGTTCATCAATCCGGATGGCTTTCCTTACATTCTCAACCATGAAGAATTCTTCCAGGATCACATAAAACCCAGTTAAATCCTGCACCATTTTATTGAAGCTACCATTCCGGAAGGACTTCATCGCTTGTGGTCCCAGCTCAGGTTTGACATCTCGCAATCCACGAATCTTATTCACCATAAATTCAGTATAGTCTTCACCAAGCTGTGTCAGTGACAGAATCTCCTCAAGATAGAGCTCGACCTCCCTGGGGTCAGGCCCTTCATTGCCCCCTGCAGCATTGGCCACAGAACTCACCACAGAGAGGAGGTTCTTGGTATATGAGTTTATATCCGAGGCAAGACGTGCAAGTTTCCTGTAATCAGCATATCGGCGCAGTATCTGTGTGCCCCGGGAATCACACTCCTCCTGCAGCTCAATGATGGCATAGGCAACACCATCCTCACCTCTGAGTTCACGAAGCACAGCATCATTCTCCTCAACGGCCAGGACAATGTCCTTGAAGAGACGGGTAAGGCAGCCAACAAAATCAGGCCGCTCTGAAGTAGGCTGTGTTGCAGAGGTTAACTCAGCTAGGTGCTCGAAGTCGGCACGAGCGCGCAGGGCGACGACCTTCTTGAGGTAGGCGACATAGACCTGCAATCCCTCATCAGCGAGAGCGAGGAGAGGGAAGAGGCGGACGAGGCGGAGAACGGCGGGATGGTTCAGCGCGTCCACAGCATCCGCCAGCCTTCGGCGCGCGAGCCCCTCCAGCCTGCGCTTGATGTCCAGAAGGTCGCGGCGGAGGTCGTCATCGGTGGGGAACCGGGCGTCGATGGCGAGGAAGTCGTGCGCGGCGGTGGCAGCGGCCGTGAGATCATCCGCCGCCAGAGCACGGCGTGCGGCGTCGAGCGCGCGGGACCTATCGAGCGCCGCCTCGGCGCGCGCGAGGGCGGCCTCCGCCCTGGAGTGCGCGGCGTCGAGGTGGCGCACGCGGGAGGAGAGCGCCTCGGCCAGCGCGGCGGTGGAGGAGGAGGAGTCCCTGAGCGCGGCGGCGTCGGAGGCGGCGAGCGAGAGGAGCGGCGGGGCGGAGCGGAGAAGGGAGGCGGCGGCGCGGTCGAGGTCGGGGCGGCGGGCGAGGAGCGCGTCGAGGCGGGCGTCGAGGGCGCGCTGGTAGGCGACGCACTCGTGGAGGAGGCGGGTGGCGGCGCCGGCGTCGGTGAGGGCGCGGAGGGCGACGACGGAGGCCGGGTCGCCGAAGTCGAGGGACGGGGCGGTGTCGGTGGAGGCGTCGGGGGGCAGCGCGGCATCGGGGCGTGGGGAGCGCGGGATGGGCAAGGGGTAGGACGCCACAGCCATGCCGGCCAGCCGCGGCGCCGGGGATCGCCGAGATCTCGGTGGGTAATTCGCGGGATCTGGGTGCTCTCCTCTCGGTGCTCTCTACTGTGGCCTGCCTGTGGGAGGCCTAGGGGGGTAGTTTGCCGGGCTGCGGGTGAAGGGCATTTCTGCGGGGAAAATTAATTTGCTTTCGAATGTTTCATTGTTAAGCAAACTGTTTTTATTTAAATCTAGGTTGCGAGCTATTATATTCCACATTGTGAGAGCATCTCTAGCAGGGGTACTAAACACAGCCCCTAAAGAAATTTTGAGAGGTAAGACAAAAAAATTTAGATCCAACAAAGCCCCTACTAAAGGCCCTAAAATAGGAAGGCCTCCAAATTATCCCCTCAAGCCCCCAGGCCTACGGGCCTTCTCCCTGGCCCCTATTCCACGCGCGGGAGAGAAATCCCACAGCCGCCGAGCCGCGCGCTCTTTTTTTTTCGCGCGAAAACTTCTGCTAGCGCCGCCGCTAAATCCTCTCTTCCGCATGCGCACCGCCTGGATCAGCGCCGTCCTCTCCAACTGGCCAACTCCTTCCTCGCCGCACTCCTCCCTGGCGGATCATCTCCCTGGCCGGCAACCTCCTCCCTGGCGGCCTCCTGCCCTACCGGCCACCTCCCTGCCCGGCGGCCTCCTCCCTGGCGCCCTCCCTCTCGGCTGCCAGCCCGCCCGACGCCCTCCTCCCCGGCAGACCACCTCCACGTCCTGCGCCCTTCTCCCCGTCCGACAATAGTCGAAGGTATTTTTTTTCTTTTTCCAATTGATTTATGGATGCAATTAGATAAGACTTGTTCTTTGGTGAGATTTAGCTTGCCAGGGCGATAAAATGGATGTGTGTATTTAGAAATCTATGGTTGGAGCAAGTATTTTAATCTGTTCACTTGTTCAGAGATAAGCATGCAAAAATTTATGTTCTTTTCAGATATTAGTAGGGGAAATTAATTGGTGAGAAAGAATCTGGTGGTGATCACTTTGTTGTATTTTAGTGATCTAAAAAAAATCGATAATACCACAACTCAGTAGGCAGGGGGAATGATAAATTGGGTCGAGCTAATATGGTTTTGGGCAAAGCTCCTTCCCTTTCTATTACTGAAAAAATGAATAGTTCTTAATGCACTCTGTAAATAAATAGTTCTTCCGTGCACTGAAATATCTAGACTACTTACATTGCACCTGTTCTGCAACAGTGCATATGCATGACTTTAAGACACTGTGCCACCTGAAATCTTGTGATCGTATTCTAGTTATATGCAGGTTCTTCGAGCAGGCTGTTACAAAAAGAGAAAAAAAAAAGCTGCTCTGGGTGCTATATGGTTTTCTTTTTAATTCAATTTTGTAGAGCTCTACCATAATCTGTTCTAAATTCTAATGATTGGAAAAATTTGCTACCATTATGCATTCTACCAACATATATTAGCTAGTATCTGCCATTTTTCCTGAGATTGATTAGAGAAGTTGTTAATTTATCTACTTATTGCAGTGACTAGATTGTGATGGCAAGTGAATGTGATTCCTTTGTGCGCACGATGTCCGAAGAGACCCATGTTGAGGCATATTCCTTGCCAATGCAAAATGAAGACCTTCATACTTCAACAAATGGTGCAAAAGGAAGAGCCAAAAGATCAAGCAACTTTAATCGTAAGGAGGACATTCAACTATGCATTTCATGGCAAAGCATTAGCTCGGATCCTATTATTGGCAATGAGCAACCAGGGAAGGCATATTGGCAAAGGATTGCAGAGCACTACCATGCTAACCGTGATTTTGAGTCTGATAGGAATACATTCTCTCTTGAGCACCGTTGGGGTAACATTCAGAAGGAAGTAAGCAAGTTTCAGGGCTGCTACGAACAAATTGAGCGTCGACATCCAAGTGGCATACCACATCAAGAGCTTGTAAGTTAAATTTTTTATTCATTATTATTAATAACAATCTTGTATGTATGTGAACTAGCACTTGAATTTTGCTATAGGTTCTTGAAGCCGAGGCATTGTACTCATCCAATGCACCAAAGAATAGGGCATTTCAGTTTAATCATTGTTGGCTCAAGTTGAGGAATTCTCCAAAGTTTCAAACTCTAAAATCCCACAAGAGGCCAAGGTCTAGGAAGTCTTCGACCCCAATTGAGAGTGCTGGTGAAGAAGATGAAGAAGGTGATGATGCTAGGAAGAGTACAACTCCTGATTTATCACAGCCAAGTGCTAAAAAGAGACCAATGGGTAGGAAGGAAGCAAAGGAGAAGTTGAAGAATGGAGGAGAAGATGGACCATACAAGGAGGCGATGAAAGATTTGCTTGACGCCAAAGAGAAAGAAGCTAAAGTGAAAGAAGAGAGATGGAAGGAAACTAAGGAGATTCAAGAGCACAAGCTCTTATTTGCTGAGCGTAAGTTAGTGTGGGATCAAGAACAGAAGATCATGTTTTGTGATGTTTCCACCTTGGAACCAGATGTGAGAACATATGTGTTGGCTATGAGGGCACAAATTGCAGCTTCAAAGGTGGCTGCCCTCAATGGTGGATTTGATGGTAGTAGTGGCTTTGGAGGTGAGTTTGGTGGTGGTAATTGAGAAGTTTGAGCACTTCGATGGAATAAGTTGGATCATATTGGATGATCCACATGTCCTTTGCTAGTAGGATATGTCATTTCCACGATTGGTTCTTGGAGTCCTTTTGTGTTAATTTTTGCAATTATCTAAGTGTCATTTGCTAGTAGGATATATATTACTTTTAGATTTGTTATTTTTATGATCGAACCATTCATTCTTTCTTGTAGGATGTGTTATTTTTAAATTATATAATGCATCTCCGCAAAATAAAAATAATGCATCACTGGGTTCACATAGCATATTGTGGTGATATGGAGACAGACAATGACATGTTGGTGAGCAATTTTTGTTTTCATTGGTGAATTATAAATCTTGGTTGCGTGTTGTTGTATATGGCATTGTGCCTACACCATATTTACATGTTTGAAAATTTTGATTTTCGATTTGAATTGTGGTGTTTGAAATTGTAAATTTAACTATGGTTAAATTATGCGCGTTAGAAATATTTATGTTTAATTATTGTGGTGTTAAACATAGTGTAAAAAGGGATTGCATGCTAAAATAAAAGAGAAACAATAGTAGGGGCTAAGAAATAGGGGCTATTGCTAGAGTTGGAGGTATTTTTTGGGTCCTTGGGAGATGGGGGCAGCCCTCATTTAACTTTTAGGGGCTTTAAAATAAGGCCTATTGCTGGAGATGCTCTAATGTTATGAATATAGAACTAACCATCTACGACTCCCTGTTAGGATGTATGAGTAATTTTTAAGGCCTCCTTTAAATTATATGAATAAAGAAAGCAAAGAAATAGAAAAAACGCAGTATTCTAACTAGAATAGAAGTGTTAAACTGATGATTGCAAAACATATAAAAACACAGGAATGACCGCTTGATTGGACCGTAGGAAAAACATAAGAATCGGATGAGAGAGATACACTCAAAGTAAATTTTCCAAGAGCTTTGAGCTCTTGCTGAGTTTCTTTCAAAATCTCTATAGGATTATTCATTCCATAGGAATTTCAAATGATTAGAAATGATTCAATCCGTTAATTAAAAGGCATTTATAGAAATTTTTCCTATAGAATTGAAATCATCCCAAAATTCCTATATATTTCCTCCAAATCAAAGGGACCCTAAGTGAGTACCATTTACAACCAACTCCCTCTATTTCATATTATAAGTCGTTTGACCTTTTTCTTAGTCAAAATTCTTTAGCTTTGACCAAATTTATAGGAAACAAATTAGCAACATCCACGACATGAAATTAATTTTATTAAATTTAATATTAAATATATTTTGATAATATGTTTGTTTTGTATTGGAAATATTAGTATGTTTTTCTACAAACTTGGTTAAACTTTAAGAAGTTTGACTAAGAATAAAATCAAACGGCTTATAATACGAAACGAAGGGGGTACTCAAATAAAAACAGTTTGCTTAACACTTACTCCCTCCATCCCATAAAAACCAACCTATAATTGAATGGGACATTATTGACGGTTATTAAGTACTAGTTTCAACCGCCAACTAGCACAACTAATAAAGGGAACCTTAGGGCCTGTTTGGGGGAGCTTCTTGCTGCTGCAACTTCTATCAAAATCAGAAGCTCCCCCAAACAGTCCAGCTTTTGGTCCAGATTCTGAGAAGCTGTAGTTGTAGAATCTAGAAAATGAACTAGAATCCAGAAGCTGGAAAATCCAGCTTTTCCAAATTCTCAGAAGCTGACTACCAACCAGCTGCTTCTCAGAATCTTAAGCTCCCCCAAATAGGCCCTTAGCATGTCTTACACGCATACCAATAATAAATAATGTAGTTGTATTAGGATTGGAAAATTAATGTGGATGCATGAATTATACGCCAAAGTGAAGGAGAAATTAAGCCGGCATGCAAAGAAAAACACCTCCAGTGAATCACGTGCAACCACACGGATTTAGGGGCCCTCAAGTCAGCTCAAACCGACTCAAAGTGGGACCAAACACCCGGGTACCTTCATAGGGGCCCACATGTCAGTCCCTCACCAAAGTTGGTGAGCAGAGTGGTTGAATGGGTTCGGCCGAACCAATCTTGGTGCACCTGACACCCATCTTCCACGTGGCGACTCCTCAGCGCTCCCCAATGACGGTTATGCGCAGTTAGCGGCCCCTAACTGCCATACAACCGTCATTACAAGGCTATAAATAGAGCTTCTCTCCCTCACATGCAACACACACCTCATGGAGCAATTCACTCTTTCGCTTTATATTCTCTATAGTTTTTAGTAGGAATTAAGCTTAGGAGTTTCGATCCTATAGTCTTCTTGGAGTTCTGGATATGTCTCTAGTACTCTCTTCTTTGTGTAAGATTATAGTCGAATTAATAGTATTATATTCTTTATTTATATATGCTCATATTTTATTTTATATAATTCTTTATTGAGTATATTTCCTATGAGTAGTATATACTTTGTATATTTGTTTCATCCTAGGCTAGTTGATCCATGCTAAAGTAACGGTCCAATGACCTTCATAGGTTGCTCTAGCTCTAACTTGTTCATCCCCTAGGGAAGATAGTGATATTGTTTACTAGCATAAACGTGGTGTTTAGGCTAGATAAATATCGTTGGATGTGGGTGTATCCCACGGAAAGTGAGGTAGGCGGCAAGTGGTGATAGCCATGTCCATCCTTTGTATTCCTCCATGTTCGGGTATGACATAAGAGTGCATAAATGCCATAACTACGTTGGCAAACTAGCAGTGAGTGGTTTCTCTATAGTACCTGGGCGCCTGGAACTATATCCTACATTGTAAGTATGTATATGTTAAGTATATGCGACACGATTAGTTTTGAAGTACAATTGTATCGTAATATCCTTAGGCTATTCCTACTAGACAATCTTTAGAGATGAATCTCTTGTGTGTGTACCTATCAAACCTTATCATAACCCCTGTCTAGATTGCAGAAATATAAATACAATACCCTTGGGAATACTCATGGGTGAAATGCTACAACGATATCTGTGCACTTGCGGATTTATCTGTGATAATAAGAAATATCAATAGACATATCTAGTACAACGGATATGGACATACTCCTGTCCAGATTCGCTGTACTAAATATGTCCCATCCAATACTAGGTTGGTTTTTTTATGGGATGGAGGGAGTATATTAATTTGTAGTGGTATACCCACAAAGTAAAATTTATAACTCTAACATGTAATATATTATAGTACGCTACTTGCACATGAATTATAACACAAGTTAGATAACATAATCTAATCTTAGGATGTGTTTGGTTGGAAGGATATAATTAAATAAAAATGTCCATGCAACTTTTATATGTGTTTGGTAAGAGTGAATGGGATGGTCAGGAGAGCTAAAGAGCTAAAATTGGATTATTCTATGAAGATGTTGGAATTCATTCGATAAAATTGACTCGATATCCACGTCCTAGGGTCTGTTTGGCACAGCTCCAGCTCTACCTCTCCTAGATCCCAGCCAAACAGTTTCAACTCCACCTAAAATGGGAGCGGAGCTAGGTGGAGCGCTCTCATAAAATGAGGCTGTTATACAACTCCACCCTAGACTTAACTCCTGAAACTAAATTTAGGAGTTAGAGTTCTACCAACAGGCCCCTAATTTTGATTATTAATAATGGGGCAATTGCAAATTTACCACTACTTTGAATCATTATTGCAAAACTGCCACTAGAAAATTGCAAAAATGCCACTAGAACTGTCATTCGAGTGGTATCCTTGCAATATTCAAAAAACCGGTGGCAAATTTGCAAATGCCCCATTAATAATTGATTAATAATAAGTATTACATGTTGTTAGTTAATAATTAACTTGTGAAAATTAATGTCGATTAGACATAATTAGTCAATTTTATTATTAACTAGTATAGATTATGGCAAGAATAATTATAATTAACATAGAATAATTAGTAGTTTATGTTTTCATTCAATCCGTCCTCTTCTAAAAAAATGAATGGCCATATCCACCCTATCAAAAGAAAAAAAAGATTACTATATCCCTTATAATATGGATGCCCATATCCTATCTACAATCTTGATCATGAACCAAAGACACCCTTTTATACTCTTTGCATTTCAAAATATGGTTCTCTAATGTTTGTTGCAAGAAATAGATATGTAAATTTTGTGAACAATGTTACTATCACTTTGTCGGATGAAGAAATGACCAAAATAAAAGTTGTATGTCTTGATGAGTTCTACAGCTTTTATGTTCATGACTTTTTCAGCTAAAATTATTTACTACAAAATATCATTTGAAGTTTTGAAATTCAAATTTTAGTTGATAAAACAAATTCACAAGAAAAAATGACCAAAATAATAGCAGAAAAAACACAATAAAATGATAGAGCATGATTTTAGAAACATTTAGGAAAAAGAATCATCCAATTTAGAGTTCATATGAGTGAGATAAACTAATTTCAAATTTTAAAATTTTATTTTCGCATACGGCTCCTTAATACACCCGTATGGAAAAATTGATTTTTCTATGTGGGCTCTTAAGTGGTCCGCATGCAAAAATGAGCTTATTTTGGCGTCTTAAGGAGTCGTATGCGAAAACACCGACGCAGCAAGTTGTGGTCCGTTTGCAAAAATCATAGGGTCTCATACACAAAAATCTTTTGTGTAGTAGTGATGGGTTTTTATATTCCGATTAATATTCATCACCGTATTCGTTTCGCTTATTCGCTTCGTATTTCTATTCGATAATATTCGATTTCGTTTTCATATCCGGGTTTTCGATTCCGAAAAAAATTATGAAAACGAGTATGGTAAAGCTAGTTTTTGACCGTATTCAATCCATTTTCATCCCTATATATTATGTTATATTATTACTTGCATGTGGCAGCCCTTAGTTTAGTTGAGTTTGTTTCCTCTTTTTGCAGCAATTCAATTTAGAAACTCCTGTCTTTTAGTCAAGCCACATACGCGTAAAGCAAATCCTAAACTCCCTCCTATCCTACCAAAACTTTAGTTTCATGCTTCGCACTAACATGATATCATTTTTTGAACTTATCTGACATGACAACAATATTTCCATCACTCTTACTGTAGGCTAACAAAAAATGCACTTTACAAAGTTTAAAAAGGGATATCTATGTATTGGACAACCCACCAACCACATAAAACCAAATTAAAGATGCTCCACATGTACTTTATTGCATCATCTTGCTAAAAGAAATAGATATACCTCATGACTCTAATTAAACACGTCATTCTGCATAGATAGATAAGGTAATATTTTCCTTTTTTATATATTCTCCTTTGTTTTGGGTATATAAACCCTCCTCCTCCTACATAGCTAGTCATCAGTAGAGAGAAGCTAGCAGGTGACTACCATGGCATCCATGTCTACCATTGTACCACTATGTCTAAGCCTCCTCCTCTTCTTTCAAGTATCGATCGCACAATTTTCATTTGGTGGAGGCCCACTATATAGCTCACGTGGGTTTAGGGGTGACTCAGTGAGCCAACACCAATGTCGTTTTGAGCATCTCGCCGCTCTAAAGGTGACTCACCGAGACAGATCTGAAGCCGACTTTATTGAGTACTACAACACCGAGGTACGCAACGAGTTCCGTTGTGCTGGAGTGAGTGTGAGGCGCTTGGTCATTGAGAGTAGGGGCTTGGCTCTGCCTGTGTATGCCAATGCTCACAAGCTTCTCTACATCATCCAAGGTCTGTATACCATAGTCCAACATATTATGTATGTACACACGACTAGTTGTTTTCGAACTACATTATTGTTCACAACATGTGAGGTTTTTTAATTGTGTGAGTACATGTTGTAGGTCATGGAGTGTTTGGGATGGCACTACCAGGCTGCCCGGAGACATTTCAATCGGTGCAGTATGCATTTGAGCAGTCTAGCACCCAAAAATTGAGCGATGAGCACCAGCAGCTTCACAAGTTCCGCCAAGGGGATGTCATTGCAGTGCCAGCTGGAGTGGCCCATTGGTTGTACAACAACGGTGATTCTCCTATGGTTGCTTTTTTGGTCATCGACTTTGGAAACAATGCTAACCAGCTTGATCCAATACCAAGGGTATGCCCATATATACATCTCACAAGCATAATTAATACTATTCCATATTTCTAACTTTAGTTTAATGAGTGGTACCACTAATACATATTATATAATGCAACTCAATATATTGAGTAGGAATTTTTCTTGGCCGGAAAGCCTACGAGCTGGCAGCAAGAGCAGTATTCGTACCAGGCTGAACAACAAAGCGACAATCAAAACATCTTTGCTGGATTCAATCCAGATTTACTTGGTGAGGCCCTAGGCGTGAGTAGGCAAACCGCCATGAGGCTCCAAGAACTGAATGACCAAAGAGGGGTGATTATCAGAGTTGCGCAAGGTCTCCAAGCACTACATCCTTCTTTCCAAACTGAGCAGGTCCAAGAGGAACAGTCCCAAGAACAGCAACAGCAACCAACCTGGTCAGGCAGAGGTTGTGCGCAAAACAATGGTCTAGACGAGATTATGTGTGCTTTTAAGCTGAGCAAGAACATCAATAATGCACAATCCACCGACATCTTCAACCCCCGCGGTGGAAGGATCACAAGGGCCAATAGCTAGAATTTTCCAGTTCTCAACATCATCCAGATGAGTGCCACAAGAACTGTGCTCCAGAGTGTGAGTATAAACCATGACAAAGTTAATAAGATTTTTATGCACAAAATAATGTAGGCATAGTACTTATTGCACTGATCTATTTTCCTCTTCTTTGTAGAATGCTTTGCTCACTCCACATTGGACAGTGAACGCGCATATAGTGATGTATGTGACTGCTGGTCAAGGGCGCATCCAGGTGGTTGATCACCGTGGTAGGACTGTCTTTGATGGTGAGCTTCGCCAACAACAAATCCTGCTAATCCCACAGAACTTTGCAGTTGCAGTGAAGGCACGCCAGGAAGGATTTTCCTGGGTGTCCTTCAAGACTAGCCACAATGCCATAGACAGTCAGATCGCTGGAAAGAGATCCATTCTTCGTGCTTTGCCAGTTGATGTGGTCGCTAAAGCCTACCTACTTTCAAGGGAGGAGTCTAGGAGCTTGAAGTTCAATCGTGGTGATGAGATGGCTGTCTTTTCACCAAGGCTTCACCAACAATTGTACGCTGAGTGGCAGAACAGCAAATAATTAACCAAATATGTATTCTATCCTATGTTAGTGATTTGAATAAAGTAAAGGAGGGATCAACACCTCTTTTTCAATAAAAAAATATCAACCAAGAATCGGAAAGAATTTTATAGTGTAATTGCGTTTTTAATCTAGGACCTCTTGAGAACTCAACAGCAACTAGCAATCTTAACCCTTAGATTATCCGGGAGTCGCCACCACCACTATGAAATTTGTAGACTCGCCACCACCACTATGAAATTTGTAAGTAGTAGAGAAATGGAAATGGGATCAGATGCTGAATTGAGGAAACCCCACGAACGCCACGAAATCAGTAATCAACGCTCCAACTCAGTTCTTGCTCCAATTCCCTCTTTTGTGCAAAAGCTCCAACTTATCCGGACTAGTCAACAGTTTTACCTGAGGCTGAGGGAGATAAACGTTCAAATGTTATACAGAGGCTGACTGCATTACTCGAGAGATGCATTTAAAGAATCACTTAGCACCACCAAAATTTATATTTAGTCTTATCTGTGAGGGACTAAACAGAGTTCAAAACAAGTGAGTCCAGCAGGTTATATACACTCATCTTCAGAAAGAACTAACCAAAATTCGTATAAAATGGTAATGAATTAGTCTTGAAATATTATGTTAGCATCAGTTGCAATGGCAGATCGACGGAGTTTGACATCCACAAACATTTTAGCACGGCTATAAAAATATGTTATCCAGCTTGGCCACTACGCCCAATGGATGGTTAACACTTCTCAAAGCTGGGATTGCAAGAACATGGCTCCATAACAAAGCTCATTAACCCCACAGAAAGAAAGCTCACCAAGGAACCTTCTATTTGTCCTGAAAAGACAAACGTCGCAGTGTAAATACAAGATAATGAAAAAACGGCAGACACTACATTTTAGCCATATGTACTTACAGACCACCAAGAGCACCTTGAATCTGTTGTGTTAAAATTAGACCACCTAGAGAACCTTGAATCTGTTGTGTTCAAATTTGTGATTTTCATTGTAAGCTATACTCAGTGCACAGCTCTAAAAGTGTATTTGCAATCTAGAATTGGGTTGTACAGGTACCACTGGTGCAATCTTCTTATGATGATTGAACTCCAAATTACAACCCACAACAGAACTCAGCAAAATGTTTTCATTTACTCACCTCAAGCTCTGGAAGGTCTAAACATTAAATGTTGAGCTCCCAGCAGGTGGAACAGCAACAACTTTTCCTACAGCAACTGTCTTACCTGCAACAATTTAAGATAAAACGTGCTTCATGGAGTCGGAATATATTGAACTTACTAAGACGGAGAGAAACAACAACATACTTTATGGTCGGATTACTTGGACTTGGTGAAAAAACATGCATAGAAAACCTAAGTACAACTTTCAATAGGGTGAAAAGCAGCCAAAGAGAAGGAAACAGAGTATTTGATGACTGCTTGGTGCTTGCCCATTTTGCCTGACTAGCTATGGTTAAATTTTGCAGCCAACTGCACTTGCATTACCTTAAAGTAATATATTATTGAATTTGCGAGAAATAAACTAACAGAGATTCTGATTATATAGAATTAGTGAATGATATTAAATAGGTTCATTTAAATGAGCATTAGATACCTTAGGAAAAATAATAACAGCAGAAAGAGTATATCATCACAATCCTTCTTATAATAATTTCGATAGGCAAACACACTCAAAATCATGACTTATCTGTGTCCGATTAGACGTAATTCCTATGTTATATAATTTTAATGTCACATTTAGAAAAGAAGACTTGGTGCTACAGGTAAAAATAAAAACATCTTTGGTACATCAGTGTTGCATGATTTAAACAGAGCCAAACATTGATTTCAGAAAAGGATGTATATCCTTGCCTTCAGTCCGGAGCGTAAATCTTCCAAGCTGAGGAAACTCAGAGAAGTTCTCGATACAAATCAAATTATTGACCTAATATAAAACAGAGGTGATTAGAAAATGTAGCCCTCAGACTTTAATGCCAGAGCGATGGATCCATATGGTATCTGAGCAGTTCACTGAGGAAGTTTCAAGGATAACCTGAACACGGCAAACGACGACAGCTCCATTCTTCACAAAAAGAGGTTTCCTCTTTGACTTCTTTTTTTTTATGTCACCTTCTTTCCTCCTCTTCAAATCAATTTCTTCTATGAGTTCAACAATCTCACATTCCTCAACTACAGAGTGGATATGCAGCACTGCCTTGTAACCAGCAGTAAAAATTGCCTAGTACATCAAACATCACATTCATAAGAAATTCGAATACACAAGAAGTCAGTCCAGAGTTAAGACACCCTGGATTTGGAATTTAAAAAGAACAAGAAGGCTCATAAGACCCTTGCAATATTTTTTGTAGTAATTATATTAATGCTATCTAGATGTTCAAATATCAAAGAAACTTCATCTGGTATAAACCGTTCCGAACGGGAGTGATTATTGAATTACTAATATCCATGTGACAATAATTTCAATCTAAATAATTTTGGTTTCTGAGCTCCCAAAACAAAATTAACCAAATAGGAGACATAAACTGGAGTTTATTTACCAAATAATATCAGTCAGTTAACCTGATGCATTGACCAAATAATTGTGGCTTACTCCAATGTATATTGATCAATATACTAAAATTTGTAAACTTGAATCCACTGTGGAATATACAGTATAGAACATACACATAATGCAGGAAAATTTGTAAAACTATTGGTTTCGGAAAAAGGAAATCATGTATAATCATATTGAGCCCTATCAGTTGATAAAATAGGATGAACTAACAGTCTAAAAAGATGTCTTAACTTATAACAGGGCTATGAAGTAAGAAATATTTTAAATTCTCATGTTTTATTTTTCACTTAAAACTATAAGCCAAAAAATGCCATTCCATAAAAGTACAGTTTTTATTTTATTTTTTTACAAATTGTCAACATCCAAAACAAAAATATCTATATCCATGTCCAACACATTCCCAAATTCATGCTCGAAAGACCAGATCACCAGTTCTAGTATTTTATACTTTCCTTTTCCAAACATATGTTTTCGTAAATAAACTATGCAGGACAAAGAAAATCAGCTGTGATTCTATCTAAGAGAAGATTGCAAACTAAGCAAGGCACTCCTGGCAAATCATAGTAGGCCTTGCAGGAACCAGCATTCAAACCAAGGTATTGAACACAGAGAACTAACAAATGTCAAGTGAGAATAGTCAAGCATGAAATATCCTATGCTATCGTCTGTAAGTGTTACTTACATTGTCAAGCAACTCCAATATCTGTAGTTGAGCACGAAATTCAGATATAGCACTAACAGGATTTTCTGCAAGAACAACGTTGCCAAGAATCAGTATACTGAAAAACAACTTCCAGTGCTTGAAAAATGTCCAAGGTAAACAAACACCTAGACCATAGTCACCAGTTCATGAATAGCTAATTATTTCAGAAAGCTCAACAGTAAACATGTGCAGAAAATAATCCACCCAGGGACTGTTTGCAAACCAGCTCTTTTTTTTTTCTGAGCTAGGCTCAAAAAAGGCACTTCGGTGGGATAGTAAACCACTAAATTTAGCCAGGTTTGAGCAGATCCAACCAGAAAAAAAAATCTGGTCCAGACACAAGTTTAAAATTCTCCAGAGGCACATCTCGTCTGCACATTGGTTAATTAAACCCTTCTACGTACATTTGGGTGAATAAAAACTGCTATATCACCATGTAAGAAAATGCAATTTTTTATAAATAATGTAATCTTCCATGGTAAAAACTTAGTAAGAATAAAATAAATGGTAAAATGAATGAAGAATTTCCTCTACTTTTCTGCTTCAGGAAACAAACAAAAAGGCATCATCAAAGTATCAAACAAACAAAAGAATTCAAAGACAAATGGAGCACGGATAGACAGGATCCCTTTCAACTTGCAAAAATAGTGATATATCCTAGAACCTAAATGCATCACTTTTAACTAGAGCAATATATAATCAAGTGTTCAGAATGCACAAAGTTCAGCCAGAATCAGTACCACTTATCAAGGAGAGTACTAAAGAAAGCAGCACCAACAAAGTAATTATCTTGCTGCTCCCGACTACTTGGAAAAGACACTTACTAATGCTTGATAGCACAAAACCAGCAGTGATGTCATCCTCTTCAATTCCTGACAGTTTGACTCGGACATTCTCACCAGGTGCAGCACTTCTCACTCTATCTTCATCACAGTGTACACTAATGACTTTCACGTTGGCCTGTGAGCAAAATAGAATGTGCACCAAGATCAGATTTATAATTCCAGCAAAAGCTGATGCACTTGCTACTTGAAAACATCAACAATAAAAGATGTTACCTTGTTTGGCATAACCAACATGTTATCACCCTCCGAGATAGTTCCTGATTCAATTTTTCCCATGACCACTGTGCCCATGTCTTTGTATTTATCAATGATTGGCATCCTGCATATATATGTGCCTTACTGTTATTAGTTAAACTATCCATCATAATTATTCAAGTAAGAAAATGCAATCTGAACAGAAAGGAAATAAAAGTTTTTCTCCTAAAGAAATGCCATTTCATCTTATGAAACCAAGGTTCGGTAAGTACCACCTGACATGAACAGGGGTTTTCTTAGTCCATTTAAATTGTACTTGACAAGCTAAGAAACCTGGTCGTCTAACCTTACTGGACCTTTTGGATCTCGTAAAGGGACTTGAATGCAATCTAGAACTTCGAAAAGACATGGACCACTCCACCAGCTACAATTGCTTTTATCCATTCTTGTCTTCATATTAGTCCCCAAAAGACCAGAGATTGGCAAGAAGTGGACATCTGAAAAGAATGCCAGAAAAAGCAAGGTAAAAGTAATGTATTGTGGATAATTCCATCATTATCATAACCACAGATCATCACATCATTGTTATTACCACACTCAGTTGAGCAAGGGCTCCATTCAACAAGTGCTGGATATAATATATGACGCTATGTCAACACCCAAAAGCCAATCTCTAACTAGTAACCACACGAATACCAAAAAGCTTATTTTGTTTGGACAAAGAAAACATATGAGTTTCTTTTGATTATTATATGTAACATTTGCAGGACACAGGAAACATCATAAAAAGCATATCATATACTCCAAATGTATCCAAAAATAGTGCTTCGTGAATAAACTCCCAGCATTTTTAGTATAATTAGGGCTAAATTAGGAACAATCACAAAGCTAAACAATCTAAACCAGGAAGTCACCAAATAATGGGAAGGAAAACTATGGAATGTTACTTACTAAACTTTTTGCAGATGGCATAATAGGCAACAATAAAGAATAATATTCCTGTCTTAGAAGGAAATAACCATGTAGATGAAAGATGTCTTACCATGCTTAGAAAAAGAAGATGTGAAGCTTCAACTTTGTGATAAGCTAAGGCATCAAAGATTTAACAAGCAATGAAGCAAACCACAACAGAACTGTCTAATACCCCATCCTATTTGATCTTTTGATTTCTACAAAACTAGCCAAATACCCATGCGCTTCAATGTCTACAATGTGTTCCATAGATTCTAAACTTGGAAAATGTATATATTTTTCATTTGAACATCAATCACTAAATAATTCTATTACAAATGACATGCGCAAAGACATAACTTTTCAGAGAAGATTCTTGGATTAATAAAGCATAGGTGCAGCGCGGACCGTGGATGGTAGACTCATGACCACCACTAACTTCTTTCATAATAGAATAGAAATTTCAAATTAAATTGAGAAAAATGAACAGATTTTGTGAAGAGATATCTCCAACCTAAAATTAACGCATAGAGAAAAGAGTGAAAGATGATCCCATTCATAATTATATACCTTTCTTAACATTGTACCCTGATGATTTAAGAAAAGGAACCATTTTTCCTTCTATTTCATCATATCTGAAACCACATAAGTGAAATAATGATTTTTCTTTACCCAACATGCTTATTTAAGAGGAACAAATTCTTCTCAGTGGATTTGTTATCAATGTATATACCGTTCTTTCGACCAGCCAACAGTAGATTCATCCATCTTATTTATGACCACAACCAACTTAGAAACACCCAAAGTTTTTGCCAGAAGCACATGTTCGCGAGTCTGCCCGCCTCTTTCATACCCAGTTTCAAATTCACCTTTCCGAGCAGATATCACCTGAGGGAAACAATGATACATTCATATTATATCCCAGCAGAAAAGACGGTAAATATGATTTCGAAAGATTGCGCCACTGCTTACAAGAACACCAATGTCTGCTTGAGATGCACCGCTTATCATGTTTGGAACATAACTTTTGTGGCCCTGTATGTCAGAAATATATTGAATACAACATTATATAAAAGAACACAGAAACCATTATAAAATGGATCAAATAATCATCAGAAAGTAGCATGTCTTGTAATAAGGTGTAATGACTTGGTTAGCAAAAACACCCTGAATTGTTGCTACTTTGCTACACAAAGGTGACACTCAAAAATGAGCTGTACAAGCATGAATGAAGACATAGTTTCAGTCAAACAAACAGAGCAACAAACACATACAATCCCTATAAATCAATCCTAAGACCAGTTTGAGACGGACGTAAGGTACCAAGGCAGTTGTTGCTTCCACATGAACGATTCCAATTATTTCAAAAGGGGGAAAGGAAATACATCACCATTTTATGTTTAAGTCTTCTGCTTATCTAAGTTTTACGTTCAAGTTATTTAAATGTATGAAACTATCTTAAAATATGATAGAATCACAACAGTTGCTCCATAAAGCAACACAAAATCTGTTTCAAAATATTGAAATATAAAACTATGACCTTGCATTACTATGGTATATGTAAATAAGTACAGTATATGAGGCAAAAAAAAAATTTACCGGTGCATCTAAAATGGTAAATCTTGTAGTTTCTGTCTCAAAGTGTGCTCTCCCAACTTCAACTGTCTTCCCCTGAATAGATTCAAAATAACACATTGTAAGTACAATAAGTGATATTTGACAGAATTATTCAAGCCACGACAAAAATCAAATTTCATGAATTAGAAGTATGATGACCTAGAAGCAGGATTGGAGCTGGAGTATCCATAGACACCATTTAAACTTTGTTGGATTCGGAAATGTTTGGATTTTAGTTATGTAACAGGCAGGCCATGACCATTGATTTGCATGGTTCATATTACTGGTCTATCCAATGATCCAAGAAAAACAGGTGCAATGATGTTACCCAATAATCCAAACCCAACCATCAGAATATAAGCAAGCAGATGGCAGCAAACTCTTGAAGGCAGTAGAGAGATGACCACACAAGTAATCTCAAGATATCACATGCTCATCACTGTCGAAACAGGATGTGGGAGTGGCCATCAAGGATCATCAGTACTGGAACTAGAACAAACCTTAGGTTCCATTTTGATGGATAAGTCTTTGTGGTCCTTGGTCATGGTTCTTTATTTTGCTTTTGGGTAGTTTCACCTTTTTCAGGACAGCATCACTCCTTAAGCATATTTTCAGTTGCTAGGACAGCTGCAGTTAGTAGGACAGCAGCAGTTAGCATCTCCTTTATATCTCCTTTATGCTTTATTAAGTTTGGATGCCCTCTAGGACAGCATCCCATTCAAATTTTGAATTTTAGACTAGGAGGGTGCAGCAATAGGCTTGCAGCCAGCTATGGCTATATATATGTATCCAACCTCCCTCGGGTTGGTATGGCTTTGAGTTTGCGAATGGAAGAAAACTAGAAAAATTGCCCCATCTTGAGTGCCATCCTCTTATCAATGAGAGTAACCATTGAAATTCTAACATCTGGTATCAGAGCCACACTTTCCTGTAGGCTAAACATCTACTGTTCCACCCCTTCCCAAGCTCGGTTGAGCTCTCAGCCAGCAGCAGCAGCAGCACCGGCTGCTCTTCCTTCCCCTTTCCCTTCCCCCTCTCCACGCAGCAGCCCCCCGGAGGCGCGCCATGTCCGATGTTCGGTCTCGGCGTTCGGTCGCCTCGAGCACTCGGCGTAAGCAGGACGCCAAGCTCGCCGCAGCAGAAGAGCACAGGCGAGCAACGGCTCAGACCGCTGCAGCAGCAGCGAGGGCGGCCAGACTGGCGGCAGTGGAGTTGGCAGCAGCCAGGGCAGAGGCGGAAGCAGAGGCGGCGGAAGATGCGGCACGTGCGGCGGAGGTAGAGGTTGAGACCTTGCGCAGCAACATCAACGGCTCCATCGGCGACATCACCGCCGACAGGGAGCTTGAGGAGCTAGCAAGAGGGAGGGCGCGGGAGCGGGCAGAGCGTGCTGCCCACCCCCACGGCGGCGGCGGCCCAAGGGACCGCGCGCCCGCCGATGGGAACCCAGACGGGCACGGGTGTGCCGGCGGCAGCCCGGAGCGCGCGCGCGGCGGCGGCGCTCCGAGTGGAGGTGGCTGGTTCGACAGAGAGCGTGGCCCTCGCAGGCAGCGCGGCTCTCCCTCCCCTGACCGGCGCCATGGCCACCACGGCGTCCAGACGGTGGTCAGGGACTTTGGTCCCGGCGGTTGGTGGCCTACCCTCACCAAAACCAACTATATCGAGTGGGCCGCGGTGATGAGGGTGAGGCTCCAGGTGCGGCACATGTGGGAGGCAGTCCGGTACGGCGACGTCGACTACGACGAGAATCGACGGGCGCTGGATGCCCCCATCGCTGCAGTCCCGCCCGAGATGCAGTTCTCGCTTTCCCAAAAGCGGACTGCCAAGGAGGCCTGGCAAGTCCACACTGCAGGCACTCCGCAAGGAGTGGGAGAACCTGGCTTTCAAGCCAGGTGAGGATGTTGATGACTTTGCCCTCCGTCGCAACACTCTTTTGCAGAAGATGGTGCAGTACGGCGACAACCTATGATGAGGAGAGAGCCGTCGAGAAGCTGTTCCGCTGCGTCCCAGAGAAGTATGGGCAGATCGCTCGCTCGATCGAGTCTCTGCTGGATCTCTCCACGATGTCGATCAAGGAGGCGATAGGTCGCCTCAAGGTCATCGACGGCCATGAGCCACAGCCTCTCTCGGGGCCTATCACCATTGGCGGGAAGCTCCATCTCACTCGGGAGCAGTGGGAGGCCAGCCAAGGTGATGGGAGGAAGGGGGAGTCCTCCTCCTCCCCGACGGGCGGTCGCAAGTAGCGCATGGCATGCGGAGGTGTCCAGCTGCGGTGGGCGCAAATACGTGCCGAGGGTGGCGCCCGCAGAGGCGCCCAGGGCGGCGCCGCCGGCAACCACAAGCCAGCACGAGACGACGCCTACCGCAACTGTGGCAAGCTTGGCCATTGGGCCAAAGACTGTCGACAGCCACGACGCGGCCAGACCCACATCGCATAGGTGGAGGAGGAAGAGCCGGCTCTGCTCTTGGCACACGCAAGCATCGAGCTACCTCCGGCGGCACCGGCCGCAACGGCTTTCCTCCACCTTGATTAGCTGAAGGTACTCGTCTCCCTCTGCAACGGCTCCAGCAACGACAAGGCTGATGGGTGGTACCTCAGACACCGGCGCCTCCCATCACATGACCGGCCGACGGGAGTTCTTCATCGAGTTTGACTCCAGCGTCCGAGGCTCCGTCAAGTTTGGGGACGCCTCCGGCGTGGAGATCAAGAGCGGTGGCTCCGTCACCTTCACCGCCAAGTCCGGTGAGCACAGGCTGCTCACCGGAGTTCACTACATCCCCGCGTTGAGGAACTCTATCATCAGCGTAGGACAGCTAGATGAGAACGGCTCACGCGTGCTGGTCGAGCACGGAGTCATGAGGATTTGGGATCGCCGTCATCGCCTTCTTGCCAAGGTAAACAGAGGCACTAATCAACTCTACATCCTCAGCGCGCAGGTCGCACAACCAGTTTGCCTCGCCGCTCATCGGGACGACGAGGCGTGGCAGTGGCACGAGCGCTTCGGGCACCTCCACTTTGAGGCCCTGAAGTGGCTCAGTGCCAAGGAGATGGTGCGAGGCCTGCCGTGCCTTGACCACGTGGAGCAGCTCTGCGATGTCTGCGTGGTAACGAAGCAGAGGCGGCTCCCCTTTCCACAGCAGACGAGCTTCCGAGCCAAGGAGCGGCTCAAGCCCGTGCACGGGGACTTGTGTGGTCCAGTGACACCGGCCACACCAGGAGGACGACGTTACTTCCTGCTGCTCGTCGACGACCTCTCCCGCTACATGTGGGCGATGGTCCTCGGCAGCAAGGGAGAGGCTGCGGACGCCATCAGGCGCGCGCAGGCTGCTGCGGAGGCCGAGTGCGGCCGCAAGCTGCGCGTGCTGCGCACCGACAACGGCGGCGAATTCACGGCAGCTGAATTCGCGTCGTACTGTGCTGATGAGGGCATTCAGCGCCACTACACCGCGCCGTACAGCCCGCGGCAGAACGGCGTCATCGAGCGGCGCAACCAGACGGTTGTGGGGATGGCTCGGGCTCTCCTCAAGCAAAGGGGGATGCCGGCCATCTTCTGGGGAGAGGCAGTGGTGACGGCCGTCTACATCCTCAACCGTTCGCCTAGCAAGGCACTCGACGGCAGGACACTGTACGAGGCTTGGCATGGGCGCAAGCCGGCGGTCTCCCACCTGCGGGTCTTCGGCTGCCTCGCGTTCGCCAAGGAGCTTGGCCACATCGGCAAGCTCAACGACAGGAGCACCCCAGGGGTTTTCATCGGCTACGCGGAGGGCTCGAAGACCTACCGCATTCTCGACCCGGAGAAAGCGTGTGCGCACGGCGCGCGACTAGTGTTCGACGAAGGGCGAGGGTGGGCATGGGACAAAGCGGACGATGCTTCGACTCTGACGTACGACGACTTCACTGTCGAGTATGTCCACTTCGAGGGAGCTGGGGGAGTAGGCAGCTCTTCTTCACCGAGCATGTCTACCCCAGCCCCCGAGCCTCCACTGACTCCGGCAGCGACACACCCTCGAGCAACGACTTCAACTACGACGAGCTCTTCGCCGACACCACCACAGTCGGCGACCCCACGCACTCCAGCACCAACAGCCACTCCTCCGGGCACGTCCACCCCGACGCCAGCTCGTGTTGAGCACAGCCCGGTGGAGTTCGCTACTCCGCTCTCCCACGACGAAGAGCGCATCGACGCGTACCACGACGGCGAGCTGCTACAGTACCGTACGATAGAGGACCTTCTCGGCGACCAGCCAGTGCCGAGACTGGTGCCTCGCGACCTAGAGGTGCAGTTGCACCTTGCGTGCGACGACGATGAGCCTCGGTCTTTCGCAGAGGCCGAGGGACACGAGGCATGGCATGCCACAATGCAGTCGGAGATGGACGCGGTTGAGGAGAACCACACCTGGGAGCTTGCTGACCTCCCTCGTGGTCACCGCGCGATCACCCTTAAGTAGGTGTTCAAGCTGAAGAGGGATGAAGCCGGAGCCATCGTCAAGCACAAGGCTCGCTTGGTGGCTCATGGTTTTGTGCAGCAGGAGGGGATCGACTTCGACGATGCCTTCGCTCCCGTGGCACGGATGGAGTCCGTGCGACTCCTTGCGCTGGCTGCTCAGGAAGGCTAGTGCGTCCATCACATGGACGTCAAGTCGGCGCTTCTGAACGGCGACTTGAAAGAGGTCTATGTGCACCAGCCGCCGGACTTTACGATCCCCGGCAAGGAGGACAAGGTGCTACGCCTGCACAAGGCCCTCTACGGCTTGCGGCAGGCACCGAGAGCGTGGATTGTCAAGCAATTTTGCTATATATTTGTCGACAAATTTTCCCCCAAAAATTTGACAGATGTAATTACAGTACAACCGTAGTGTAATTACACTGTAACTTGAATGTAATTACACTGTAACTATAATATAACTTGTATGTAACTTTCAAAAATCTCTCCATAACATGTTATTTTGGTAAAATGAAGGTTGTGGGAACAATTTTTTTCACATATGTGTGTACTGTGATTTTTTTCTTCCTCACCAAAACAAATCTTTATAATAGATCTAATGATTTAAAATTACGTGAAACTTACATTCAAGTTACACTGTAGTTACATGAAGTTACAGTGTAATTACATACAAGTTACAGCGTAATTACACTACGATTGTACTGTAATTACATCTATCAAATTTTTAGGAGAAAATTTGTCGACAAATGTATAGGTGGTCCCTTGTCAAGTTGGATTCCACGCTCAAGGGGATGGGCTTTGAGCAAAGCCCGCACGAGGCGGCCATCTACCAGCGGGGCAATGGAAGAAATGCCTTGCTGGTGGGTGTCTATGTCGACGACTTGATGATCACCGGCACCAAGGATGCAGAGGTGGCGGCGTTCAAGGAGGAGATGAAGGCCACCTTCCAGATGAGTGATCTGGGGCCCCTCTCCTTCTACCTGGGGATCGAGGTGCACCAGGACGACTCCGGGATCACGCTTCGACAGACCGCCTACGCCAAGCGCGTCGTTGAGCTGGTTGGGCTCACCGATTGCAATCCAGCTCTCACTCCGATGGAGGAGACTGAAGCTGAGCCGCGACAGTCCGACGGAGGAGGTGGATGCCACACAGTCTTGTGGGGAGCCTTCGCTACCTCACCCACACACGGCCGGACTTGGCCTTCTCCGTTGGCTACATCAGTCGGTTCATGCAGCGACCGACGACGGAGCACCAGCAGGCTGTGAGGAGGATCATCCGCTACGTTGCGGGGACTCTCGACCACGGTCTCTACTACCCGAGGTGTCCTATCAAGGCACACTTCGTCGGGTACAGCGACAGCGACCACGCCGGCGACATCGACGCCAGCAAGAGCACGAGTGGGATTCTCTTCTTCCTCAGCGACTGCCTCGTTAGCTGACAGTCGGTCAAGCAGCAGGTGGTGGCCCTATCTAGCTGCGAGGCCGAGTACATGGCAGCCTCCGCCGCTTTGACCCAGGTGCTCTGGCTTGCTCGACTGCTTAGTGATCTCCTCGGCAGAGACTGGAGCGGTGGAGCTCAGGGTGGATAGCAAGTCCGCCCTAGCCCTGGCAAAGAACCCCGTTTTCCACGAACGAAGCAAGCACATCCGGGTGAGGTACCACTTCATCCGAAGCTACTTGGAAGAAGGGAGCATCAAGGCGAGCTACATCAACACCAAGAACCAGCTTGCGGACTTGCTCACCAAGCCTCTCGGGAGAATCAAGTTCCTCGAGCTCTGCTCCAGGATCGGGATGGCCCAACTTCCCCACAAGACGACGCACAAGACTTAGGGGGAGAATGATGGATAAGTCTTTGTGGTCCTTGGTCGTGGTTCTTTTTTTTGCTTTTGGGTAGTTTCACCTTTTTCAGGACAGCATCTACTCCTTTAGCATATTTTCAGTTGCTAGGACAGCTGCGGTTAGTAGGACAGCAGCAGTTAGCATCTCCTTTATGCCTCCTTTATGTTTTATTCAGTTTGGATGCTCTCTAGGACAGCATCCCATTCAAATTTCGAACTTTAGACTAGGAGGGTGCAGCAATAGGCTTGCAGCCAGCTATGGCTATATATATGTATCCAACCTCCCTCGGGTTGGTATGGCTTTGAGTTTGTGAATGGAAGAAAACTAGAAAAATTGTCCCATCTTGAGTGCCATCCTCTTATCAATGAGAGTAACCATTGAAATTCTAACACATTTCCCTATAGGTACATCCTGTTGCTGTGGACTTGTTACAACAGCAGTTAAAGAAAGGGTTCATGCCAGCAGCATGGTTACATCGTTGACAGAAGTTATCAATGAAAACAGTGAACTCCTGTGCTGCCCATCAGCTCCAAATTATGTAATGCAGCACTGAGGCTCCACTTTTCTATTGGGAACGAGTCAAGAAGCTCTATGTCATTAACTACAAATTGATATTCAATTGACTGTAGATTGTTTATGTCATGGATATGGATGGACATGGATTCCACCACTAAAGTTGGATTAGACATCTTGAATATTTTATTAGCATATATGTTGAACATCTCTAGTCTGGATAGTGGATACAATATCCATCCCATTCCTGCCACTAATTAGACGGTTTGCAGAATAATCCTTACTAAGAATTTTCACCCGAGTTCCAAGCGTACAAAGCCTAATGTAGGAAGCAACATATTTTTGCCATAAATGAAAAACATAAGGATGGCTAGAGCATATTCCCAAGGATGATACCTTTGCCCGTTCTTCCTCATTTGTATCCATAATGTATGCCATGTACCTGTGGTATTCATGTATATGAATGAGAATCTCACCAACATGTGATAAAAGTATCACTTTCATGCCCAAAAATGTAATCAAAATCATTTGTGCCGTATAAGCGTTAGAAAGGTCTAAAAGGTGTAATCAACATGTGATAACAATAACAATAATAAACATGTCATTTTGGACATGTCCAAAGTCAAACTTTAAACATGTATATCTTTTTACATATTTCGGTGAATTGTATAAAGTCATGTGTAAGTTTGTTATGGAAAATGTTCTCATGAGGTTAAAATATTGTTGAGTTTTTTATAAATATTGTAATATACTCCCTCCGTCCCAAAATATAGAAATTTCTGGCTATGGATCTGGACAAGAAATGTTTATATTTTGGGACAGAGGGATAAGTAGTCAATGTTTCCTTTCAAAGACCATGTCAATGCCTAAAACAAGAAGTTTTTGTGACCAGAGGGGGTAACTCTTTAACCACATAAGCTGCCAATTATGCCATATAAGCACTACAAAGATGGGTTAACCACAGAAAACCCCATACCCTACCACATTTTAGAACCTTTAAGCTGAGTGAAAAGCATCAACCAAAATGCAAACCAAAGAGGAAATTGCAAATTCAAATCTATGCAGAACATAGAACAAATTAAACATGTCAGTTACAACAAAGCTTTAGCCTGCCCATTTATCTAGAGCAAAGTCAATGTGCATATGGACCTTATACAGAAAGAATTTGTGGATGAAAGAAGGGATGGAAAATAGAAAGGGATAAATTCACCAAGACCTCCTGTACACGGCTGGGGAGATTGCTCTAAAGGTTATTTTTAATGGACTCACTTTGGTTTCACTAAAGTTTCTGAGCAGCAGGAACATATTTGGTCAAGTGGCATACAAATAGTCTCTACTACAGAAATATGTTAACTATTTTCTTCTTTATTTGATTTAAATATGGATCTAACTTACAAAACAAGATTCTATGAGGCATTAAACGAGGGAACTAATTACCAGCTCTCTCGACTTTTGTCCTTTGCTTCTTTTTCATACTTCTGGATTGTCCTGTCATCCACTTGCCCACTTAAGAACAATATCTGGCCTCCAGCTGTGGACTTACCAGCATCTGGAACCATGAATAACCAATAGAAATAGGTGAGGTCATAGAAGCTTTTAGCAAAATATCAGATTGCCATAACATCTTATGCGACAATAAGACATAAGCATATGCTTGTAGCATATGTACATCAAATCTATCTAAATATACTAATTACATACTACCTGGAAATTCCTGTGTTTTGGTAAAGAAGTAAATAAATCTAGTCATCCATCTGGTCATACCAAGCTATAATTAATGGCTATGATCATTTGTCTAGACATATATGTTTAATTGTGAAGGATAAGCTATTGTAATTTCCACTAAAAAGGTATTGTAACATGAGAAGTAAACAAAAAGTAAGGACTCTTCTACTGTGTAATGTAATTTTATCTTTAATAACATACCCGTAATTGCGTCTCATTGGCTAATGATGAAAGAAAATCCAGAAGCAAGCTGCTAATAAAAAATTCTGGTAGCAATGGATGACAATCTCGCACCAGTTATAACGGTGTTCAGCCACCAGATCTTAAACCTCAACATTTAGACAAGTTCTACAAGTGGCCTCTCTCCATTTATTCATCTAGGTTTCAGACACATATATTCTTCTGCACATGCACCTATACACGTCACAAATATAAATGTGTGTTGTGTTAACAATTGGGATTGACCAGGTTGGGCACAAGTAATCTCCTTGGCTCTCACCACTTGATTACTAGCCCATCTAGTGGCAAACTGGTTTTTATGTTGTTGTTTTGCTATCTATAACATAGACCTTCTAGTCCAGTTTTACATCCAACACAAATATAAAATTGACCATTATTAGTTATCTGTTTCTTAAAGTTATTTATGAAATCATGTTTTAAATAAAGTTTAACATTATACCATTCAGCACAGTTTCTTTCTCTGAATAATCTGCTACTCTGGTGTATGCAAAGGATAAAGAAAAATTAATCAAACAGTAGAGACAATGCAATGTATCTGAGGGATAGATGCTATTTGTTTTTATGTTATTTAAACTATGAGTAATTAACTTCTAAAAGCACCCTCAGTGAAAGATGTATTTATTTTTGTGATTTGACAGTAAGATGACAAAAGAACATGACCCTCAAATATAACCAGGTACTCTTAATGATGGTCATATCCTATGCATGTATCAACCCTAGAGATCTTTAATTTAACAAATTATAATTTTGATAGACGTGCATATATCATTATGTAAAGTAACCACTGCAAATTCGTGGGTTAATGATTAGTGGTAACATTTGACTAAATAAAATGACCATCAACAATTGAATAAATGATGCAACAGTATAACTAAGTCTATAAAGGAAAATTAAGATCAGAAAATGAGGAAGACCAGATCAAACATGCACGAATATGTAAGCGCCGTCTAGACCCTTATATTACAAATAAAAATAAAAAACATGCCTATGGAGAATTTAATAATTAATGGTCAATGTAAAATTGACCAAATGTACGAAAACTGTAGCTACTTAGGAACAGAGCAAATAGGCAGCATCATACTACAGCAAGGGCACAATGGTACAATGGGCCTGTTCACTTTGATGCCAAAAAAAACCTTACCAAATTTTGGTAAAATTACCAAAAAAGTGGCTACATTTAGTTTGCTGCCAAATTTTGGTAACTATATAAGAAATCCTGCCAAAATTTTGGCAACTATACATTGCCAAAATTTGGTAAGGTTTTTTTGGCATCAAAGTGAACAGGCCCAATATATTCTACAACAAGCGCACAGTGCGCCTAATGGGTTTATTCAGCAAGTCAGCATAGTTTGTTTCTTCAAAAAGAAAAGGACTCAGGATAACTTGGTCTAGTACCAAAAAGATTACTGCAAAACAGTTAGGCAAGTACTCCCCTAACACACCAATTAGCCCCATTCAATCAGTCCTTAATGTTAATCTATGTTAAGCAAGAACTGAAAAATGCAATTTTCTAATACTACAAAAATACACTACTATCAGAAGGCAAAGCACACCATTTTTGCTCTATGGCTTTTGTCCTACAAAATTACGTCACAAAAGCAAATAATTGCTGGTAAGATTGATAAGACCAACATTCTACCACAATACCAAATCAAGGATGTAAATTGTAAGAAGACTCCAGAACACTTTTCATTCTGCAATGGACATTCAAGTCACAGTGGACCTATGTATTAAACTAGACAAAAGGATGCAAAAATTTACAGGAGCACTCACCAACATGGCCAATAAAAACAACATTCAAATGCCGTTTTCTATTCTGTTCCTCCTTTGCTTCTGTTTGAACTGCATCATGTGGCAAATCTAAAACAAGGTGAGAAAGGGCCTTAAGATCCAACACATTGTCATTAAATTGCAATTATACAGGATTTCAGAAAGCTCCACGAAAACAAAATGTAGATATCATTGCTTTTTCAATTTTAAGTTCTTGCATAACATAGATTAGCATAAGGAATAAGAACACCATCCGGACGGGTTCCAAATAAAAGCAATTTAATAGAGAAACTTCAGACACCACATAAAGATGACTTACAAATTTTTGAATGGGTTTCCAAAAAAAAAAAAAGCAATCTGATAGAGAAACTTCAGACACCACATGAACATGAATTACGGATTTTCTCAAGAGCGCAAATTAGTGAAGGGATGAAATTCTCGAACAATTCTGATTCTTCTGAATGATCATAACCACGATGTATAGTTCAAAAGAAAGAAAGATTTCCGCCTTTCACACATACCTACTGACTGCAATTCCAGTGACTGAAGACTTGACTTGATTCCATTGACATCTGAGAGTATAATGTAGCTAACATTAGAAGACTCATTGTCTAAAAAAAAGCTAACATTAGAAGACTATGAATAAGGAGTATAATGTAGCTAACATTAGAAGACTCATTGTCTAAAAAAAGCTAACATTAGAAGACTATGAATAAGTAATAGGTAGGTAACTCGCGATTGCATAACTACATAAGGTGGGACAAACAAATTATTGATTAAAAAGAGCATTCAAAGCCAACTACATAAGGTGGGCAAACAAATTATTGATTAAAAAGAGCATTCAAAGCCTACATGGGTTACCTGATTATAAACTATAAACAGAGGAATCAATGTAAGATCGTAACAACCAAAATGAGAATGGCTCCAAAGTAGAAAAAGGGACCACACACCATCTGATTACTTGTTTACATTACCACCAGCATCTGACATCATTAGCAGCATTCACGTGATGGCCCATAAGACTAAATAGAAATTTCTATCAAGCATAACATAACTTTCACATTCTCTTGTGCTACAAATTTTAGTTGAAGAATAATTTCAAATGTGCTTTATTCATAGTTTTGGGAGTAACATGGGTTTGGCAACATAACTGTTCAAAATTACAATGACGGTAGGAAGTCCATACCCACATATTACTGAAACAGAAGGGCTACGCTTGACGCATTAAGACCTAGTCTGATCATATTTCTTACCTTAACTAATGAAATAATAGAAGTACAAATAAAACGACATCGATTACAAAACTACCCAACTCTACCCAGATCATCAGAACCCATGAAATACACCATTTCACCTCCCCACCCGAACCGCAGCGGCAGCAGCCCAAACAATGGAAGAAACACCCTCCGAAGTCCGAACCCACACATTACAGCATAATTAGGCACAGCCTAGTAGGCTACCGCATAATTAGACACAGATGCGATCCGCACCAGGCGAGCTCCGATCGAACGGAAGGATCCAGCAGGCACGCGAGGGGGCAAACGGAGCAGAAGAGGAATCGAGACGGAGAGGCATGGTACCTTGGGCCGCACGGGCTCGGGGCGCCTCTCGGGCGTCGTCGTCATCGCGAGCCGCGGAATGCGGATGGGGCTTCGCTGGAGCCTCCTCGAGGTCGTCGCGGGCCGCCCAGTCGTCGTCGGCGGGTTGGAGGGAGGTGATCGCCGGCGCCGGCGCGGGCGCAGGGTCGGCGTCGTGCTCCATCTCCCGCGAGCACGAGGAGGAGGAGGAAGCGGTGGGGGTTGGGTTGTTTCTGCCCTTCGCCTTTGTGCCCACTTGGGGTTTTTCTTGGCTTAGCGGAAAATTTCCGCTCTTTTCGCTGTTTTAGGGTTTTTCAGTTATTTTTCGTAGGGGGATTTTGGCCTGGGGAAATGGGGAGGAGTGGGGGGCTACGGCGGCAGGCCGAGAACGGTGGAGAGGGCAATACACGAGATGGTGCTGCTTTGGCGACTTGCGGCCCCGATCTTTTCCCAAACAAAATTTTTACAGATTGTTATATCGAATTTTTTGACACATTAAGTATTAAATATAGAAAAAACAATTACATAGTTCGTTAGAAAATCGTGAGACGAATCTTTTAAGCCTAATTGCGCTATGATTTGATAATATGGTGCTATAGTAAATATTTGCTAATGACGGATTAATTAGACTTAATAAATTCGTCTCGTAGCTTTCTGGCGGAATCTGTAATATTTTAAATATGTGTCCGTATATCTAATGTGACATGCAGGGGCAAAAAAATTTTCCAACTAAACAGGCCCTGCTTATCAGCCAAAATTTGAATTTTCAACATTAAATTTGGAGTTGATTTGGGGTTTTTCATCGAAGTTCTAAGAACACGTATATAAAAATTTTATTTACAAATTCTTTTTCGTTTGCAAATATGCAGTTTCACATATAAGCGAAACGTTGAGGCCTTTGGCGTGCTCCCGTGCCTCGGCCCGCAAGGCGGATCGGCCTAACCGAGTAATAACTGGGCTTCTGGGTTTGGCCTTTCGGTGTCTGGTCAGGGTTGAACGTGGTATTTATGTTGACTAGTAATCATGCAATGCAGATGCAATATGAGGAAATCAATGCTTGCATGGTAATGCTCATACATCTTGACACAGTAAATTTAGATATATTCCAAGTTCATGATCAGAAGATAATATGGATTTTATAAGACAGTATGAACTTGTAAAGAGTAAGATCGGTCCTTAATTAGACGGTACAGTGTAGAATATTTCTTGCACACATTGCAAAGACAAAGTCAGTTAGAACTTAGAAACCTTGCATCCGATTGTCTTTATATGGCGAATTTGTAAAGTTTCAGTACTTGCTCCATAAGAATTCATAACAATTAGCTCAGATGAAAAAAAAAACATTGAATGCCATGCACAATAGGATGCCTCCTCTTGTAAAGAAGGAAAAAAACGAACGCCTATTAGGCATGTACAAAGGACCAAGGCAAAAAAAAAAATAGCTAGTCATATATAGTACATATGGTTATTTCTGAGAAAAATACTTTTCCACATATTGGGGGTTATCTTGTGATGTAACCACAGGGAGAGGAGAGGAACTTTGTTTGCTAGATAGATGAATATTTCTGAAACAATTCTGTCTCCTGGAATGCATAGAATTTTGATCTTGCAGAAGTCTTCTTAACCGGCTCTGGTTGCTTTGGTGCACATATAAGAGCATCTTCAACAGCCTTTCCAAATATTCATATAGCTAACTCTCTATCTGATTTGGCTAGTCAAACTAGCTACTTGCTCCAACCGCCTCTCCATCTACCACCCCTATTATAAGTCTATGACAAATAGAACCCACGTGTCAGCCTCACTTCCTCTTCCTCTTCCCCTTCTCCTCCTCCTGTGTGCATCCTGGCTTCCTTTCCTCCACCCACGATGCCAACCACCAATCCGCCGCTTCCATGCCCTCCCCTTCCTCCCTCACATTCGATTAGCTTCACCGCCGCGCCCAATCGCCCCGACGTGCTGCTCCAGGCCACCGATTCCGTCCCCGTCCAACGCCATGGCGCCAGGAGAACGACGACGGCGGCACTGGGTGGATGGCGCGGCAGGTAGGGATGGGGAAAAAGGGAGAGAGAGGAGAAAGGGTGTAGGACCCACACCGATGGCAAGCCATATCGGCTGGCTAACTTTGGCTAGTCTGGTGGGGACTTTAGCCAGCTGGATGTCTTGGAGAAGCATTTGACTAGTCTGTTGGAGTAGAATTTTTGTCTAAGTTAGCCAAATTTTGGCTTGGAGAACCATTTGGCTAGGCTCTTGGAGATGCTCTAATGCATGGTCATTTTTTACTCTTGCTGAGTTGATCTGGAGTGTTTATGTTGTTTCTGAGTATAATGTTAAAACAGAGGGAGCATATTGGGAAGGCTATTTGACTAGGGCTGTGTTTAGTTCACGCAAAAAATTGGAAGTTTGGTTGAAATTGGAACGATGTGATGGAAAAGTTGGAAGTTTATGTGTGTAGAAAAGTTTTGATGTAATGGAAAAGTTGGAAGTTTGAAGAAAAACTTTGAAACTAAACATGGCCTAGATAGCATTGGATGTTTTGGTTTCCGAAGTTCCTTAAGGAACCACATCAGGCAAATTAGAATTTTACTGACCAGCACTGATGTATTTTTCGGACGTGATAACCAGCTACCACTCCATCTATGATAGACACTATTCATCTATACTTCAAATACGATTTTCTCTTAAACTACTCATCCGATCTACGATCCGATTACACCGTTGTGTTCGTAACAATTAAATCTTTATAACAAGATCTCACATGATTATACTTTAATGAAAAAAATATAAATTACTTTTATAACATATCTAAATTACTTTTAGATTTCACTAAGTTACTTATTAGACATATAAAAGTAATTCAATAAAGCCTAAAAATAATTTACATATACTCTAGAAGTAACTTATAACAAAAAGAAAGTAACTTCTATAATATATATTAATTACTTTAAAACTTTATTGAATTTACTTTTATATGTCGAAGAAGTAACTTAGTGAAATCTTTCACTAAAAGTAATTTAGATATATTATAAAAATAGTTTGTGATTTTTTATCAAAATATAATCATGTGAGATCTTGTTGTAAAGATTTAATTGTTACGAACACAACGGTGTAATCGGATCGTAGATCGGATGAGTAGTTTAAGAGAAAATTGCATTTGAAGCATAGATAGTAGGAATATTTTTTCTATTTGCTTGATCAATTAGTACTATAGTAAAGTAATATTCTTCAAGACACATATATGGACAATGGCTGATAGCGTCGCTCGTTATGACTAAATCGAGATCGCTCTCGATGTAGATTTTGCGTTTCTGGACGGCTGGATTTCTGGTTGTCACGCTAGTTGAGTTTCTGCTCATTATCTAATCTAAATATAGTAATTATGTAGAAAGTCTGTTATCTTTGATGGGAGGTCGTGTCCGTCCACAATATGAGCAAGATTAATCGGTTTCTGTAACTGAAACAAGCCTGCACAACTCTAGCTCACTACTAGAAAAACTATTTTTCCCAACGTGAGGGTTTTATTTTCACAGGCGGATATGACCCTTAGAGTCAAATGACCGCCTACAAAAATATAAATCGGGGTGAAATTTAATGCCCAGGCGGACCATTTAAGCGGCGAATGCGAAAATAAACTTGAATATAAATAGGCTTGCGGGCCCTAATTTTTTTCTAAGTCCTTACACCTCTCAGTCCTCCCCTCGCTCCACACCTCTCCTCTCTTCCTCACCGGCCTCTCCCCTCCCCTCCCCTCCCCTCTCCTCCTCTCCCCTCCCCTCACTTCTACTCTCCCTAGCGGCGGCTCCCGGCGGCGGCGGCGGGCGGTGACGGTGGAGGGCGGCAGTGGCGAGGAGGCGCGGCCGAAGTCCGGGAGGCGGCAGCGGCTCCCCCCTCCCTCCCAGATCTAGCCGGAGGAGGGAGGGGGGAGGCTGGTGGCGGCAGCAACGGCGTGGAGCGGCCGCAGCGTGGTCCGGGCGGCTCCCCTCCCCCCTCCCTCTCAGATCTGGCCGAAGGAGGGAGGGGGAGGCCAGCGGGGGCAACGGCGGCGGCTCCCCTCCCCCCTCCCTCTCAGATCTGGCCGGAGGAGGGAGAGGGGAGGCTGGTGGCGGCAGCAACGGCGTGGAGCGGCCGCAGCGTGGTCCGGGCGGCTCCCCTCCCCCCTCCCTCTCAGATCTGGCCGGAGGAGGGAGGGGGAGGCCAGTGGGGGCGACGGCGGCGACGACGGCACGGGGTGGCCGGCGGCGTCTCCCCTTCCTCCCTCCCTCGCAGATCTGGCCGGAGGAGGGAGGGGGGAGGCCAGCGGGGGCGGCGGCGGCGACGAAGGCACGGGGCGACGACGGCATGGAGCGGCGGCGGCTCCTCTCCCCTCTTAGATCCGGCCGGGGGAGGGCGGTGGCGGTGACGACGACGACTGCGGCGGTTCCCCTCCCCTCTCAGATCCGGCCGGGGGAGGGCGGTGGCGGCGAGCCGCGTGCAGCGATTTTTTTTGTTCGTTTTTTTTTTTTTTGCATTTTCACAGGTGGGCCGTTGCCCCGACTGTCGTTGTGATGCAGGCGGATCTCCCTCCCGCCTGCGAAGATTAGTTTTGGCTGCCTGTGAAGATTAGTTTTCTAGTAGAGTGGCTGGCCGGGCTAGCTACTGCTGAAACATTAAACTAAACAAAGAAAAAGGAAAATATTGCTTATATCTTCCTCGAACTGGTAGATGACTGGAGCATCTTAGTGTAATTCTCACATAGTAGTCAGGGCTACATAATCCGGCTTAAGTAGGTTTTATACCCATATAAAAATATGAATATGATCACGCATATCCCGGATATAATAATGCCCTGCAAGAATATAGAGAAGAGTCAGTATAGTTGGTAATTAATCATCTCATTTTGGACTATTCTAAGAGCATGTGCGCGCATGGTGTCTAATAACGGACGCTTTCTATTGCCCTGCAAATAAATTTGGTGATGTGGAAGAGAGAGAGGGAAAAGGAAAGCAAAATGTCTAAACGTTTATTAACGGAAATTTTGTTTCATAAGGGTGGATTAAAGGAAAGAAGGATAATAAAAATTATTTAGTGCATTAATGGTTAAGAGGTTTTGTTGTCTCTATTATTGTAGCATGATAGTATCTAGTGCTACAAAGAGCTCGTATTAGACTCTACCTTTATATATGCCTAAAAAACTAATTTCTCAACAAAACCAATCATTAGAAAAAACCGAACAACTTACTGGATTCAAATCCTCTCAGTAAACTGAATTAAAAAAAAAGTTACAACGCACCGGCCTGTAACTAACACCTAGGGAAAAAGAAAATATGGAAACACTTGCATACGTACCCATAAGCAATTAATCGCCGGCTGCCGCCAATCGTCGACGTCGCCTCCATCATCACCCACAAAATCGTCGTCGATGCTTTTCGTCGGCGCTCGCGGGAGGAGAAGAGGAGCCGCGGGATCGTCGGCGTCGGCGTCCTTGCCCTTGATGATGCGTATGGTGATGTAGGTCTCCCCTGGACGCAGATCCCGCGAGCGGCTAGGCGGTGGCGAGTCGTCGTCCGACGAATTTTTTTTATTTTTAATTTTTTTTATTAAAAGTTTTAAAAAATAATTTTTCATTTTGAAAATTGACAGAAGTGGTCGCCTACCGCCCTCTGGGAGGGCGATTTTTAAAAATCACCCTCCCAGAGGGCGGCGAAAGTGACGTGGCAGACGGTCGTTCGCTCTCGGGCGACGGCCGTCAACGAAATTTGCAGGCGGCCCCCTTGCCACCCTCCGCTAGGGCGATTTTGTACTGTGCGGGGGGCCGCCTACAAATGGGCGGCGGGGGGCCTGGAATTTTGCAGGCGGCCCCCTTGCCGCCCTGGGGGAGGGCGATTTTATACTGTGCTTTATATTTTTTATAAATATCAATAGTTATCAAATTTTTTTATATTGAAAACTATACAAGATTAAAATCTCCAAGACTGGTAAAATACAATTTTATTATTTTTTAGGGCCTATTTGGAATGTTACCGTACAAATATTTTGTTAGTGCCAAAATATAAGCAAGTTTTGGCACTACCAAATATTTGGTAAGGTAAAATTGCATTCGATCATATTTGGTTTGCTGCCAAAATGTAAAATTGTAGTGAAGAATGTTCTACATAATCTCAAATCTAGATTACGTATTACCAATGAATAGGCTTCAATCGAAATCAAACACAAGTACTATTCAAATTACCAAAATATTGGTAGGGCATGTTTTTGGTAGCAATCCAAATAGGCCCTTAGTCTTACGCATACAAAAAAATCACCACCATAATTAAACATTGTAATAATAAGATAGATAAGAAGTGCCATCGATACACGGTACAAATTTGTCGATCCCGACGAATCAAGCATGCGGTAACCTATCGGCCCCTTCTAGGTCGGTCAGAATGCATTGCATTCTCGTGGTCCTTCAATCGTTGATACTCTACTTGTGTTTCTGACTCTGTTATCTTCTGGCCATGATATGATGGAGTGACATTGTCGATCCATCGAGTAAATCCACCCATCCTTGGATTGCATCTTCGGTTTGCATTGAAATATTTATATCTTTCTCTTGTACCGACACAAATATAACGAGGGGCCATGACCGTTCAAAAGCCATTTCCACATACCGTCTCCAAGCAGCAGTGCTGTCCATCGGCATTAGTTCCCAAAAATAACCTTCTGTTGCACGACTCACTACAACTGATACTGACATTGTGTAGACTTCTTGGTCTATTCTAAATCCTCTCAACAACCAACTATAAATTGACTGAAATGTTTTCTCCGCAGGCCTATCGATACCCTTAGATGTCATTACAAAATCTGACAGATCAACACCATCTGGACCAAATCTAATATTTCCTTCACCGTGAACTATCTGAAATGTGACCTTATTTGACATTGTGCCTGATGAAAACAATAACTGCGTTAACCTCGCATTTCTGTACTACGCCCTAAGTTACATTCTCTACAATATTGTTCTCCAAAATTCTAAAAGTAGGTTACATTCTCCAGATCAAACTAAACTACATCTTACAATTAACACTACTGTCTATGTCTCAATTCATACTATTATATTCTATGCTCTGGATCTACACATATGTGCTGTGTGCTACAGATATGCTAAAATATATGGAACTAAAACTAAAACGCAACATATATACTCAAACATAACATATTAGTACAAATGCAAAAGATGTATGGGAGCAAACCTGTGATGAAGTGAGCGAACCAGCAGGGCTTCGCCGCTCCCCTTCTGCTGCCCTCTCCTCTCTCTCTTTCGTTTTTTTTGGATTTTTAGTGAATATAATGAAATTTCAGAGAGGGGGGACTGGGCTTTATAGGGGGAGGCAAAAATCGCCCTCCCCCAGGGCGGCAAGGGGGCCACCTGCAAAATTCCATGCCCCCTCGCCGCCCATTTGCAGGCGGCCCCCCGCACAGTACAAAATCGCCCTAGCGGAGGGCGGCAAGGGGGCCGCCTGCAAAATTCCATGCCCCCTCGCCGCTCATTTGCAGGCGGCCCCCCGCACAGTACAAAATCGCCCTAGCGGAGGGCGGCAAGGGGGCCGCCTGCAAATTTCGTTGACGGCCGTCGCCCGAGAGCGAACGGCCGTCTGCCACGTCATTTTCGCCGCCCTCTGGGATGGCGATTTTTAAAAATCGCCCTCCCAGAGAGCGGTAGGCGACTACTTCCGTCAATTTTCAAAATGGAAAATTATTTTTGTAAAACTTTTAATAAAAAAAATTAAAAATAAAAAAAATTCGTCGTCCGACGAAGAGGAGTCGTAGTAATTCCAGCGGCCCGACCTAACGGCAAACATGGCTGCAGATTTAGACGGAAAAAGCTTGCTCACAATGTGTATATATTGATATAACGTACGTACTACTACTACTGTGTAGCGCCCGCTCGTTGGAGACGAGGATCGCTGTGAAATAATTGGAATACATAGCTAAAATATGCTCCCCACCCCTAATCAGATCAGGTTTGGGTTCCGTGGAGCAGAGTTTGGATCGGATCCGTGCGGACGGCTGTAGTTATAGGGCGGTAATAAAGTCGAGGTCGCAATTGACGACGATGAGCTCGCGTCGTGTCGATGTGCCGCCCGTGCCAGGTTCCTCGTTGGGCTTGGCGGTGGTGACCGCGCGCGGCGGGCTTTGGTACGTGTGGTGAGGGTCTGGTAAGCGGAAGCATGGGCCGATCGATGGTTGGCATTGCTGGCTAACTGGGCTGTTCGGCCTTGCCCTTGCTGGGCCTGGTCAGCGTGGCTAGGCTAGGTGACTGGATAGACCTGGCCGGCGTGGTGCTGGCTCGGCCTAATCTAGCTGGCTGGTTTGAGCATGGCCGACTGGGCTAGCCCGGCAGGTTTCCGGTTCTGAAGAACTTACTTTGGGAATAAGTTCACTTGCCTTCCCTCAACTTTACATTAAGTTTGTTCGGCATACCTTACCCTCAATACTATATATCTTCAACCCTAAACTATACAAAACCGTGCAATTTAGTTCCTATGGCAGAATTAGCAGCTGGTTTCGTTGACGTGGTATCCTAGTCAGCGAAAGAAAATAAATAACATACGGGTCCCATATGTAAGTGAGAAGAAAGAAAAAAAATATATGTGGGGCCCAACGTGTCAACGCTTCTCTTTTTTACCCACCACGCATGCGAGGTCAACATCTGGGGAGGCAGCAGCGGCTGGGGCGGCTAGGAGGTGGTGGTGACAAGGCGGCTTCGACTAGGGGCGACAAGGAGGTGGTGATGGCTAGGGGTGGTGAGGAGGTGACGGCGGCGCTACACCGGCTGTGGGGTAGCGATGAGGCGAGCTCAGCTGGGGGCAGCCGGTCTGTGCGGTGGCGAGGCAACACCGCGCTCAGGGTGTTCGCCGGTCATCCTCTTGTTGCCCAAGCACCTCGCTCGCGTTTCATCTCCTCTTCGTTGACATTGGCGAGCCAGAGCCACGACAGCGTCGGCAGCAGCGCAGGGTGGGGTAGAGGATGTAGCCTCAAATCCGGGTCGACGTCGTGAACCTCGAAGGGAGAGGAGGGGAGAGGCGGTCGGCCACGCCGGCGAGAGAGGGGGAAGAGTAGGCCAACGAACCTAGGAGGGAGAGGGGGGAGAGGCAGCTGACCGTGCGTGGTGGAGAGGGGGAGGAGGCCGATGAACCTGGGATGGAGAGGGGAAGAGAGGTGGTCGGCATCCATTTCACGCCCAGAAATTTAGCCCTAAATTTCCAGACTATTTTGTGTATTAAATCCCTGTCCAGGACCAGCCAGGGTACACAAAATGACAAGTAATATACAGTTCCAAACGTAAATAAAGCGTAAAATACTTACAGAAGAGGCACTTAGTCCTCACACCGAAACAAAAGCCGCAGCAGCGGAAAAAGGCGATCCTAGCGGGGCTTCAGCTCCACTCCACAGGCAAAACTCAACTGGGGTCTGAGCCTTGGTCCTCTAACTCCGTCTTCAGCTCAGAAGCACTACACTTCTGAAAAGGGGGAATAATAGTAAGGCTGAGTACAACCACCGTACTCAGCAAGCCACACCAATGATGCAGACGTGCACGGGGACACAAAGAGGGGTTTGTGGCTATTTGCGTAAAGGCAGTTGTAAAACATTTTATTGAGCAAAATAGTAAAACAATTGAGTAATTAAGGTAAGATTAAATCTCCACTGATCAACGCTAAACCACGTTGAACAGGCCCAACCAACCCACCTGAACTACAGTGCATTAAGTCGATTTATTAGGGGTGAGACTAATCACGGTGAATCTGGTCGATCGCCCATAACCGCGGGCACGGCTATTCGAATAGTTTTACTCTGGCCAGAGGTGCACAACTGTACCCACAAGACACAATCCACCGGCATGTCACAGTGTCATCATGTGCCCATGATGAACACGTCACCACGTCGAGTGATTGTGACAAGACTCTTCATATAACTCTCCCCTAACCATCCACACCACGCTAAGGTTTCACCCCCACCCCCTACCCTAGAGGTGGGCAGTCCCCTCGTGCGCTGCGGTGAATCCGGCAGCTGGACAACCGGACACCCCGGCCGACCCAACTCCATCACGCCCACCCTCGCCACGGTGCCTAGGAAAGGGTCGAGCTATACTTCAAGTCAAGCAGTTACCCACTCCCGCTTGTGGTAAGTATTGTAAGTCTTCCAGGGTTTCCCGTGAACCGGTCCTTAATTACCATGGGTGCGACCAGCAAAACCATGCACCCACAGCCCACCATTCAGTCGCATTTTAGTTGGATAATTACGACCATGAAACATGGTCAAATGTCTCGAGCACGCAGCTCGTCAAGATACTAAGATGTCTAATATTGTAATTATCACATCAACTGAGCTAGTGGCAATTAAGCATGGCTAAGCATATAGTTCTAGCTGTGTCACATAAGTAACATGAGCTAGTCGATTTATCACCCAAGGTTGACAAAGGACAGATATCAAGTAAACATGGCACAAGCGAGCAGATAGGTAAATCCCGATCCCATGTAATTAGCAAAACATGCATATTTATTTGCAAAAGGTAAAACATTTGTAAAGTAGGATCAAAATGCTCAAGGGAAATGTGTGACTTGCCTTGCTTCTTCAAACGATCTTCAGAACTCTTTTCCTCGCGACCGCGGACTTCCGAAACGATGGATTATACACGCTGGCACGCAAAACGAGGAAAAACTCTAATAAAAACCAAGGAAATAGTACATAAAAAGTAAACAAACATGTAGAGCTCAATTTTAGATGAATTTTGCAAGTTGAATAGCTCAATTCGGAGTTCGGATAAATTAGATATGAATTTTAGAAGTTTTGAGCCACCTTAATGGATTTATAGAATTATTAATGATTTATTGCGCAATTAATAATGGTTTATGACGTCACCGAGGGGAATAGGTTGCGCCGACAAGTGGGCCCCACCTGTCGGTGGCTCAAAGGAGGTCGGCGCACGGTGGACTCAGTCCACGCGCGCGCTGCCCGCGGGCGCACCACGTGGGGGGCCGCGGTGGACGGGGAGGACGAGGTGGCGCCGACGTGGCGCCACAGGGCAGCGACGCCAGGCGGCACGAGGAGAGCCACGTGGACGGCCCATATCGCCCCGAAGGGGGATGGGGTGGCCACGGGCGAGCGGGAGCCGGCTCACCGACCGGCCGGACGGGGAGCCACGGCGCATGGCCCGATGATCGCCGGCAACGACCACCGGCGCGACGGCATGTGCGGGAGGCGGCAGAAAGAGGGGAAAGGGAGAGGAGATGGAGGGGGTCCTCACCGAGGGGCGCCGGTGACGGAAGGACGACGGAAGGCGGCTGGCGGAGCTCGGGCGGAGGGAGGCGGCGCTGCTCCGGCGATGGGCGGCGCTTGGGAAGAAACTGACGAGGGTGGCCGCGACCTGCGGAAGGGGAAGGAGGGATTAAGGAGGGGAGGACCAGAGCGGTGCAGCCAAAACAATGGCCGGCAGCGACAGTACTAGGTGGAGCTCACCTTGAGTGATGGGGATGGGGTTTCGGTGACGATTCACGGAGGATGAGCGGTGGCCGGGCTTGCCCTTGGGACGGCGAAGCCGGTGGAGGTGGTTGCGCGGCACGGCGATGGCTAGGACGGCAGTGGTGGTCGGCTGGAGACGGTAGAGGCGGCGGTGGCTCGGTTTTGCAGTAGGGCGGCGTTTGTGCGGTGGTTTCGAGGGGGAGAGCAGCGGCCGGGGTGGGGCTTGATGCAGCGAAGCCGCCGGCGCAAGCGGCGAGGTGCGGCGTCAACTAGCGCGGCGACAGCGGCCGGCTGAAGGTTGCCGGCGAGCGGCGGCGATGGGGAGCGGCGTGGGGAGAGCGGGAGAAGGCGAGGGAAGCGCCGACGAGGAGGGGAAACGAGAGAAGGGAGCCCGAGGATGGATTTTATAGGCTCGGGGAGGGAAAAACGTTGCCGGGCGTGGCGGATTTGGGGCGGCAATGACCAGCGACGTGGGTGACATCATGGGCGAAGTGGAGCTCGATCCCGGCACGATTTTTGGGGGAAACGTGGGGAGAGTGTAGAGGAGGTGGATGGGAACCGATTTCATGCGGTTTGGGCGTGAGGGCGTGAGCGGGAGGAGCCGGAATCGGCGGCGATGTGGGCGGCATGGCGGCTTCGGCGGTTTGGATGAGGGAGGCTGGAGGTAGAGGAAGGGTCTGACAAGCGGGTCCCGCAGCCCCACTTGTCGGCCTGAGGGGAGGGAGGAGGCGCGCAGGGAGGCAAAGCAGACTTGGGGAGGGGAGGCGCGCTGGGCCGGCGGCCCGAGGAGAGTAGGGAGGAGGGGGCGGCCAGCCTTAGAGAGAGGGAGGGCGCCCAGGCCGCGGGGAGGCAAAGGAGACGGCCCAAGGGAAAGAAGGGGAATTTAAATTGGTTTTCTTTTTATTTTAATTGATAAAATGAACTTTGTGACTTTAAAATTACTTCTTGAGCTCCGAAAATTCGCGGAAAAATCCAGAAAGTATTTTAGGGTACAAAGAATATTACAAAATGTTTCCGGCCAATAATTTTTAAGGGAAAATTTTAATTTCCCCTATAATTTCACTTGATTAAATTGCTTAAATTTTTATTTAATTTCTGGGAAATGCATTATTAAGTGATTTTTAATCCCGAACGAAAATCGGGGCATTACAATCCAGCAGTTGCTCCTCCATCCAGTCCCCCGTCGGTCCTTCTCCGCTCAGCCCCCCGCCGCTCCTTCCTCACCAGCGTTGCCTGTGTGCATCATCGGTGTCGTCGAGCCGGTGGAGCTCAGCCGGCCGCCTCCCCCCGGCGCCAGCGACCTCCCGAGAAGAGAAGAGAAGAAAGGAAAAAAAAGAGAAAAGAGAAGAAAGAAGAGATTTGGGTCCCACATTTTTCTCACTTACCTGTAGGTGTCATATTTTATTTATTTATTTATTTGCTGACTAGGATGCCACGTCAGCGAAACCATAGATATATACTGCTATGGGATCTAAATTGTGCGGTTTTGTATAGTTTAGTGGTGAAGATTTTTTGTATTGGGGATTATTGACGTCATATAAACTCGACGTAAAGTTGAGGGACAGCTGTTGAACTTATTCATACTTCTACTTTGGAAGAAGAGATTTTGCGAGTTTTTTTTTATTTCGGTTGCTCTCTGCCTCTGTAGCTATCTCATAGTATACAGAGTAAATTGCCTCTGGAAAACTACTCAAAATTCATGGATACAATTAATAAACAAACCAACATTGAATAACTAAACGATGATGGTACGTTTATATGTCAACAGCATACGATGAAATGAAATGCGATACGGTGTCATAATTGCATGGGCATCTGGCCAATTTTCAAGCCATAATAGTACTATATAAATTGATGCCCTATTTGGTGGGTATCTTTTCTTTCTATAAAGTTAAGGCCAAAATCTCAAACCTCATGCTTCTACGTCATCATCAAATTGTGAACCGTTGGATGAATGTATTAGGATGAATGTATTAGATTGCTTCTCAAACGTTGGAGGGAATGCAGCATAGAGCCTAACCCATCAGTCACCGGATGAGTCTCTTCGCCTACTTAGTGCCAAATATAGCCCACATGAACACATTGGCCCATCTCCACACACATCTACATGTATCCAGCCCGTCAATCCGTATAAAATAGTTTTATGGCTGAACGCTCCTTCAGTTGACATGTGCTACCTAAATTATCTACAAATTTTGGATAGGGCTGCTAAAAAGAATTTCTTCAAGAAAGCTATTTGTTTCTTTTGTTTCTTCTTGAGATTGTACCTCCTATCTAACAAATTAATATTAACCAAGTCCCACAACAACGCGAGGAGCCCTCTAGTATTATATATATGTGCGTTCTGAAGAACCACCAAAACGAACACGATCCTTCACCCGGTCACCCCTACTGGCCAACGTGTTGTTATAGACGCTACTTCCTCTGTCACATATCAAATTCATTTGTAGCTCTTTCCATTTATCTCAAAATAAATAGTTCATATTTAGAAAATTATTGCGTTGGAATAGTTATATTGGAAGAAGATAAAGTATGAGTATTGGTATACTTCCTCCGTACTTATAAAGGAAGTTATTTTAGACAATGTTTAAGTCAAACCTTAGGAATATAAATCAATAATAACTCTTAAGTTGTTGAGTTTGAAAATATAAAAATTATATTAATAGATTTGTCTTGAAAAGTACTTTCATAAAAGTATACATGTATCACTTTTCAATAAATATTTTTATAGAAATAAGAAATCAAAGTTGTGTTTTAGAGATCGTGTCGCTGTTTTAAATGACTTTTTTTACGAGTACGGAGGGAGTATGTGGGATGGATGGAAAAAAACTTATTTTGAGATGGATGTACTATTAACATGAGTTAGTTTCAACTATATTTAGAATATGTCACGACTTAATGATGATGGGATGGCAACATTGTCAACCAGCTTTAATTACTCCTTAATCTCTTATGCTCCTAGTCTTGCATACCTGGTGACGGTGGTGAGCCATGCGGGAACGACGAACTATCGTATAAAACTTTGTTGATTTCTTAGCCCCACATGTTATAGACCCCATCAAAAATAAAATTTGGTAATAGAATATTATAAAAGTTTTCATCTTTACAAAATAATGATAAATTTATTATAATGATAATATATTTGAGAAAAAAACCGTTGCAAATCACGGAGATTATGCTAGTGTTTAAATAGCAAATCTGGTAGGCCTGCCTGAAGCCATGCTGACTAGGAGCCTGCTAGTGACAGGCTGGCTGGCAACCACTTTGGATGCATTAAATCGACCATGAGCAAATAATAGAGAAGTTGCTCACAAAATAAGCAAAAAAAAAAAACCAATACCTGTATTTATCTCAGAGCGATGGCACTCATGGAATAATTAATTTTGGTAATTTTATTTTCTAATCCTTTTAGTACTTCAATTTTATGAACATAGACCGTTGAAAATCTTTACATATCTATATTAGTCCCCACTACCAACTCCTTATTTTTCTTAAAAAAAAGAAGTTAAAATGACATGGATCCACATATCAACTACTTCCACCACCAACTCCCAACTTTGTGAGAAGAAAAAAAAATAATGCGAGACATTAACAAATATATGCTGAAATCAAGGTATGCTATATACATAGAAAATAATGATAACAATGGGCTATATAATAATTTTTTAATTAAAATCTCATCCCAACGTATAGGTAATATGCAAGTAATCTAAATACTACTACAAAACTAAAGTTAGTGCTGAGTTCATGCAGTAAAAACTGCAAAGCTTTACTCTGCTCATGCCTCATTGCCTGCTCAAGCTTTCTGTCGTTGTGACCTGTTCTCGCTTCAGCTTTTTTTTTTTTTTTTTGCAAACACATTAATTGATTTATAATTAAGAGTACTACAGACAGAGCTGAAGGGAAATATCATCCGCAGTACATTGCCAGAAAAGATAAAATATATACAACAAAACCATCCATTCAGACATAAAGCCAATTGAACTAAGAAAAACTTTCTCCAAGATAATCCAAACAACAGTAATGGACGAGATCGACAAGGGACTGTGGCATTGCCGCGACGACTACGTCCACGAGCCTCTACTAAAGACATGCACACCGCTCTTCGGCTGCCTCCACGGAAGTGACACTCTTCGAGATTTGTTGTTGAGTTGTAGATTTTGCTTAAACTTCACCAGACTCAACAAAGGATCGCCAAGGAGTTCTCCATCAAATCTGAGGAGCACTGACCGGTCTGTACTCAACCCGAATGGAATCCTCAACTTAATTGGATACTGCTGCAAGGAGAACCGGAAAAAGTCTTCACACCCCAGCTCGTCTGAGGACGCTGATTGTCAACATTTTGTCAAATGAAGAAGAAGAAGAAGAAGAAGAAGAAGAAGAAGAAGAAGAAGAAGAAGAGAAGATTGGAATGAGGGAGAAGAAAGGTGAAATAATAGGGGCAGCATCAACCATATGAACATATATATTACATTGGTTACTGCAAAACTAATTTGGTGATATTATCAAAGACAAAAAAACTTGGTGTCAAAAGAGCAAGTGCAGACAAATTCGGTCCTACATCATCAAAATTTCCTAGTTTATTAACCAGTGGGCCAATGCTGTCTTATCAATTATTGTCAGAACTAAAAAAAATAGATTTGGAAACAAGTTCCAGGATGATTTACTTTTAAAACATCAATAAGGCCAGCTAGTGCAGAAGGTTCTTTGGGGGAAGCGCTACACAAAACGACATCCATTCATATTATTTTTAATAATTGCATTAGATCCTAGCGTTTAGTTCGAGAGTTTCTAGCCAAAAAATATTAACTCCATATCTTTAACTACTTTGGGCACTCCAAAATTGATAGAAAGTTGGGAGAGTTCTTTTTCCTCAACGATAGAGGCTTGTTTTCATGCTAGCATCTTTTGAATATATAACAAAACAAGAGATCACTTGAAAGAACATTCCTATACCGTCTATTATATTTCATTTCTAACTCCCGCACTTCATATTGGGAAAAGTAAAGATGCAAACGCTGGTAGAAGCATCATATAAATGGATTACATAGACCCAAACAGAATGTAATCGTTTAAAACGATGTTTATTTAGAAAGTACTCCCTTGTTAACAACTAAATTTAGTAGCATCTGTGTCAGGAAAGAAGATTGGATCAAAGGAAAGTTGGAGGCGGAGATCGAGTTCGGAAACAGAGCAGGAATCGGCTGGAGTCTAGATCGGCTACGATTAGGATCGGTTGGGTCTGAGTCGGGCTAAGTAAGCTGATACGGCCGATTCCGACAATACGACTTGTATGCGACATCGGGTTCAAGTTAATGTACTTCAGGATGATTGCCACTCACGGATAGAGTCCTGGGAAGGCAATTGTATCTATTAATTAGGATATTTTATGTAAATTCCTTATAGATAATGTGGGCAAAAGTCTGCCGCAAAGACTTATGGTATCTTAGAGTTTGTTAGAGATAATAGTCATGTCCGGTATGGGCATATCTTGTAATTCTCGGGTATAAATAGACCCCGAGCCCTATGTAATTAAAAAACCCACGTTCAATATAATCTCAGCGCATCGCCACCCTTTTGCTTTAGTTTTGTTTCGACGGGTTCTTGCTTTCGGGTTGAGCTGCATCGGTTTCGATCTTCAACAAGAGGTAAAACTCGTTATGACGGATTGTGTTTTTAGGATTAGTGCTTCCATCTTTATGATACTCTAATCTTATTTATATAATTCGTCGAGTTATCATATATCTTATATAATCTTTAGCAATATCGCCACCTAATCTACTATCGGCTAACATCTGTACGCAGAGGGCAGCTGATTAGGTTAGATCTTGATGTTGATCTAGATTATATGAGTTATCTACCATTCTATGAAACTTCTAGCGGCTTGATTGTCTAGATATCGTTATTCTTTTCATATTTATTGCTGCATCAGTTAAGTTTGATCTATTAAGTCGTGCCTAGAATATCAATCTCTAGCCTGCCTTCTAGTTGCCGATTAGAATAGCATCGGAGTTGCAGCCGATCGTATCTGATTTAACTATATCTGTTCTATATGCTTCATTGACATGTTAAATCTGCCCTTTATATCAAGATATTGCTGTATCTGAGTATATTAGGCTCTTGTCCGATATATTATTCTTACTTTAATATCCTGATATAGAGTAGTATCGGAGTATTAGCTGATACATGCTAGATCTATCTGATCGGCTATACTATAAACATATATAGTCTTGTTATTGACATATATTTTAATTTAAGTGATTTATACTGTCTCGGCATGGTGACCGATCTATCCCAATCACTTGATTTAAGTATATATTGATATAAGAAGTATATATCATTAGTCGATCGAGTAGATTTAGTTCTTCTTTACTTGTTCATGACTGCTGATCGATGCACAGATGACATCGGCTTAAAGATAAATGATATGTCATCGGCATCTAGCCGATCGGCTATCATTTATAGATTTAACCACGGTTTCTTTGCTTCTAGTTCTTGATGATTACAGGATCAAATCAGCTAGCACGCTAACACATCTGAATGCGAGCTTTGGACCTGCACTAGAGTTAAGCAGATCTCTCAGACCACGTGTTTTCTGTCAACATCCCTCTGTTTCAGATTATAAGACGTTTTAATTTTGGTTAAAGTCAAACTACTCTAAGTTTGAATAACTCTATAGATAAAAAGTAGTAATATTTACAACACCAACATAGTTTCATTTGAGTAACTCCATAATTGATAATATTTCATAATTTATTAGTTTAGGGTTAAAAATATTACTATTTTTTTTTACAAAATTGGTCAAACTTAGAGTAGTTTGACTTTGATAAAATATCTTATAACCTAAAACGGAGGGAGTAGCTAATACGTGTATAATATTTTTTATACATGTATTAACTGCCAAAAAAAATATAGGGACGAATGAGGTTTTATGAAATATTTATCCTAAAACCTGTGATTCTTTGAAACAAGTTATAAACACATGCTACAAATTTAGCTGGACGGTTTCTAGCCAAAAATTATTAAGTCCATATCTTTTAACAAACCCGCTCCAAAATTGATAGAAACCTGGGAGAGTTCTTTTTCCTCATTGATAGAGGCTTGTTTCCATGACAGCGTCTTCTGAATATAGTATTAGCACTTGAAAGAAAATTCTACAGCAGAGAACAGCTCACCGATATACAAAACCAGAGATTATGCACTAAAATATGTAGTAACAAAATAGATTCGAGCGTCATGGGCGGCAGGCCTCTGCAAGGCTGCAATGAACCTGTAGCTGTCGGCGTTGCCTTTCTTTGGTTCTTCGCGAAACAGAAAACGGACATGTACTACATGCCTAGCACGTTGCATTAGTTCTTAGTCAAGTGGCAGTTCCATTCTCTTCTTTCGGCGTCATGACCTCTTTATAAGTGGACACATGTACAGTACTTATAAGTTCAAAGCATTCATTTAATCTTTTATTTTTTACTCCATCCATTTATTCTAAATAAGTTTATTTATAAGTAATCATCACATTAGAGTAAATAAAGGTACAAAATAAATGCATTGAAAGTAAATAAAAAATTTTTTATAGTGGGATTTGATAAAATAGATATATTCTAGTCAGTTTGGTTTTATATTGGTATGTGTAGGATGTGTGAAAAATAAACTTATTTTGGGACGGATGGAATTTTTTTAATAATATACCATCAATAACTATAAAATTAACGTCATATTTTCAAATTATCACGCTACAATAAACATAGATGTTACATTAAATACTCCCTCCAATTTTTTGAATCTACATTAAAAGATGATTGTAGTATTAGTTAAAAGTTACGGATATTTATTAAATGCCATGCACTTACTCCTAGATAAGTATTAAGGCATACTATTGTATGGGTTCTTTTTTTACATGAAATACTATTGTATGGGTTCTTTTTTTTACATGAAGTACATTTGATAACATGAAAGAGAGAAGAGAGGAAAGGGAAACCTCGTTACTATATTTGATATTAGCTTAGAATCGAGTCTTAGCATTTACTAATACTAAAAAGAATTTGGTTGCATGGAGTGAAAAAAAAAAAGATAATACCAAATATTTTGATACAATAATAGATAAGAAATTTTGTTGTCTCAACTATTAAAAAGATAGTTGTATTAACAAGAGCATATATTGGAATTTACCCATGTCCATGCCCTTATCTAGATAAATAAGCAGGAGTATTTTCATTTCCCAAATTTGTCTGACCCATTTGGCCAGTTCAATCCAAAAACCAAGTGTCCAAAATGGAATGGATCCGTGCCATTGTTGCCTTAATGCCGTCCTCAGGCGATTTTCTCCGTTGTACACGCCCTGATTACACGGGTGGCAAAAAATAGCCTGATTCTTCTCTTCTTCCTTTTCACTGTGCTCCATATGCCCTCAATATCCTATCAAATCCAATAAATACCCTTGACACACTAAGAATCGAATTATAATATTTACATTTCTGCCCCTCACAGGGCTCAACTGAAATTACAGAAAATTGTCGAAGGGATCAAGCGAAAGGCTTCTTTTATGTGGAAAATGGAATAAAAGTCTCGGATTAAAGAAGCAATTGCCGTTTCAGACGAGGGTGGCAGCCATATAATTTGCTTGCGCCAAAACCAAACATAGAGCAGCAATAGAGAGGAGGAGAGGGAGATGATGGCCCATCTCCTTCTCCTCCATCCACCTGCCAGCTCGAAGATTTCTGTCTGAATCGATCGGATCAAGATCAAATCAAGGAGGGAGGAGGTTGAGCAATTCCTGACAGGGACAGATCGGGAAAGCTCTCACAGCTTTTTCTTTGTTTTTGTTTGATTTGTTCCTGCTTTTCGATTGGAAAATTGGGAGGGGAGGAAGGTGATAGCCATTGAGGTGGTGGCATTTGCTGTCACCACCTTTAGCTATCGCCTTCCTCTTCCTCGTCTCGCTCGCCCCCCGGTCTAGCTTCTTTCTGCAGGTATTCAATCGATCGAGCAATCAGTTATTTTCGTTTTTGTTCTTGTTTTTTCTTTTTTATCATGGAAGCTCTCTGTTCATCTGATTTTGGTAGTGAATCTTTAATTTGTTTGTATGGCACGATTCACCCATAAATCAATCGATAATTTTGATACGATTCAGAGAGTGATTGATTTACTGCACTGGTTTCATCCAGGGAAGAGGGGAATAAAATTACTCTTTTTGCAAAAAAAAAATCTGAAAATAGGGAAAATAATCCAGCAAAATCGCATGTAATTTTGATGTTTGTTCATCGTTTCAAACTATACGTATTAGGAGAAACCAATCTCTACTGCTCCTGGCTGATTTTGTGATGAAAAATGGCCAGTTTCCTCTAAAACAATGACCAAATTTGACACCCTCTTGTTCTTGAAGGGCCGGACGGAAAAAACAAAACAAAAGAAGGCACCAGCCAGCCATGGCGATGGTGCTGGACTCCTTCGTCACCCGGTGCACGGCGTCGCTGGAGGACTTCGCCGGGCAGGAGGCGTGCGGCGCCCTCGGCATCGGGGACGACGTGCGGTGCCTCCTGGCCACGCTCCGGCGCGTCCAGGCCGTCGTCTCCCACGAGGAGCGCCGCGGCAGGGTGCTGAGCGCCAAGGTGGACGCCTGGGTGGCGCAGGTGAAGGACGCGATGTACGAGACCGACGACGTCCTCGACGTCTCCATGGTCGAGGGCGGCAAGATGCTCGCCGAGGGGGACAGCCCGCCGACGCCCAAGGCGCGCTGCTCCCTCATGTTCTCCTGCTTCAAGCCTGCATCCGCCCCCAAGTTCCACCACGAGATCGGCTTCACCTTCAGGGAGATCGACGCCAAGCTGAGGGAGATCGAGGAGGAAATGCCCAGGCTCCCCGCAGGATCTTTGCACTCTGAATCAAGAAGGGATTGGTTCAGTAGAGGCATCTGCAGTAACTTCTCTGACGCCATTAGGCCACTCGCGGTTGGGACACAGGTTCAGAAATCTCTGGATGGCCTTGTGCCTAGGATGATTAGAGAGGGCAAGAAGAAGGTGGATGTCTTGGCCATCGTCGGCGCAGTGGGGATCGGCAAGACAATGCTTGCTAGGGAGATTTACAACGACGAGAGGATGACCGAAACATTTCCAATTCGTGTGTGGGTGAAGATGACAAAGGATTTGACAGATGTGGATTTCTTGAAGAAGATCATCATCGGTGCCGGTGGTGGTGTCAATGTTGGTGAGATTGAGAGCAAGAAGGAGCTCCTTGGAATCGTCAGTTCTACTCTTTCGAAGAGGTTTCTCATTGTATTGGATGACTTGGACAACCCAGGTATATGGGATGATCTGCTCAAAGATCCACTGGGAGATGGTGTGGCCCGAGGCAGAATACTAATCACAACACGGAGCGAGGAAGTGGCAACAGGCATGAAGGCCATGGTCCACCGCGTCGACAAAATGGATGCAGAGAATGGCTGGGCATTGTTGTGCAGGCAGTCTCTCCCAGAGTGCAGTTCAGAAGAGCTCGCGTCACTGAAGGATGTTGGGATCAAGATTGTGGAGAGATGTGATGGCCATCCTCTAGCAATCAAGATGGTTGCTGGTGTCCTAAGGTCTAGAGGCAAGAGCAAGGCTGAGTGGGAGATGGTTATGAGAAGTGATGTTTGGTCCATGCGGCCAATCATTCCTGAGCTGCCTCAAGCTCTCTACTTGAGTTATGTTGATCTGCCTTCTGAATTAAAGGAGTGCTTCCTCCATTGCTCTTTGTATCCAGAAGAATTACCCATTCAGAGGTTTGGTCTTATCCGACGTTGGATAGCTGAAGGCCTTGTAAGTGACAAAGACAATAAGTTGCTAGAAGATTCTGCTGAAGAGTACTATGCAGAATTGGTAAGCAGAAACCTGTTACAGCTTTATGCTGGTAATCTTGATCAGTGCTGGATAACGCATGATCTTCTTCGCTCACTAGCACGCTTTCTGATAACAGATGAGAGTATCTTAATCAGCGGCCAACAGAGATTGAGCACAGACCCATTGTCATTGTCAAAGCCACGACACCTGACATTGTGCAACATGGAAAACAGATTTGATGATCCAATTTCAGTAAAGCAGCAGATGAGCCTAAGGTCATTGATGCTCTTCAATAGCCCAAATGTCAGATCAATAGATAATCTCGTCGAGTCAGCATCATGCTTGCGTGTCTTGGATCTGAGCAAGACAGCATTAGGTGCTCTCCCAAAATCCATTGGTAACCTGCTTCATTTGAGGTACCTCAATCTTGATGAAACTCAGGTCAGAGACATACCCTCTTCCATTGGCTTTCTTATAAACTTGGAGACTTTGAGCCTTCAGAATTGCCAGAGATTGCAGAGACTTCCTTGGACCGTCAGGGCATTGCTACAGCTTAGATGCCTTTCGCTCACAGGAACTTCTCTTAGTCATGTACCAAAGGGTGTTGGTGATTTGAAGAATCTGAACTATCTTGCTGGTTTAATCATTAGTCACGACAACGGTGGACCTGAGGGTTGTGATTTAAATGACCTACAGACTTTGTCAGAATTAAGGCACCTTCACATAGAGAACCTGGATAGAGCTACTTCAGGCGCTTCTGCACTTGCAAACAAGCCATTCCTCAAGGATCTACACCTCTGTGAACAGGCACCATTGATAGAGGAGCAGCAATCTGAACAAGAACAAGAGAATCAAGATGACCAAAAGGAAACAGAGGAAGAAGAGAAGGAAGTACTTGATGTAACCAATAGCCAATTTAGTAGAGAGGAATCAATCAAAGCGAGCGAAAAGATATGGAACGAACTCACCCCACCCCAGAACATTGAGAAACTAGTAATTAAGAACTACCGAGGTGGAAAGTTTCCAAACTGGTTGACAGGTCCAAAGCTGGGCATATCATTCCCTAGTCTTGTGTACTTGGATATCGACAACTGCATGTCATGCACGGCACTGCCTGCTCTTGGCCTCCTAAACCAACTCCAGTCCTTGCAAATCTCGAATGCAGACTCAGTCGTCACCATTGGTCCTGAATTCCTCGGTGCTGCTTCATCATCATCGGCCACTGCTTCCTTCCCCAAGCTTGAGATATTAAAGCTCAGAAACATGAAGAAATTGGAAGAGTGGTCATTAGCCGTGGAAGAGAATCAGATATTGTTACCATGTCTTAAATCACTGCACATACAGTTCTGCCCCAAACTTAAAGCTCTACCAGAAGGACTGAAGAATGTTTCGCTGCGTGAGCTTCATGTCGAGGGTGCATATAGCCTAACAGAAATAAAGGACCTGCCGAGAATATCTGATGATCTCCAACTCAAAGACAACAGAGCACTTCAGAGGATCTCTAGCTTGCCCGTATTGCAGTCTCTCACCATTGACAACTGCCCAAAGTTGAAGCATGTTTCAGGCCTTGACACACTGCAGCATCTCAGGCTGGCGTTCCCTCCATCCACAGAGACATTTTATTTTGATGAGCTGATCATCTTCTGGAGTATTGCATTCCCACGGTGGCTGGAGCTGTTGATCCGTAAGCGCGATGGGCTGTGCCATTTCGAGCTTCAGTGCAGCCTCTCATTGCTCAGGAGCTGCCTGGACGGTGGCAAGAACTGGAGCATCGTTCAGCAGATCCCCGAGGTGCGGATCACCAGCACCGATGGCAAGAGGTACATCCGGTACAACAAACGCCGGTGCATCTATGAGACGAATGCTCAATCTGAAGATTGAAGCCTTCGTGAAAGTCCCAGTGCAGTACGTTTTTTTTTTTCATCTTCATTGTGCAGTTCATCTTGTCAAGGTTCTCTTGTTCAGTTGTGTGGTGTCATTACTTACAGAAGTGTATATTTTCGTTGATTTATTGGCAGTGGTTTGGGTTGTTACAAGGACACATCTCAGTTTTCCTGGGTAGTCCTTCCATGAGTTTTGTTTGCAATATTTGCCAACACGTGCATTCACACAGGCTATTATGTAAGCCTTTGTTCTATCTTTTCTAATTACATTTGTTTTGCAAATCAAATATCCGATAAAATTTAGTTATCCCTTGGGATAAGGGACAGATTGAAAAACTGATATGCAGGTATATTTTTCTCACATAAGATTCCAACATTGATGGAAACTAGATACGATAATTTGTTCGGAGTTTCTAACAGGTCAATTCATATATCTGTATAAGCCGTAGGTATATTAAACATGTGCTGGTTTAAAAAGTTGATGATTACAAAACCTACTCTCTTCGTTCCAATAAAAACCAACCTAGGATTAGATTTGATATAATAATTGTGGAGGTTGGTCTTTTTTTTTTTTTTTTTTTTGGGATGGAGGGAGCATTTCACAGTAATCTCACTTGCACATGTTTTTTTCCAGGTTATAGTAAAATGAAAATTGTAGACAAGACAAAACAAGTCTAAAATGGGTAGGGATGAAAACGGTATGAAAACTTCCCAGATTCCGGACCTATTTTCGAAAACAAAAACTTTCAGTCGGATTTTTTCGGAAATGGATATGTTTGAAGTGGTTCCTACCTATGCGGAACGAATGAAAATGTAGAACCTTGTACAGTTGGAAACTCGGATAAAGCAGAGTTGGTAGAGGACGATTCAGGAGCTGAATTTGTATGGATTCAAGCCGCATTTTCCCGCTAATAAGTGAACAACCATGATGATTTCGCCATGACGTTCCTGCTATATGCGATGGGATAAATGTATTGATGATATTCATGAAGGGGCATCAGCAGTTTCCGGCTTTCCCGCGGAGTGGGGCGGGAGGGAAAGGAGAGGAAGTGGGATGGGGTAGCGGAGGCGCCACCATCCACCAGGCGTCGGCAAAGCGGATGTGCTCCCTGCCGGCTCCAACCAACAGAGAGAAACGCCGCGGGTGGTGGAGCTGGGGTGAGGAAGCTGCTGAGGGTGCTGATCGAGCTTCCCTAGTAGCAGGCTAGCAGCAAGCCAAGCCTCTCCATCATTGGGACTTGGGAGGAAGAGCTATCGGTGGAGACGTAGGGAGGAGAGGCAGGCGCCACGCTGTTATGTCATGGCCTCATGGGGAGGTTACGGGAGGAGGAGGAAGCATAGCTGCCTAGAATTGGGCTTTTTGATATTGGGCCTTCCGGTCTGCACATGTGCAACCAGTTGTGATTAGGGAATTTTTTTATTTTTAATTTTTTTAATTAAAAGTTTTACAAAAAAAATTTTATTTCAAAAAATGACAAAACTAATCTCCCCAGAGGGCGGGAAATGTGACGTGGCAGACGGCCGTTGGCTCTCGGACGATGGCCGTCAACCGAGGGCAGGACATTTTGCAGGCGGCCCCCTTGCCGCCCTCGGCAAGGGCGGTTTTAAACTGTGCAGGGGCCACCTACAAGAGGGCGGCGAGAGGGCGTGGATTTTTTTTGCAGGCGGCCCCCTTGCCGCCCTCTGGGAGGGCAATTTTGTACTGTTGAGGGACCAACAGCCAAAAAAATCATAGTTTTGTAATGGTTTTGATTTATTTTGTTATGTTTTTGTATTGAATCGTTTGTTATAAAAATTTGCTAAATAATCATATTGAAAACGAAGAAAACATGAGTAATGTTTGTAGATTTGTTTGATGTAAAATATCGTATTTGACCGAAGAAAATTAGGTAAATAATGAGTCTGAAAACAGGAAAATTAGGTAGTTTTTTTTAAAAATTTTAGATGAATACTTTGCAGTCAAATTGGAGGCCGAGGAGGTGGTGTGTGACTTTGAAGTGTTAGGTTAATGATCTTATAGAAACAAACATAGTATGTAAAATTTTGTAAGTATTGGATGGTATATTTTTCAGCCGGATTGGAGCTAGGGATGGTGTGCTCTAGATCAAACTAAACTACATTTTACAATTAACACTACGATCTAAGTCTCAATTCCTACTAATATCTTCTGTGCCCTAGATCTATACAAATGTGTTGTGTTCTACAGATGTACTAAAATATATGGAACTAAAACTAAAATGCAACATAAATTAAAAACACAATGTATTTACAGATGATGAAGTGAGCAAACCAGCAGGGGCTTCGCCGCTCCCCTTCTTCTACCCCACACCCCTCCCTTTTTCTTTTTTTTGGAATTTTGAGTGATTATAATGAAAATTCAGAGAGGGGGAAGGGGTTTTATTGTGTGTGTGTGGGGGGGGGGGGCTGCAAAATTCCAGGCCACTCGCTGCCCTTTTGCAGGCGGTCCCCTCAATTGTGTAAAATCGCTCTGTGTAAGGGCGGCAAGGGGGCCGCCTGCAAAATAGCCAAGCCCACGTCGCCGCCCTTTTTGCAGGCGGCCGCCCGCATAGTGTAAGATCGCCCTTAGAGAGGGCGGCAAGGGGGCCGCCTGCAAAACTGCACGCCCCCTGTTGACGACCATCGCCCGAGAGCCAACGGTCGTCTGCCACATCAGATTTCCCGCCCTCCGGGAGGGCGATTTTTAAAAATCGTCCCCCCCGAGGGCGGCGGGAGATTAGTTTTGTCAATTTTTGAAATAGAAAATTATTTTTGTAAACTTTTAATAAAAAATTTAAAATAAAAAAATTCTGCGATTAGGTCGGATGGCTATCATTTCATTGGTGACAATTAGATGGTTGTGGTTTTTGTTGGTGACAAGGCTTCACCACAACATAGAGAATTGCTATTAACTACACTAAGTGGGGATGCATTGTATAGGTTTATTATAGGATAACACAGGTAATCTTAAACGCTACAAGTAATAACACAGGTATACAGTAGTGTAGTACCTTGGAAAGATATAGCAAATCGTTAAATATCATATGAATACTTAATTTTTCTTCAAATTGAGGAAAAAATGGTGGCACATTATGATAAACAAAATTGTATTACATGCTCCTTCCGTTTCATATTATATGACTTTCTAGCATAACATATATATGAATGTTGGCAATGCTAGAAAGTCTTATAATATGAAAATGATGAAGTATACTTTTTTCTTCAAAAAAATAAAATAAAAATTCTAGATTATGTCGAGGTTCGTGGTAGAAGTTTACACGTAGGGATTGGTGACGATACATGTTGGTACCATAATAATACATCGATGATACTTAGAGGTATGCTTGTTAGATATGGGTGATGATACACATAGGTACCAGTGGTTTCGTTGGTACGTTTTAGCTGGTATCATATAGGTGTTGGCGATGATACAGCATAGGTATATATCAATGATGATACATTTAATATAAATACTAGAGACGGTGCAACATAAGTACATGATACATGTATGTACCAAGGATTATATAATAAGGTTGGTGATGATACATGTAAGTACCAGGGACGAAACATGTTGGTGAGATATACTTGTACTAGTGACGATATTTTGTCAGTTATGAACTTGTGATGCCTTAAGATATTATTACAGGTAAAGAACCCATCTTTACTTATGGTTCGCAACCCCTTTTAATCCCTGGTACACAACCAGGATAACCAATCCGGAACTAAAGATGCCCATCTTTAGTCTCGGTTGAAATAGCCGGGACTAAAGAGTTTTTTTCTTTTCTTTTTTCATTGTTTGCATATTGATTTCGTGCCAAACTCACGGATCAAATAAGAGTAAATTACACTAGCGGTCCTTAAACTTGTAACGAGGTTTCACTTAGGTCCACGAACTTGCAAGCAAAATGAGTATCGTGGAATTTTTTTATTTTTTCTCCCTTCTTCCTTCTTTTTTTTTTCTCCCTTCTGCCATTGGCCCACCTGTCAGTGGGCCTCTCTGACCTCACATTAGCCTCTTCTCTCTATCCTCTCTCTCTCCGGCCGGTTACGCAGGATGGGCGGCCGGCTACCGAAGCAGCGACGGGCGGAGCGGTCGGCGAGAAAGGAGCAGTGCGTAGGCACCGACCGGCGGGAGGAGAGGAGCGGTGCGCGTGCACGGGCGGCGGCTGGAGAGGAGAGGAGTAGCGGGCGTGCGTGGACGGCGGTTGGCGAGAAAGGAGCGGCGCGCGTGCACGGGTGGCGGCTGGAGAGGAGAGGAGTGGTGTGCTTGCACGAACTGCGGCCGACGAGAAAGGAGCGGCGCGCGGGCGCCAGCCGACGGGAGGATGCGCGTGCACGGGCAGCAATTGGAGATGAGAGGAGCGGTGCGCGTGTGGGGGAGGCGTCGCCGACCATGCCCGGGAGGAGAGGTTGCTGACTGTGGCCATGCGTGCGGGGGGAGGCGTCGGCCATAGAGCGCGCTAGCTTGGCGGTGGAGATGAATTCGTCGCCGACCACACGTGGTAGAAGTTTACATGTAGGGATTTGTGATGATACATGTTGGTACTGTAATAATAATTACATTAGCGGTCCTTAAACTTGTAACGATGTTTCACTTAGGTCCATGAACTTGCAAGCAAAATGAGTATTGAGATCCCTAAACTTGGTTTAATGTATCATCTCGGTCCAAAGCCTCGTTTGACCGTGATCTTGCCTACGTGGCGTGCCACGTGGACGATGACAAGGAATTTTTTTATTTTTTCTCCCTTCTCCTTTTTTTCTCCCTTCTGCCACAGGCCCACCTATCAGTGGGCCTCTCTGACCTCACTTTTCCCTCTTCTCTCTATCCTCTCTTTCTCCGACCGGTTGAGCGAGACGGGCGGCTGGCGATGGGCGGGGCGGCCGGCGAGAAAGGAGCGGCGCGTGGGTGCCGGCCGGCGGGAGGAGAGGAGCGGCGCGCGTACACGGGCGGCGGCTGGAGAGGAGAGGAGCGTCACGTGTGCGCGAACAACGGCCGGCAAGAAAGGAGCGGCGCGCGGGTGCCGGCTGACGGGAGGACGCGCGTGCACGGGTGGCAGCCGGAGTGGAGAGGAACGGTGCACGTGCGGGGGAGGCATCGCCGACCACGCTCGGGAGTAGAGGTTGCCGACCGTGGCCACGCGTGCGGGGGAGGCGTCGGCCATAGAGCGCGCGAGCTTGGCGGCGGAGATGAAGTCGTCGCCGACCACACGTGGTAGAAGTTTACACGTAGGGATTCGTGACGATACATGTTGGTACCGTAATAATACATTGATGATACTTAGAGGTATGCTTGTTAGATACGGGTGATGATATACATAGGTACCAGTGGTTTCTTTGGTACGTTTTAGCTGGTATCATATAGGTGTTGGCGATGATACAACGTAGGTATATATCAATGATGATACATTTAATATAAATACTAGAGACGATGCGACATAAGTACATGATACATGTATGTACCAAGGATTATATAATGATGTTGGTGATGATACACGTAATTACCAGGGACGAAACCTGTTGGTGAGATATACTTGTACTAGTGACGATATTTTGTCAGTTATAAACTTGTGATGCCTTAAGATATTATTACCGGTAGAGAACCCATCTTTACTCACGGTTCGCAACCCCTTTTAATCCCGGGTACATAAACGGGACAACCAATCCAGGACTAAAGATGCCTATCTTTTTTGTCCCGATTGAGCGGGATGGGCGGCCGTCGACCGAAGCGGCGAAGGACGGGGCAGCCAGTGAGAAAGGAGCAGCGCGCGGGCGGTGGTTGGAGAGGAGAGGAGCAGCGCGCATGCGCGGATGGCGGCCGGCGAGAAAGGAGCGGCGCACGTGCATGGGCGGCGGCTGAAAATACTCCACATATATAATACCTTATTCATATTACCTTGCTATTTTTAACGTAGAGAAAAGTTTCAGTAACTGAATTTAGGTGATGGCATTAAAAGGTGGTCTTTTCTCCTGAAGATGAAGACGAAGATGAAGATGAATATTAGGTTTTTTTACGCAAAACGAGGTGGTATTAATGTACGATTGATTGAGTTTTAATTATTACAAACTTGAAAAATAGATTAATATTATATTTTAGAGCAACTTTCGTGTAGAAATTTTTCGCACGAAACGCACCGTTTAGCAGTTTGAAAAGCGTGCCACGAAAATCCTAATCTTTATCCAACTCATGTTGGAGAAAAGAACAGGACCAAAATGTGTTGCACAATTCAGGGTGATGAGACAATACACTTCTTTTTTGTGTTGTTCCTGTACTGTATTTATGCTCCCTTCACTAAGAAATGTAAGACATGGTTTGTCATGGCATTCTCCATAATTGAACTTGTCCAGATATAGTGTAGTTCTTTATGCATCAGGTGGTATTGCAAAAGGAGAAAAACATAATTAATTCTTCAGGATCTATGATGCTAAATTGGTTAGTCCATGTTTTGCACTGTTATTATCACTGATCTGGAATTATTCTCGCAGAACTCTTAAGGGTCATCCGAAGATTGAATTTGAAAGAGCAGTGGACTGATGTGCTACTTCACTTTATTACTTTGTATGCTCTGAGATCAACAATCTCTCATGATAGATAGCATATTGTGTAATGCTGGAGACGTGGATAGAGATTAGTACGTTCATTACAAGTGAACTCGTGGCATAATTCTCTTGATTTTTGTGGTGTTTGATACATGTCTTTAATGGACTGTATTTGATTATTTCAATTCAGTCCCTATCATTTGATTTAAAAATATAGCATTCATCTGTAATCTCTGGAGATAATTTTCATTTTGTAATATATATAATAGTTTGTTATATGCACATAGATCATGATTTTTTATGATGTTCAGAAGACTGGTACATGTGAATAGAAAAAAAGGGAAATGTCATGTTGTTTGGGGTGAATTGGTGATAGTTTATGGCAATGCCAATGTATTTGTACGGGAGGTATGTTATAGGGAGATCTGCAGCTCATCCATGACAAATACTATATCTAGGTATGCTTGATGTTCTAGATATTAAATTTCCATAGCATTCTTCTATCTACTACTATGTTCTAAATATTAAACACCATGAGATTGTTTTATATGCCAGAAAGCTTACACTCGGATTGTGTAGTGGTAATAGATTTTTTGTATTGAAATTAATTTGAATTAAACTACAGAACAATTTTGATTTGTAGTCTCTTCGATTTGCCAGATTTTTAACCGTGTTCAACAAATTTTCACTCAATGATTATTTAACATCTTTTCACCTCATATAATTTGAAATTGATATATATTATTTCACGTTGCAACGCACGGACACCCAGCTAGTATATATGTAATTTGTAAATATCATTTACATGTTTTAGCAATGTAATAATCATGTTGTTTACTTGAATTTATTGGAGCATTCAGTTTTGTTTGCAACCATAAATTTATTTCCTTAGCAACGCACATGCACTTAATTTGCTAGCATAATAAATTCAAAATTGCTAGACGAGCGAAAAAGTTAGTGACACACAAGAGATTCTCTTGTGTATTCGTAGGAGAGATTATATTCGTAAGAGTAACAGGAAAACTCAAACGAAATTGGCTGCAAATGAAATTTTGAGGCTTAACTTGTCATAAGTCACGGCTATTTGCTAGCTGACGAGTACTCATAATGTTGAACAGAAACTAAACAAACAAACATCAATTAAGTTCGCCCGCCCTATATATCTGTAGAACAGTAGAAGTAGCAGATATGAATCAGGCCATTGTAAAGCGGGGTTCAGAGCCTCTCGCCACGGATCCTCCTGGCGAGCTGAACGTCTTTGGACATGATGGTGACGCGCTTGGAGTGGATGGCGCAGAGGTTGGTGTCCTCGAACAGACCCACCAGGTACGCCTCCGCCGCCTCCTGCAGCGCCAGCACCGCGTGGCTCTGGAACCTCATGTCGTGCTGCACCGCACCAAAACATCGCAAAAATCAATTAACGTACGTACAAGCATCCTTAGAATAGAATGAATCGATCGGCATAATTTAAACGTTTGGTTACCTTGAAGTGCTGTGCGATCTCCCTGACGAGCCTCTGGAACGGCAGCTTCCTTATCAGCAGCTCCGTGTTTTTCTGATACTTTCGGATCTCCCTGCAATCGTATATATATGATATAATTCAAATAAATATAATATAATATAACTGCAGCAGAATTACTTATGGAGAGAGTTAAGCATGCATGCATATATGCTATGGAAAGATCGCTCAAACAATTAATTAATTTGCTTCATCGTTCAGTTCTTTAGAAGATAAAAAACAGCTATAGCGTGGCGCTGGGACATGTACATCTTTGACATAGATGCTGGATTGAATTCTGTCATCATTGAAGAAAAGAATCATGTATCTACCTAAGGGCTACGGTTCCAGGACGGTGTCGACGAGGCTTCTTAACTCCGATGAACGGAACGGACTTTCGAGCGACTCCTCTGCTGGACGGAGCAGGCATAACAGCGGCTATCTGCATGTCGATCGATTAATTGTAAAGATGCATCGTTCACAAGTGAAACAAAATTAATTAGTATTGTAGTAATCATTTTTGGCAAAGCATTTGTACATACAGCACGGAGTGGCTTTCTAGGGGCCTTTCCTCCCGTGGATTTCCGAGCTGTCTGCTTAGTACGAGCCATCCTGCAATCCATATAGACAAGAATATGCACATTATCCACATTGGCTATAACGCTAAGACAACAATTTTGAAGACCCTATAATATGAACAAGAACGGCGGGAGCTCTGCGGTTTACAAACCTCACGCAGATCCAAAAACTTAATTACAACGTTCACGAAATAATAATAATGTTAATTAAGATTAGACTTAAGACCTTAATTAGCGCCAAGAACAAAAAAAAAATTCTAATCCAGAAAAAAAAAAGAACACCTTAATTAGCGTCGTAGATGAATAATGGTGGCGCTTGATTGGCCCAACAGATTTGAAGAGGGTAGAAGAGGTGGAGGGGCGATGATTCAACGGCTAACAATTCTGGAAACAAACCGGTGACAACAGTGTTTCGGGTCTTTGGAGTAGAGGAGAAGAGTCCGGATCAGGAAGGGAGGTTACAAGTTGCGAAGAATTGGGAAGAAAATAGAAAAGGAGAAGGGGAAGAAGAAGGGTCAAAAAGGACAATGCGGATATTTGCCAATAAATTCTTGGAATAAATTTGGAACTCTGAAACATGGTTCGAAAAGTGTAGAGAGCAAGCCTAAAAAGTCTTTAGATATGCATGAAAGTAAGACATTTTTCGTCAAAATTGAGAAAAAAAAAACAAATGGCCGAGCAATTATGGCTTTATAATTAATTAGTCGCAATAAATCTAATCTTGTTTAAATATCTCGATTAAGTTAAACTAAGAAAATAAACACCAATTCAAATTTTAAAAGACCCGTACAAACTAAAAAAAAAGAGGAAAACCGGGATGTTACAGACAGAGAGATGCTTATTATTAGTACAATTTACAGGAAACTAACTAGTGTGGAGATCGATTGAAGAACACGTTAATTAGTAGGACAAGGAATTTCATTAGATTAAAAAAATGATAACTTATTTTATACCTCTCACAGTTCGACGAGTGCAGCAACTGCTATTGCTGTGTGTGCCTCCGAAAATCCCCCTCAGGTATGTTTTGGTGTGCAGATCTGACCGGAGAAGAGGGCTAATTTATAGGCGATCGGGCGGGCTAATTTACCGTTCCATAAACCGACTTATTAATTAGTTTTTATTTAACCAGAGCTCGATTGATTACCGTTGCATTTAATTAATCGACGGCTGATATGGTTTGTTTACGTGGTGGCACGGATCGGTGTCGATGCACGCCGCACTGCTATTGGCTGGCGCTACTAACACAAGGATTTCCTGGTTCCTGCGAATTTATGATGGTAATCCTCCTTTGGATAAAAATTGTTTCCTTTCACTGTAGATCATCAAGACAAATCATGCCATATATATCTATATCTATATCTATATCTATATCTATAATATAAAAAGGAGGAGTTGTCCACCTCCAATCCTACATACAAAATCATTCGGATTGATCCCTACCGTCCATCTGCGCGAGTGATTTCACCACCACACGATCCATCCATCCACGCCGAATACGCCGAATACTTCGCTCCTCCTCCTCCACCCGCGAAGACATCACCCCACGCGCGAATACTTCGCTTCTCCAGTTCTCCTCCTCCTCGCTCGCTTGCTCCTCCTCCCCGCATGTTCTACCGCCGCGCCGCTGCATCCTCTCTGGAGATCTTCCCCGCGTGGACTGCCGCCGCCAGAGCCTCTGATTCTTCCCCGTCGCCGGAGCCAGTGCTTCTTCCCCGCGTGGATTGTCGCCGCATCCCCGCCGCCGGCGCCGCTGATTCTTCCCCATCGCCGGAGCCGGTGTTTCTTCCCCGCGTAGACTGTCGCCGCATCCCCGCTGCCGGAGCCGCTGCTTCTTCCCTGCCGCCGGAGCCGCCGTGGCCGGTTCCGACCTCAACTCCATCCGCCGGCGCCGGCGCCTAGATCCACTGCCGCGGCCGAAGCCGACTTTCCACCGCTTCCTTGAGACGTTCAACGAGAGAGACGACTGCCGGTGCGACACTTCAACATTATGCTCTACCACAACGCTACAGAGTACAGACCAGGTTCGGCACAATACTAGGTTTCCTCGCTTTTAACTTCACAATTGCTTCTGTTCCTTCTGGTGTTTGTTCCCACAAAATGCATGTGGCATGGAAGATGCTTGATGGAATACTCAATTGATTATTCGATACAGTATCATTTGTTGCAGTTTTTAGATCTTCCAATTAACTAGCGCAACAACAACAGATTCTGGTTCCTCTTTCTTTATTTTCTGCTTGCCATTTATATTTATATTTATGTTCGTTAAAAGAAATTCAGCACTGAAGTATAAATGTTCACCCATTTCTCTGTGATATCAGGCTTGTTAACAACAATGTTTTTGTGCAGGAATTCCTATTTATTAAAAAGCTATGGTATGTTAGCTACATTTTAAACGAACAGGATATGATTATCTGAGCTTTGTCCAGCTCCAGTCTCTAAAGATGGGATGTTCAGTTTGTAATCATAGAACACACGCGCAACAATCTTGCAGTGGGGAATACCATGATGCACAGGTTAGAATGAGAGAGGGATGGCATTGGAATTGTCAAAGATTTCTCATACACCTAAGCCAAAGCCCTTTCCTCTTTTGGTCTTTCCTTCTTTCTATGTAACAAGGGAATGATCTGGTCACAGAATACTGCAGCGGTTTGATCAACGAAAAGCAGGTGATAAATGTTGGTGTTTGACTTATGCCCAGGTTACTGTCACGCCCATAAATTCACGAACCAGAATTTTTAAGCTGAATGTGCATTAAATCCCTGTCTAGGACCAGCCAGGATATACAAATGACAATTGTTGACATATAGATCCACGTCTTACAAAAATAGAAAAGATTACAAATGCAGCCGAAAAGATAAAAGCGAGCTAAACCGGGAAGCTTGACTTCAGCAGCGGGGCGACTCCACTCCACACAGGCAATCCTTGACGGCGGCGATGAAACCAACTTTGACAAGACAGCTCCCACTAGGAAGATTTTCAGTTCTGGTGTGGGGAAAAAGAGAGCAAGACTGAGTACTACCCACTGTACTCAGCAAGTCATACCGGAAGAGGAGGTATGATGCAGGATATAACCAAAGGAGGCTAGGGGTTCATTTGCATAAAGCAGGCATTTAAAAGCAGAAGTTGAAAACAGTAAAACAATTGTAGTAATTAATCAACATTAACCAATCACTGTCCAATGCTACACCACGTTGCAACAAGCCCAACCAACCACCTGAACTACACCAGTTCATTAAGCTAAACTAGGGGTGAGACTAATCACGGTGAATCTGGTTGATCGCCCATAACCACGGGCACGACTATTCGAATAGTTTTACTCTGGCCAGAGGTGTACAACTGTACTCACAAGACACAATTCCACACATGTTGCCATGCCCCGAAGTATCACCATGATACTGCAAAGGGGGAAATCGTGACAAGACCCTCCGCATAACCCTCCCCTAACCATCCACACCACGCTAAGGTTTCACCCGCACCCCCAACGGGCAGTGGGCGGTCCCCTCTTGCGCCGCGGTGAATCCGGCAGCTGGACAACTGGACACCCCGGCTGACCCAACTCCATCATGCCCACCCTCACCACCGGTGCCTAGGAAAGGGTCGAGCTATACTTCAGATCAAGCAGTTACCCACTCCCGCTTGTGGTAAGCACGATAAGTCTTCTAGGGTTTCCCGTGAACCGGTCCTTAATTGCCATGGGTGCGACCAGAAAAACCATGCACCCACAGCCCACCCTTCAGTGTATTTTAATTAACTAACACCAATGCGGTGGCACCAATCCAAAGCTATGCTCATAGTCAAAGTCTATGTAATAATGTGATCCCCATTTGTGTACTAGTTGAACTACACATAGCTAAGCATTTCCTAAACCAACATCTAGTCATTTGGACACTCAAGTTATCAATGGCATAAGGTAAACAATATATGGCTGAGTAATGGGACCCATCCCACATGACATTGTAAAAGAATGCAACATTTAATAGAAATGCGGGATATTTGTAAATTGGGTACAATATGATGAATTGTAACGCATGACTTGCCTTCCTTTCGCACTGATGAGCCCACATCAACGTCTTCGTGGAACCGCGGATCGACAAAACGGCCGAAATCTACGCGACAAACAAAACACACAAGCAAAACACACTATAAGACTACTGAAAAAGGAAACAAAACCATTTTTAATGGATTCTAGGGATTTTTATGAATTTACTGAGACTTGAATGGACTTAAACGGAGCTCGGATGAATTAGGTATGAATTTTAGAAGATAAACTGTGTTTTTACTACTAAAGAAAAGCCCTTAATTAATTATTGCGCAATAAATCCCCAGGGCTGACGTCATCAAGGGAGGGGGCGGCGCCGGTAAGCGGGCCCCACATCTCAGCGGCTCGAGGTGGCCGGTCCACCGTGGACCGGGACCACATGAGTGGTCCACCGCCGGTCCACGGGACCGACGGTACAGATCGGCCTGAGGCCAATCGGACGGCGTAGGTGAGGCTAGGCATGGCTCGGCTCGGCACAAAGACGGCCGGCCAGCCATGGGGAGCGGCGGCGGCGAGCGCGCGCCGGCAACGGAAAGCGGCAGTGCGGGAGGCAGCGGCGGACGTCTCACTGGCCGGCGGCAGCGGCCGAAGGCGATGGCGAGCGCAGAGAGTGGCGGCGCGTGCGGGACAGAGGGAAGGAGGGAGGAGAGGAGCTCCTCACCGATGAGCACGGTGGCCGGCGCGAAGGATGGAGGTGGCGGCGATGACCGCGATGCGGAGGGACGGACGGGCGGCGGCGACACCCTAGGAGAAGATGGAGAGGCGTCAGGAGAGGAGATAACGACCACGGCGGCTTTAAACACCGGCCGAAGATGGGGTGGACGGCGTGACTCACCGGCGTGCGAGGAGAGAGGCGCTCCAGTGGGATTCCGGCAACGTGAGGCGGCGGCCGGGAAAGCTCTTGCGGCGGCGGCTTGGCACGGCGGCGGCCCTAGAAGCGACAGCACGCGGCCGGAGATGGGCGGCGGCGACGGAGCTCGGCGAGCGCGGCGCGACGGCGGTAGAGGGCGTGGGAGTGGACGGTTAATGGGGGAAATGAGAGAGAGAGCTCGAGGGAGGATTTTTATGGGCGCTTTGGGGGCAGAAACGGCCGAGGATGGCCCCTATTTGGCCGGCGACGTGGGGAGTGGAGAGAGAGAGAGAGGTGGATTCGAATGCGAATCCCGCCCATTTTTGGGCGTGCGCGAGAGCGGGAAGAGGTGGAGGAGGTGGGCGGCGATGTGGGCGCGAGCGCGGGGCGCGGAGTGGGGGCGGGGAGGCGGAAAACACGGCGGCGCGGGCGGTTACTGCCGGGGCACGGTCGGCTGGAGGAAGGGGACGACCCCGACAGGTGGGGCCCACCTGTCGGCGTTCCGGAGGGAAGGGGAAGGGGAAACAGGCCGGCCCAACAAGGGGAGGTGGCGCGGGAGAGAGATGGGCCGACGGCCCATCAAGAGAAAAAGGAAGGAAAAGAAAAGATAAAGAGGAAAATGATTTTCCTGGGATTAAAAATATTGCACTTGCTCATTTTTAATTGGTTAAAATTATTTATAGGGCTCTGAAAATTCCACTAAAAATCTTGTTAATGCATTAGGGCATGGGGAACTCAAGAAAAATTCCACCACGCTATTTCCAATTATTAGTTGCATTTATTAATTAGGGATTCAACTCTAGGTTAATTAGAACAATTTCTCCAGACGATTTATTTAACAAATTTTTAAAACAAGAAAAAGGGGAAACTTCAAGGCGTGACAAAGATTACCCACCTTGATTTTGTGCCTACCTTGAAACATGAAGCCTCAATATGATTGTTCACCATTCCAGCTTACCAACTATATTGAAATATCAATCTATTATGTAAGCTGCCTTTACAAATTAATTATTACTCTTTGTTGATAATGTTCAGAGCCACTGAGCTTGTTCTTGCTTTCAAATATGGTGCTGCTCTCATGAATATTGATAAAGTTTGCCATCTCTTCATGGTAGTTTTGTATGTTTGTGCAGGTCTTCCAAATTACACATAGTTCATTATGCTTGGGACAGAATAATACAATAGTTGATATAAATGTGCAGAAAAAACTGAAAGAAATTTCAGATTGCTTAATATTTTGATGTGAGTTTATCACGGGTGCATATTGGAGTGACTGAACAATGATTCTCATTGGTAATCATTTTCTCCTACCTTCTACTTCCTTCAGTTTCTCATATTCCTTTTTTACGAATTATATACCTCCGTATTTAAACAGCTTTTTATATATTTGTTTTCTATAAATATTAAATGATAATTACTCATTTTTCATTTTTTTTCGTGGTGGTACACTATGAGAATTTTCCGAAATACTATGTCCTGCCACATGGTTGCTGAATACATTCAAGGGCATTGCACTGTCCATTCCATTCAGTACTGGGCATATGCATTACATTAGGCACACACAGGAGAAACATGCCATAGATTAAGTCATAGAGTTCTGCCTTCAAATTTGGAAAGAAAAAGATATTCAGAGTGGCTTCAGCCTTCAGGTAATGTTACGCAAGCGGACAATAATGTTGTTATTAATTTGATATATTTTTAAGTGCTATAGAAATCGATGAAACTAATTCAGGTTTTGTAGACAGCTTGGTGATCAAGGCCTACCAATATTTAATGAGTTATGTCCCTTGATTGATACACTAAAGCTTATTCTCATAGGCAATTTTGATCTAGCAAAATATGTGTGCAATGGGTGCAAGTAATAGAAGCTGCAAGGCATATTATGAACAATCAAATTGTTTCTGAACTGAAGTAGCAGGTTTAATTTTGGTCAGGTATTTAATACAGACCAAATTTATAGTGGTAAGAAGTAACGAGAAATGCCCGTGCGTTGCACCGGGTATTGGTGGGGTGGCTGAAGTTTGATATTAACGACTTATCAAAAGCACACGAGATGATTATAAGTACAATGATAAAAAGGTCATGTTTGTTTTTGATAATTAATTTACTCTATATTTGGACGACTTAGATGACGCTTCTGACGTGTGTGGGCTTGATGGTCATGGCAAGGGAGGAATGAGTGGCGAACAATTAATGTGTCTCCTTTTGCATATAGGGCGACATATGGAAATTTATGTGATGAAAAATGAATGGAATTGACCTAAAGGCACCTCCCCAGATTTATATTTCCCCATATTTATATTTGTAGTTTAATTAAACTTTCTTCAGCATTTATTTAATAGAGTTGTAACCGAACCAAGGGATTTCTTGAGATTCTTAAGTTATCAATGGTGAGATTCTGTCAGGTGACTTCTAACCTTGAATTTGTTTCAGAAGTCACCAGATTGTTTAACACGCTAGATGCTATCTCACTGCAAGATCCTGCCTTTTTTTTTATCTGAAGTTATACTGAGCTGCTACCTCCTCAGGCTTCATTCTGTCCCCGTCCGCACCTTCCTCGATGATGATAACCCTACCGCAAGGTAACTATTCATGTCATCTTCTTTGGGTATTCACGCACATGTGGCAACACAACAGATTGGTACATGTGCTTTTCTACAGCCAGATCATTGCACAATGTCTAGAATTTTCTACTTATTTGCAGGGTGACATGAGAATTAGTTTATCACCCCGGTCGAAGGTATGCCCCAAAAACTAGATTGAATATACTTATGTCTCTATAAAGGGATATTGTGTGGATTCTATGCAGCTTTCAGATTCGTATGCTAAATTCTATATAGATGTATATGCTGAATTTTATGCCCCAAAAACTAGATTGAATATACAGAACTATATGCAGCTTTTACTCTTTGAAGGTGTATATGCATGCTACCATGTTTCCTGCTAAGCTGTATATAGTGCAATTTACTACGTCCTCTCTTTTTTTTATATATATACCTTCACAGAAGACAGTAATGGATGCAGGTAGCTAACTGCGTGGAAATTGGTCTTCCGTCACTCATTCGCAAAAATAAAAGAGAAGCGTCTCCATTGCTTCTGAATTCTGGTGCCTTGCATTTGATTTAACCTCAGGATAAAAAGAGTCTTGGGATATATGGCTTCTTTACTTTACGGATTGCTCTTCCTGCCCAATAAATGTATTTTGCAGCCTTCAAGCAGATAAGGATCATGGAGGCTCTCCAAATGATATATGCTTCTGTTCATAATCTGCTTGTGGGTTACTGTTTCTGTTGACACGGATAATTAGTCCATCTCTGTAGTCACAGATGACAACTTTTTTCCCTTCAATGCAGCCACATTTTTGTGATGCTTTACAATCTTGACAGTCAGTGCAAAAGGACCAATGCAGAAATCCATAAAACTGAACAAACAAATGGTCTATGTTAACTGAGATTATAAGCAAGTTATTTTTATACTGAAATATATTTGTCGCCCTAGGAATATTTGAGGGCTAATATATTTGTCAAGCTTAAATATTGAATTCCAATCCATGTGCACTTGGCTTCAAGGTAAACATAATTTTATTTCTAAGATGTCATTTTAGTTTACAGTAGATGTACACACTTTAACTAGGTATGCTGTTTTTAACTGTGAACTCAATAGGTGTAACTCCTACTATTTAAATGCAGATTTCAAAACCAAGTATACCAAAATTGGCGTTGTTAAGTAGTTGTACAGCAATACTGACTATTATTTGGTTTTTATACAATACAACTCTGCTAATAAGTATAGAATCACATCAGACATGTAGGCATATATGTGCACATGCATAACCAGGTGACCAAGGAAGCTATACTATAGAATAATGTGAACTCCTTCCTTTTCTTTTTCTAATTAGACACTTTATTGCATAGTGTTGTGGTTTGAATGTAAAATAGACAGATCTGTTGCTCGAGGTTTCCAAACATTTATCAAGCTATGAAAAAAATTACATATTTGGTATCATTAGATGGAGTTGTTTGAATGTAAAATAGATAGATCTGTTGCTCGAGGTTTCCAAACATTTATCAAGCTATGAAAAAAATTGTATATTTGGTATCATTAGATGTCCTTCATTTTTATAGTTAGTGTAAAGGGAGAGTTATGTGGCATATTAATATTAAATTTTGTATTTATATGTCCTGTGTGTTACACGTCGTCGGAAAACCATATAAATTTGATTGTGTTTATATGTTTACTATGATATATAGTGCGGGAACGTGCCTTGCACGTGCACTCTTACTAGTATGGAATTAAATTAAGAGATATTACTTATACTCAAATTAAATATTATATCTCTATCTATACTATTCTAAAAATTAAAGATTCCGCTAAAATTTTGGTACTCCCTCCATTTCATATTACTCCCTCCATTTCTAAATATTTGACGCCGTTGACTTTTTTTAAATATGTTTGACCATTCGTCTTATTAAAAAAATTAAGTAATTATTAATTCTTTTCCTACCATTTGATTCATTGTTAAATATACTTATATGTATACATATAGTTTTACATATTTCACAAAAGTTTTTGAATAAGATGAACGGTCAAACATGTGCTAAAAAGTCAAAGGTGTCAAATATTTAGAAACGGAGGGAGTATAAAACTTTATAGCATACATTCATTAACATCTATATGAATATGAACAATGCTAGAAAGTCTTATAATATGAAACGGAGGGAGTATGTCATAAGTGTTTGAGTTAGTTCTATGTCACCGTATCCAATTCGAAGTGACTCCACCCAGCTTAATCCAACCGGCTCACACCACCTTGATGCTCCATCCCGCACTGCGCGCCTCTCCCCGATCGACGTCTTCTCTCTCTCTCTCTCCTTTTTTTTTTTTGCTATTTCTCCTTTTCTTTTCTCCCAATCATCATGTCCTCTTCCTCCCCTTTCAATCTCCTCTATTTTCTCCTCCTTTTCTCTTTTTCCCTCATTTTTCTTCCAAATTTCTCTCCTCATAAATATTTTTTTAAAAATTATCATTAAGGTGTGTATGGGGCAAGAGTGTTACTTTGCAAATGTTTTCCATCTACAGTTAAATTCTTTTACTAATTGAATAGTCAAAATTTCAATCTTTGATCGATGACATATAGCAGAAAACATAAACGTCAACTTATGGAATAGCCACCCGATCGATTTCTGAGACTATGGAAAGGTGTACATAAAAGATTCTTCATGTGATGATGCATGAAGCGAGTGCAACCGGGTTTAATACTATATATGATTTATGACTTTGTTTTGTCATTGTTTTGTTTTTTTGTTTGTCATTTAAATTGGTAAAGTTTTTATCAATCGTGGAAATTGTCTTCACCCGTTGCAACGTACAAACATCTTTGGTAGTATGCATGGCCCCTAGTCCAATTTGCATCTTTGCTACCGAATATGTTTGGTTTCTGCTTCCAACGTTCCCCCTTCCCCTTCTATTAGGTCTAGGTCGGAAGTCCCTTAAAAAATGTGATGGCCTTTTCCACGTCCAGGTTGAATTACAATTTACACCAGATCGAGCAATCTTTTGTACCCTCCTAACTCCATCTCCCTCTTCCTTCTTGCTTCATCCTCCCGCCATCGCCGCGAGACATACGATCCCATGAAGCTTGCTCACTCACTGAAAGGAGAATTAATCGTCCTAGCTAAGTGTAATATCCCACATCGTACGAGATTGAGTCGCTAACGACGAAGAAGAAAGCAAATACTTGAAGAATGGGAAAGGGATTCTGATGTGACCATCAAATATATGAATACAACCAAGTATGAATGGACTTGTTCTGGTTGGTAGCCACGTCGCAAACGTCGCACTCGATCAAAGCGAGAGTTATCCCCTTATTAGAAGATCGGGCCACGAGAGAGAGCGTCATCAAATTCAGAGAAAAGAGGGAGGAGGTTGTCAACTTACTTCATTTTTTCTCGCCAAATCCTATAAATCTATAAGTGATCCTCACTTAATGTAGTTATTACCCAATTTCCTATCCTGTAGTTCATCCACGTCATAAAAAAAACGTCAATCATTGTATGAAATCTCAAAGGTTTGGATGCACCCAAATCCCAATGGTATGGATCAGAACAGTCCAAACGAGAGAGCCCATGAGCCCATTTGTACGTAGCCTCCCGCCCCGCGACTATTACCAAAAACGATTTTCTTGTACAAGGAGCTCTTTAGATTGCAGATAGACAGCACAAAATCGATTTTCCTATACAAGGAGCTCTTTAGAAAATTGATTTTCGCAGGCAGGCCTCTTAATGGTCCGCACGTAAAAATAAGCCTATTTTTGCAGGTGGACCTCTTAAGGGGCCGCATACGAAAATCAATCTTCGCGTGCAGACCTCTTAAAGGCCCGCCTACAAGTCTATTCCCCCTCCTATCTTCCCTCTCATCAATTTCAAAATTTTTAAGTCCCATTCTTTATCTCCTCACCTCTCATTCCACAGCCTTATCTCCTCTCCCTTGTCAAGTGCGTTGTGTGATAGGGTAGCTGGCCCTCGGCTACGGAGCTCGTAGCCGCGCGCCGTGATGTTGGGCGAGGTTTTCCCCCTCAGCACCGATAGACAGAGGCAAAGAGGAAGAATAGAAAGTTTGTGATCAACTCCTTTTCTTCCAAATTCTGAATACAAACTTAAGTAGGCTCTCGGGCCTTAATTCATGGCGCTAATCAAATCATTGTAACTAATTATTCCTATTACTAAGGATCTGATTGATCCTTCTGTTTTCAAATCCACGCGCTAATCCTGCTCAGCCGCGCGTGATCGCGTATACGGCGTCGACGGCGCGCCTTCAGTGCCCCTGATCTTGCGGCCCTTCCTTGTATAGGTGCGGCCCCACATGACATCTCTCCCTCCCTCGACGAGCAGCTCGTCCTCGAGCTAGAATGCTGGATAGCGATCCATGAAGGTATCCACATCTTCCCATGTTGCCGATGTTGCCGGTTCTCCCTTCCACTCGATGAGGACTTGTCGCACTCCTCGAGCAAGCCGCATGCGGGTAGCACGTTCAGGTTCTGGGATGGCAGCACCGTTGTGGATGGCCAGCAGTGGTGGTCGTGCGTCCGGCGGCATTCCCACAAACTTCTTGAGAAGGCTGACGTGGAACACATCGTGAAGACGAGTGCGCGGTGGTAGTGCCAGCCGCACGGCAAGGTTGTTGATGAGCTCATTGACTTGGTAGGGGCCAAAAAATCTTGGCTTTAGCTTGCCTTTTGTGACTTGAGGAAGCGAGGCCGGTTCGCGGTGGCGTAGACGCAGCCATACCCAGTCACTGACCTGGTAGGAGACGTCGCGGTGGTGCCGGTCGTAGAAGGCCTTTTGAACTGCTTGTGCTTGCTCCAGCCGGTAGCGTATGTCAGCTAGGATCTTGTCCCTGTCTTCCATGTTGCGAGCTACTGCCGCCATCCGTGTTTCACCTGGTTCATATGAACGGATGGTTGGTGGGTCGCGGCCGTACACCACGCAAAACGGGGTATCCCGTAGTGACGTTTGGTACGCCGTGTTGTAGGTGTACTCGGCCCATGGCAGCCAGTGGATCCATTGTCGCGGCTGGTCGCCGGTGAAGCACCTGAGGTACATGACGATGACTCGGTTGGCCGCCTCTGTCTGGCCGTCGGATTGCGGGTGGAATGCTGTCATCATGTGTAGCTTGGTGCCCATGAGTCGCATCAGTTCTCGCCAGAACAAGGAAGTGAACACTGGGTCACGATCGGAGACCATGGACTGCGGTACGCCATGCAGACGCACAATGTCGGTGAAGAAGGCTTGGGCAACCGACTCAGCAGTGTATGGATGCGCCAGGGGGATGAAGTGGCAGTACTTGCTGAAGCGGTCGACGACCGTGAGGATGACGGATTTCCATCCTACGCGCGGCAGTGCCTCCACAAAATCGAGGCCGATGTTGGCCCAGACAGCCATCGGTACCGGTAGGGGCATGAGCAGTCCAGCCGGGTGAAGATGTTCTGACTTGTACCTCTGGCACGTGGCGCATGCCTTGATGTAGTCCTGTACCATTCGGCGGACGTTGGGGATGTGGAAGTCGCGCCGGATGCGGTGGATGGTGCGCTGCACCCCCTCATGGCCGTCGTCGTGGATGGCAGTCAGCAACTCTAGGAGCAGTGGGGAGGACGGTGGTATGTATAGACGTGCGTCGAACGCCACCATGCCGTCTATCAGTGACCAAGGCGCCGCGCGTGTGCCGGCTTGGATCTCATCCCCCAAGGCCCTGATGGCAGGATCGGTATCCTGTGCTTGCCAGAGTCGCTCGACATAGTCGAACCGTGGCGCAGAGATGGCGAGGATCATGCCGTCGTCGGTGTCGCGACGTGAGAGGGCATCGGCCACCGTGTTCAAGGCACCCGGCTTGTATTCCACAGTGAAGTCGAACCCAAGGAGCTTGCCGACCCAGTGGTGTTGTGGGATTTTTGCGAGACGCTGGTCGAGGAGAAACTTTAAACTGTAGTGGTCCGTGCGTACCAAGAAACGGCGTCCCCACAGATATGGCCGCCAATGCCTAATGGCATGGACGAGGCCGATCAGTTCACGTTCGTATGCCGCGAGAGATCGGTGTCGAGGTGCGACCGGCCTGCTGAAATAGGCAACCGGGTGCTTGTCTTGGATGAGTACGGTGCCGAACCCATGGGACGATGTGTCGCATTCGACGACGAATGGCTTGGTGAAGTCGGGCAAAACCAGGACCGACGCCGATGTGATAGCCGTCTTGAGCGCCTGGAATGCCGTGGTCGCGTCGTCGTTCCACAGGAACCCCTCTTTCTTGAGCAGTGCTATTAGTGGTGCAGCTATGGTGCCGTAGTCGCGGACGAACTTGCGGTAGTAGCCCGTCAAGCCGAGGAAGCCGCGCACAGCTTGAACAGACCGTGGTTGGGGCCAGTCACGGACGGCCTGTACCTTGGCGGGATCCATGGCGACGCAGGACTCGGTGATGATATGGCCTAGGTAGGAGATGGAGGAGACCCCAAACGCGCACTTGGAACGCTTGACGAATAGCCAATGTTGTTGGAGAGTGTCGAGGACGGCCCGGAGATGTCGGAGATGGTCTGCCCACGTGACACTATATATGAGAATGTCGTCGAAGAAGACAAGGACGAACCGATGAAGAAACGGCCGCAGGACGTCGTTCATCAATGCTTGGAATGTGGCCGGCGCCTTGCAAAGTCCAAACGGCATCACCAGGAACTCGTACAGTCCGTCGTGTGTGCGGAACGCCGTCTTGGCGACATCTGCTGGATTCATCTGGACCTGGTGGTACCCTGAACGGAGATCGAGTTTGGTGAAGAACTTGGCGCCATGAAGTTTGTCCAGTAGTTCGTCGACGACCGGGATAGGAAAAGCGTCCTTAACGGTGATGGCATTGAGGGCGGTAGTCGACGCAGAAACGCCACGTCGCGTCGGCTGTCTTGACGAGTAGGACCGGTGAAGAAAACGCCAAAGAGCTCCGACGAATGATCCCTTGCTCCATCATGACCTTGCACTATCGTTCGAGCTCATCCTTGTGTGTGGCCGGGTACCTGTAAGGCCGAACAGCCACCGGCTGGGCACCCGGGGAGAGGACGATGCTGTGGTCGCGGCTCCGTGGTGGAGGAAGGCCTTGAGGCTCGGAGAAAACATCAGCGAACGCGAAGAGCAGTGCGTCGAGCAGGTTGTCGCCGGCTGTGGTGGTGTGGAGTGATGTCGTCTCCTGTCCTGCCACGCCCTGCCAGCGAACTTGACGGTCGCTGCGCCAAAATGACATAGTCCGGGAGGCGAAATCCCAGAGAATCGGCCCCAGAGACGCGAGCCAGTTGGTGCCGAGGACGACGTCATAGCCGGCCAGCGGTAAGACGAATAGGTCGGCCGTGAAGGTGTCCCCATTGATGACGACGCTGCTTGCCAGAGTACGCTGAGGCAGGGAACTCGCTCCCCATTCGCGACGGTCACCTTCATGCGAGCGCGTCGGTGTAGCGTCATGGCCGTGCGTGCGGCTGCGTCCTCGGAGATGAAATTGTTGGTGGAGCCCGAGTCGAGTAGCGCCAATAGGGTCGTGTCGCTGATCTTGATGTGCAGCTGCATGGTGGCGCTGAGGCGGATCCCGACGATGGCGTGGAGGGAGATGTGCGGCTCGCTGTCGTCGTCGTCTTGAGACTCGTCGTCGGTGTCGTCTGCAGTTTCCAGCAAAAATAGGCGCTAGCATACCTTGTTGTGGCCGCGGCCAAAATTTTCGTTGCAGTTGTAGTAGAGACCGAGTCGACGACGCTCCTCCATCTTGGTCTGTGACAGGCACTTGACAGGACGGCCTTCCACGATGGCCGTCGGCGGCTGAGCGTTTGGCGCAGGCAAGGCGAGACGTGGTGCCGGCGGTGGGAGCCGATCTCGTTGTTGTCGGACTGGTGGTGCGGCGCATTGCGCTCGCAGCTCCAGTTTGCGGGCCAAACTCATGGCGTGGGCGAGCGAGTTGGGATTGTGAATCTCGACGTCGAGGCTGAGCGGAGGTTGTAGTGCAGCGGTGAAGAGCTGCACCTTCTGTGCTTCCGTGAGGTGGCCGGCGCGTGGCAGCAGCGCCTCGAAACGGTCCTGGTACTCCACCACGGACCCTGTACGCTTGCAGGCTGCAAGTTCGCCCAGGGGGTTGGAATGGAGCGGCGGTTCATAGCGCAAATGAAGTAGCTCGGTGAAGCGACGCCAAGACGGTGTGCCTTCCTCTCGCTGGACTTGTATGAACCACATTTGCGCACCATCCTCGAGATTGTACGAAGCCATCCATACCTTCTCCTCCTCCATGACGTGTTGCTGGTAGAAGTAGGACTCGCATCGGTTGATGAAGGCGAGTGGATCAGTCTTGCCGTCGTACCACGGAAAGTCGAGCTTCTGAAACCTTGGCGGTCGATCTTGGGTGTGTTCGCCCGAGCTTGTCCTGCCGCTTGTAGACCCAGTGCACTGATTGTTGAGGAGTTGAATGGCCTGTGAGTTTGCCTCGACGGAGGCTTGCAGCGACTTGATGGTGGCGGTGAGGGCTTCCAGTGATGCTTGGATAGCTGCGTCTCCCATGGTGGTCGATCGCTACGGCGTCGTTGGAGCGGAACTGGAGCGTGGTGGCTGTGGAGGTGGTGTAGCGCGGCGCGGCAAGGATGGCCTGGATCGTGATACCAAGTTGTGATAGGGTAGCTGGCCCTCGGCTACAGAGTTCGTAGCCACGCGCCGTGATGTTGGGCGAGGTTTTCCCCCTCAGCACCGATAGACAGAGGCAAAGAGGAAGAATAGAAAGTTTGTGATCAACTCCATTTCTTCCAAATTCTGAATACAAAACTTAAGTAGGCTCTCGGGCCTTAATTCTTGGCGCTAATCAAATCATTGTAACTAATTATTCCTATTACTAAGGATCTGATTGATCCTTCTGTTTTCAAATCCATGCGCTAATCCTGCTTAGCCGCGCGTGATCGCGTATACGGCGTCGACGGCGCGCCTTCAGCGCCCCTGATCTTGTGGCCCTTCCTTGTATAGGTGCGGCCCCACATGACATCCCTCACCACTAACTTACCTCTACCTTCTCCCACTTTCCAACGGCGACCGACGGCGACGGCTCAGGAGATGGAGAGGCGCGGTGGCGGGCGTCGGACCCAACGACGGGTGCGGCTGTGAAGGCGGTGGAGAGGTGCTCGTGCGGCCGCCGGATCCGAAGATGGGGATCCGCAAGAGGCTCGGCCTCTAGTGGCTGGATCCGTCGCCGGCAACCGTTTGTAGAGTGGATCCATCACCGGCCACCACAGGGAGGGCGGATCCATCGCAGGCAACTGCAAGGACGACGACGGCCGGCCTCGGGCAGGGTGAAGATGATGACGACGGCTAGGTTGGCAGCAGTGGTCTCCCGTCAACGGTAGCACCGAAAACAGTGTTAGATCCGCCGTCGCGGGGCCTCGGGCGGCTGGATCCGTAGCCGGCGACCACAGGGAGGGTGGAGCTGTCGTCGGCGACCGCGGGGACTACCACGGCGGGCCTCGGGCAGGGCGACGATGACAACAGTTCTGCCGGCGACAACGGGAGGTGCGGATCCGCGGCGACGACGATGCCGAGGAGGAGGTGGCCGGGAGCGGGGTCCTCGGCCCCACAACGGCCGAATCTGCGCCGTCCCCGCCGATGATGAGGAAGAGGCGAACGGGAGCAGCGCCACCAGCCTAGCGCGCACGTGCGCTGACCAGATTCGCGCCTCCGCCATCGGATTCCCAGGGTTTTGATTTTTTTTTATTTTTATATTTTTTTTGGATTTTTAGTTTTCCTTCCGGGCGACATAAGCACCCGCACGCGAAAATCCAATTTTCGCGTGCGGGTACACCACCCGCACAGAAAAATCAGATTTCGTAGACCTTTTGGCACAGACGGGCCAGGCTTCCACACATGAAAGTAGGTTTTGGCTCGCACAGAAAAATTGTTTTTGTACTAGTGTGCCCCCCAGCTCAGTAACGCATGTTTCTCCATCTCCCGTTCTGCGAGAAACAGAAACCACCGCCGCAAAGTTAGAAGACTTCATGGCTGTCATCAAGACAGTGGCATCATTTCCTCAACTTCAAGAAACCATATTTTCTCCACATCATGCCCCTCACATTTCTTCTACTAAGGTTCTGAATAAATTATATTTTTAGTTTTTTACTGCTTTGACCAAGTTAATTGAGGTTCTAAATGTAGAGATAAAATTATGAAAAAAAATACCAGTGAGTTGCAGAGGTTGAGTAGCATTTGTATGAATTTTTACATGATTTTATCTTGCACCACTTACTTTTAAGATTTTATATAGGCTTGACATTACATATATGTTTTATTGTTAAGATGCAACTAAATGCTAAATAAAATTATAACTAGCTTATGTATGACCTTAGATGTTGTTGTTATGCTTGATTTCTATCTTTCATGTTTTCATAAGTTGCATGTATGCATATTTTGTGTCATAATAAACAAAGGTTAAGGTGAAATATGAATTATGTATGAGTAAATGTAATTATATAATTTTGTATTCATGAGATGTATTCAGGTGAATTGCCAATTTAGATGATGGATTCTAACATATGTCATGTTGTAATTTTAAGTCATAATAATTTTAGGAAATGATTTTCCATATTAGATGTAGGGTCATTTACTTTAATTACTATGTGATACTCCGCACTTTGCTGCAGTATTCATGGATGAGTATACGTTAAATATTGTCGAAATGATGAAAGTTGAAATGTTGAGAAAATAATGTGTGGAAGATGATTAGATGCATACTTGTTGATCTCTATAATATAATATTGTAAATGATGTGTAATTGTTAGTGAGTGAAGATGTAGCATGCTTGCATGGATTTTAAATGGGTTTGAATAGTAATTGCTAGTGGGTGATCATGTGGTATGCTTGCATGTTGAGGTTTAGCTTCTAATAATTGTTAGTGTGTACCAACTATATTGAAACAATAGATTTGCTTCTAGTTTTAAGTAATGCACACGAGACCTATTATGAAGTGCATTTAAAATCCAAAAACACACAAAGAACTCAAATCACACCAAAACAATCATGCAAAAAATGCAAGCACACTCTATGTTTTATTTTATTCTAGAACTGCAATGGAAAGGTTTTAAGGGCATGTTCACTTTGATGCCATTTTCAACCTTACCAAATTTTGGTAAAGTTAACAAAAAAAAAGTGGCTACATTTAGTTTGCAGCCAAATTTTGGTAACTATATAAGAAATCCTAACAAAATTTTGGCGAGTTGCCAAAATTGCCAAAATTTGGTAAGATTTTTTTGGCATCAAAGTGAACAGGCCGCGCTTAAGGTTTCCGGTTTAGGTGGTAAACTTTTAGGAAATTACCTAAGAAACACACTTTTGGTTATGTTACATCCGATGGCCCACATGTCATTCTAAATCGTCTGAATTTGAGCCAATCCACTGCCAACCGTCATAGGGGCCAACCTATAATCTACTAGGAAAAGTTAGTGGCCGAAGGTGGTGGAGGTGGTTCGGCCGAACCAGCCTTGGCGGCCCCGGCTGCTTCCTTGCACATGGCAGCTGCCCATTAGTTGGTGATGGCGGTTGTGGATGAACCGACCTCCACAACCGACATTCCAACAATAATTGGAAGCTATAATAGGATAAGCTCACTCACTTTCCAAATGCACAACAAAGTGGAGTACAACTCATTTTTATATTCTAGGCATCACTTTAGTATGTGGAATTAGGTAGAGAGTGAGGGGGAGCTCCGGAAGGAGTGTCCCAAATGTTGGGTTTGTCGACATTCTTCCACTGGAGTTTCGGAGAAGCACTGAAGTTATCGGCTTTCTTCTCTCGCTTGTACCTCGACGGATGCTCTTTGAATGAAGTAAGTATTCGAGACGTCTATATGGTATTTAATTTATTTGCTTAAGTGACATATATTCCTATCTTTGCGGGTTCCTCGCTTAGTATTATTATTGAGTGCTTTAGTACTAGGACTCTTAATAAAGAAGGAAGTTCCTGCACAATATAGTAGAGTAGTAATCAATAACTTAGACATGCTATCTAGGTTAGCGGTTATCTTCATTTGTTGCGTACTCCACGGAAAGTGAAGTAGACAGCAGGAGGTGATAGTCATATCCTTCAATGTTCAAGTACATTATAGAGCCGTAGTCCGGACTCTGCTTGGTAGACCGGGGGAGTCGGTGCCTGAAGCCATCGATAGTTTAGTAAATTAACCCATAGGAATCATCTATGGCCTAAACCTACCATTAGTTGTTGTACTTAGATAAAGTACTATTCTTACGCTATACACATGTTCCCTGTGAATTAATACTCTTATCTCTTGGAATACTCTAAGGTAAGGTGCTACAATGGAATCCCCATGATTCAGTACATTTGGAATACTCTGAGGTGAAATGCTACAATGGAATCCGTGCGCTTGCTGATTTATTTGTGAGCGTATCAAGTACCAACAGTGGTGTGTTATTTTTGTATTCTGTGTAGCATGATCCTATTCTGGTCTAGCAGAGGGAGAGGGAATTAAGTTGGGGTCCCAACAAAATTGCCTTCAAATTAAAGTTTGTGGAATATACCATCAAGTAGAACTTGCACACCAGTAGCTTAATTAACTTGGCATACGAGTAGTATTTATAATATTGAACGGAAACTAAACAAATTAATGGCCGACAATTAGGTTCGCGGCGTAACAACTAGCGTAACTGATATAAGCTAGTATCATATATGTTGTCGAATAGCAGCAGTATGTGAATCAGAGGCCCATGCAGTGTGAGGTTGGGTGGAATTAGAGCCTCTCGCCACGAATCCTCCTGGCAAGCTGAACGTCCTTGGACATGATGGTGACGCGCTTGGAGTGGATGGCGCAGAGGTTGGTGTCCTCGAACAGACCCACCAGGTACGCCTCCGCCGCCTCCTGCAGTGCCAGCACCGCGTGGCTCTGGAACCTCATGTCGTGCTGCACCCACCAAAACATCGCAAAAATCAATTAACGTACATACAAGCATCCTTAGAATAGAATGAATCGATCGACATAATTTAAACGTTTGGTTACCTTGAAGAGCTGTGCGATCTCCCTGACGAGCCTCTGGAACGGCAGCTTCCTTATCAGCAGCTCTGTGTTCTTCTGATACTTTCGGATCTCCCTGCAGTTGGAGCAAAATTACTTCAGTCTTCATGAGGGTTAAGCATGTGATGGTATGGAAAACATTGCTCTGAAATTTTCCTCAAACAATTTGCTTCATCAGAGTTCGATCGATACAACAGAAAGAAAACGCGGAGATGCTGGATTGAATTCTATTATTGAAATAAAGGAACAACCAGCGTGAAATTAGACGAAAAAAATTGTGAATATGTATATACCTAAGGTTACATACCTAAGGGCTACGGTCCCAGGACGGTATCGGTGTGGCTTCTTAACTCCTCCAATGCACGGAGCAGACTTACGAGCGGCGGCCTGCATGTCGATCGATTGTAATATATATACATCAACGCACGTGTTGGCAAGCGAAGCAAAAAAAAATTATGTTCGGTAAACTATTAAATAATGTATTGTGGAGGTGAAGGATATATTGTACATGTATAGCAGCGACGAGTTGCTTTCTAGGCGCCTTTCCTCCCGTGGACTTGCGAACAATCTGCTTAGTACGAGCCATCCTGCAGCAAACCATGCGCACGCATACACATATATAGACAAGAACATTATTCACACGTTGGCTATATACAATAGTAATACATCGGCTTTCAAGACTCTTATAAGGAGAGCAAGCTTTTTTTTCATCGCACGGAGGGGAAAAGGAGGGGAAAAGAGATTTATAGATGTCGGTTTTAAATGAATCGGTTTTTATGAACCGATACATATGAGAGATTTTATAGTAGTGAAGTTAGAATGGCGAGAGAGATCTGAATTTATAAACCTTATCCCAAGACCTTGCAATGTTCGCAATAATACTACCCCTATATATTTAAATAACTTTTTTTGGTACTTAGCGTGCAACTTTAACCACTATTTTTGAATCAAAACATAATAATAATAATAATAATAATAATAATAATAATAATAATAATAATAATAATAATAATAATAATAATAATAATAATAATAATAATAATAATAATAATACAAAAAATATTATAAAAGTAAAGCAAAAAATATAAAAATCTACCCATATGATTTTTAGTTATGTTTTAAACTAAGTAATTTGAGAGCTAGATTGTTGAAGTTTAAGAAGTTTAACCGAGTAAACTCAATATTGTCACATATTTTTATACGGAGGAATTAGCCACTCGTTCACAAAATTAGAATGGACACATTACCTGTCGAGAAAAGATAAAGGCGAATCCTACAAAAGTATTTACTCCATCTATTTCAAAATAAGTTTATTTTTAGTCTTCATTATTTGTGGCCAATTAAATGAACCTCTATCGCTTCGTCTAGTTACCTATCCACCATTTTTATACTATTTTTTTACTAGTAGAGTTATTTTGGATAGAGGGACTACAAATTAGTACAATTAAAAAGATGCATGAAACTTTGCATCACATCAAAGAGCTATTGACGAAGCAACTATGCTTGAATAATCAATAAGTCAAAATAAAGCTAATTTTGTTATAATATTTGAATTGAGAACTAAGAATATAAAACACCAAGAGAAACTTTATAGAGATCTTGGGAAGCTAACGTGTGCGGAAGAATGGATGATAACTCGTACCTCTGACAGTTCGAGGGCAGTAACCGCTTTGCTCTTCAGGGATGGCCGACTACTGATCTGTTTCTTGGTGATCCGGACGGAGAAAGAGGGCAATTTATAGGCAGTCAGGAGGGAGGGTTTACCATCTTGTGAACCGACTTAATTACTCATGAGCCTTTAACGTGGGGTCGTTTGATTGCCGTTGGTTTGATCGGACGGCTAAGAGGGTTCGATTAGGTGGTGGCACGGATCAGTGGTGATACATACTGCCCTCCTATTGGCTGTCGCTAGTAGCACAAGGATCCCTGTGTAGTAGGGGTGAAAACGGAGCGGATAGTTTCCGTCCGCTCCGGTCAAAAACGGATACGGATAGTGTTCGGAGCGGATTTTTTTCGGATAGTTCGAATACGGATACGAATACGGATATTTTTTCTCCGGATACGGATACGAATATGGTAACGCAGTTTCCGGCGAATACGAATACGGAGCCGAATATCCCCGGAGATTAAGATGCGCGGATATCCGCGTAACGCTTGATGTCTCTCCAGCCTCCAGCCCATCCCTTCAATTTCAGCACATAGTTTTCTCTCGGCTATCTAAACCCTAGCTGCCAGATGGGCGACGGCGGCGGCGGCGGTGACGACAGCAGCGGCAAGCCGGCGACAGTGGCGGCGGCTGTCTTAGATCTCCTTGGCTCCTTGCTGGAGTTGCTGGGCATTGGCCTTCAATCCCCCTAGTGCTTGTTTCTGCTTCCTATCTCCCTAAATCGTGGGACAGTGGGAGGCTAGGAGCCGTTACCACCGCCGGCGGCAAGGCCTCTTGCATGCACTAATCTCTTAGGTAATCCATTGATTTGTTCTTCTCCTGTAACCTTTGTTTTGTGCCTTTCATGAGATCGATAAACTGATGTAGATCTTGGATGTGCTTTTTTTTACTTTGTGTCTAGATTGGTGATGGAGTCTGGTAGTGCAAGTAGTGCAAGTGCAGCTGCAAGTACCACTGCATCATCTCCAGTTTTGCAACTCCCAGCACCTCCAAGCCATGCTACGGCAGCTACGCAGGACACTTCTCCTACTGCTGGTGCCTTGGCACACAATGATGCAATTGATTTGACAACCAATGATGATTCTGAGGTTTTACCTCCTCCTGGTAAGAAGCAAAAGAAGTGTAGTTCTGAAGTTTGGCAGCACTACACTAAATATAAGGTAAGCAAGAAAGGGTCAGATGACACTGTGATTGTAGAGGAGTATGCTAAATGCAACAAGTGCTCATATAAACGTCGGTGTGAGAGTAATTGTGGCACTTCTGTTTTCTGGAATCACTTGAATAACAAGCACAACATTAAGTCAGGTCAACAACAACTACAGATGAAAAAGAGTGAAGATGGTACTGAAAGAGCTGTTGAGACATACAGGAGCTGTTGAGACATACAGGTATGATGAGACGGTTAGCCTGAAAAAGTTCTATATGGCAATCATCATGCATGAGTATCCCTTTAACATTGTTGAGCATGATTACTTTGTGGATTTTATTAAGTCTTTACGCCCTACTTTTCCAATTAAGAGTCGCATTACTGTGAGAAAGGATATTCTAAACATATATGAAGAGGAAAAGAAGAAATTGTGGCAGCATTTGCTTACACTCTCATGCCGTTTTAGCACAACCATGGACATGTGGACATCTAACCAAAATAAAAGTTATATGTGCATCACAGTTCATTGGATAGAGGACACTTGGAACATGCAAAAGAGGATCATTAAGTTTATGCATGTAGAAGGACATCATTCAGGAAGTAATATGTGCAAAGAGTTTTATGACAACATAGTTGATTGGAATCTTGATAGAAGGCTTGTTGGACTTACTTTGGACAATGCATCGTCTAATGATGTTTGTGTTAAGGGTGTTATTTTAAAACTCCGTAAAATCTCTCCTTTAATTTGCGATGGCATCTTCTTTCATGTGAGATGTTTCAATCATATCTTGAACCTTGTTGCACAAGATGGTCTGAAACAAATCACAGGAGCTGTATTAAAGATCAGAAATACTATTTCAATTCTAAAGCACTCGCCACTGCAGTTTGAGGCATTTCAGAAGTGTGCCTTGGAAGTTAGTTTGGATAACACAAAGGGCCTTTCCATGGATACTCCTACAAGATGGAACTCCACATTTCTCATGTTGAAGAATGCTATCTACTACAGAAATGCTTTTGATAGGTTGTTTCTTCGGCATGGTAGAAAGTATGCAAAGTGTGCTCCCACCAAGGTAGACTGGTCTATGGCAATAGCACTATGCAAGTGCTTGAAGCCATTTCATGAAGCAACTGAACTATTCTCTGGTACTACATATCCAACAGCAAATCATTTTTTCGGTAAGTTTTGTTCCATCAAGCTTTATATTGTTGATTGGTGTAACAGTACAGATGGAACAATAAAAACCATGGCAAACGCCATGCAAACTAAATATGATAAGTACTGGGAGAAGTCGAATATGGCTCTTGCTGTTGCATGCTTCCTTGATCCACGTTACAAAACAAGTTCAATAGAGTACTATGGTATGAAGATTTATGGTTTAGAAGCTGCAAAAAAATTTGATGAGTTCAATGGGGTTATCAAAAAATTGTTTGATGTTTATGCTACTAGTGCGTGTGCAACATCAAAGAAGAAAGGTGCTGAAATGCATGTGCATCAACTTCAAATTCAATCTGATCCTGTTCATAATACTGATGAGTTTGATGATATCTTTAATGAGAATGACAGTAGCCATGATCATGAGCAACATTTTCAAAGATTTTTGCTTGAGAGAAGTCAGCCAATTTGTAGTGATAAAACCGAGTTACAAATTTACATGGAACAACCACTGTTACTATGGACTTCCAAAGATCCATTTGATATTTTGTCTTGGTGGAAGCTCAAACAAGCAGAATTTCCTATCCTCTGCAAACTTGCTCGTGATTTCTTATGTATTCAAGTGTCAACTGTTGCTTCTGAGTCGGCATTTAGTGCTGGTGGCCGTGTTGTTGATCCATTTCGCACCCGTCTTGATCCAGAGGCTGTGCAAGCTTTAGTTTGCACCAAAGATTGGATTAAAGCAGCTAACAATGGTACACTTTGTGTCTGTGTTCATTGCTTATTTGGCCATTCCTTCTTGTATATATCAATATATGTATAGCTGATCCATGATCTGATCTGGCATCATTCTTAGGTTATAAGACTCAGGCTATCATCAATGAGTTGGACATTGAAAGCGTAGAGAGGCATCTGGCAAACTTATTGATAGTGGTGAGCTATTTTCTTATTTTACCTCTATGAATATTTTTCTTAATATAACAATAATATTATTCGACTCCTGTAGGAAAAAGAGGAGAATAATGATGACATGGAACAGGATGATGTTCTGATGGATGAAATGGATGAATAATGATGTTGCAATTTTCATTCATCGGACTGCAAGTGTACTGAAAATTGCTTTGGGCTGATTACTATTTTGATCTTATCTGTGTTACCTATAGAACTCGAACTCAATATGTGTTGAACTTTTCAACGTGTTTCGATTTGAACACGATACACTTTGTTTAATCTGTGATGCGTCCTACAACGATGATATTTATATTAAATTAGATAAATATATGTGGTGCATTTGTATCTACGAGCAGTTTGAGTGGTCTCTATATTCCGAGAAATATTCGTTTTCGTATTCGTGTCCGATCATATTCGATCCTTATTCGTATCCGCGATAATTCGTATTCATTTCTGTATCCGAGTTATTCGTATTCGTTTCCGTATCCGCCTAACAATATGAAAACGGATACGGTAAGAGCATTATCCGTCCGTATTCGCTCTGTTTTCACCCCTACTGTGTAGCCCTCCTATTGGCTGGGTACGTAGCTTGTCGAGGAATTATGGGATCTCCATCTTCAAAAAAGTTGTTTTCCTTTTTTTTTATCGTAGGCTATCGAGAGAGACTAATTAAGATATTGCATACATTCATACAGAACAATTGTGCTATTTTATACCCTATAATCGGTACTATAGGTGCCGGAACAGCTAAAACCACCTGTAATGCCTTTTCCTCCTCCGCGGACTAAAAACACATAAAACCGGCACATTTAAACAAACCATAGGTGCTGGTTTTTAAAAAACCGACACCTTTAATATAGGTGTCAGTTAATTACAAACAAACAACATTCATAAATTCATAAATTATAGGAGTTGGTTTTTTTAAAAAAACCGACACCTACACCCAACTGAGCCGAACTGGTGAGCTAAGCATCGGCCTTATCCATTCCACACGTCTTTATCTCTCTCTTGTCTCTCTCTCTCACCTCTCTCGCTTTTCTCTGTCACGGCGGCGGCCCAAGGAGGTGCTAGCGGTGGCGGCCTCACCCTCCCCTTCGCCAGATCCAGCTTGAGGGGGGTAGCGGGATGGGAGGCGACGGCGGCCTCTGGTGATGACGGTGGCGGCAGCCGTGCCCTCCCCTCCACCAGATTCGGTGGGAGGGGAAGCGGCGGACCACGGTGATGGCAGCGGCAGTGGTTGTGCCCTCCCCTCTATTAGATCCAACAGGAGGGGAGGCCACAGTGGTCTCCAGTGACGGCGGCGGCGGCGCCCGCACTCTCCCCTCCGCCAGCTCCAGCGGGAGGGGAGACGGTGCACCTTGGCGACGGCGGCTGCGCCCTCACCATGTTGCAACGATGGCAAGGGTGGAGAAGGATGTCGGCTGCCATCGTCTTCTTGATGTTAATCTTTTTAATGTTCATCGATGTTGTTGATGTTTATGTGTTGATGTGTGCTTTAATCTTGTATGTATTCTTTGATCTTGTCGAGATGAAGTGGAGCTGCTCGATAGATCGGCTCGAATCGGGCCGATGCATTGAGTCGTTTTTTCTTTGTTCATGGAACCTCAGAGGTGCCGACTAATGTGTACCGGTTGAAAAAACCGACACTTTTAGCTATTTCTGTACTAATGAATATTCATCGTATTTCTAATGAGGTGTGAGACCTAACAAACTAATTAGATGAAGATATAGTGCCTTCTAGTCTCCCATCTTTTCATCCCTATCAAATAGCCTTCCTTCTAATCAAACTGGCACCTCATATGTATGCATGCAGTGTGGTCATAAAATAAGGTTATATTCTGATAATTTGTGTATGCTGCTAATCCGCCTCTAATCTTCTAGAAATGTAACTGTTCTGGGATGGAGGTAGTTAATAAAAAATATTAGGATTCAGAAAATAATGTTAGTATGTTAAAGCACTTTCACATATGCAATGTGGTCATAAAATAAGCTCATAATTTGTGTATGTTGCTAATTTATCTCTAATCTTCTTGAAATGTAATTATTCTGGGATGGAGGTAATAATTAATAAAAAATATTAGGATTTGACATCAGAAAATAATGTTAGTATAAACTAAAGACGATGTGGGATGCCGTAGAGACAAGACGGTCCGGGGTGGCACCTAAGAGTGAGAAGGAGGAGACAGGCGGGAGGCTTGTGCGATGAGGAAGGAGCGGGGAGCCGATCTGCAAGGGTGAGTGGGCTGACGTGATGGGGCCACGGCGTCATGTAGCGAGGTTGGTGGTTGGCAAAAGAGGACGTGTGAAGGAAAAGGTGTAGGAGATTGATTTGCGTATGTGTAGATCGAAACTGAGTGATGAGCACGTGCGTGATTTTCTACCTGGGTGACCCTGTGATGGCGTCATAGTGGAGAGGTGGGGGGTGGTAGTCTGCGAGGAGCAGCGATGGCAGCATAGTAGAGAGCGGCGGGCAGCAAGGTGGAGACAGATTTGTGAGGAGGCATGATGGCGGCATGGTGGAGGGTGGGGTGACGTGGTTTCCGGGTTGGTGCAATGGTTACTGCTAGAGAAGATATGGGAGTGAGGAGGGGAGGCCGAGAAAAAACATGGCTGAATTGTTGGATTTGGTGATTTTGGGATGTTGGATTTATTTAATGAATGGATGAACTATACGGATACGTATAAGATACAGTGTATGTAAGATGAATGATATAATATGTAAATTTAAATCTCTCATATTATATCATGATAGCACACGAGCACCGGAATGAAGACTACAAAATAACACAGGAGCAGAAAAAATAACGTGTATATACATTCACAAATATAATTTAAGGTCATTACATGTAAAAAAAAAAAAAAGCCATTCTCATTTCAAGGCTCCCCACCTCAAACCTGAACCTCTGGACTCAAAACACGCCAAGGGGGGCATTATAAATACGTCCTTTGTACAAACAGCTAATAAATAGTTAATTTACAAGCGCTAAACAAGATAGTAAACATATTAACTTAGAGAGCAAAATGCATACTTACAATATGAAATAATTGCAAGGCGTCTTGCAGACAGTGGGCAGTCTCCTCCATTATGGATACGAGTGATATGACTATGCTTGCTCAGCTTCATCCGGCCTTGACCACGCGCAGTCTTGCACGATGAGATTGATGCCTCTGACCCATAGCTCGACGCTGGACGCGGAGGTGGCCTCGAAGTGGATCTCCCTCCCGGTCACCGTCTCCACCATTAGGATCAGCTGCTCCTCGCTGCCCGTCCTGATGATCCTCCTGTTCCTCCTGAACGCCGCGCTGGGCCCCGCCCGGGCCTCCCTGCAGGCCACGTTCCTCCGGCGGGTCGCCCCCCACGTCAGCACGCCGGACCGCATCATCCGCACCGCCTTGCGGTGCGGCGGACCCCGGCCCCCGCGCGTGTGCTTCGTCAGCTCCTCCCCGGCGAGCACGTGGGCGCGCGCCACGTGGTCCAGCAGCCACTCCTCCGTCGCCTTGTTCGACCTGCCGCTCCTCCTCGCCACCGACAGCGCCGTCTCGCTCCCCGCGTCGGCGGCGCCGCCGCGCGACACCAGCGCCCTGCACGCCTCCAGCTTGCCTGCGGCGGCCGCGTGCATCAGCGGCGTGTAGCCATCCTCGTCCATCGCGTTGGGATCGTGGCCCATCTTCAGGAGCTGCGTCAGGGAGGAGGTGTCGCCGATCCGGGCCGCGTAGTGCAGGGGTCTGAAAGATGGCTGCTGGCCTGCGATCGCATCCGCGAGCGAAGCCTGGAGTAAGATCTGTTCGAACCGATCTCTGGTTTCAGGAGCTCTGCTTCGGATGATCGACATCGCGGATTTCCCTTCGGCACTCGTGGCAGCGATATCTGCCCCCGCCATCACTAGAAGCCTGAAAATGTCAGCATGGCCTGACTCTGCAGCAACCATAACAGGAGTGAGCCCTGAACCATCAGGCCTGTTCAGATCTGCTGCTGAGTAGTGTAGCGTCATTAGAAGAGCTTCTGCACTGTCACTTGCAGCGAAGAAGTGCAGCGGAGAGAAGACGGTGATATCCGATGAAGTGATGCAGCCTCCGCAACTCAATGCTCTGGAAAGAATGTCGATGATGGTTGAGCTAAATGAGCTTTTCTTAGCAAGCATTATTGCTGTGTCACCTGCATTGTTCACTATCCCAAGGTCTGCCCCTGATTTGATCAGTTCAAGAAAGCAATCGGAGTGTCCACACCTCGCAGAGACCATCAGAGGAGTGTCCCCAGTAGAAGTCTGCGCATTGATATTAGCCCCATCCAACATGAGTTGTTTCAGTACGGGCGCATGACCCAACCTTGCAGCAAAATGTATTGGGTAGGAGACGTGTGTGCCGTTTGTCATCATTATGGGAAATCTGGGATTGGCACCAGCATTTAGAAGCACGCTTACTGCATTCGGGTTCTGACAGAGTATGGCATGGCAAAGAAGATTTCGACCCTTGCGTGGGGTTTCCAGCAACCATGGTGCTTTATCGAGCAGCAATTTGAGGATTTCACCACTGCATTCGTAGTACTCTACTGCACACCAAATGGCGTTGTATTTTTCCCCAAGGCATGCACCAACACGAAGTTCTTCACCCGTTGCAGAGTCCCAACACCAAGAACCAACTTGCACAAGACAGTCCAAGTAAGAGCCTTCCTGCACACAAATTTTGATACAAGTATCATTCTAAGAATGTGGAAACATTCTAAATTAGCATAGTACTCATAAATAATGTGGAAAATTAGACTGCCTAAAATTTCGTTTACTGAAAAAGGGACGGCCAGTGCGTTTAGCATACTGGAGTGGAAACAAATTTGGATTGCTTGGCATACAGAACATAAACTTAATGGGAAAGTAGTCGGAGAAACAAAAATCATCCAGACATAATGCATCCCCACTTGTCATATATATGGCTGCCTTGAATCTACAGAAATGGTTGGAATTGTTGCAAATAAAAAAAAATGGGTATTATTAGATAATGAGTTTTTCTTCAAATAAAAACAGTGAGTTAAGTAGGAATGGCAATGCACAACTAAGCATTGTGAACAGAGTACTACATCCATCTCTGTACCTAGACTAATAAGAACGCTTAAAAGATATTCAGTTATTGCAGATACCTCAATCAAGAGTTTCACAGTTGAAATTTGCCGGCTCATTACTGCTGCCACCAGTGGAGTGCAATTCACATTAGCATGTAGTGCAGGCTTAACAGACCTCAAGAGGACCCTAGCCATGGAATTAACGTCAACCCCATTCTGACAAAATGAAAGTGAACCAGTAAACACACACATATATATATACACAAGAAAATGTTATCTTTGTAACTGGCTGTATATAACTGATATCATTTGATCAGACCTGCAGTAGTATGACCACAACATCATCAAAGCCTCTTGAAGAAGCAGTCACCAAAGCATGTGCTGCAGCTTCAGGCTGTATCATCTCTGAACAGACTAATAGCCGAACGGCTTCAGCCTCAGCAAAAAGAGCAGCCTCTGATAGGGAATCTTCACAAGCTTCCCGAGTGACTCCAGCCTGCAGAAGCATCTCTAGAATATGGATGTTTCCTTCACGTGCGGCAGCTGTTGTTGCATAGCCTAGAAATAACTTTTGATTAACATCAGCTCCAGCAACCTGTATTCAAATATCAAGTCAATTACTCCATGAACACAATTTTAGAGTATACATAATTCATAATACAATATATTTACTAAGATACTGAATAATTCCCGGCTGTCCTGTTAAGCACAAGCGTCTTCTTTTCGTCTTCTAGATCTTATCTCCTTATGGCTCACTCGTGCCGGCCTATACATCATTCGATCAGTTTTTCGTCATAATTTTCGTGAGAAAGCAATTGTAATGTTATCAGATAGTTTGAACAAACCAACTCTAGTTAGCACTATGCAATATTTTCATCATGACACTTCTCATAACTGTTTAGAACTGACTGACTGGCTAGGTCTGTTAACCTGATAAACCTGTCTTTAGGCATGTCTATGTCACATATATCTAGATACTAATACGGCTCCAATATATATGCAGGAAACAATCGAATATCTGTATTATATGAAAGAATCTAATGGTGCATGTGGCTTCTAACGATGCCATTTATGGACTGATGAACCTAAATCAAGACAACGAGAGTACGAGACAATATCAGCATTATGTCCTCAGTGCGACCTCGTTAAACCTCTACACTGAACCTAGCTATTTCTGTACCTCAAATACCGAGCAGTATACTTTTTTACAACTTGATACACCAGCCACCTTTCCACCACCTCCACTCTAATAATCAGCCTTAAAATTAAAGCTACTGTAGTTAGAAATATTCCAGCTATTTATCTCTATTAGAAGGCCGCTTAAAATTGCCAGGTTTGACATTCCTATAGTATGCTAGCTATCTCGCTCTAGTATAAAATCTCATTGCAAACTTAGGTCCCTTTTTTTGGCTTATCATGTGAAGGTTTTCCCAAGTTCTTAATTAATGGTACGTTTTCTTAAAAGTTTTTCTTTACCAGCATTTCTTAGAAAACTTTTTTTAGATGAACATTTTAATATTCAATTCATTCATTTGTGCGCTGGAATAATTGTCATAAACTCAGGTTTAGCCATCATCCATCAACTATATCAAACGGAACCGTGCACCTGATACATATCTTATTGTGCGGTTCCTGTATTAGCGTATAAAATATACATGCATGTTCAATATACGTGTAAAAAATATATCTACTATTATACTTCATATGCCAAATAAGAAAGCCTTAAAACCGCTTACATGGCTACCTTCCCCATGAGCTCTACGAGGTGAGGTGACCACACGGGACTCCGCTTACTACCTTTTTAGAACATTATCATCTATAATATTAAAGCACATGGATAACAAAAAATATTTCCCTCTAAAAATTGGGCCCACTTTCTCAGTAAAATCAGCTTAGAGTTAACAACAGTAAAATCTGATAATTTATATATAGCAAAGCTTGGAAAATATACTACTGAGAAATTGCTTAGCTTCCCAATTTCCAAATTTCGAGAATGTGCTCAAGGTGAGTTGTGATGTATCTCTTGTGGGCATTGGACCTGTGGTAAGTCAATAGCAAGATCTGCCATCTTCTCAAGGACACTGTTGAATGCAACTACTAATCTACCTAACTTTGTAAGGGGCTTCACAGAACAGGTCCAAGGAATCCCATCTGTTTTGTATCACATCAAAGGTTTGAAGTCCACTTCAGGCACTTGTATAGTGGGGGCACTAGGAAAGATTTGAGCATCGGAACACCACCAACATGAAAAAACTCATAAAACAACATAGCTTGTGATGAGAAAAACATTTTTCATTAGGCACTGCAGAGTTTTAGCCAAGGAGTACATGCTAGTCAAATTAATAAGTGATATAGAAGTTTCAAAGTGGAACCGAAGCCATCACATTCTTGTCTTGAAAACAACCGAAGAAGATTATCCATCCCATTCCAGAAGGGAGAGCAGTTGCCATCACACCATACCAAAAGGTGTAACAAGATTACCCATGTCCCTAATCCTAACTCAATTCAGTGATATGCATTGGCAAACCTGCTAATATTCTATAAACCACCATTAGAATAGACTGATAAATCTCTCCACTACAGTAATAATTTTAACAGGAAAAGAAGGGGATCTGCAACAGCCATTCGTTTGAATGGTTTTAGTTTATTCTTAATAATTTAGATCAGAAAACACTCATTCATAATTTGTGCGAATTTATTTTGGATTACTATGAAAGGGTACAAGTCATCCAGAATGTTTTTTTACTAATCATTACTTCCAATTTATTCAGAATTCCCTCCGAACGTACCTACTGAACAAATTTGAAAATTTTGTCATGACAGACAATGCGCACAAATTATTTCGCTCTAAAAATATTTGGTCAGATGATTAAACCCTTGGAGATTGAATGCGAGGGGATTCAAATCTTGGAAAGTGAGAGAAATGACCAGTCTGTTGACGAAAATTTGGTTACGATCCTTACCAGGAGGGTGCGAACAACTTCGGCATGACCGGCGTGCGCGGCGGCGAAGAGCGGCGAGACGTCGGTCTTGAGCTCGCGGGACTCCACGATCACCTCCCCGGCCGCCTCCTCGCGGAGGGCCACCTCAGCGCACCTCACCCGCAGGCGCGCCACCCCGACGCGGCTCGCCGCGGGCACGCCATCGTCCGTGTCGTCGTCCGCTGCGGCAGCGGCGGCGGCGGCCGCCAGGCACGCCTCCATGGTCACCACGTCCCCCCGTAGGGCAGCCTCCACGAGACGCTGAGCGGGCGACGCCTCCTCCTCCTCCCGCGCCGCCGCCGCCACAGCGGCCGCCCTGCGCCGCGACATGGCCGCCAAGTGTGGGAGGCGGCGGCGGCAGCGGCGTCTAGGTGGTGGCGCTCGCCAGGTGTTTGCGGTGTGGTCGGCGAGGAGAGCGAGGAGGCCGCTGGTGCTGCGTGGCTGCCAACGTTCGGGTGGCGAGGCGACTGGCGAGACTTTGGGGAGTAGGTGGAATTCGAAGTTTGAAACTAGTCGCACTGGTATAAAAGTGCAAACGCGTGATTTTCTGAAGTAAATATCTGAGTCAAATTGTTTTTGTTTTTTATTTCTTGAATATTATTTTTAAAAACAAGCCCCGTTCAGGTCTAGAAGCTTTTACTAGTGTTTTTTTTAAGCAATTTGGCACGCTTTATTAATCTGCAAACATAATTACATCGTTCACTATAATGTTCAGCTAGAAAATTGGAGTCTCATCAATCCAATTATAAGAATTCTTAAACTTAAAAGTATAATTAGCTACAAGCCTACAACATGTGCCACACAATTTGCTTCCCTATTACAATGCTCAACAGAGACTTTAACAAAATCATATATCAAAATCTGGCATTCATATAAAATTGCCGCTGCCGTAGTTGCTTAAAAACCTCCATCTTGCATCGTCTCCACCACCTGCAAACAATCTGATTGAGTAAATAGTACTCCCTCATTCCCTAAATATTTGACACCGTTGACTTTTTTAAATATGTTTGACCGTTCGTTTTATTAAAAAAAACTTTTGTGATATGTGTAAAACTATATGTATACATAAAAGTATATTTAACAATAAATCAAATGATAGAAAAAGAATTAACAATTACTTAAATTTTTTAAATAAGACGAACGGTCAAACATTTTTAAAAAAATCAACGGCGTCAGACATTTTGTGATGGAGGTAGTATCTTGACAACCAATCTGCTGGGCGAGGATGAGTCCATCCCTGAGGACGTAGGCTTCTGCCATTGCTGCATCAGCAACATGAGACAAGTACCTACAAGAACTAGCTAAAAAATTCCCTTGTGAATCTCGTTGACAGCTCTGGTTCCTCCTGTACTCGAGACGATGTCAAAGGAAGCATCTATGTATACGAGAATTCCTTCAGGAGGTTTATGCTATCCTTCCCATGGTTTTGCATCCGACTTTTTCTTCGCCATCTTATAATTTAGTGTTAGAGCAACAATAGATCTAGCAGCCATCTGAATCCTTTCACCATTCACTACTTGTCTTCTTTCCCACCAAATGTACCATCCCCCTGTTAAAATCAATTCAGCAAAGCTTTTACCAGTGTTTCTTTCAGAACATGTGCCATTCGGAGTGAGAGTTTCAAACTTATAGTCCCTCGTTTTCTTTGTACATGCTTCTCAAAATGCTAAATGATTTTTTTAGAATAAAATAGAAAAGTTGCTTTCAAAAATAATATTAACTACTTTTAAATTATTTTAAGCTAATACTTAAGGGACTACTTATTGATCTTTCAAGAGAGAAATCTTTCAAATTTTTCAACTAATGGATACAATCCGTTTTGAATGAAATAAAAAAAAGATAAACATTGATGAGGACATAACTAGCTCGGATATAACCATGAATACCTTATGTATTAATCAAATAAAGGTGCATATGTTCTACATTAGATTTACTTGTTATATATTTGAACAAAGGTTGCTACACAGTGAGTTTTGTGTGTTTTCGTTTGCAGAGGTATTTGCTTGGGCGAAGGAAAAGAGACCGAGCGTAACTAATGCATGAATGATTAAAGAAGTTGATTAGGGACCAAACCAAGAACTTCTCCAAGTCTACTTCTACCTCACCACGTCACTTTTGGCCCATAGAAGACAAGAAATCAAGTTGTACACGTTTTGTATTCGGATTCGGGCCTCCTGACAGCATCAACTTCAAACGGACCTAGCCACTGATATAGAAGGAGTTTCGAGGCCCATGAGTACTTGTTGAAAAACTTATGGAGTCTACTTTCAGATGGTTTTGGTCCCATGTCAAAATTCCTACCAAAACTGCCGGGAATCTGCAAAACAAGCCACGTACCTCATCCAGTCCGAATCTGATTTGGGTGTTGGGCCTTGTAACTGTGTCGTGGGCTTAGCCCAAGGAGGTGTGCGCCCTAGGACAACCCTAGTACGTCCCTAATCATATTAAATCAGTAGCTGTCATCGTTTAGAGTCGGGTTTTGCTTAGATTAATCTGTTAGGAATAGTTTCGCCGCTACATCGGTTTGTGGAACCCCAAATTCGAGTGTTTAATCATCCATATGCAATTTGGTTGCAATCTATCTTGTTCTTGCTTGTGTTCTTCGATTCGCATGCAGGGATTAGCCTTCTCGGCGAGGTCAACCGGGTTTCGGCATGGTTGATAACCAGAGGAGACGTGGTGCTGCGATTGCGGGACTCAGTAGCATGTTTGTTCAGAAGCCGGATCGAGTTATGTTGCGATTCCGCCCAAATCGACTGTTTATCAATAGCTATCGGAAGATCGGGACCTAACACCCTCATCAGTTGGTACCAGAGCGTGGTTGCCCGTTAGGTAATTTATCTTCCCGTAACCAGAAAATTGCCACACAAAAATATTTATTCTTTACCTAGACAATTTGAGCCGTTGCATTGTTCTATTAGATTTTGCGTTGTTGAATTATAGATTGCATCGTCGTATCGAGTGCTGGTTTAGTTTTAGATTTAATTTTTAGTTTTGAGTATTGCATCTGTTCATCACTTTCACTTAGGTGTAGGGTTCGTCTATGAGTTGTACGTCAGTTTTGGGTCCAGTTTTGTATTTCGTCGGTTGTTGCCGGGACCTTGAAAAATTGAATCGTCTCGTCATCGAGATTCCGTTTTTATACTTTTGAGAAGTTTTTTGTCGGTCAAGTTTGGAGTTGCGGCTAGGGTTTGCGCTTTTGCCGAATTTCCCTTTGGCCGTACCCCTCCCCATCTGCAACTACCACCTCCCCCTCACGACTGACCACCTTTATCACATTGTTTGGTATTTTGGTGGTTGTAGATTTGAGATATTTTTACAAAAATGGAACCTACATGATGTGAGCATTCCATTTTTGAGGTGATCTAATTTTAGTTTTACACTTTGCATTTGAGACCCCTGTAATATTTATATTTACATTTGAGTCCTTCTTCGAGGTCAGTGGTTCAATTCTTGTTGAAAAAAAGTAAAAAAATAAAAAAAGAAAAGACAGAAAGGTGCAAAGAAAAAAAAAGAAAAAAAAAGCCGCACCTAAAAAAGAAAAAAAAAGGCATAAATGTGCTTAAAAAAAGCCGCACCAAGAAAGAAAAAAAAACCATTCATCCTTGGAGTATGTTTTCAGAGTGCAGAGTTGTGCATTGATTCATATATAGTCCTTAGTGTTGTCGGGTGCTTGCTTGAGCTAGAGTTGAGTCTAGACTAGGCCAGCACATTGACTAGTACTTTGAACTATTATTCAACTTTGCATTTTCTGATTAGTATAATTGCGTTCCTTTGCTACTATATATTGTGCCTCCCAAGCTCCATATATATTCTTCTGGTCAGCACCGCTTTGATCCTTACAATCGCCACATCACGTTCTTCAAGGTGTCACAAACTAGCCACTGGTTGTACCATCCTTAGCATTGCTGGTAAGACACTTGTAAGAGCTTGGTAAGGTGCTCTATTTGGCTGAGTTGTTGAGGGGCATCACTACACCACGTAGCAGATTATTAGGGATAACCTTCATTGTTTGTTGTTGTTTTTGTGTTTGCAATGATATGTATGAGTGGCGCTCAAAATCAGTGATACCAACAAGGTGCACGTGATGATAGTACTTTGGTGCAACAAGTGCTAAGTTCTCAACTGGAGAAAGCGGAGCAATGGCAGTACCACGAATTATTTGAAACAAAGTTTGTGGTTAAGGATAGAGCATGTTGTACTGTAATCGATAGTGAGAGTTGCAATAACTTGGTGAGTTCAGATTTGGTTGAGAAACTTGAGTTGCCTACACAACCGCATCCTCATCCATATTACATCAAATGGTTCAACTCTTGTGGTAAGTTCAAGGTAAATAGAATTGTGAGAATAAACTTTTCGATTGGAAATTACCATGATACTGCCAATTTTGATCTTGTCCCTATGCAAGCATATTCTTTGTTGTTTGGTCAACCATGGGTATATGATATTAGTGGTTTGCATAATTTTGTTGCTAATACGTACACATTTAGACATAATGGTCAAAAAATGAAATTGGAACCAATGAGTTTTTCTGAAATTTTCGAAGATAATCTTGAAAGTATGAAGAATGGAATCGAAGAAAGGACAAATAATAGAATCGATGAGATTTTCAGAGATACCAGGAATAATACTAATATTGTGAAGCCTTCAACTAAGTCTGAGTTATTACAAAACGAATGTAATGTTGTGCCTATTGTTTTGGATACTAATATTTTGCAGGCATCTGAGAATAACCAAGGTAATGAGAAAGAGAAGAAAGATGAAGAGGAAAAAAGACTTATCTATAGCTCCATGCATGCTTGAAGAATGTTCAATTGACCAAGCACTGATAATTTCTGAAGATGAGAAAAAAGGTAATGATAATGGTGCTACAGCTACTCAAGGTATGCATATTTATGATGTGCTAACTATGTCCACTACTTATGCTACGTTAGAGCAACCCATAGTGGAACCGATTGTTGAAATACCTTTGTCACAAAACAATTTGCTTGATGTTTCGTGTGATAAAGAAGAGTTGTGCGATGCTTCACTTATATCCATGCCACAACTAGTGAATGAACATGTTAGTTCTAAAGTAGAGCCACTATGTGTTGAGTTTAAACATGTTATTCACATTTCTAGCGAGAATGAAGAGCTTAAATTGCTATCTTCTTTAAATACTTGGGGTTATATTCAATTTGATGATCTTTGTCCACTCTACTGCTTAGAGAAGAAATTATTTGCTAGATTTGAATTGCCATGTCCTTCTGATGTGATTTTTCATGTTATTGGCAATTATTATAGTAAAGGAGAATATAATGTGCATCGAGTATATATTTGTTCGAATTTGACTATACCTCCTTTTCATGATATGCATTGTCTAGGGGACCGCATGCGTATAAGTAATTATCTATCTAGTTCCTGTAGTTGTTTAAATGAGTTACAGGTTGGTTTGCAAGAAGGGGAGTGTTGTGATTTTTCGACTACAAAGATTTTAGGATCCAATCATATGGTTATCAAGAAATGTTCCTCACCCGATATTGTGATAGATAAAGATGAGTTCAATACGCTCCATGAGAAGGTGAAACCAAGGACGGTTTCCAATCAAGAAGGGGAGGATGATGAGGACATAACTAGCTCAGATATAACCATGAATACCTTATGTATTAATGAAATAAAGGTGCATATGTTCTACATTAGATTTACTTGTTATATATTTGAACAAATGTTGCTACACAATGAGTTTTGTGTGTTTTCGTTTGCAGAGGTACTTACTTGGGCGAAGGAAAAGAGACCGAGCGTAACTAATGTATGGATGATTAAAGAAGTTGATTGGGGACCAAACCAAGAACTTCTCCAAGTCTACTTCTACCTCACCACGTCACTTTTGGCCCATAGAAGACAAGAGATCAAGTTGTACACGTTTTGTATTCGGATTCGGGCCTCCTGACAGCATCAACTTCAAACGGATCTAGCCACTGATATAGAAGGAGTTTCGAGGCCCATGAGTACTTGTTGGAAAACTTATGGAGTCTACTTTCAGATGGTTTTGGTCCCAAGTCAAAATTCCTAACAAACTGCCGGGAATCTGCAAAACAAGCCACGTACCTTATCCAGTCCGAATCTGATTTGGGTGTTGGGCCTTGTAACTGTGTCGTGGGCTTAGCCCAAGGAGGTGTGCGCCCTAGGGCAACCCTAGTACGTCCCTAATCATATTAAATCAGTAGCTGTCATCGTTTAGAGTCGGGTTTTGCTTAGATTAATCTGTTAAGAACAGTTTCGCCGCTAGATCGGTTTGTGGAACCCCAAATTCGAGTGTTTAATCATCCATATGCAATTTGGTTGCAATCTATCTTGTTCTTGCTTGTGTTCTTCGATTCGCATGCAGGGATTAGCCTTCTCGGCGAGGTCAACCAGGTTTCGGCATGGTTGATAACTAGAGGAGACGTGGTGCTGCGATTGCGTGGCTCAGTAGCGTGTTTGTTCAGAAGCCGGATCCAGTTGTGTCGCGACTCCGCTCAAATCGACTGTTTATCAATATCTATCTGAAGATCGGGACCTAACACCCTGATCAAACATATCAACAAGCAGTTGTAAAAACTAATTGAGTGAGTGCTCTATAACTAATATAAATGCTTTGTAACTTAATGTAACTGAAAGATGGATGTAGAGGAACACAAATCTTGATGTAAGATCCTACAGATGAAACATTGAAAGACAGATGGAGTGCGAAAATCTATCACAGATGAAATAGCAAAACCTAATACTTAATTAATCGTGTGCTAATCCATCGCTCTATTTTACGTGCGTGAAGAAGGTTCCCATCTTACACTAACGAACAAAGCTGCAGCAATGTTAACATAGCGAGAGTGTCGAAGCAAGATAATGTAAGCTTTTCTTTTCGTCAAGAGCATTCTTACACAACTTTTAGTTACCTATATTATATAGCTAAGTTCACCATTGCCTAGCACAGAAAGTTAATGGGATACTAACAATGAAAGAATAGTTCTCATCACTGTTAACATTGCTAATCCTGCTATAGTATGGCCATGTACATTATTGCTAATCCTGCTATAGTATGGCCATGTACATTATGGTTCGATTGACATACCAATTCATTATCAAAACAATAAAACAAGTTGAAGAATGTAATGTAACCACAAATTAGGCTACATTGCCTAGCAATTCATCGTCAAATTAAACGATGACATGGGCATGCCTAGCAATGTTCCTTCAAATTGATCCAGACTTTCTAAAAACCTTGGGATAAGAAAATCGTGATGGATCCAAAAACCTGAGATGGTTGAGTTGAAGCGTAGCCTTGTGAACTTTATAATTATGGCTTAAACCAAGATCGTGTTTTAAAATATGCTTTAAACTTTGGCTTTATGCAAAATGAACCATATTATACCACTCCTTTGTTCCTGTTGGCACGCGAAATTGATCCGCGCAACAACACGATACTAACCGTGCTTACATGACGATCACCGGAGTCTTTCCGAGCAAAGCAACAAAGATTCCTCGCTTTCGTGGAGGAGAACCGACCGTTTTCCAGCGCAAAACGGCAAAGATCCACCAAACCCTAGAGCTTGGCAGTAGAGAGAAAAAGCACGGGAAAGAGAAAACAGAAATAGATGAAAAACTAAATAAGTAGATTGATTTTGTTCGATTGGTCCCCTTCCAATCAGCCATGCACCTGATATATATACAGACGTGCTCCGGTCTTTAGCAAATGTATTCGGCCCACGTATATAGAAAGTACCAAGTAGTGATCAATTCTCTAAGCCGAATACAAAACAAACCAAATCAAACAATGCCTTATCTCAGCTGACATACGTGCCACCTTGTATTCCCTTCCGTATAAGCTTCGGCGTCAAAACAACCAGCCTCATCTCTGCACGATCCATTGGTCTTGATATAGCCCAAACCCATGTTGTTCTGTGCATGATCCAATAGGCCCACTCAACTGCAGCATACGTATACGGAATCATACGGCAAAAAGACCCGCATAACATATATGCACCTCCATGCAGATATACAGCACACACACAGCCTTGTGAAGCAGACCATCATGCATGAATCTTCCAAGCCATCAATCTGCTGCTGCTGCTCTCCAGATAATAGCATCATACCTGCACTTAGAAAACAAAACCAAACTTCTAAAGAATATATTCAAATCATCTAACTACTCATTAAAAATAATCTGGCCATTTGAACTACCTAATCGGCCAAATTACATTATTAACACATGCCCCCCTGTTTTTGGTAATATATTATAAATTTCACCAAAAACACCATAACTAATATTTTTCTGAGGATGATGTTTCAAACAATACACCGGCCATAACCATATCAAGCTCCCTACCATATACTGGGATAATATTTTTTCAAATATCTTCCATTCAAAGCTTTAGGCAACTTATCCCCCTGCAAAGACTGCACAAAATATGAATTTCCAGGAACAATCTCTACAACTTTATAAGGACCTTCCCAGCTCGGTGACCACTTGCCAAATTTGCTACTCCTAGTTCCAATGGGCAAAATCGTTTTCCATACCAACTCACCTATCTGAAATGATTTTTCTCTCACCTTCTTATTATAAGCCCTAGCTACTCTTAATTTTTCTTTCTCAATATGTCTCAAGGCCTTCAATCTTTCCTCTGGGACGTCATCTATCCTGTCCATCATTAAATTCCTATAATCTACAGCCGACAAACCATTTTGTCTGGCTATTCTAAGAGCTTGTAAATTAACCTCCACAAGTAACACGGCCTTCTGCCCATAGACTAGCTCATACGGTGTTACTTGAGTCGCACCATGCTTAGATATCCGATGAGCCCATAAAGCCTCTGACAACACCTCATGCCACCTTCTTGGATGCTCCTCTACCTTCTTTTTTATAAGCTTAATCAAAATTTTGTTGCTAGATTCGGCCTGTCCATTAGCTTGAGCATAAAAAGGCGACGAATTCAGCAATTTAATTCTAAAAGATTCGGCAAACTCACTAAATTGATGTGACATGAAAGAAGCCCCTTGGTCAGTAGTTAAAGTTTGGGGTATGCCAAATCTATGAATAATATGCTCTAATACAAAATTAATCACTTCTTTATGAGTCATATTTTTCAAAGGAACCGCTTCCGTCCATTTAGAGAAATAATCAGTAGCTACTAGGACGAAGCGATGACCTTTAGAAGATGAAGGATGTATCTCACCAACAAAAACTAAACCCCATCCTCTAAATGGCCACGGTTTAACAATGGGATGTAGCATAGCTGCAGGTGCTAACTGAATATTTCCAAATCTTTGACATGCCTCACAGCCCTTATAATAACGAAAACAATCCTCTAGCATAGTCGGCCAATAAAAACCCGCTCTCTTTAATAGCCATTGCATCTTATGAGCCGACTGGTGCGTCCTACAAATTCCTTCATGTACCTCTCCCATGGCTACTTTAGATTGATCAGGACCTAAACACTTTAAAAGTAAACCATCTATAGTTCGGCGATACAACTCATCATCTAACAAAGTATATTTTAAAGCTTGTCGCCGAACTTTCCTATCCCTCGATTGACTTGGGTCTCTCAAATAATTAACTAAAGGACTCCTCCAATCACCTAACTCATCTCCTACTGACCCGGTTATTCCCTGTTGTTGGACCGAACCAGTATTACCTTGTTCGGTCAGATCGTTAATTGTGTCCATTGTTACAGTACTGATTACACCTCCAACCGAATCAACTCCAACAGTAACAAACGCCGGCTTATTTGTTACAAAAAACACTCCCCTGTTCACATGATAGCCAGACGCCTGCTGTGCTAAGAAATTTGCTCTAACATTATCCTCTCTAGATATGTGACGAATAGTAAAAGTGTGAAGCGATTTAATTATATCCAAACATCGGTCCAAATAACTATTCAGTAGTCCATCAAAACAATTGAATTCACCATTAACTTGCTCAACTACTAAACGTGAATCCCCAAAAGCATCAATATCCCTCACACCCATATCTACCAAACTTTGTAAACCAAACAATAAAGCCTCATACTCAACTTGGTTATTAGTGCAAGAATATTCTAAATGGACCGATGTCTCATAAATCATATCATTTGGTGAAAACAAAACTATACCAATACCTTGCCCATTCCCACAAACCGATCCATCAAAATAAAGTTTCCATGGACACACACTAACAAAATCGACATCTTTAACCATATGATCAACGATAAAATCAGCAACCACTTGGCCTTTCATAGCACGCAACGGCTCATATAATAAATCAAATTCTATTAGTGCATAAGCCCACTTCCCAATTCTACCACTAAGGATCGGTCGTTGCAACATATATTTAATCACATCAGTTTGGCAAGATACTGTACAGGTATTGGAAAGCAAATAATGACGAAATTTGGTACATGCATAATATAAAGACAAGCACAATTTCTCAATAAACACGTACCTGCTTTCAGTGTCAAGCAAACGACGGCTCAAATAAGCCACAACATACTCCTTCCCATCGTCTTCTTGCGTCAAGACCGCACCGATCACCCTTTGTTGTGCAACAACATATAATCTGAACGGCACACCGGACTTGGGCGCCCGAAGCACCGGAGGACTCAACAAATATCGTTTAATGTTATTAAAAGCCTCCCACTGTTCTGCCCCCAGCTAAATTCGTTTTCATGTTTCAACCGAAGCAAAGGAACAAACGATTCAATCTTTCCAGCAAGGTTAGAGATGAATCGTCTCAAGTAACTAATTTTCCCTAGCAACTTCTGCACATCTCTCTTGCATGTCGGCTCTTTTAACTTTTTAATTGACTCTACCTTTTTAGGATCTATCTCTATGCCCTGCTCATGAATTATAAAGCCTAAAAACTTACCAGCCGACACGCCAAAAGCACATTTGAGAGGATTCATTTTTAATCTATACCGGCGCATTCTTTGAAAAGCCAGTCGTAAATCGGCCAAATGACTATCAAACCCGTCCGATTTAACAACCACATCATCTATATATACTTCTACAACAATGCCTAACAAATCATGAAAAATTAAATTCATAGCACGTTGATATGTAGCGCCGGCATTCTTTAATCCAAAAGTCATAACCATCCACTCAAATAAACCAACAAGTCCCGGGCAACGAAAAGCAGTCTTAAACATGTCTTCTTCGGCCATAAAAATCTGATTATAACCAGCATTGCCATCTAAAAAGCTAATTACTTTATGTCCAGAAGCATCATTAACTAACATGTCGGCTATAGGCATAGGATATTCATCTTTTGGAGTAGCTTTATTTAAATTTCTAAAATCGACACACACTCTAATCTTACCCGTATTTTTCTTTTCAACAGGCACTATATTAGAGATCCACTCCGCATATCGACAAGGCCGAATAAACCCAGCTTTCAATAACCGATCAATTTCTTGTTTGATACGGTCATACATATCAGAATTAAAACGTCTAGGGGGTTGTTTATACGGCCGAAAACCAGATTTAATAGGCAACCTATGCTCAACTAAATCCCTACTCAAACCAGGCATCTCATTATAACTCCAAGCAAAGCAATCAACAAATTCTCTAAGTAATTTACATACCTTGCTCTTCTGGTCAGCCCCCATGTTTGCATTAATAAATGTAGGTCTAGGAATACTCCCATCACCAATATCAACCTCCTCAAGTGGATCAGCTGACGAAAACCCCTGACCAAGCTTCTACACATCATCGAAATCCTCAATAGTCTCATGCATATCGTTCTTTCCTGAACGATATTGCTCAGTGCGCTTTTGCAGCCACTTAATACTGTCTTCTTTATTCATTATATTTACAATGATAAATCATTAAGCCGAGCTACATTAGCCGGCTGTGCATGTATAGGTACAAAACCATCTCTACCAATACTAACATAATCATAATCAGACAAGTCTCTACCTGTCAAACATCGCATATCGCCGTGTTGCCAATCAACCGGCGCTTCTGTCAAAGCAATGCAAGCTGAATTGTCCGCTTCAATTACCTCCACCTCGTCGTCAACCCACTGAACTAAACACTGATGTAATGTGGAGGGAATACAACAATTCGCATGTATCCAATCACGCCCTAACAGAATATTGTACCTACCCTTAACATCAACAACAAAGAAAGCAGTAGGTATTGTTTTGTTCCCAACAGTGAGTTCCATAGAAATAACACTCTTAGCCTCAGATAATTCTCCAGAAAACCCACTAAGCCCCATGTTTGTCTTCATTAACTCGCTTTCCTTTCGGCCCAATTTAGAAAAGACCGAAAGAGGCATCACATTAACACCGGCACCACCATCAACTAACATGCGACCAATAGGCTTACCATCAATATGTCCTTTAATAAACAAAGGCTTCAAATGCTCACCTGATTTCTCGGGCTTCTCGAAAATCGCATTCTTTGGACCAAGAACGAGCTCTGCAACCTCCATCTCAGGCGCTCGAAATTCAGCAGGCAACTCAAACACCATGTTAATATCCATGCAATCACTAGGCACATTCTGTTTACTTTCAGAAATAACATCAACGTCCTCATTAGCATCAGCATTGCCTTCATTTTCAATGCGTCTATCCTTCCATGTTTTATCTGTGAGCACCATTGGCCTATCCCGATTAAACCACTCATCACGTGCCTTCTCCTCCTTTTGTTCTCTGATTTCTAATGCCCGCAACCTCTGCAGTCGTCGCTTTTGTGTATGTTTAATCCCTGGAGGACACCACTGTGGCTGCGGTACAGTCCCCGGCGCCAACCTCTTGCTACGGTTGCCCCCCGAGCTGCTTGCACTTCACTGATTCGCCAAAGTTTCAGCTCCAAACCGCTGCTGCACGCCTACTGTTTGCTGCACAGAACTGCTGCTCCCAACACCAGCATCCTCCTGCTGTCGCTTCTCTCGCCAAAAACCTGTCGGCTGCTGATTTCTGCCATAGTGTGTGTTGCTGCCGCTCTTTCCTAGCTGCTGCCAAGTGTCTCTACTGCTACCCAAACCACATGGTTGGCACACCACTCCCTGAACTGAAGATCCCGGCGACGCACCATCTGCAAGCTGTCCCTGACTGCTGCTGCCAACTCCACGTGTCTTCAGTTCTTCAATAGCAGCTGCTGCTAACTCCGGCTTCTCAATAACAACATCACCAATTTTTAGAGGACCAGCAGCTCTTGACTCATCCAAAGTGGCCACAGCTCGGCTCACAACCACACTACTAGGACCAACCTCACCACCTTCATGTGCAACTGACGCCCCGGCATCATCTCTAGGTCGAATTGGCACCCACATGCGTTGTGAACCACTCTTGATACTATTGCTTGCCATGTTATTTTTTAGTGAATTGCTTCTTGCTGGCACTGTGAGCCTCTTCCTCTTAGACAAATTATTATCACCACCGTTGATTACAATAGCATCACTTGCTCTAGCTTCTCGTCCTCTCTGGTTGTATAAATGTTCTCCACCAATGGCCACTGGTGCATTCCATCCTTGCTGAAAATGAGTCACTGGCACAACAGGATATGGAGCCCAAGGATCACAACCCCATGAAGGAAACTGAGGATACACTGGAGGCGGATAACCCCAATGCATTGGCCCCATTCCGAAATAAGGTTGTTGTACATATGATTCTCCATGCCAATAACCTTGATCACCATAACTGTGTCCAGGAGAAGATCTAGGACGCTTAGCACCTCCAAGCCGACTAAACACGTTAGTGTTCTTTTGAGAAGTATATTTTTCTAACAACTGTTTAAATGTCGGCCTCGGCCTTGGTTTTAGAACTGGCTTCTTACCCTTATTAACCTTCCATACTCCCACTTCTGGATTTTTTGGCTTTATCATCCTTGGGGGCACACTATCATTAACAACAACATTTTTTCCTTCAGCGGATTCGGTCTGATGTGACCGAATGAGCATCTTCTTATTTGCAAACTCTATCACATTGACAGGAAAAGGATCACTGTCAAGCTTCATCTTGCCACCGTCCTTGATTGTCAACCGGCCATCATTAATCGCCGATTGTATCTGTCGATGAAACACATTACAATCATTAGTAGCATGAGAAAAAGAATGATGCCATTTACAATAAGCCTTTCTACCCAGCTCTTCGGCTGACAGAATCACATGTCCCTCTCTGTCAGTCTAATTTGTTTGCCTTGCAACAGTGTATCAAAAATTTTATCACATTTACTAACATCAAAAGTATACTTCATTTCTCCTCTTTTAGTAGGTGCAGGTTTCAGGGCAGTACACACAAAAGGTTTTGTTTTAGATGTATGCACCCATTCGGCTACACATATGTCAGTATCTTCGTCGCTAGCCAAATCCTCATCACTACAATCCACAGTATTAACCGTATGTTTTTATTTATCTCTATTTTTGCCATCTTTAAACCGGCTATATTGTTTAACTTCTTTAGCATGGTTTTCCTGAATCAAAGCTTTTTGTAACACCTGATTAATACCTAAAAACTCCTGGCCATCTAATTTCTCCTTAAGATGAGCGAGCAAGCCTGAAAAAGCAAGGTCTGCTAAATCTTTTTTGGCTATAGTTAAACTAAAACAACGATTCTTTACATTTCTGATCCTCCTAATATAATCTGAAACAGACTCACCATATTTCTGCTTAACCATTGTTAAATCTGAAAGTCTAAGTTCAGTCTCACCACTATAAAAGTAATCGTGGAATTTCTGTTCTAATTGAGCCCATGTGGTGATAGAATTAGGAGCAAGAGATGTAAACCAAGTGAAAGCAGTACCAGATAATGATAAAGGAAATAATTTAACTCTAAAAACATCTGACTGTACCTCACTGCTTTGTGCTAAAAATTGTCCAACATGCTCAAATGTAGAACTACCATCCTCCCCAGTAAATTTAACAAATTCAGGAACTCTAAAACCCCGAGGGTATGGAGTTGTATCAAAATAATCAGGGTATGGTTTTTGATATGCTCGTGCTCTGCCCTTAGGTTCTAAACCAAACTCCCTAAGCACACTAGCCAATTGATCTCTGAAATTTGCAGAAGGTTGAATCGAATTAACTGGATGTGTAGGTGCAACATATGTTTGTAACGGAACTGCATCAACACATGCATCTTGTACCGGCCCACGAGGAACCCCGATACTCGCTAGCGGCAAAGGATGATTACTGTATGTGGATTGAAAATATGGATGCTGTAAATTAGAATTAAAACCAACACTACAACTGTTGCTATTAAGATTTTGTGGACTTAACACTGGAATAATAGAATTAGTAGTGCTAGTTGAAACACTAGGTACAGAACTACCAGCCGAAACAGCATTGGAATTTCGGCCATCTTGATTGACGTTTGGAAACAAAGGAGTTTGCAAAATACCAGCCGATGTACTGGATTGGATTACTGTATCCGGCAGACTAGCCGAATTAACATTATCAGAAGACAATGGCTGTTTTTCGTGATGTCCATCATTAATTTGGCGCACTATAGAACGAATTTGACGAGGCAAACTATTCTCAAAACTTTGAAATTTATCAGACATAGATTGAGCAAATTCTCGTGACATGTGACTCATATCTGCCCCATATTTACTAGCTACCGATATGTCAATTAAATGAGCAATTTCTTCGGCGGAAGTAGGTTTACTCACCTCAGGAATTACCTTTTTAACGACGCCGTTCCGTGTCTTTTGGTAGGCAGCGAGTAGTTTTTTCAACTCCTCGTCGTGTTGCCGCAGTACCTCTTGCCGTTGATCCTCAGATAAATCTTCAAGCGTGACAGTGATGATATTCTTTGGGTCAACAACGCTTCCATCGCTCTTTTCTTCACCAGCCATGTCGCACCGTGAAACAATTGATTTCGGCCGACGAACAGGGCCGAAACTTCTCGACCCCCAGCGGAGTCGCCAAATATGTTGGCACGCGAAATTGATCCGCGCAACAACACGATACTAACCGTGCTTACGTGACGATCACCGGAGTTTTTCCGAGCAAAGCAACAAAGATTCCTCGCTTTCGTGGAGGAGAACCGACCGTTTTCCAGCGCAAAATGACAAAGATCCACCAAACCCTAGAGCTTGGCAGTAGAGAGAAAAAGCACGGGAAAGAGAAAACAGAAATAGATGAAAAACTAAATAAGTAGATTGATTTTGTTCGATTGGTCCCCTTCCAATCGGCCATGCACCTGATATATATACATACAGACGTGCTCCGGTCTTTAGCAGATGTATTCGGCCCACGTATATAGAAAGTACCAAGTAGCGATCAATTCTCTAAGCCGAATACAAAACAAACCAAATCAAACAATGCCTTATCTCAGCTGACATACGTGCCACCTTGTATTCCCTTCCGTATAAGCTTCGGCGTCAAAACAACCAGCCTCATCTCTGCACGATCCATTAGTCTTGATATAGCCCAAACCCATGTTGTTCTGTGCATGATCCAATAGGCCCACTCAACTGCAGCATACGTATACGGAATCATACGGCAAAAAGACCCGCATAACGTATATGCACCTCCATGCAGATATACAGCACACGCACAGCCTTGTGAAGCAGACCATCATGCATGAATCTTCCAAGCCATCAATCTGCTGCTGCTGCTCTCCAGATAATAGCATCATACCTGCACTTAGAAAACAAAACCAAACTCCTAAAGAATATATTCAAATCATCTAACTACTCATTAAAAATAATTTGGCCATTTGAACTACCTAATCGGCCAAATTACATTATTAACAGTTCCCCTTTGCATTATTGCACATCTCCGGTATGGCTTGGTAAGTACCATGAGTGGTACTTATTCTTGCTCACATCTAATTCAGAAGATGTATGCTCTGTAGAAGATGGCTTGGATTGCTAGCTTGTACCGCCATCAAGTGCCTATTCAAAACTACAAGAAAGTTACATACGAGATACATATCAGTTATATGCAAATTATAATATAATTACACTATAAGCGCATTGTATTTACATGTGAGATATTTTTAGAAGATAATTTCTCGACAAATGTATAGCAAATCGACCTAGAAATTCTCATACTAAATCGACCTAGCAAATTTATAGAAAAAAATTAGAAAAAATAATTTAAAATATTTGAAATTCGGATTGAAAATAAAGGGAACAAGAACCCAAGTAGGGATACAATTTTTAAAATATCTATAAATTCGGACTAAAAATAAAGAAAAAAGCAGAAGAGTTCAAGCAATAATACAATTTAAAATATCTAGAATTTAGATAAAAAATAAAGGAAAAAAATAAGAGTCCAATTAGAAAGACAAATTAAAAATATCTTATATTTGGATATATAAGTTAAAAAACAAAATATCAATGTCATTTAATAGTGTGGCTACATTTTTAATATATGAAAAATAGCAACTGGATTGCCATAAAAATTTCATAAAACTTGTAATTGTTGTAATATACTCCCTTCATTTCGTATTATAAGTCGCTTTGACATTTTTAAGTCAAATTTCTTAATACTTTGATCAAGTTTATAGGAAAAATATAGCAACACTTATATGACCAAAGTAGTTTCATTACATCTAACATTGAACATAATTGAATAATTTATTTGTTTGGTGTTGAAAATATTCCTATATATATAATACTTAAAATGTTAGTAGTGGTGGTGTCCATTCCCACACCACCCCTACCACTAACATCTGGGCACTACAATCTATACTATTACACCACCTTTCAACAAGTCATCCCCTATTTCCGATATCTTAATGGCACAAGAGATTTTGGACTTTAATGGGATATAATAACGTTGGCTATCTATTTGATCCCCACAACGCCAGATCACAAATAAGATTTGTATTATTATAATGTGGAATTGCTATTTCATGGAAGTATTCTAAGCAAACACTAGTAGCCACGTCCTCCAACCATTCTGAAATATTTGCATTATATGAGGCATCACATGAATGTGTATGTCTTTGCAGAATGATAAACCACATATTAACATCTTGTGGTACTGGTTCATTAGAATCACCTACCATTATCTTGTGGTACTGCTTGTGTTGTTAGATGGAAATTGGTTATATCGAGAGCAAATCACTAAGAATATTGCTCCTAAATTGTCTTATCCTCACGAGCTTTAGCAGCATGGAGACAAACATCTTGCAAACTAAGTCATGTGATAATCTTGCTGATTTATTCACAAAACCTCTATGATACTACATATTATTTAAATGTGTCAAACGAATTGGTACGAGACATCTTAAAAATTTGGAGGATTCAGAGAGAGTATTTCTCTCTAAAAAATATCTTTATTATATTACACTCTTTTCTTTCTATGAGTTTTGCCTTTTAAGTTTTCTCATTCAAAGTTTTTAATGATGTAATATCAACATAAGATATATGTCTTATCATTTTACTTTTCCCCATTCACGTTCTTAATAACTGTAATTATACACATACTACTATTTTTGGACTATATTATGAGCTTTACTCATAAAAGTCTAAAGCAGCTTCTCATCATTTTCCCAATTGGGTTTTTGAGGAGTTTACCTAATATACCTAACGTAATAATTATTTTTAAGATTTTGCTAATAAATGACATATGATCAAAGGCTGGATTCGATCAAGGGGAAGTGTTATGAAATGTTGGGGGTGATCTCATCCATACCTTTGGATGGGATTAACTCCCGATGAATAGGCACGGTGGTTGTGCCGTGGCTCCTCGCTCTTATGCTCCACGCCAAGGAACTGCAGCAGTTGGGCCACGTTCCCTCACCCTCTTGATGCTTCTTGGCAACCGGCTCGATGCTTCCCATCCATCATGTTCTTCGGTTACAACCGATTCCCTGTATATATACATGTATGATCAATATACGAATTCACTCTCTCACTCAAACCCTATCGCTTTTGCTTTGATTCTCAACAGCCCCTTCCTCTCCTCAGCCAGCACCCGCCTCTCCATCTCAATCCACAGCAGGCACTCCATGTCCCTTTGGTTCGCGCCTTGAGAGCATGGTTACTACCCGAGCTATTAAAAGATGGAACTTGAGTAGTTGGCGAGATATGTAACTGATGAGCAGTGCAAAGACGATAAATACTCGGAAAGGCAATGTCATCCTTGGCTATCTAACAATCCTGGACCATGGCTAGACTTTCTTTTCCTTGAGCTGGGGGCTCACAGAACAAACCATTGAAGGAGTCCGGTATGGATTAAATCCACTGCACTCACAGGATTCAAATTTTAGATGTTCAAGGTCTTTTCGTCATCCATTACGTGCTTGCAAGCCTGCGGCTCTCCAAAAGGTGAGATGAAAAGTGAGGTTAGTTGTTCACCAAAAACTGTCATGCCCGCTTCTTCTGTTGCCCAACTCTAATCCTATGCATCATGGTCTGTAGCTCTTGATGCTACATTATGTGTAATATGACTACTCTACATTTCTCATGCTGATCTATATTGTTTTTATTTTATCTGAAGGGAAATCACTTTTATAGCCCTTGTATCAAAGCTGTAAACAAAGAAGAAATCATTCTTCTTGAGATTGAATTGCATTAGCAAACAAAAGGAGCAATTTTTATCAGTTCGGGATTGTACATAATTTATTTCTCGTTTCGTTCTGCCAATAGCTATTTGGAGAACTATTTCAATATTGAAACAATTTTCTTTCTATATACTACATCCGTCCCAGAGTACTTGTCTCTTTAAGGTGAAGCGTCACTTGACGCCCCCTCCAATTGTAAGGGCGGCCAGCCAATTTCAAGAAAAAGAAGTGAAGTTGCCGGAGCACTTGGTTCATAAGTTAGCATCGCAAGTGAAGAAGCTCCGCAAGGAGAACATTGAGCTTAGGGACCGAAATGCGGAACTAGGGGTAGAGCTTGCTGAGCTTAGGAATAATTTTGATACCCTTAGTCGCAGATTGTGCGCTAAAATCAAGCGTGCATTCATAGAAATGGGGAAGGAGAATAAATATTATGCTAATTAGATGTCTCCTTTCCCATAAATAAAATGGTAGTAGGTGCTTGGTTTTTATTTTTCCAATCATGTAAGCACTTGCTATGAATAATGTGGCTCATTGGTGTTAACCCTAATGATTGCCAAAGTTTGTTTTTGTTTCATGTTTAATAAAGTTTAGGTTTTGAATAATTGTGGGGGAGATATCCCAACTTCTGATGTGCGCATACTCTGAAAATTGATGAAATAACTGAACACCTGGAAGCACTAAACTCTGCAAATAACTGAACACCTGGAAGCACTAAACTCTGCAGAAAGTTGTAGAGAGATCAGGCGCCAGAGTGGTTCAGGTTCGGCCGAACCAAAACTGGCCCCAATCCCTCTCAATTTTTACAGGTAAGCAGGTGAGCATGTCCATCGGTATATCTCCACCATGGTATAGTACCAGAGCTAAAAATTCAGAAAACAGTTGGTGCAAGCATAAGTGAAAGATAAAATTTCCAACCAATGAAATTCTTCATATGATTGATCTTGTATATTCATTATTCTCAGCTGAACTTGTGCTTGTGAATAACCATCCATATTTAGGGAACCTTATGCAGCTAAGTAATTGCTCCATGTGAGATGATTTAAGATGAAAGGAATTTTTGCAACTCTTGTTATCACTCTTGGGAATTTGTTTTTTTTAAAAAATAAAAATTGTTTTAATAGCTCATTCTTCCAGTTGACTTCATTTTATACCTACCAAGGCCATATGCAAGAGTATCTTTGATAAACCTTATCATACATATGACTGCTTGACATTATATTGAGCTTTGTCAAATTTATGTGACTCGTGTTAGATATCTTTCATGCTCTCATGATCAAGGGGTCAATTTCACTTTCATTTCCACATACATGATAAAAAACTAAGCTTCTACACTGGAAGTTGGCTTCCCACAAAAGTTCCATTTAAACAAACTTCTACTTTAGACTATGCTTTCTTCTCCTGGAAAAGTTCTTGGCAAAAAGAAAATGAGAAAAGGAGGGAAAGGCATGGCTATAAAAAAAAGAGAAAGGAAATAAAGCTTGCTCTCAAAACATTGAGCAAAGTTGGAAAGAAAATATAGCCATACCCCTTCCATATGCATGCCAAGAAAACAAAATGGAGAGAAGGTATAGGAAAAAGGAGAGAATCATTTCTTTATTCCACCATTCCAAAAAATATTTTACTTTCCATTTTCTACCATAAATAAAGACCCTTGATCTAGGAGTATGACTGATGATCTTTTTGAGTCCATATTTTTGGCTTTGCAATATATATGATGCAAGTTTGTCATTATTTATCCCTACCGAGCTCCACATATCAACCTTAGAATAGGTGTGAATTCTGGCACATTTTGCCTTGGTGAGGATCCAAAAAGAAAATATATATCCCTGAGAGACAAGAGAGAAAGTCAATATGAGGAAAAGAGCTGGTTTGCGAAAATTCATAAAAATCCCATGAGTCTGACAGAGAAGCAAGAAGGACTGGAATCGAGATTGTTCCATTTATCAATTTCTCAAGATGGTAAGATAGTCACTGATAAAGTTCACAGGTGCAGGTATGGTTGTGAATTATTTATATACCTGATTTATATCTTGAAGAAATTCATTCTACACTTACCTTTACTCAGGGACGAGCAAAGAGCTAAGTGTGCGGGGTTTTGTTGGCGGCTGTTAAATACCAATTCTATACCGCCAACATCTACATAAAGTTCAGATAATAAAACATCCAACATAGTGATAGGAGCTTAATCTCACAAGTGTTGGTGTATATTTGTATACAGGTGATAAACCCTGAAGTTAGGAGGAAAATCAGACTAAAGTGAGGAGAAACAAGTATCCATAGAAGGATGGGTTGTGAACTTCATCAAAATACCAAAGACTAAGCCCAAAATTCCGAGAAACGGATAGAGGAGAGTCAGGGGAGTCCACAGGCCGAAGTCCAAGCCGAGAGGGCCCAGCCCGAACCTCCCTGATCACTGTTGATCCTGGGGTTTGGCGTGGATGCTCCAGATGCTCTCCTAATGACGGTTGTAGGGCAGTTCAAACATTTCCCCTTCTCACAACCATTATAACTACCCTATAAATAGACCTCACTTCTTCACTTCACACACACTTCCAAGCTTGAGCTGAATTATAAGAGGCTTTATTGTACTATATTGTATACTAAAATAGGAAGACAGTAGAGTAGAAGAAGTCAGAAGAATTCCGGAGTTGTCGATAATCTTCTTCTGTTTCTTTTATTCTGTTTATTACTCCGAATTCAATATAATATTCCTCCTGAGTAATTTAGATTTATCTTGTGAGAATTATCTCTTGGTTAGTTCCTAAATAGCATACGGGATTATTGTTCACTATAATCAACTAAAATATATTGATTTCTTTGGTGAGTTATAAACACTAAAGTATATATTAATTGCTTAGATGTGGTGTTTAGGTAATTGTTATCCAGTAATTGCTGTGTATCCCACAGTACGTTTGAGGTAGGTGCAGAGCTGGTGAAAGCCCTCAAGATCACTTAAGTCCTCCCTATCCGGGTACGTAGTAGAGCGACATCCGGGAACAGCGGGTTGCAAGTGCCTGAAGTATTGCATTAGGATTAAAGTTAAGCTTTCCCTAGACAATGTTTCTCACTAGCAAATCCTCTCTATCCTGGCCTATCATCTGCTTGGTATCCTTAGATGAACCGGAGGAAGATCTGACCACACACGTTCCCTTGGATTCGATACCCTTGGAATATTCCGTAGGGAAAGTGCTACATTGGTATATTCCTGCGCTTGTGGATTTTATCTGTGATTGTAAGAAATACCAACACCGCTCACACATCATCGTCGCTACCCTGTTGAGCTTCGCCTCAATCTCCTCGCCGGCACCCCACGGTGACCTTGCTCTGTCTCCTACTCGCCTCTTACGCTGCCTCCATTGTGCGTCGCCGCGCCGGATGGTCGCCGCCGGCGACTGTCGGGCCACGCACCGCCACTCCCTGCCTATTTGCCCAGAGAGTTCCGCTGCTCCACCCTTGGCCGCCCGATCTCCCTTCGGGGCGATCCGGGCCGTCCACATGGCCACCCTATTGCCACCCTGTTATCAGCGGAATATGGCATCAGACTCAGAGAAGAAAAAACAAATCGAAGCAGATTTGGTGCGAAAGCAAGTCAAATTGGAAATAGACTGTGCATCGGCTGGATGTTGCACCGACTGGAAACAGAGTCGGAATCCAGTTAAGCCGATACAATAAAGTAGGTGATACAGTTGGACATGGGCTTGGTTTGGGCCTAGATTGGGATAACAGATTATTGTCGTATAGGGATACAACCCACATAAGGCAATTGTATCTATTAATTAAGATATTCATGTCAGTTTGAATTAGAGATATAGTAAGAGTCTGCCATGTGGACTTTTTTGTTCTCTAGGAAAGTTTGTGTCGTGTCTATAATGGGCGTATCATCTACCCGTGGGTATAAATATGTACACCAGGGTCCCTGTAAAATCTCTGAACAATCAATACAACTTTTCTTTTAAGTTTTCGACGAGTTCTTGCTTTGAGTCAAGGTACCAGCTGTGATCTTCTGATAAGAGCTAACATGTCTCAATGGTTTGTATTATCGGGGCTATTATATCGTTTTAGTTGTATTAATCTTGTTCTTGTAACCATTGTTTATTATATATCTTAGTTAATCTAGTTTAGCATCTCAATTTGATCATATCGGCTGAGATTCGTTTTAGGGTTTATGCTAGTGTTGGCTAAATCGTCTTGCCGGATTAAATTAGCTAAGGTACCATCCTGAAAATTGATTAATTTCTTGATTGTTTAGGCTCTATGATTCTTTACATACTTTCAGTTGCATCAACCCTAGTCTTGTCTACAACCCTAAACTAACCTAGAATTGATCATAACTAAGGATAGCATCGGAGTTTTAGCTGATCTTACCTAATATACATGATAATGCATGTTTTCCAATTTGCTTTATGTATATTTGCCACTTATATAGATAGATCACTATATATAAATATATCAAGTATTAACCAACCTCGGCCATATCGTTATTTGAGGATTGGCATATTTATCTAGATTGATTTGTCTATATATGGTTGTACTGGAGTAATAGCCAGCATATTATCTGTTATATTCTAAGTATTGGATCATCAGTTATTTTTGCAATACCGTCTAAAAGATACTGATAAAAGACAAACAGACAGTATTACATATCTAGGATTTTGCTTCACTTATTTCATCATAAAGACAGAGCCGATTTAGATTAACTGCTCCGGATAGGTCTCAACGATACGTCATCGGCTCATCAGCCCATCGGCTATCGTTCATCTAACTACATTTGCTTTTTTCCTTGTTGGCTGCAGGATTGAACCAGCTGGCACGCTTTTTATAGTCGAGGCAAGCCTTGGACCTACATTTGAGTTAAGCAAATCTCCCAGCGAGCCGTGTTTTGCAGCAACACACCTGTGTTGTTGCCTCCGTGGCGCCACGTCGGCACCACCTCCTCCCGCCTATCCACCGTGGCTGCTGCATGGCTGGAACGTGGTGTGCTCGCAGCCGGTGCACACGTGGAGCCGGTCCACCGTGCACCCGTCCCCTTGAATCACTGACAGGTGGGGCCTGCTTGTTAGCGCCACCTATCCGCTCGGCTGATGTCATAAATCGTATTTAATTCCGTAAATACAATTAAAGGGATGAAATCTTCTAAAATTCATAACAAATTCAAACGAATTCCAAATTGATCCATTCAAGTTGCAAAATTCATCTAAAGTTGAGCTTTACATGTCTGTTTACTTTTCATGTATGGTTTATTTGGTTTTTATTAGAGTGTTTTCTCGTTTTGCATGCTAGCGTGCAGAATCTATTGTTGGTTGTGTCTTGTAGGTACAGTTGTACACCTCTGGCTAGAGTAAAACTATTCTAATAGCCATGCCCGCGGTTATGGGCGATCGAATAGCTTCACTGTGATTAGCCCCACTCTATTAATTAACTTGGCATAATGAATCAGAGTAGTTCAGGTGGGTTGGTTGGGCCTGTTCAACGTGGCGTAGCGTTGTTCAGTTGACATCTAATCTTGAATTAATCAATCAACTGTTTTACTCTTTTCAACTATAAATGTTTACAACTACTTTTATGCAAATAGCCACAAACCTCCCTTGTCTCCCCTTGCATGATTACATCGTTGGTGTGGCTTGCTGAGTACGGTGGTTGTACTCAACATTACTATTATTCCCCATGTTCAGAAGTGTTGTGTTTATGAGTTGAAGACAAAGTTAGTGGACCAAGGCTTATACCCCAATTGAGTTTTTGCCAGTGGAGTGGAGCTAATGCGTCGGTAGGATCGCCTTTTCCTCTGCTGCTGCATTCTTTTCGGTGTGATGACTAAGTGCCTCTTTTGTTAGTATTTACGTTTGGATCTATACATTAATTTGCCATTTTGTGTACCCTTACGTGATTCCTAGACAGGGGTTTATACACTAGATAGTTTAGAAATTTGGCTAAATTTCTGGCCATGACATGAATCCAGTGAATGTTGACCGTGGGTAATGAAAACTACAGATTTATTATGAGTTTTGCAACTTAAGATGTTGACAATGCTCATATGTGTTTATATGAGATTTAAGCACACTGGGTTTTTATTACCAAATGTGATAGTGCTTATTAAATAGACCAAACCATAGCCTACAAATCATAGATGTTTGTATGCGGAATCTGACAAATTAGCTCATCATTACAGGCTCTACGAACAACGAGTAGATATTATCCTTGATTGTGTGGCCATTTGTATATGCATCATCTTTCTTATAAAAGAACTCCATCGTTCTTGTTAGGTTGAATATTCGTTCCATTAGTTGTATTGGTTGAGTATTACCAGAATCCAACCACTCGCCATTGAAATCTTTCCATGACTCCTCGATTAGTAGATGTATCTTCTCATACGCCATTTCAATGTCAATGTTGTGTTCCTTCATGCAGCTATCTATTGTCGACGCTACATGTAAAGTCAATCTCTCACGCTGCATAAGAAATTTCCTCATCAAAATTTAAACAATAGGAAAAGAATGTAACTTAATTAGTAATTATCTAAACAATGTTGCTGATTATTTTTGAAGAAAATACTCCATGTGTCTATTATAGTTATACAAATGTAATATGTGTCTAACTTAAGAAAATAAACTTTACCTCATATGACTTAAGATCATCGGATAACCTCAAAATTATGCAGAGTGATTGTACTATTTTGGGCACACTACATACCCAATCAAAGCAGTCTTTTGAAACTATATCATCCATCCCTACAAATGATGTGCAAGACAGCAGGTGACATGCACCACTCCTCGCTGAAACCTGCAAGTGTTCATCAATTGTTCCAGGAATGTAACCTTCTTCACGCCATTTCACCTCTTTGTTGTAAGCTCTAACCAGATCTACTGTCTGCATAAAATTAAGACAAAATGCTTAGCAGCATCCACACAAAAAGGAGCTAAAAATTCATATTTGAAGTATATTCTCCCTTTGTTATTTCAAAGAAAGGTGATTTGGATCAATCATAAATTGCAATCATAAAGATCTCCATAGAACAATCGACATTGCAAATATCAAAAATCTACACAAAATAAATTGCAAGTACTCATATCAAGGCATGAAATGGCCCTTTTGTCCACTTCTTCTATTTCCTTTTAGTTTTTTACCTTTTGTTTTACTATGATTGCACCATATTGACAATCGTTAAGTACCGATTTCGACCGTTACTTATGTCAGTAAATAAAAGGGAACTAACATTTCTTACATACATATTAGTTACCTTCGTCCCAAAATGTAGCAACTTAGGATGGGATTAGACCTATGCTAGGATTATAAATCTAGACAAGCTCCATGTCTAGATTCGTAATCCTAGGATGAGTCCTATCCTAGATGATCTAATCTCATTCTAGGTTGCTATAATTGGGACGGAGGTAGTACAACTAATGTAGTTCCACTTGTCCTTGTAGGATACTATGGATGCAGTGATTATACAATAAACCGAAGGAGAAGATGTGCCTACATGCAAAGAAACACACCTCCGGTGAATCACGTGAGAGCACACGAATTGAATAGACAACAAATCAGACCAATCCACCATGCACCACCTTATGGGTCCACATGTCAACCTCTGGGAGAAAGGCGGTGGACATAGGTGGGGCCCAGGGGGGCTAAACAGGTGGTGCCCCTTCCCCCCCCCCCCCCTTATCTTTATCATGCACATGGACATTCTGATTAACTCCTGATGGCGGTTATGGGCGTTAATCAACCCACTCAACTATCATAAGCAACTATAAAAGGAGAAGAAGCTCTCACTTCCCAACACACACTCAATAAGCAATTTCTCTATTCTACATTTGTATTACTCTCTAGATTAGTGGAGTTTAGGCTTAGAATAGTTATTCAGTTTCCTAGTTTTCTCGAAGATTTGAGTATGTCTTTATTACTTTACTCTCTTTGTAAAAATATGAGTTTACTAATTAAATTATCTTATTTTTTTAGTTGTGTTCGTAGTTCATATATTGTGTCAATTATATGACCTATGAGTAGTTTATACCTCTTTCATATACTATATATGTTTAGGCTAGTCAATCTATGCCATGGCCTTGGTCCAATGATCTTAACGGGTTACATTAGTTCTAACTTGTCCATCTGAAGGGTGGGAATCCTGGGAGAATTAGTTGTATTATTTAGCATGTAATCATGGTGCTTAGATTTATTAAATGCCATTGGTGTGCCCCATGGAATGCAAAGGTAGGAGGCTGGTGGTAACAACCATGTCTATACTTTGTAATCTTCCGTATTTGGGTATGACGTAAGAGTTCGTAAAATGACATAACACACTGGTATACCAACAGGGAGTTGTCTCTCGGTAGTGACTAGGTGCCTAGAACTAAATGCTTATGTATATGAATGTATGTATCAACTAAGAATGATAACATAGAAGTACAGATGAAACCAATAGCTTTTCATTGTCTTTCTCACTAGCTAGTTTATTTATTGAGATGATTCTTCTGTATGTCACACTACCAAATTAGTTGTTGTTGCTGTGGCGGCGGCTGCTGCTGCTACTACTATTACTACTACAACTATTATTATTATTATTGTTGTTGTTGTTGTTGTTGTTGTTGTTGTTGTTGTTGTTGTTGTTGTTGTTGTTGTTGTTGTTGTTGTTGTTGTTGTTGTTGTTGTTGTTGTTGTTGTTGTTGTTGTTGTTGTTGTTATTATTATTATTATTATTATTATTATTACATTTACCCATGTTAGACTATCATATATTGATTATCGAATGATTATGATATATCGACTTATTCTTTACACCGTCGCTTTCCCTACGGAAAAACAAATAACAATACCCATAGAATACTGTCAGGTGAAATGTTACAACGGTATCCATGCGCTTGTGGATTTATCTGTGATCGTATCAAATACCAACACACTAAGTTGAAATTTGGAGTTTAAATATTTTTAACATTTTCTTGGCATTTCCAATAAAACAAAATTGTATCTACAGAAGTATTTTCTTTACTTTAAGAAAGGTAGTTAAGAAAGGAAGAACAAATTTTAGAAACTAAATTTAAGATAGAAAATTCTTGAACTCCAAACATATTCAAGAAAAAAATTATTATTATTTCATGCCATTGACTTTTTTTCTTGAAATTTTGGACTTCTTGTTTGGACTAGTCAATGGCATGATGATGGTAATGATCAGTGTGGGGGAAGCGAGAAGGCAATGATGCGAGGAGGATACAATTGCACAAGGAGAAGATGGCTGGATTGCTGAGATAAACTACTCTCTACATCAATATTCGATTTATTGCATTAAGCTACTCTGGCTCTTCTTCCACTGCTCCTTGCATCGAGTCTATGATCCTAGGGCTTCCTAATTTGCACGGTAGAAATTTTTTATTTATGCAATCGTAGCGTACTGTATGCCTATAACACTTCAATTTCTATCTAATTTACACCTCTAACCAATTATGTAACAAGTATTAATTGTTAGTGATGGTTAAAAAACAAAAAATGTTATTACTTGCCATGTTACCCTGTTTGATGCAAGTGATTACTAGCATTGAACTACCCATTCAGAGGTAACTTAAATTGATATATTAAGAGGATTGAAACCTTTATGAGAGTTTTAAAACTTCAATAACTCAAATACATGAAATAAATTTGCAATGATAAAATAACTTAGAAAATTTTTTAGGTATGACATGCGATATTTTTCCTCCAGTAGTAGCTCATTGTGGAGATTATGGGTACCCCATACCCACACGGCGTGGTTATCTGACTGGTTATAGGGGATAACTTATATCTATGAAATATGTAACGGATCATGACTTGGGTATTACGTTTCCCTGTATATTATGGAACGGCCTAAAGTCCTGGTTTGATAAGATTGTAAAGTAGATTTAGGAAACCGATACCGTGTTGGTTAAGGTTTCTATCTTGTAATCCAGCCCCCCATCATATATAAGGTGGGCAGTAGGCTCTCTAGGGGGCATGAGACAACTAGATCGTCAGATCTATACTACACTCGGCGGATTCAAATCCCCAAACAGGAGTAGAGTATTACCTCTCATTGAGAGGGCCTGAACCTGTCTAAATCCTTGTCTCCGCATCCATCCACTTTTAGGTCTCGTGCGCTACCCCCTTTTATTATTGCCGAATTCATGTTTCGACAGTTGGCGCGCCAGGTAGGGGTGCTTCGAGTTCCTCGTCGAAAAGTGTGATGGAACTAATCTTGGAAATCACCGGCGTGGTCTTCGGTCCACGATCCATCTATTATTATTTATCAATTTCTAATACACAGATTGATGTGTGGCCCAAATTTTTGTTTGCATGCATGTCCTGGCTGTTGATGAGATCCGCCAGCTACCTTCAATGACGACGTCGTGCTGAAGGACCATCAAGTTAGCCATCGGTTACAGGGCCGGATGCACATATGTGGTGGTGGTTAATTTTTTAATCACCCCTGGCAAGCTGGCTGACGCCGACTTCTTCTACAAATCGATCTACATGCAAACATACATGCATCGATTAACATTCATGATCATCTATACTTTTTTATTTGCTTATGGTACTAATCTCTATTTGATCTGTGGTTTATTATTTTGCATGCACCCCCGGTCGAACGTGTCCGATCCCCATCACAAGAAGTTTCTGACTGGGATTTGATCTGGACTCGGACCTGCGATCTGTACGAGCGCATGGCAGGACCTGTCGGGTGATGTGTGGATGTGTCTAGCGTTCATGCCACAGGAGATTAGTTGGCTAATTAATCAATATATGCAAGCCGTGTATATGCATTGATATATGCAAACATACATGCACAAGCTTCTTTATACCTATATTTTTCTTATGTGGTACTAAGCAGATGATCTATTCATTGATTTATTTTGCATGTACCCATGTCGGCTACCTTTGCTGTTGCTGACTAACATCTTCACTGACCGGCTGCCTCGTCCGCTACCGACTGGAGCCCTCGCCTGCACGGCTGGTCTTTTATGCCGCCGCTATTGGGTGTCTACGACTTCACTGTCGCGTCCCAAAATGACTCTAAAATACATCCTCGAAATTATGCCTAGAATAATTAAAATCCTTGTGAAAGCCTCCCACAAGTAAAATGTGCAAAGTTAAAAGTCAAATAAGGCTTGGAGGATTTTTGTATATTTCCTAAAAGCCTAAAATGCGTAAATAAATTTTAGTGGAATTTTCAGAGCACAAATAATAATTATTAAGAAATAAACAAAGTTAAAATGATTTTATAAAAAGAAAAATCCTAAAAAGTCTTTTCCCCCCTCCCCCTCTTGGGCCGGCTCGGCCCATCTCCTTCCCTCTCTCTCCTCCTCCCCGCGGCCCATTCGGCCTCCTCCCCGCGCGCGCGCCGCTGACGGGCGGGCCCGCCCGCCACCCTCGCTGACGGGTGGGGCCCACCCGTCATCCCCGTCCTCCCGCCGCTCCCGCCGCCTCGCCCGTGCCCTAGCGCCGCCGCCGCCGCAAATCCCGCCGCTCCCGTCCGCCCCGCGTGCAATCAAGAGGGGGGAAATATTCCCCGTGATTCCCTCCCTCTTTCCCCCCCATTTTTCCCTCCCTCTCTCCCTCGGATTCGTTCGGAATCTTTCCCCCTAAACCTCGCCGGCGCATCAATGGCGGCCGGATCTTCCGCGCCCGTTTCCCCCTCATCCGGCCGCCCTCTCTCACTCCCAACCCTATATAAACACTCCCCGTGCCTCCCTCCACCGTTTCCGCCACTCGCCGCTCTCTCTCCGCCGGAATCGAGCTCGCGCCGTCGCTCTCTCTCTCCGCCGTCACCGCCGAGCTCCGGTCTGCCGCCGTCGTCGCCCCGGACCTTCTCCCGCTTCGGCGCCGCCTCCTTCGGTTTCGCCGCAACCTCGCCGACCTCGTCCACCCCTCCGTTTCGCCCGCCGACCGCCGGAACGCCGCCGTCCCCGTCTACCCGAGCCGCGCCGCCGCCTTCCTATGCTCCGGTCGCCGTTTCCGTCGTCGCCGTCGACCCGGGGTGAGCTATGGACCGCCGATTCGTTTCCCCCTTCCCTCCCCTCTCTCGGGCGCCGCTCCGCCGCGCCGGTGGTCGCCGGCAGCGACCATCGGGGCGCGGGTGCGCCGCCTCCCGTCGGCTGTGCCGGCGTGGCCGCCTTCGGGCGCGCCCCGCGGCTGCCATGTGGGGCCCGGCCGTCAGCCGCCCGCGCCCTCGGGTGCGGCTGACGCGTGGGACCCACGGCGCCGGCCGGTGTGAGCCGGGAGCACCCGGTCCACCGTGGACCGTGAGGCTGCCGCGTGGGCCCCACTCCCGTGGACCCGGTCCGCGCGCCCCTTCCCTCGGCTGACGCAATAAATCCAAATTTTAAATTAAAATTTAAGTGAAGAAATTCGCAAATATTCATTTAAAGAGCATATAACCTTCAAATGGCCATAACTTGGCCATTTGAACTCGGAATTGGACCGTTCAAGTCTCTAATTTTTCCTTAAGAAGTCAAGAACCCATTTTTGTGCTTTGTTTCTGCTTGTTATATGGAGTTTATTAGAGTAAAAGCCTTTTCTTTTCCATTGATCGTGTAGACGCTGCAGCTTCGGAAGATCCGCTCTTCGTGGAGGTTGAAGCCGACGTTTGGGAAAGCGAGCAAGGCAAGTCACATCATCTTTGAACATATTGAATCCCAGTTTATGAAATTATGTTGATTTAAATTATTGCATTATCGCGTTATTTAAATTCCCGCGTTATCACTGTTTTGTTTAGCCATGCCTATTTACCTTTGTTATGACCTTATTATTGTTATTGTTATTATTTCCTTGTTCACCCTAGATTAAACAAAACCCCAACTAGTGGACACTCTACTCATGGTACCACTAGTATGATGTTAGGTAGATGCTTCGCTATTTAATTAGGTAACATTAGGCGGTTTTACAACTCTAGACTTTGGGATATTCATATCACCTGGACACTTTGGAATTGTTGGAGTATTGTGGAATTGGATTCACACCGCCCCCTCTATTCAAAATCCCCAAAATGGTTTTAGGCTGGGCTCGGGGTGCATGGTTTTGATAGTAGCACCTCGGCCATATAAGGACCGGTCTTCGGGCCTCTGTTGCAAAGCACTACCGTACTTCCACATGTCTAGTGGGTAAGGCTTAGTTTGTGGCTCAGTCTGGTTATAAACAAAAGTACACGGATGGAGATGGACGAAGTCGGGGGTCGATGGACATCTCCAGGGCAAATGAAGGCTACACGAGCTGCGGCCCGGTAGTCGAGATGTCGTGGAACAGGCCCGTGTCCTGCTGCTAGGGGCTCAGTCCTGCCTGCCTGTCCCGGGGGTTCCGGCCGTAGGTGGGATTGGGTCGGTACTCTTGTCTATGGCTAGGATGGGTTGGAAACTATGTCATGTCTTCCGTCCGTATACCATGGTGGTATGTGGCACGTGGTTACACGTGAGGAAGATGTGTCTTGTGGGTAAAGATGTACACCTCTGATCAGAGTATAATCTATTCGAATAGCCGCGCCCTCGGTTATGGGCAAGCCGAGCAATGTACCCAAGTTAGTGTTTTAATTCTTAAAACCTGCTTAACAACTAAAATGTGGAATGGTTGGCCTGGGTTGGCTTGGGACGAGCTGGGACCCAGGGTCGGGTTGCCGGTTCGGTCTGAATCATCGTAGGCCTTGGGTTAAGGCAGGTTCGTGTGGGTTCACGGCCTTGATAAATAATATTGCATAGTTCTAGAATCGTGTTTACAAAATAGCTTTGAGCAACTAAGCATCTTTAAATGCTGTTTACTGCAACCCTAACCCTTTATATTATAACTCCCTTGTACTCCCTTGCATTTATTATGCACTTGTGGGTGTGTCTTGTTGAGTACGGTGGTTGTACTCAGTCTTGCTCAATTTTTCCCAACCCAGAAGAGGAGCCCCTGGTTGATGAAGGCTTTGGTGTCTAGCTCGTGCCTGCCGTCAAGCGCCTGTGGTCGTCGCCCTAGTCTTCCGCTGTTTCTCGTTTGTCTTTGTGTGTGCTGGGCCTTCGTCGCCCATGTAATAAATTATCTATTTACGCTTCCGCTTGTTAAACTCTGAATTATATCAACTCTTGGTGTACCTTGCCTCCTGGGACAAGGAATAATACACGCACGAAAGGAACGCCCGTTGGGTTAATTCCGGTCGTGACATTCACCGCCGGCCTGCCTCCGTCGCCGCCGACTGTTGTCCTCGCCTTTATGGTTGGTTGGTCACACCACCGTTCACAGGCGTCCACGTCTTCACCGACCGGTTGGCCTTCGCCGCCGCCGACTGGTATTTCTGCCTGCACGGCTGGCCTATTATGCCGCCGCTGTCGGGCGTCTACGACTTCACCGCCGGCCTGCCTCCGTCGCCGCCGACTGTTGTCCTCGCCTTTACGGTTGGTTGGTCACACCACCGTTCACGGGCGTCCATGTCTTCACCGACCGGCTGGCCTTCGTCGCCGCCGACTGGTATTGCTGCCTGCACGGCTGGCCTATTATGTCGCCGCTGTTGGGTGTCTACGACTTCATCGCCGGCCTGCCTCTGTCGCCGCCGACCGGTGTCCTCGCCTATACGGTTGGTCGGCCACACCACCGTTCATGGGCGTCCACGTCTTCACCGACCGGCTTGCCTTCGCCGCCGCTGACTGGTGTCTCTGCCTACACGGCTGGCCAATTATGCCGCCGTTGGTGGGCATCTTCGGTTTCACCGTCGACCGCCTTCGTCGCCGCCGACTGGTGTCTTCATTATTATTGATGAACGACTTTGTTCCCACATTGGCCACCTCTGCCATCACCAAGGGGAATATTACACAGCTAAGTCATCAATAATTTTCTTTATATGATATTTTCCTTTTCCTCTGCCTCACTACATTAACTGGTTCTCCGTTGACTAGTGAGTCGAGGGCTATAGATGTTATATCATATTTTTAAACAATTTTTATTTATCTTGATTGCTTGTGAAATAATCCGAGTAACAATAAAGTTCCTATCGAGTTATGGAGTTCTATCTTCCTATGCTTTCCGTTTGGTTTGCCAATGGATAGTTGCCTTTGGGCCGATTGCTAGCACCCGGGGGCTCGTTGGATGGACCGAGTAACGCAAGGTGCTAAGTATTATTCAGAATAAATTAAAAGCATAGAGATAAGATAAATTTATTTTCTGCTCTTCACAATTGCAAAAGTACTCGAGTAGTAAATTCTGATTCGTGAAACTTAGTTCCATTAATGACGAACTCATGTCACTCATATGCATGTTTGGGAAGTGCCTAGGCCGACTCCTGATGCTTGGGGACTATGACTAGTCGGGCAGAGTGTTTAAACGTAAGGAGTCATCTGCTCGGGGAAATCAAAATTGACAAGAGGAGAAATACATATTTATAAATATTTTAAAATACTTGCATTTTTCTCCAGTATTATATTTACATCAGATACTACTCATCCTATATGTTTGTTCTGCAGGATCTAAATCCAGATATGCATAAAATATGTTTGTTCTGCAGGATCCAAATCCAGATATGCATAAAAGGGATTCATGGTTTTCAGCTTATCTCTTACGCTCCAGGAATGGATCAGTCAGAACATCACCACCAGCTCGCCATCGTCGCCGCCGACTGCTGTCTTCGCCTATACAGTTGGTTGGTCACAACACCGTTGTTAGGCGTCTATATCTTCACCGCCGGTTTGCTTTCGCCGCCACCAACTGGTGTCACCGCCTGCACAGCTGGCCTATTATGCCGCTGTTGTTGGGCGTCTACATCTTCACCGACCGGCCGCCTCGTCCGCCGCTGACTGGTGTTTCCGCCTGCACGGCTGGCCTATTATGCCGCCGTTGTTGGGTGTCTACATCTTCACCGACCGGCCGCCTCATCCGCCGTCGATTGGTGTCACCGCCTGCATGGTTGGCCTATTATGCCGCCGTTGTTGGGCGTTTACATCTTCACCGACCGGCCGCCTCATCCGCCGCCGACTAGTGTTTCGGCCTGCACGGCTGGCCTATTATGCCGCCGTTGTTGGGCGTCTACGTCTTCACCGACCGGCCGCCTCATCCGCCATCGACTGGTGTCACCGCCTGCACGGCTGGCCTATTATGCCGCCGTTGTTGGGCGTCTACGTATTCACCGACCGGCCGCCTCGTCCGCCGCCGACTGGTGTTTCTGCCTGCACGCCTGGCCTATTATGCCACCGTTGTTGGGCGTCTACGTCTTTACCGACCGGCTGCCTTCGTCTGCCGCCGACTGGTGTCTCCGCCTTCACGGTTGGTTGGTCACACCACCGTTGTTGGGCGTCTACGTCTTCACCGACCGGCTTGCCTTCGCCACCACCGACTGGTGTTTTCGCCTGCACGGCCGGCCTATTATGCCGCCGTTGTCGGGCGTCATCGACTTCACCGACTGGCCGCCTCGTCTGCCGCCGACTGGAGTTTCTGCTTGCACGGCCGGCCTATTATGCCGCTGTTGTTGGGCGTCATCGACTTCACCGACTGTCCGCCTCGTCCGCCGCCGATTGGCGTCTCCGCCTGCACGGCTGGCCTATTATGCCGCCGTTGTTGCGTGTCACGCCCAGAAATTCACTAGTAATTTCCGAACTTATTTGTGCATAAAATCCTCGTCCAGGAATCAGCCGATGTGCACAAACTGACAATTTAATATACAGATTCATCAAATTAACTAAAACGATAAATACTTACTTAAGAGGCACTTAGTCCTCACCATGAAGAAAACTACAGCGGAAAATAAAATCTAGCGAAGCTCCGGCTCCACTCCCACAGGCAGCTCAACTGGGGTATAAGCCAAACGTCTTCTCCTTCGCAACTTGTCTTCAACTGAGGTTTGATTGATTATTGCAAGGTGAGCATATGACATACTCAGCAAGCCATACAGCAAATATGCAAGTGCACAAGGATACCAAAGGATGGCATAATATAGGGCTCATTTGCAAAAGCAGCATTTAGCAAACATTTGAGAATTTGTAAAACAATAGAGTAATTAATCATCAATATTAATCAACACTGAACAGCACACCCATGCTGCACAGGCCCAACCATTCTAAACAACCATACCCGGCTGCACAGATCTATCTCCAAACCAGGAATATACCATTCTAAACCAGGAGCTAATCAAATTATTACCAGTTATAGCATCATTTATTATGGTGAAAAGTGTGAGACTAATCACGAAATACATTGTTAGACCCGCCCATAACCGCGGGCACGGCTATTCGAATAGTTTTACTCTGGGCAGAGGTGTACCACTGTACCCACAAGACACAACCCACCAGCATGTTGCCGTGTCCGCGCAGACACGTCACCATGTTGAGTGATTGTGACAAGACCCCTCGCATAACTCAACTCAAAGCAGTGCACCGTTCCCGGATCATAGTCACCCCCTTATAAACAAGGCATGGACTCCCCAGCGACCCCCGTGGGCTTATCTCCGCCACTTCTCAGTCTGGTGCTCCGCAACGAGCCTTGTTATACGAAGTGTCCAGCCGTTGCCCATTCTGGCTTGTGGTTGGCACGGTTAATGTTTCACAACCGAAAATCGTGAACCGGTCCTTAATTGTCATGAGCACGACCATCAAAACCATGTGCTCACAACCCACCATTATCAAGTTTTAGTTGGTACATTAATTAATTAACCAATCACGATTGACTATCATGAGCTATCATTAAATATCCATCATTAAGTAATAGTGAAACATTAGTTATCCCAATTGTGTGCTAATGTTTCTAAGCATGGCTAAGCAATTATGTCTAACATCTAGCTGAACCAATATATAAAGCCCAACTAGCCAAATTATAACCCAAGGTATCAAGGAATAGAGTAATCAATGCAAACAGGCCATAACAAAGGAATAAGTTCACACCACCCAGTGACATTAGAAAATAAATGCACAGTTGAAATAAATAGAGAATTTAAATATAGGATCAACATGCTCAAAGGAATTGTGTTCAGGATCTGTGTGACTTGCCTTGTAATAACGGGTCTTCAATTAATCTTCTTGAACACTTCCAGCGCACTCGCAAACCTTCGAAACGACGGGAACGACAAGCTAACACACAAAACGAGGAAAAAGACTAATAAAAACCAAATAAACAATACATAAAAAGTAAACAAACATGTAGATCATAATTTTAGATGAATTATGAGACTTGAACGGCCTCATTCTGACTTCAAATGAATTTATTACGAATTTTACAAGATTAAATCTAATTAAAGCCCATTTAAAAAGGATTAAATAAATTTAATTCAATTTATGGATAATTTTAATATGTAGATCTTTATTTTATACAACTTTTGCAACTTGAACCACATTAAACTGAGTTACAATGAATTAGTTATGAATTTTTAAAGATTAAACCGGATTAAAGCATTTATATGGATTTTAATTGAATTACGACACAATAATGAATTATTTTTGAAAAGGAAAAGGGAATTATAGCGTCATCGGCTAGGGTTCGTGGAGGACCGGGTGCACAGCGGCGGTCTACGGAATGGACGGCCGAGATCGATCCATCCAAAACGAACGACCGAGATCTATCGGCCCACGACCGGTCCACGGGACAAGGCGACGATGACGTCGGCGATAACGTCATCACCGGCGGCGACTCGGCTCACGCATGCTCGACGGCGAACGACGGTGAGGCGGCACAAACGGAAGACACCAACACGTAGAGGATGACGCGGCGAACTCACCGAGCACTTGGATGGTGGCAAACGACGACAGACGACGACGGCGGCGAGGTTGAAGCGGCGGTGGTCTTCGGGTCGACGGTGACGGTGGTGCTCCGGCGGTCTTCGGCGGCGGCGAAGCAGTGGACGGGAACGGTGACGACCTCACGATGCCGATGGTGGCGACGGCGACCGAAGGCGGCGACTGCAACGGCGGCGCGTCGCGGCTGAACCGACAACAACGACGGCGGCGGCTAGGGCTACACGGAGGCGGCGCTACACGCGACGGCGGGCTAAGACAAAAGTGGCGGTGGAGAGAGGAGGTCCCGGGGATCTTTTTATAGGGGCTAGGAGGCGGCGACGAAGGCCCACGGCGGCCGGCGACGGGATGGAAAGTTAGGGTTCGGAGAGAGAGAGAGACCGATCCGAATCGACCTCGAATCCAACACTTTCCAAGCGATTTTAGCCGGTGATTCCAAAAGAGAAAAGATAGAGGAGATCGAGAAGATCATTTCCCCTCTATTGATTTCATCGGAAACGGAAAGGATCGACCGGATTGGAATGGCGGCGGCGGCTAGGGTTTCGTCGGGAGGAAGACGACGGGCCTGACCCACCTGTCAGCGGGCGAACGCGCGCGCGCGGGCGGCTAACTGGGCCGATTGGGCCGAGGGAGAGAGAGAGCTGTTTTGGGCCAACTTTCGGCCCAAAGCCAAAAGGAGGATTTAAAAACATTTTTCTATTTAAATTATTCCTGAAATGCAATTCCATTTATTAAAAATACTTCCTTGGCTCAAATAAGTCCCAGAAAAATCTAGGAACTAAAGAATCAAGAGAAGTATTTAACAAAATTTTATCTAGCCCAATTTTATATTGAGATTTAACAAAATTAAATTAGATCTTCTCTTTTAGGCTTTTAGGATCATTTCTAATAATTCCTTTTAAACAACAATTTAAAATTTAAGGATTTTTAAACAAGAAAAGCTCTTAACATAATTATAATTAGATCATTAATTGATTATTGATTAACTAATTACTGAACTGTTCTTTGTATCATTTAGGAATTGAGCTCTGAAAAATCAGAGAAAATTTCAGAGAGTATAATTAATCATGGAGAATTTAATAAAAATTAAATCCAGCCATGCTTTAAATTTAGAAAATTTTATTTCCCACATTTAACTTTACTTGAAAATTAATGAACATTTAATATAAATTCTATTAATAATTTATTAAATAATTTATAAATCCTAAAACAAAAAATCTGGCTGTGACATTGCGCGTCTACGTCTTCACCGACCGGCTGCCTCGTGTGACGCCAACTATTGCTATCATCTTCACGGCTGTCCATGTCGCTGCCATCGCTAACAGGCGTCATCATCTTCAACGCAAGCTGTCTACGTCTACCGCTGACTGGTTTCTTCACTTCCATGGCTGCATGATTCTACCAGTGTTGATTGGCCTTATCGTCTTCATCGCCGGTCGTCTCGTCTGCTGCTGACTAGTGCCCTCACCTCTACGTCTGGTTTATACAGCTACCACTACTGATGGACATCATCGTCTTCCGTCGCCGACTGGTTATGCCGCTGCCGACTGGTGCTTTTATCTTCACAACTGCGCGTCTTCACTACCAGTTTGCTTCTGTTGCCGCCGACTCGTATTCACTTCATCACGGCAATGCAACTTTGTCATCATGGTAGAGCGACCTCATCTTTATTATCTTCGGCACCAGCAAACTCTATTGTTGCTACTTCGTAAGTTTTGCTACTTCACCAACCACGACGTCTTTGTGAACCTCGACATCTCGGCATGCGATGCCGTGTTATTTTACTACAAGTGGCTCTCCAATATTCAGGATTTCTACTTGGACATCTTCAACACATATCTTCAATCAAGCAATGACTATTCAACGACAAGAAGCTACAGTTCTCGACTCTATGTTCAGTTGTTTCCCAACTAATCAAAGAGTCGGGGGCTACACAAATACAAGGCTCAAAATTTGACAAATTTTATGTCAAGCTGAAGAAATCAATTAATCAGCCAACAAGTCAACTCCAGGAGTCAATATCTTCATCTTTGCTTCGGAGCAGACATTCTACTTCAACAACTTCAAATATTTCGGTTTAGACGAGTTGGGCAACAACATCAACTCTCCTCCAAGTGAAGCATCTACAACAGCTATAACATTAATTTGATGGATTATTGTCACTGACATCATCACCAGCACCTCTGCTTCATCGGCTCTGACATCTCCGCTGTTGCTAATGGATGATTATGTCTTCACCGACTTATTATTTCACCTTCACGGTTGACCTACTATGCAAATGCTGATGAGCGTGTTCGTCATTATCATTGGTTGCGACACTGCTATTAACAGGATCGCCGACATCATCATCTTCATTATGTCAGTTGCGTTTGTCGTTGCGGACTATTTTCTTCATCTTCATGATTGGTGGATTTCGTCGTAGCCTTTGATTTGCCTCGTCTGTCACCGACTGATTATTTCGCTGCCATGGCTACACAACTTTATCGCTGGGCGCCTTCATATTCATTGCTGGCTGACCTGACTGTTGCTGACTGGTTTCTTTGCCTCCATGGCTGTGCAACTTCATCACTTTTGATTGGTATCACTATCTTCACTACCACCAATATTTTTGCCACCTCTGGTGGGCAATATTATCTCTATATTGGTCGTCTTGTCTCTATGCCAACTGCGTCAGCTACCATCAATGGACAATTATGACTACGACAGAAGGACAAGCTATATGCTCAAAGGCTTACTAGCTCAAACACAAGTATCATACCTTCAATTTGGACTTATTCCGGATACATGCAACATGAATTCATGATCATGGGTTTATTTTCTATGCTCAAAGACTGGACTATTTATTATTCCCCGTAAGGGTTATCAACCGAATACTTGCGCCAGTCGGGATTCAATTATTTTATCTATTTGGGAGTATCCCATAAGGGATAGTCACTCAGATCAGAAGCTATTCATATGAGCTATACTTGGTCTATATCACCCGGAAGATTTATCACTCGGGAGCATGTTACATGCGTCATCCTTTAAAGGGTGTCGAAGGCATATTTTTTGGCCTAGGCCTAATATGTCTGCAGCCCATATTTTCAGGTGTGGCCTGTCACGTTCTTTTAGGGACTTAGGCACTTTTTGCTTAGGCCAAAGTGCGCGTGATCAAGTGCCCAATACCTTAAAATCCTTTTATACCACAGTTACTCAACTTTTTAGGAGTTGGTACAATGCATCTTAAAAGGTGTCAAACAGTAAAGCTTTTTATAGCTGCCCCGGTGACTTTTTTATATAGTCATGGCGCTGTTTGGGTTTATCAAGCAATTGATTGGATACAATATTATTGTTTTTTGCCACGTAAGTGTGCATTTTTATTGACTAATATTATGGCTTAGGCTGATTATATATTTTGGTTATTTTCTAGACGGTTGGTAAATCCTTATGAGTTTATTTACTCAGATGTTACACCACCTATGTCATATATTTCCAGGTGTGGTGAAACCATGTGTCTTTTAGGGACTTAAGCACATCTGTTAAAGTAGTGTACGTGTGGTGTATGCCCAATACTTTGGAAATTTCTTTATTCACAACATCAAGCTCTTCTTTATAGCTGTTTTGCTATGTGAATTTTCAATGATGTAGTCAATTTTAGATTGCATGCATCATATTTTACAAAGCAGTCGGTACATCACTCGGATCATGTTATTCGGGATTCACACCGCATATGCTATATATTAATATTAAGTCACTTGGTTGACTACAATTATCAAAACCACTCGGTTGGTTGGATTATTTATTCCTTGACTATATGCTTAGTTTGTTCAGCTAACCACATAGTCGGGGGCTACACCTATTAGGTGCATCTAGTCGATGCACCTGACTTTATTTTTCAGCCCAGCACAGTCTTCATATTTGGTAAAAGTACTCGGGAGATCATGGCGATGATGATTGAAGCACTCGGCTTTGGAGTAATCTGGTTTGAGAGAAGATTATCTTTTCGACTGCGAAGGTCTCAGGGGCTACTGTGGAGATTATGGGTACCCCATACCCACATGGCGTGGTTATCCGACTGGTTATAGGGGATAACTTATATCTATAAAATATGTAACGGATCATGACTTGGGTATTACGTTTCCCTGTATATTATGGAACGGCCTTATGTCCTGGTTTGATAAGATTGTAAAGTAGATTTAGGAAACCGATACCGTGTTGGTTAAGGTTTCTATCTTGTAATCCAGTCCCCCATCATATATAAGGTGGGCAGTAGGCTCTCTAGGGGGCATGAGACAACTAGATCGTCAGATCTATACTATACTCGGCGGATTCAAATCCCCAAACAGGAGTAGGTTATTACCTCTTATTGAGAGGAGCTGAACCTGTCTAAATCCTTGTCTCCGTATCCATCCACTTTTAGGTCTCGTACGCTACCTCTTTTATTATTGCCGAATTCATGTTTCGACACTCATCATCAATGTTTTGGTAGGTATCCAAAATTTTTTCAAACGCAAATCTCAGAAGCTCGGGGAGATTACAACCCATCTTTGGGTCCCAGCTGAACATGATTAATCACCGTCAAAAACATTGGACACGACCGCCCACAAGATAATACATCATTTACACCTATAAAACTTATATGTGCTATACAAGAGTTCAAAGAAATACTACTTGATGACTGATGAGAAATATAATTATGATAATACTCCATCCGTCAGGAAAATAGGTCCCGTTCTAGTTTATTCAGCGTAGATTAAGGTTTAAGGAAAATAAAACTATAATATTCCTTATTAAATAGTGTACGGTTGAGAGTGGGATGTTGAGGGTAAAATAGGGAAAATTTTAAAATTGAGATGCCTGGGTAACTATTTGAGATAAAATTTAAATCCTTGAAAAAAAAACTATTTTGGGATGGAGGGAGACTCATGAATCGGATAAATGAGTTGCAGTTATCGAAATTTCAATTGAATTAATATATAATGTATTGAATTGAATTAGAGTTTTAGGTTTTGTTTATTTTTGTTATTCACAGTAAATAAATAATTTAATCCAAATATGAGAGAATACAGACCTTTCTATACATTTGGTAAACTGTTCACACTCTTCTGGAGATCCATATACATCATAAATATCGTCCAAAATAGACACAATGGCTAGCACTTTTGTCAATATAATTCGACCTCGAGAGTAACATGGCTCGAAATATACTCCTGCTATCCAAAAGTAGCACTCCACAACTCTATCTCTTGCGAAGGAGAGCCTTGTTTCAAGTTGCAGATCCTTCCACCACCTGTAGACACATGTAAAATACATTTTTAACGTTTATTAATATGGAACATAATTTTAACAAAAACAGGTTACTTAACCTTGTAATTATTTTCAGCTCTTGCTGATGATGGATTTGCATGATATTGTAGCTCAACTTTGCAAGTTCCATAATCATCTCATTCACTGAAGCTCCTTTCTCATATGTAGACATAAAATACTTGGCCTCATATATTCGAACCCTTCTAGGGAGAGGGATCTCAAGCGCAGAATTTATGTCATGAGCTAGTGACCCTTCAACAACTTTGGGCATCAATGATCTTAGTTGCCTTTTAGTGAAGGAAATAGCTTCATCAAGTATTCCCTCTCCATGTGTCGTGAGATGAGCGGCATTGTAAAGACTTAGCAGGTCCCTTGCGTCTTCTGCCTCAAAAATTCCATCTTCATCTCTAAACTTCAGAAACACATCTAGAATACAGAATCGAAGTTTGTGAATGCCGCCAGCATTTCGTGGAAATGTTAAAAAATGTGAAGGGAAAAAGGCCCAAATATGATTATTTTTTCAGCCAGTTAGCACCCGTTTTACTACTCCATAAAGAATATCATTGGTGAAAAAAACTTATCTCCTGGTCATGATTTCGTTATTAATTACCTGGAGAAACTCTGTGTCGATGTTTAAGGAGAAGATAAAACCACAGAGCTACAGTATGCAGTTCACAGTCACTGACATCGGCGTCGCTAATTTCATCCATCACAGCGTTAATCTCCTCTTCGAACAGATGGTCCACACAGAGACGCTCCAGTACATCTATAAGATGCAGCTTCTCCGGAAGGCTATCGGTTCTTGAATTTACTATGAGTTTTGCCACCTCTTTCTTCAGATACTCTGCCCGTTCTTCCATCGATCTCTGCGGGAAAAAGGAACATTCTTAATTAAACTAACTCTCCGCCTGAAATCAATTTACATGCGGCCGTAAGAAAATCACAGCTAATTATTCATAAACTGTAAACATTCTGGAACAAATATTCTGTGGTAGGTGGCTGTGAGAAAATCATTTATTAAGTACATGCGCTGTACTTTTGGAATGAATAAACATTCTGAAGAAAATATTCTCTGTTATTAAACAATAGCTTCTTCCATTTCCGTGCTTATATATTTATTTGTTTATGTAGTTTTCCTAAGGGAAAGTTTCTGTGAGACTGCAAATTTAGAGATTTCCGGCTAGTTAATTCAGACTCGTAAAACACAGAAACATATAGAGACAGAGACGGAGAGATTGCAGAATGTGAAGCGAGAATAAACCTGATTGTCAGAGTAAGCCAACGGGTTGCAGTAAGAGAGGAAGAAATCTCCCCAGATGGAAGGCTCGAACTTTGCTTGATTCATTCTGCAGAGATCATTCTTGTCATCAACCTTGGCCATCGTCCTGCAGGGAGAACGGCTTGGCGTCTTCTTAGACACCACTGCTCCTTCGCCGAGTCTTGGTTCAGCAGCATATGCAGCAGAGGCTACAGAACAATGGGAGCTTCCTCTGGGCTGATGTGAACTGAAGGAGAGGAAGGTAGCGGGCAACTTCATGCTACTCGTCATCTCTCTTGGCTTGTATGCTTTTACAATGGCACCTTCTGCTAGGTCCTTGGTGCCTTACGTACTGCCATGGCCACGGTATGTATATATAGTACTCTAAGGCTGTGTTTAGTTCACACCAAAATTGAAAGTTTGGTTGAAATTGAAACGATGTGATAAAAAAGTTGGAAGTTTATGTGTGTAGGAAAGTTTTGATGTGATGAAAAAGTTGAAAAGTTTAAAGAATTATTTTGAAACTAAACACGGTCTAAAATGATTACGGGCCATCCGTCACTTTAATTTGGATCCATAAGATCTGATTCTATGATTGACTATAGTACACGTGACAGCGTGGGTAGTAAAATATTTTAGAGGTGTAAAATTGGAATTTAATTAATAAAAAACTCTACCTAAAAGACGAAAAACCTGCACAATATTTCTTAATAAGAAGCACTCAAATCGGGATCGAGAAATATACTGTTAGAATAGGTGTCGAATATACTAGTCCTATTTTGTTATAATTGGACTTGGAGTTGTAATAGGTGTTAGGGGGTAGAGTTAGAGTCAGACTTTGTAACCCGGCAACTCTATTAAATAGAGAGGGGGGCACCACAATGTAACCATGGCGACTACAATGGAGCGTAGACATGCAGGGAGATGATGGCGGTGTGCCATGGACTCGTAGCAGCTAGGTGCTATATTGGTTGGGGAGGAGCACCCATAATCAGAGCCCCGGGGATATAGGCTTCGGCTGAACCTCGTTAACAAATATCGTGTTTTCTTGTGTCGTCATCTAGCGTGTCTTTGGTGATCAATGATTGAAGCGATCGGGAAGGTTAGTTGTCGTTCCGCTATATCGACTAACATTTATAACAAGTGGTATCATAGCAGAAGGTTTCGTCATTGGAACAAGAAGACATGTGGAGGAGGAAACACGAGGTGGGATCGCGCATCGACAGGAGATTGTCAGCCGTGGCAATGAGATCGATGGCGACAATGAGGACGTTGCGGAGGCGACGACCTCACTCGCGATCAGACTGGCGATGGCGGAACGTGACCGGAAGACGGGGCCGAGCGTGGCCGAAGGCGACCGGAGAGATCGGAGGGGTAGCGCCATGGACGGCGCACCCGACGCACGCCGCAAACGCGGATCCGCGGCGGCAGGGAGGCCAGTGACGGAAGGGCGAAACCGGCGAGCGTGGCATGGCACGGCGGACGTGGAGGGCCGAGACGACAGAATTATGGACAGTGAACACGAGGGCTGCGACTGCGGTGCGTGCATAGGCACGGACAGATAGCATAGGTGCTGTCTTATACGTACGGCGTGCAAAGACTAACGAGTAAAGGCAAGAAGCAAAACCAAAACGAGCAATTGCATGCAAACAAGGACAGGGAACCTGAAGCTTTGGAACTCGTGCATGGCTTGAGCATATTCACATGAACATGCAGCATGCAGGGCATGCATATCATGCGTGCACAAGGGATCAAAGGGGTAGCAGTACCAATGCTTCATACATATGGAAACTTTTGTGCCATGGGAGTCTGACATATTGATGAGCCAAAAAGAAATCGAGTGGAGGAGTTGGATGATAAAACGACTTGTCGGAGTCGGACAAGGCCGACTCGACCGCAGTTGCTATGGAGTTGGATTCAGAGTTATGTATGGATACGGACTCGTGATCACATCAGGCTCGTATTGCTTGTCCTTTAAATAGGCAGCCGAAGAGAGAGCCGAACCAAAGCAACAAAGCTCGTGACATTGGTCAAACGTGGTACAAGGGGCTCAATTGGCTTGCTGTGCAGAGGCTCGTGACAAAGTGCGCGCGTACGGGTGCACCAAGCCAGGCCGATGAGATCGTGAGGAGCAGAGGCACATCGAGGGTGGAAGATTGGTCACATCGGATTATAGCGAACGCGGTTTGCTGTTGAATGTCTGAGATCAGATCACAAGACAGGATTGTAAAGACGAATACAGACGGTTCTGAGCAGGGCGAGTATTCTGGTGGCGACAGACCAGTCAGGTCGCAGGTTGGCAAGATGGCGCTGACAGGTATGAAATTTGATTTGGTGAAGTTTGACGGCTCCGGAAATTTTGGCTTGTGGCAGACCATGGTCAAAGATTTGTTAGCTCAACAAGGAGTTTCAAAGGCTTTGAAGGTGTCAAACAGGCCAAGATGGAGGATGACGATTGGGAGGAGATGCAGTTGCAGGCGGCTGCGACAATAAGGCTATGTCTCTCAGATCAGGTCATGTATCATGTGATGGAGAAGACCTCACCAAAGATAATTTGGGAAAAGTTGGAAGCTCAGTTTATGTCCAAGACTCTGACCAATAAGCTATATCTGAAGCAGAAGTTGTATGGGCTAAAGATGCAGGAAGGGGCGGATTTGACAGCACATGTGAACGTTTTCAATCAACTAGTCACAAATCTTGTGAAGATGGATGTGGAAGTTGACGATGAAGACAAGGCCATAGTTCTTTTGTGTTCGTTACCTGAATCGTATCAGCATGGGGTGACTACTTTGACGTACGACAAGGAGACCATCAAAACTAAAGATATCACTTCTGCATTGTTGGCTCGTGATCAGATGAGAAAGAACAGAGAGGGTGAAACATCTCAAGCGGAGGGTTTGCTAGTCAAAGAAGATCATGCTGGGCATAAGATAAAGAAGAACAAAAAGAAGAAGATGGTGCAGTGCTTCAGATGTGATGAGTGGGGGCATATAAGCAGGGAGTGTCCAACACTGAAGGGAAAAGCAAAGGCTAATACAGTGAATTCTTCAAATGACTCGGATAGCGATGGTTGTGATCTTCTCACAATGTCAAGTGCACAGTATAAGGATGCAGAAGCGTGCATATTAGATTCAGCTAGCTCGTTTCATGTGACGCCAAGGAAGGAGTGGTTCTCTTCATACAAGTCCGATGAGTTTGGTTTTGTCTACTTAGGCGATGACACAAGTTATCCGGCCGTGGGAGTAGGTGAAGTCAAAATCAAGCTAGAAGATGGAGGTGAACATGTTCTTCAGGGAGTCAGGCATGTACCAGGGCTAAAGAGGAATCTGATTTCGCTTGGAACCTTGCATGAAGAAGGGTTAATATTCCGCGGTAATCGGAATAAGAACACCATGGAGATCATGAAGGGCAAGACGACTATGATGACTGGAGAGAAGGTGGAGTCGCAACTTTACAAGCTGCGAGGGTGCACTATTGCAGGTGGAGTCCAAGAGGAAGCGGTTGCTGGGATAGCAATTGTTTTTGAAGACGGCAGGTCTGGTGCAGACTCGTCGAGTGGCTTGTGGTGAAGCTGCAAAGAAGACAACCCAAGTCTGGAGGACCGGTGGATCGACATGGTGATTCTACTACTTCTAAATGGTGTATATTCACCAAGGTGGAGTTTGTTAGAATAGGTGTCGAATATACTAGTCCTATTTGGTTACAATTAGACTTAGAGTTGTAATAGGTGTCAGACCCGGCAACTCTATTAAATAGAGATGGGGGCACCACAATGTAACCATGGTGACTACAATGTAGCGTAGACACTCAGGGAGATGATGGCGGCGTGCCATGGACTCGTAGCGGCTAGGTGCTATATTGGTTGGGGTGGAGCGCCCATAATTAGAGCCCCGGAGATATAGGCTTCGGCTGAACCTCGTTAACAAATATCGTGTTTTCTTGTGTCGTCATCTGGCATGTCTTTGGTGATTAATGATTAAAGCGATCGGGAAGGTTAGTCGTCGTTTCGCTATATCGACTAACTTTTATAACATATACCATTAAAGCTGGTCCCCCTCTACGGTGTGCAGTGTAGCCTCTTACGTATCAGATGTTAACATGTGCTTTGAAGCCATGCCCTATATATGATGGCTCGTCCTTGTTGGTTGATTATTAACCCCATATTTTTATAACCAAATCTACAAATGGCATGTTAAATTTATACGTGTCGAAGTCTCAAATAAAATATTTTACATGCCTATATATGTAGATGAATGGTTAGATTTAAATTTTACATTTATACTGCTGCTAGTGGTATATGGTACGGTAAAAGTGCCGTATATAGTATTGGACTACATCGGCCCTAGGTACTCCTGCTCTACCTATTGTCTGAACTGAACACAGGCCACTGTCATGGTGTGGAACAGATGCCAAGTTAGATCTAATATATATTAGGTTATTTGTTTGATCGGCGAAATATCACATTTGGGTTTCTCTTACGGGAAAGGAAAAAAAATTCCAAGTTGGCTGACATTAGATCAACTTGGAATAATATATATTATAAACATATGCACAATGGAACGAGGGCTAAATTTATGTTATTTTATAAAAACAAGCAGCGCAAAGCTGCTGTACTTATGAATAAGAACAATAATATCGTTTGTCCAAGCACACCAATATGCATAACTGTGTTTTCAAATATGCCTTGTTAAAAGCATGAATCAGATTATATATTCAAACCAATAAGATCATCCACTATGAGCTAATTTAATAATATAGTCAACAACTAGCCTTAAAAATTAAAATATCATTTATAACCAATCTAATAGAGCACTTATATAATAGGTAGTTATAAATATATATTGTATCATTAATATCTAACCAATCCGGCCATCTCTCACACATGGTTGAAGCTTGTGCTATAATTGGCTACAAATCTGTAGCATGTTTTTCTTCTCTTTTCTCTACATAAGTACAAATGTGATATAATAACTTGTACATCTCAACATAAAAAAAAAGTTGTGCATCTCACTTACATCACCCGATTATACTCACTCTAATTAATTAACAAGAAAGTGTGATAAATGCAAGACACGGCACCGATACTATCTATAGTCACCAAACACACCACGCAATTCCAACATTAACCGGAAAAATAATTGGATATAGCAGTTCACGAGTTGTCAACCCAATCTAGATGGTAATCCATCTGATAATAAAAAACTTTTAAAATTCTGAATTTTTTAGTATAATGAATTTATCAAATTATGACCATACTTGGATTTTAAGGTAAATACATGTATGTGGTTTATAAACTGTGCATGATAAATCCGCATATCATATATGATAGTCCGTCCATTTTATACTATAAAACATTTTAATTTTTTAATGTTATTTTAACTAATTTGGTGTTGTGGATATTGCTAAATATTTCAATAAAGTTTGAGTAGAAAAAAGCAATGCGTAAATTTAATTTATGAATGGTTAGATCTACACTTATCAAAGTCTCAAATAAAATATTTTACAGGCTTATTCATGTAGATGAATGGTTTGATTTAAATTTTGTATTCGCATACTGTCGATAGTTCTAGATGGTATGCTTAAAAGTGTCGTGTATATTGGACTTTGTCGATCGGGCCCGTAGGTCCATCGCTGCCTACAGTCGATTGACTGACCACAGGGCACAGTCATGGTGTGTACTAGATATGACGGCCTATTAGGTTATTATAGTTTGATTTGGTGAAATGTCATGTTTGAGTTTGGCCTGTTTAGTTTCCACATGAAAATTTTATACCATGTCACATCGAACGTTTAACACTTGGATGAATTATTAAATATAAGCTAAAAAAATAACTAATTACATAGATTGCGACTAATTTAAGAGACGAATCTTTTAAGCCTAATTGCTCCATGATTTGACAATGTGGTACTATAGTAAACATTTGCTAATGACAAATTAATTAGGCTTAATAAATTCGTCTCGCGGTTTACTGACGGGTTCTGTAATTAGTTTTTTTATTAGTATCCAAACACCCCATACGACACCCTATATAATACCCGATGTGACACGCCAAAATTTTATACCCCAGATCTAAACGCCCCCTTTGTCTCGTGGGACAGGGAAGAATTCCAAGTTGGCCGACATCATATCGTCAACTCGGAGTAATATACAAGAAGGTGCCCTAGGTTGAGTATCATCCATTTATTGCTTTAATCCAAGGTTTTAGTTAGATTTTATTAATACTACAAGTAACTAATATGTGCAGTAAATATTATGGAGGGTTGTTGATGTAAAAACACGAGGCCTGGGAGATCTGCTTAACTCCAGTGCAGGTCCAAAAGCTTGCCTTTAGATGTATGAGCGTGCCAGTTGATTTTATCCTGCAATCAACAAGAAACAAAGACAAAAAAAACCGCAGTTAAATCCATAAACGATAGCCGACCGGCTAGTTGCCAATGATATATCATTTATCTTTGAGCCGATGTCATATGTGGATCGATCGGCAATAAAGAATAAGTGAGAAAGAACTAAATCTACTCGATCGGCTGTAGATATTAACAATATATTATCCTTATGTCAATATATACTTAAATCAAGTGATTGAGATAGATCAGTCGTCTTGCCGAGACAGTATAAATCACTTAGATCGAAATATATATTAACAACAAGACTATATATGTTCATAGCATAGCCGATCAGATAGATCTAGCATGTATCGGCTAATACTCCGAAACCACTCTATATTAAGATATCAAGGCAAGTAAAATATACCAAACAAAAGACTAATATACTTAAATGCAACAAGATCTTAACATATAAAGGGCGGATTTAACATGTCAATCAAACATATAAGATAAATGTAGTTAAATCTGGTAAAATCGGCTGAAACCCTGATGCTACCCCAATCGGCAACCAAAGGCAGGCTAGAGATTGAGATTCTAATCACGACTTATAAGATCAAACTCAACTGCTGCAGCTATAAGTTTGAAAAGAAGGACGATATCTAGACAATCAAGCCGTTGGGTGTTTTATAGAGTGGTAGATATCCTATATAATCTAAGTCAACGTCGATATTTAACCTAATTGGCTGCCTTCTAGTGACAGACGCTAGCCGATTGAAGGTTAGATAGCGATATTGCCCAAGATTATGTAAGATATATGATAACTCGACGAATTACATAAACAAGATTAGAGTATCATAAAGATGGAAGCACAAATCCCGAGAACGCAAGCTGCCATAACAAGTTTTACCTTTAGTTGAAGATCGAAACCGATGCAGCTCAACCCGAAAGTAAGAACTCGTCGAAACAAAACGAAAGTTTTGTTTGATTACATGGGGCTCGGGGTCTATTTATACCCGAGATTACAAAATATGTCCATATCGGACACGACTTTTATCTCTAACAAACTCTAATATACCATAAGTCTTTGCGGCAGACTTTTGCCCAAACATATCTCTAAGGAAATTACATGAAATATCCTAATTAATAGATACAAATGCCTTCTTAGGACTCTATCAATGCGTGGCAATCCTCATGAAGTACATCAACCCAACCCAACAATGTATACCGTGTCATATTGTCGGATTCGGCTCAATCGGATAACCCTATCCAACTCGGACTCTGCCAATCCTGATCGCAGCCGATTCAGACTCCAGCCAATCCTTACTCTGTTTCCGGAACGGTCTCCATCTCGAACTCCATCTCGATTTCTTCTTCATCTCCGATACTTAGATTACCAAATTTGGTTGTTAACACATGCCCCCCAAGTCCGGAATATTTGGTAATGTTTCGGATTTGCCATATCCTATCTCCGAGAGAATATCGCACTTGCCGTTTTTCGACCGTTATCACTCTGCTTTAAATACTAATCGTTGTCCCCGAGAAACTTCACCTCGTTACTTCCGTTTTCACCGCTTAAGCCAACTCTGTCCTCTCTTTCTCCAGCGATTCCCTTGGTGCGCAAGGTGATTTCCAGGTGATCTCCTCCCCGACAAAGTTTCCGCCCGCGGCGATGTCGACCTCCGCCAGCCCGTCTTCTATGCCATCAGCCGAGTATGCTGAGGTATGTGCCCATCGGCTAAATCCCTATTCTCTGCGTAGTAGATTGGTTTTCTTCATCTCATCTTGTTTTCTTCTTCTCTATTCCTTCTGGTTTCGTAGCATCTTTCCAATCTGGTCGCAGTTCCAAGTCTGTCGCATGAGAATCACTATTTTCTTGGTCTGATTGGTGATCTTGACCCCACTGAATTCATCATTGCCGAAACCAATAGAATCCCCTTTAGATTGGCCAACCCTAATCTAGGTCACTGGAAAAGCACCTTTAAGTCTTGGCCGTCTCTTGAAAAAACTTCACCTGAAAAAAGTTGGATTACGTGGTTCAAGCGCGTATCGGCTAGTAAGCAGACACACTGGGATGAAATTGGAATCGGCCAAGCACTTGCCCTAACCATAGCAAATTCAGCTAAGGACGAACCCTTAATGGCCGCTGCCACATACTTCTGGTCTAACACTATCAACGCCTTTCTGTTCAACCAAGGGCCGATGACCCCAACTCTGATCGACATCACCATGATTACTGGATTAGATGTCACCTCATCGGCTAATCCTATGAGTTTGAACACTAAGAATCAATCCGACTTTAGGACCATGAGCATAGGTGGTTGGTCTGGTTATTTGGCGGCATATATGGGCAAAGGGCCAGTCACCTCTCGGGAGCATGTAGCCTTTCTACTAATGTGGCTAGAAAAATTTCTCTTCTGTGGATCAAGCTGCGGCCCCACAACCAACTGGCAATTTCTAGCCGAAGCCCTAGAAACAAAGAGACAATTCCCCTTAGGAAAAATCCTCCTCGGCTATCTGTACCAAATGTTGAACAATGCATCGGTTAAGATAGTTGTCGGCTCAGTGGTTGGAGCAGGTGGACCAAGGTGGCTGCTGCAAACTTGGTTAAATCTGGTAGTCACGAAAGCTGTCAATTGGCCATCTGTGACAGAAGCTGAATTCCCAAGACTAGAGCCGACTACAAACGATGATGGAGAAGAACGAACCCACCACAGGTGCATGTCTTATGGGGAATTTGCATCCACACCAGCCGATGCTGGAACAAAACTATCGGCTGAGCTGCTCAAGGATTGGTTCTGCAGCTTCTATGAAGGCTTTCAGAAAGATGCCCGAGTTTGGTTCCCTTATGAAGACTCGGTGAATCTTGAAGTCCCATCAGATTTTAGATTTAAAGACATCAATCATGAGAGATATCAAAAATCCAGAGAAGTCTTTTCAACTGCAATTAGCCCATGCATCCTTCCTGTCGGCATTCATCAAGGAAGAAACATACAAGTTTCTTATGAATTTTATCACCCAATGAGCTCTGCCAGACAGTTTGGAATGGGCCAACTCCCAATCGGCTTATTTTTTACTGACAAAATTCAATGCCGAGGAGAAATTTCATCAACCCTTATGATGGATCGGCTGCTCAACATCCCAGGACCCTCTTTGGGCAGCATTGAAAACATAGAGCTGGCAAAATTCAGAAGCAGGGCATTTGACAGATGGTGGGGTGAATGGAAGCTGCATCTGTTCCACCAACCGGCCTCTATGTATATGACAGATCTCTTTCCTGATGTTATCCCTCAGGTACACCTTAACTTTATTAATTTTGTTTGAACAATTGTTAGCCAATTCATAACTTGACTAATCTTCTCTTCTGACTTGCAGACAACAAAATCCTCTTCTCCTCACCAGAGCAAAAGTGGCAGGGACACAGAATATGCTCCATGCCTCATTCCAAATGGAGGTGGGCCATCTCCCCCTGTCATCGGCTACCATGCCCCCCAAGACTTCAAGTCTGCCCCAAGGGCTTATTAGAGAACCAGCCGATGCCGGCAAAAAGAGAAGGACCAAAGCATCGGCTATAGATCCATCGGCTCTGGCTCCGAAGAAAAAGGCCAAAACAAAGAAGACCAAGCCAACCGATGACTTGCCTGCCCTAGATCCATCTATCGAGCAAGCTCTGGATGAAGAAGAAATTGAAGAGGATGTTGACAAAGCTGTAACCAAAGTAAGTGATACAGAAAAAACTCCATCGGCTTCACCCAAGAAAACTCCTCCAACTCCTTCTGCACCGGCTCATTTCTCAAGAGTGAATATCTATCCTTAGTTTCTTTTTGCAATTACTCTATCCATAGCCGATCGCTTATAAATCTCATCTTTGCAGAAGAAAAAGATTGCTGTGAAGAAAAAATCGGCAGCAACAACACTTAAACCAGCTCCACCGGTAAAATTGTTTCATATAAATCCTTTCACCAATCGATCATAACCGATTTTACTTAACACTTGACTTTTTGTAGCCTCCTCCTCCTCCTCCTTCTTCCCCTGTACAGCAATCACCAAGTGATCAAACTCCATCGGCTACAGGTAGCCATCATGTCGAGGAAGAAGAACAACCAGCTGCTCCTGCCATCCCAGTAAGTCATGTTTATAAAAATCTTGAATCGGCTGAATAACTCATTTTGGTAATCAACTATCTTCAAACTTCTTCTTGCAGGCCTTAGCCGATCTGTTCTCTTTCGATATCCAAGACTATCTTGATGAAGAAATAGAAGCAGACACCACCAGCATGGCTTTAGCTCCCTTTTCCAATGACGTGAAGAAAACACTTGAAGACATCTCTCATCGGCTAGAGGCGGCATCACTAGACAGCTTGGTGGTCGATTGTGGGTTGATCAGAACTTGGCTACATGAAGTGCAAGCTCTGATCCCATATGAATTAGTCAATGCCCTCACTCCGGCCGTCCACCTCGAACAACATCAATTCAAGCTGGAGAAAGCCAAGTTAAGACTAGCCGAATGTCAGAAACACAAGGACATTGAAGCCACAATCCAGGCCAATCGGCAGCTTGTGCACGAAGAGAAATCCAAGCTTGATCAGCTATCTGAAGGCCCGATCAAGTCAAATATTGATCGGCTTGAAGCTCGTAAGATTGAGCTCTTGGCACAACTTCAAGAATGCAACGCCGAACTGGATCTAGAACACAAAAAGCTAGCCGATCCCCCGCAAGCTATCGAAGAACAGAAGGCAAAGCTGAAATCGGCTATCAAGAATGTCGTTGATATGACCAAGTCCTTAAAAGTCATCCCTGGAACCGATACACAAGATGCCCAAGCTATTGAGGAAGTAGAACAAATTAGGCAAAGAGCTATATCAGCTATCCAGCGCTATTTGCTTAAGTGATTTTATGTGTAATAGACCTTAGGAATTTTTTGTAATCGGCTAAGATACTCTGGTACTTTATTTAACTTGTCTTGATAATCCTTTGTGCCGATTAATATAGCAACTGAATTGCTCAAAAATTTTCACTTTTACCTCAATTTTGTTTATATGTGCCCCCCTAATTTTACAATGACGAAGGCATTGATAAAATTATAACTTGCACTAAGGGAGATAAAACCATATCGGACGTCATACATCGGCAAAACACAACCGATTATGTTAATGACACAAAAATCTACTAAGGGCGATACAATCATATCGGCCGTCATACATCGTCAAAACTTAGCCGATTATGATAATAAAACTGCTAAGGGCGATATAGCCATATCGACCATCTCAAGGCGATGTAAACACATCGGCTATCATGTATCGGCAACACCAGCCGATCAAGAATTAACCCAAACGCTTGGGTAATATTTCTTCAAGTATTTTTCATTACGTGCTCATCCATAAACTTCTCCATCGAGTCCTTGCAACATATAAGCTCCCTTAGATACAACGTTGTAGATTTGAAACGGCCCTTCCCAATTTGGTGACCACTTGTCGAATTTGTTATCTCGAGTTCCTATTGGCAAAATCAATTTCCACACAAGTTCTCTTTCAGAAAAAGACTTGGACACCACTTTCTTGTTGTAATGTCGAGCGACACGTTCCTTATCCTTGGTAACCTTTGCAAGGGCTCTCAATCTTGATTGAACCAAGTCTTCCCTTTCGTCGGCCATGAGATCATAATATTCATCGGCTGTCAAATCATTTTGCAACTCTGTTCTTCTTGAGCCGATTCAAACTTCCCATGGCAAAACAGCCTCATGTCCATAAACAAGCTTATAAGGAGGAACTTGGATCGAACCATGACAAGCCATCCGATAGGACCACGATACTTCGGCCAATCGAGTATGCCACTGCCGAGGATAATCGGAAATCTTTCTTTTAATCAATTTGATCAAACTTTTGTTAGTTGCCTCAGCTTTCCCATTAGCTTGTGCATAATATGGTGAAGAATTCAACAACTTGATACACATGCTATTGGCAAACTGAACAAACTCATCGGACACGAAGATCGAGCCTTGATCGGTGATCATATCAATTCCCCAACCTCTAAATGGCCACGGTTTAATGATAGGATTCATAGCCGATGCCGGGGCTCTTTGAATTGCTCTAAACTTTTGACAATCTTGACACCCCTTGTAATATTTGAAACAATCCTCCAGCATTGTTGGCCAAAAATACCCTACACGTCGAAGCAACCACTTCATCTTATGAGCCGATTGATGAGTTCCACAAATTCATTCATGTACCTCACCGATTGCAACCTTAGCTTGATCACCACTCAAACATTTAAGCAATACCCCATCAATCATCCGATAATAAAGCTCATCATCCAACAAGGTATACTTCAAAGCCTTATAGCGCAATTTCCGAGAAGCCGATTGGGATGGATTTTGCAGATAATGATGCACATCATTCCTCCAATCATCGGCTGTTATTGTGGCAATTTCTATTTTGACGTCCTTCATCATCGTCTTGTAACCCGATGTCCCTTGGGCCAAATCATTAGCTTCAACATTCTGTTCTCGGGACACATGCTTCAAAGTCACTAGCCGAAATCCTTTCATCAATTCTCGGCATTTCTCATTGTAAACCATTAATGTATCATTTTTGCACTCGTATTCTCCTGCCAATTGACTGATCACTAGCGAAGAATCACCCATAATCTCAACAGCATCGGCTTCAACTTCCTTGAGTAATTGCAACCCTTTGAGAATCGCTTCATACTCAGCTTGATTGTTAGTTGCATAAGGTTTAATAGTGTAAGCAAACTCAAAACTTGCCCCCCGAGGGGAAATTATAACAAAGCCGATACCACAACCATGAGTGCACACTGATCCATCGAAAAACAAAGTCCAGGGCACAATCTCAACCGAGCCGATTGAATCATCACGATGATAAACAATAAAATCGGCTATAGCCTGCCCCTCAATCGCCATCAGTGACTCAAACCGAAGATCAAACTCTGTTAAGGAAAATATCCACTTTCCAATTCTTCCTTTTAAAATTGGAGCCGATAACATGTACTTGACTACATCGGCCTTGCATATCACAGTGCATTCATTGGACAATAGATAATGTCTTAACCTTGTACAAGAAAAATACAAGCACAAACACAATTTCTCCATAGGAGAATATCTTGTTTCTGCATCCAAGAGCCGACGACTTAAATAAAACACTACTCTTTCTTTTCCTTCGAGCTCCTGAATCAAAACCGAGCCAATTGACTTCTCACCGGCTGATAGATATAATCTAAAAGGTATCCCCTTCTATGGAGGAATCAAAACTGGAGGAGAGCTAAGATATTCTTTAATACTATCCAAAGCCTTCTGCTGCTCTGCCCCCCAAGTAAACTTTTGATCGGCTTTCAATCTCAACAAAGGAGTAAAAGGTTCTAATCTTCCAGACAAATTAGAGATAAACCTTCTAACAAAATTTATCTTGCCGATCATCTCCTGCAATTCTGTCTTGTCCTACGGAGGTTGAATCTTCTTGATCGCATTAACAGTTCTCTGAGTTATTTCAATCCCCCTCTCATGAACAAGAAATCCCAAGAACTGGCCAGCCGATACGCCAAAAGCACACTTTGTCGGATTCATCTTCAGGCCATACTTCCTAGTCCTCTCAAAATCTTTCCTCAAATTGGCTATGTGGTCCTCTATTTCTTTGGACTTAACAACCACATCATCAATATAGACCTCAACCAACCAGCCGATTAGATCATGATATATGTAATTCATGGCCCTTTGATATGTAGCTCTAGCACTTTTCAAGCCAAAAGTCATCACAACCCACTCAAATAAGTCGATTGCACCAGGACACCTAAATGCTATCTTATGGATGTCTTCTTCGGCCATAAAGATATGATTATACCCTGCATTACCATCCATAAAACTGAAAATCTTGTGTCCTGAAGCAGCATCAACCAGCTGATCGGCTACTGGCATTGGATATTCATCCTTTGGGGTAGCTTTGTTTAAGTCTCGAAAATCAATGCACACCCTGACTTTGCCATTTTTCTTGATAACTGGAACTATGCTAGAAACCCACTCGGCATACCGACAAGGACGAATAAACTAGCATCATACAAACGTTTAATTTCAGCCTTAACAGGTTCGAGCATATCGGCTTTGCATCTTCTCGGAGGCTGCTGGTTCAATCTAACCCCCGGTTTGATAGGTAGCCGATGTTTAACAATCAATCGGCTGAGTCCTGGCATCTCATAATACTCCCAAGCAAAGCAATCTCTGAATTCCTTTAAAAGCTCTATCAAGTTGGTTCTAAATTCCGGAGACAAATTCTTACTAATAAATGTCGGCCTTGGTCGATCACCTGGACCTATATCAATTTTTTCTAAATCATCGGCCGACATGAAACCCTATCCTTACTTGTCATCGAGATCATCTACCATGTCCTTGGTGTAGACGTTTGAACCCTCCACGACGCCCTCAAAATAATAACTTGTGCTCTCCGTCTTTAATTGGTTGTATATCACAATCGGACACTTTTAGAAAATCTCCTTCCCGAACTTTTCCAAACAAGCAATCAATGTCGTCCATCTCCCAAAGTGCTAAATCAGCACTGGCAACGTTAACTGACCTGTCGGCTGGCACGATTTCAATCTTGTCGCCTTGCCATTGAATCAAGCATTCATGCATGGTTGAAGGAATACAACAGTTAGCATGAATCCAATCCCTTCCAAGCAACAAGCTGTAGCAACCCTTCCCATCGATGACAAAAAATGTTGTAGGGATGGTTTTGCTGCCGACTGTCAGCTCCACATTCAAAACTCCTTTTGTTTCCGATGGATTGCCACCAAAGTCCTTGAGAAGCATGTTCGTCTTGATGAGATCTTCAGCATTCCTGCCCAGCTTCCTGAACGTAGCATATGGCATCAAATTCACAGCAGCCCCACCATCAACCATCATTTTGGACATCGGCTTCCCATTGACATAGCCGTTAATGTACAATGGCTTAAGATGCCGATTCTCTGTCCCTTCTGGCTTCTCAAAAACTGCTTGCTCTGGTGACAAAACCAACCTAGCCGAAGCTTCCTCAACTTCATCAAATCGGCTTGTTTAGCTCCAAATTCTGCAGGTAACGTGAAAACCATGTTGACCGATGCAGTCACAACACTTTTCCCCTTAGCCAATCTTTTTGCTTAATCGGCTTCGGGTTCATCGGTTACAGCAGCTGGGTTCTTAACACGCCACTCCTGCCTTGGCTTTGCCTTTTTTAGCCAGTGGTTGATTTCTTGCTCAACCTCCTGAAAGCGTTCCCTGTTCCTCAACCTTTGAACCCTTCTCTTCTGATTCTTTGTGAAAATACCAGAAGAACACCATTGAGTTTTCCTACCCTCATCGTCCTCTAGGTCACGGTCTTGGTTTACTGGGCCCAACCTTTAATGAACAGGAACCCTTGTTTGCCTCAGCCGATTGGCTCTGTTGTAATATCGGCTTGAACTTTCTGCAACATTACTGCATCCAAGACAATCTTTGATCGATGGCAGCCTCATACCCTCGTTCCAGCAAAATCTGAAAAACTCACAGCCCCAATGAGGATCAAAACCATCATCATCTTCCTCATAGTACTTCTCATGCTGCTTATCATACTTTCTCTGGTACTTGTTAATAATTTTAGCCGAATTCACTTGAAAACCTCGAGATTTTCCTCCATCGGCTGTTCGGCCGGCTGTATGCACCATATTGACGAGAAAAGGATTGCCATCAACCTTCATCGGCTTCTTGGAATCATCAAACTTTATTTTTCCTCCCTCGATAGCCGCCTGAATCTGCTGTCTGAAGACTTTGCAATAATTAGTAGAATGAGACCCAGAGTTATGCCACTTGCAATATCTTCTCTTGCCTAATTCATCAGCCGATGGGATTGTATGACCGGCAGGAAGTTCAATCTGCTTCTCCCGAAGTAACAGATCGAAAATCTTTTCAGCCTTGGAAATATAAAAATCATACCTCTCTTCTTTTCCAGAACTTCTCACCCATTGGCATGGTATAACTTTCTTGCTCCTAACCCACTCGGTTGCTGCTACATCAGAATCATCATCATCATCGTCATCGGATCCATACATGTAAGGACATACATGATTGATCTTTTTGAAGCTCTTCTTAGCTTCTGCAAACCTCTGTTCATGTAAGGTTACTTTCTGTGCAAGATGTGACAAACTATCAAACTCTTGGGATGAGAATTTCTCCTTAATTGGAGCTATCATACCCTAAAAAGCCAAATCAGCTAAATGAGCATCAGTCAAACTCAAGCTGTAGCATCTATTCCTCATCTCTCTGAATCTCTGAATATAATCCTGCACAGGCTCATCATGCTTTTCTCTAATCGCGGTTAGATTAGACAATTTCATCTCATGAACTCCACTATAAAAGTAACTATGGAACTGCTTCTCCAAATCGGCCCAACTGTTGATTGATCCATATGGCAAAGAAGAAAACCAAGTAAAAGCCGATCCAGATAAAGACAAAGGAAACAACCTAACTCTCAAGGCGTCGACAACCAATGCTTCACCACACTGAGCTAAGAATCGGCTGACATGTTCATAGGTTGAGACACTGTCTTGCCCTGAGAATTTTGAAAAATCTGGAACTTTGTATCGGTTAGGCAATTGAACCCTCTTGAACCACTCAGGGTATGGATGCCGATACAGGTTTCCAGTGTCCTTTGGCTTGAGCCCGAACTGCTCTCTCATCACATCCGCAATCATATCGGCCCATGGTCGTTGCTGAGGCGCCCCCTGCGCTTGTTGTGGCACAGGTTTGAACTGATTGTATTGAGGAGCAAACTGAGGCTGAGCCGATCCTCCTTGCTGATACTGAACCTATGGCGATGGAGGCTGATATTGGTAATTCAAATTGCCCCCTTGATAATTCTGAAAATTCGGCTATATGTTGCGCACCAAATGTTCGGGAATGACTTGAGGTATCACCGATTGATCTGGTTGCACATTATGAACCAAATGCTCAGGGACAACTTGAGTCGTGACATGCTATCTTGGCTGATTATCAAGTGTCCTCAACCCAGCTGATGCATTTAGCAAACCTTGCTACTGAATCAGCTGAGTAATCTGTTGCCTTGGTGTCGTCTACTGAATCAGCTGCTGCTGAGCTAGATCAACAGCAGGCTGAGTTGGTAGAAACATAGCAGCAACCTGTTCCTGAGTCAGCCGATTCACATTTTGGCCGGCATGTTGCGGCTGTTCTCTAATCAACAACCGAGGATTGGCCGGTGCCTTGATGCTGATGACGGTGCAATAGGTGCAGGAGCCGATACTAGTGCTGTCGGTTGAGCTGGTGGTGCATTAGGAGCAGTCGGCTAATTGTTGGTGATCAAGGGCCAATAGTTTGGGAAAACACCCCCTGGTAAATTAACTGGTCCTGTAGCCTGGTACTCAGCTATTGAACCATCAACCATTGACTTCACCAAGTTGGACAAGGTATTGACTAACACCTCGGATTGATTAATCAAAGCATGTTGCACGGCATAGTCAATCCGATCTTGGAAGTTATTGAACTGTAGCTGTGCCGTATTACCATCTGGGCCGAGATCCTCACCTTGCACCCCCTGAGAACCATCACCTTTATCTCCTGAGCCATCTGCAGCACCTTTACCACCTAATTCAGTTGTACCAGCTGGGATTTGTTGTACTTCTCCATCCTTGGAAGAACCTATCCTAGGAACATCAGCAACTAATTTCATCTTATACCTTTGAACAATTGTTCCTTTACGGGTCTCCATGAATGAATTCAAGAACTGGTGTTGCGTTTGCTGCATCATCAGATCGAGCTCTTTCTTTTGCTCAGGTGTTAGCTTGTCTACAGTGATGGGAACAATGTTTCCCTCATTAACTTCAAACGCACCAGACTTTAGATTATTAGTCTTGGGAGGAAGCTCTTTGCCAGTCGAAGATAGCGACAGTGGCAACTTTTTAGCCATAAGAGAATGTTGTTGTGACTCAGACTTCTAATCTGTCCCACCAGGCGTGCCAAAATCGTGTTGACGTAAAAACACGAGGCCTGGGAGATTTGCTTAACTCCAGTACAGGTCCAAAAGCTTGCCTTTAGGTGCATGAGCGTGCCAGTTGATTTTATACCATGTCACATCGAACGTTTGAACACTTGGATGAATTATTAAATATAAGCTAAAAAATAACTAATTACATAGATTGCGACTAATTTAAGAGACGGATCTTTTAAGCCTAATTGCTCCATGATTTGACGATGTGGTACTATAGTAAACATTTGCTAATGACAGATTAATTAGGCTTAATAAATTCGTCTCGCGGTTTACTGACGGGTTCTGTAATTAGTTTTTTTATTAGTATCCAAACACCCCATGCGACACCCTATATAATACCCGATGTGACACGCCAAAACTTTATACCCCAAATCTAAACACCCCCTTTGTCTCGTGGGACAGGGAAGAATTCCAAGTTGGCCGACATCATATCGTCAACTCGGAGTAATATACAAGAAGGTGCCCTAGGTTGAGTATCATCCATTTATTGCTTTGATCCAAGGCTTTAGTTAGATTTTATTAATACTACAAGTAACTAATATGTGCAGTAAATATTATGGAGGGTTGTTAATGTAAAAACACGTTGCCTGGGAGATCTACTTAACTCCAGTGCAGGTCCAAAAGCTTGCCTTTAGGTGTATGAGCGTGCCAGTTGATTTGATCCTGCAATCAACAATAAACAAAGATAAAAAAACCGCAGTTAAATCCATAAACGATAGCCGACCGGCTAGTTGCCGATGACATATCATTTATCTTTGAGCCAATGTCATATGTGGATCGATCGGCAATAATGAATAAGTAAGAAAAAACTAATCTACTCGATCGGCTGTAGATATTAACGATATATAATCCTTATGTCGATATATACTTAAATCAAGTGATTGAGATAGATTAGTCGCCATGCCGAGACAGTATAAATCACTTAGATCGAAATATATATTAACAACAAGACTATATATGTTCATAGCATAGCCGATCAGGTAGATCTAGCATGTATCGGCTAATACTCCGATACCACTCTATATTAAGATATCAATGCAAGTAAAATATACCAAACAAAAGCCTAATATACTTAAATGCAACAAGATCTTAACATATAAAGGGCGGATTTAACATGTCAATCAAACATATAAGATAAATGTAGTTAAATCAGGTAAGATCGGCTGAAACCCTGATACTACCCTAATCGGCAACCAAAGGTAGGCTGGAGATTGAGATTCTAATCACGACTTATAAGATCAAACTCAACTGGTGCAGCTATAAGTATGAAAAGAAGGACGATATCTAGACAATCAAGCCGTTGGGTGTTTCATAGAGTGGTAGATATCCTATATAATCTAAGTCAACGTCGATATTTAACCTAATCGGCTACCTTCTAGTGACAGACGCTAGTCGATTGAAGGTTAGATAGCGATATTGCCAAAGATTCTTTAAGATATATGATAACTCGATGAATTACATAAACAAGATTAGAGTATCATAAAGATGGAAGCACTAATCCCGAGAACGCAAGCCGCCATAACAAGTTTTACCTCTAGGTGAAGATCCAAACCGATGCAGCTCAACCCGAAAGCAAGAACTCGTCAAAACAAAATGAAAGTTTTGTTTGATTACATAGGGCTCGGGGTCTATTTATACCTGGGATTACAAAATATGTCCATATCGGACACGACTCTTATCTCTAATAAACTCTAAGATACCATAAGTCTTTGCAGCAGACTTTTGCCCAAACATATCTCTAAGGAAATTACATGAAATATCCTAATTAATAGATACAATTGCCTTCTTAGGACTCTATCCATGCGTGGCAATCCTCATGAAGTACATCAACCCAACCCGACAGTGTATGTAGTGTCATATTGTCGGATTCGGCTCAATCAGCTAACCCTGTCCAACTCGGACTCTGCCGATCCTGATCGCAGCCGATTCAGACTCTAGCCGATCCTTACTCTGTTTCCAGAACGGTCTCCATCTCGAACTCCGTCTCGATTTCTTCTTCATCTCCGATACTTAGATTACCAAATTTGGTTGTTAACAACAGTGAAAATTGGAAATAGTTATTCCCGAGTGCACCGTGCGGTGGTCTTTTCATGCTTCGGTGCACTCTCACTGACCACTATCCCTTGCTCTGAGTGGTTTTCCTAGTGTTTTCTTGGTTCTCCTGATCATGAGGAGAGTAGACGAGGAGCTTGGATGGTTCTATCAACTCAAGTTTCCAATGGGCTAGGCCAGAGGCGATCACAGGATCTGCAGTTTTGCTTTCCATGACTAGAAGTAACCATGCTCTTCAACTTGGGGCTTGTACTCTTTGGGCAACGATGCAAAATCATCACACCGCCATAATACCTCAGCCCCTCGCAGGCCTCACCGCCACCTAGGCTGGTCACCGAAACCGAGCAGCAATGAAGATGGTGGTGGCGGGGCCTTCCTCCATCCGTCCTTCCTGACTTTTTTTCTGCAGGCTGCGTTGAATGGTGGCCATGGAGACGGTGATGGAGTTGATCTGGCTGGCTCCTCAACCAGATCTAGGAGGAGATGAAGGTTGTGATGGGGATAGAAGGCTGGAGCGCAACAACGGTGGTCTACCTTGACGCTGGCGAGAATGGTGGTGGCTAGATCTGCCCCATACTTGCCAGGTCCAGTGTCCACGGCTAGATCCGACAACTCCCCAGCGAGATAGCTGTGATAGCTCAGTGGATGTGGTGACCTGCCGGCAGGGCAATGGCACTGTGGAGGTGACAAGAGTTTCTAGGTCTGGCTCTTTGGCCAAATCTAGCGTCTCCCATATGGTTTTGACGTCCCTTTGGCACCAAGGGTCAGCACTCTATGACGACAATAGAGGTCACGGTCTTCATAGGAGGGAGAGCATACTGCGCAACGTGGATGATTGTATTAAGCCTCAGGGGTGGTGTATATATAGAGTACAAGAGATAAGGAAGTGGATCTATAGATAAGAAATACTACAATACATATCAATCCTATCCTAAAATCTCTCTAACTACCATATACTCTAACATCCCCCACAATCCAAGCTTGAGTACTGTGGATGCTTAGACTGGAGAAGACACTGATAGGAGGACTCAAAAATGCTAACCCTTCGTATCGTAATAGATGGCTAGCCAAAGCGAAGGGTGCGAACTAGCAATGGTCAAGCTAGTCGTGCATAGAGTAGCTATGGTCGATATAGCCAAAGTCGAGTGTTAACGATGAGTGAGCTAGCCAAGCCACGGAGCTCACAAGGAGCACCAAGTAATGGTCACCGGTGTGTGGGATGATGTCGTGGACCAAGGTGCGCGACAACGCGCTGAAGACAAAGAAAGTGATGTAGTCTGTGCTAGGCGGACCAGAGGTCGTACCCACCTCCCCATCCTTAACAATGTCAGGGGCAGGCATGTCGCTTGAGGAAGGTAGGTCGATCATCGCGACATCAGGACATCCGCCTTGCTGGATGTCCTCAGGATCTACGCAGCTACGAAGGAAAGTAACACGACAAATCAACAAATGGCGCGAAGTAAAAGAAGTCGTTCCGCCCACAGAACAACAAAAGTGTTTGTACAATATCTACAATACAAGACGGAGAAAGTTTACTCCTCATAAAGGGGGAGGATGCTCTCCCAGAGATCCGACACACTGGACATCATGTCCTCCCCCGTGGCATTAGCCACACCCTTCAACAAGATCTCCTTGAGGTCGACGCCATGGAGAGCTAGCTTCACACAAAAGAGGACGTGACATGCCCCCATGTGGATTCCGTTGGAGATCTCCTCCGCAGCGTGGGCTATGTGCCGCGGCGGGATGGCATCCATCTCGCCTGCCAGCTCCGACAATGCCGATGTCAGCGACGTCTCGTCGGGGTGCGCCGGGATAGAAGACTCCACGCCGCACGACAACGCCAGTTGGTGCAGGCTGGTGAAGCTCTTGCGGAGGGAGTCGCGGAGAGAGAAGAGGATGTCCTACGTGTCGTTCATCTTCTTCTCCAAGCCCTGGCGTTGCATCTCGTTGCCGGCCACGATCTCCTTCATCTTTTAAAGGTCTTCATGGGCAACCTCGAGTTGTGCCTCCAGCTGGGCCACCCTTCCGTCCGCCGCCGTCGCGCGGGCCACCACACGATCCATCTGGGCCACCACCGCCCGAGAACTGTTCTCGAGGAGGCGGTGGCATTCGGCCACCATGTCAGACCAAGTGGCTATTTTGGGCGGCGGCGCGGTCACAGGAGCAGTAGCAGATCCCGCGGACTTAGCGACAACAGGAGCCACCTCCACACGAGGGATGATAGCGGCGGGGGATCCACTCGTCACCTCCTCTCTCCCGCTTTGCACGGAGATCGCCGATGCTTTCCTGTCAAGGTCAGCAGATATCATCAGCAAATGTCAAAAGATACGATAACGGAGTTGGTCAAGAGTTTCACTTACTTGCCGGCGGGCAGCTTTAACGTCCTCCTCTTTGGAGGAGCCAGACTGCCCGTGTCCTGCATAAGATAGCAAATCATGACCCCATTCCAATATCTCTAAAAAGGAGTCAAAGGGCAACGACGGTGCGCTTTACCTTGGAGCCGGCAGATTTCTGCCAAGAACTGGCGGGAGCGCTCGATCTCGCTCAGGGCTTCCGCTTGGTCCCGCTGCCCCCTGCGATGGCGGGAACGGAGGAGACATTGGCGACTTCATCGGCAACCTTCTCCTTCAGCGAGGCGGAGGCCTGGTGGTCAACAAGGGGACTGATAACATCCGTCAATGGCAAGGCCTACAGGAGCTGAAGTCACTTTGGCCCTTTAAAAGAATAAAGACACGACGTGCCCCCGTTCTCGCTTACATTGATGGTGGCAACCTTCTCGGCTGCCGACTTGTCGCAGAGCGGGACCGGTGGCTCGTCAACCGTGGAGGCAGCAGTGATCAAGACCTCCTTGACCCGCTGCGTCACGATGTCAACAGAAAGATCTGAAACAGAAGAAGATACAAGAAGATAAGAATAGATCTCGTCTGCAAATTCAACATCAAAAATAAGAAGAAGATACAACACAAGGACAAATACCCCGCGAAGAAATTCGAGTTACGTCCTCAACTCCTATGTAGTCGAATGCGGGATGAGCATGGGCTTGCAGCGGTTGGATCCGACGACTAACGAAGTCTTCGACGACTTCATAGTCGGTCAGTCCTCACTCGCGAAGCTCACTCACGGCATTGACAAAGGCTTGGAGAGAGGGTGTTAATGGAGGTTTCGAGGTCCAGTCCTCAGAACGCTCCGGTTGGACCTCAGGCACAACAAGAATCGGGTCGAGTTCTTTGAGCTCGAGGTACAACCATCTCGATCTCCATTGGCTCCGGGATGTGTGGCATTGGAGAGGGATGTATTTCGCCTCCATGCCGTCACGAAGGCGAAACTCACAACATCCCGAAACCCGATTTGCTTCCATCCACCGGAGTTCGTAGAAGAAGTGAAAGAGGTCAAGGAGAGGTACTACCCTAATTTAGGCCTCGCAGAGGTGAGCAAAAATGCTCAAGAAAGCGATGGAATTGGGGTTTAGGTGCAAGAGAGAAAGGCCGTTGAAGTTCAAGACCAATAAAAGAAATTCGGAAGGAGGAGGTAGGAAACCGCATCGGACGAAATCCTCTACAGCTCCCATATGACCTAGGATGGGGGAAGGATTAGTACCTCATGCTTCCCTCGCCATGATCTGCTTTGGAGGGATAGCCCCCTCAGTGTACAGCTTCTTCAACGCAGCCGCGTCGGAGGAAGACTGGTCAAGGTCTGCCATTGGAAAGAGGTCACCGGAAGAGGATCGCCGGTGGAAAGTGTCGAAGATTGGGGAAACGGAGAGTCCGAGAGAGCCGGGGAATAGTAAGGGTTTTTCTAGCAGGCGGACTTGAAATTGATCCTAAAATTCCATTAAATAGGCGCATACCTAACGGTTCGTATTTCGAGGAAAGGGGAGAGATTGCCGCTAAAATTTCCTGAGGCCCGTTAAAGGCCGTTGTTCAGACTTCAATTTAAATTCAAAGTTCACATTGATGGGCTCCCTGTAAGTGTTGTCGATAGCTCCATGTCTCTACGGTTAGACAACCGAGATCGATCTAGCGAGTACGACAACGCGTTATCAGGAGAAGTCGCGTGCGATAACCTGAATTCATTTAAGTTGAAGTTGGGGGCTACTGTCAGGGTTACGGATAAGGCAATGTCAGGGTTACGGATAAGGCATACCCTCTATCCTATGATTTATGAAATATACCGAAAAGGTATACCTTCACGTGTACGGATCGTTTTCGTCTACGCCGTTAGGAATTTATCTCAAGTTATGGAAAATATCTCTATGATTTAATAAATTGCCGGAGTCCTACTCAGAGGGGGAAAAATCTCTGGTTATATCGTGCCAATTTACATATCCCTAAGTCTTACTTGAGGGTCAAGGTATTCCATGGTATAAAAGGGACCCCTAGGGAGAGGCGAAGGGCATTGAATCTCATCGCCAATACATCCACCAGAGTTTACGAAGCCGGAGTATGCGGAGCCAACTCGCTGGGAGATCTCGTTGAATCCCTCGACTACGATCTCGTCGATATCGCCTGTTTCGGTTACTCTCTTTGTAATATGTTCTCATCATCATCAATCCCATATAAACTGGACTAGGGCTATTAACTGATAAGGGGCCTGAACCAGTATAATCCTTGTCTTTTGTCTGTTTTGATATCGTACTACGTAGTCCCCTGCTCCTACGTACCCCAATACTCTATTCATTCGATCCGTGAGTATCACTCGTCGACAGTTAGGCATGGTGGACTAGACGGCTCTCGATAACTAACAGGCGCATGACACCTATGTGCCTAGGGTAAGAAAAGACGTGCTACGTGAAACATATTTACTGGTGACATCGCACAGGGTTGCTCATCGGTACCATTAACTGTTATGTCATTCTAACGGAATTGAACCCCGTGCTCTAACTGCCCTCTTTATTACTCCCTCTGTCCCAAAATATAAGTATTTTTAGAATAGTGCCAAGTCAAACATTCTTAACTTTGACTATTAATAGCAAAAATATAAAACAAATCAATCATGTACTCCCTCCGTCCCATTTTAAGTGCAGCCATGGTTTTCCGTGCCAACTTTGATCGTCCGTCTTATTTGAAATTTTTTAAAAAAAAAACTTAAAAACATAAGTCACGAGTAAAGTACTATTCATGTTTTATCATCTCATAACAACACAAATACTAATTATAATTTTTTTTCAAATAAGACAAATAATCAAAGTTAGACGCGGAAACTTATGGTTGCACTTAAAATGGGACGGACGGAGTAAAATTGATGTTACTAGATTTATCATTAAACAAACTCTCGTAATGTCACTACTACAGAAAGGGCCATAGGTGCCGGTTCCCAACCGGCTATAGGTGCCGGTTTCCTAACCGACACCTATTGCTCGGCACCAATACTAGCAACCGGCACCAATGAAGAAAATAAACCGGCACCTTTAGCTTTGCTCAAGCCAAAAAAAAAAGACCGGCTCGGCTCGAATTGAGCCGAGCTCACTGCGCACTGTCACTGCGTCATCGCCCAAGTTGCTCCCAAATCAAATTAAAATCCCCAAAATCCTCAAATCCCCAAATCATCCACAAATCGCCACCAAAATCAATTGACATCACAGTATGAACATACTCCAATCCACAAATCCACCAAAACATCTAAAAAAATCATCCACAAATCCACAAAAACATCTAAAATAAATCTACAAGAGACGAGGGAGGAGAGCTCGCTTCATGCTCCACCATCTGCTTCGTCGCTGGTGAGCCGCTCTTCTGCCACCGCCCACCGCCTCCCCTCCGCCAGATCCGCCACCCGCCGCCTCCCCTCCTGCCAGATCCGGCGGAGGGGAGGGCGTTGCCGCCACCGCCCACCGCCTCCCCTCCTGCCAGATCCGGTGGAGGGGAGGGCGCCGCCTCCGCCCGTCGCCCGCTGCCGCCGCGCGCGATATAGAGAGGTGAGTGAGACGAGAAGCAAGAGAGAAAGAGGCAAGAGAGAACGAGAGAAATTCAGAGAAGACGAGAGAAGACGAGGCGATAAGGTTCTCATATAGGATAAGGCCAATGGTTAGCTCGGCTCGGCTCGGCAGCTTGGATAGCTGCCGGTTTTTTTAAAAAACCGACACCTATAATTTATTATTGGTGACACCTATAATTTATTATTGGTGTCGGTTCTAAAGAAAAACTGACACCTATAGTATAGGTGTTGGTTTTTCTTTAGAAAACCGGCACCTGTATTTTATTAAAGGTGTCGGGTTTTTTTAAAAAACCAGCACCTATACTATAGGTGTCGGTTCTTCTTTAGAACCGGCACTTATAGTTGCTTAAAGGTGTCGGTTTTATGTGTTTTCAGCCCACGGAAGAGGGAAAAGCATTATAGGTGCCGGTTTTAGTTGTTCCGGCACCTATAGTGCTGATCTCTATAAGCTTTTTTTACTAGTGTGTGCAACTCATTTCATTTAAAACATCTTACTTTTGTAGATATTGTTGGTTAAAGTAGCATCTCAAAGACTGTGTCGAGTTTAAAAATGCTTATAGTTTGAGACGGAAGGAGTATATATGAGGATATCTCCGGCCTATAATTGTGTTTGTCAATTTTCTCGTCACGGCAACTAAGGCAACAGCCAGCCATTTTGTGTTTTTGGCAAAAAATTTGGATCCGCTAGCACACGGGTGCTAGCTGGAGGCCGAACTCGAGCTGGCCAGCCTTGTCGTGGTCGTGCATTTGCCCCGGCCGCTCCTAGAGAAGTGCCCGCAGTCGTACGATTCCTGAATTTGTTCACGGTCTTGAGAAAAATATCAGGTTCACGCGCGCGCGGCCAGCCGGGCGCGCCAACCTTGGAGACAAATCCCAAAGGAAAAAATAGCCACGCTGCAGGCGCAAATATGTGCTTCGCCGTAACGCCGAGGATTATTTAGGGTGCCTAAATTGGCTATCTCCTCTCCGCTCCATAAGTTCGACAACACGCGGTGGCGGCGTGGGGCTGCACCGAACCGCCGCAGAGAGTCGCATCGCATGCAACCACGCCTCCCGCTTTTACTCCCTCCCACTGCCGCTGCCGCTGCCGCTTTTCACGTCGTTCTCCCAATTAAACCTCCCATCTCTCTCGCGTCGCAGCAGTGCCCTCCCACGGTCTCAGCTTAATAATTAATTAGTCCAAAAAAAGGATATTACACCACCGACCAGCATGCCGGCGGCGTCGTCGGGGCCGCACCGCCAGCTGCTCGGCGGCATCCTCCTCCTCCTACTCCTGCTGCTGGGGCGGACGGCGGCGGTGGGGGCGCGGGTGACGGCGGTGATCGTGTTCGGCGACTCGACGGTGGACGCCGGGAACAACAACGCGGTGCAGACGGTGGTGCGGAGCAACTTCCCGCCCTATGGCCGCGACTTCCCGGGCCGCCGCGCCACTGGGCGCTTCTGCAATGGCCGCCTCGCCACCGACTTCTACTCCGAGGCCTACGGCCTCCGCCCCTTCGTCCCGGCCTACCTCGACCCGGACTACGGCATCCGGGACTTCGCCACCGGCGTCTGCTTCGCTTCCGCGGGCTCCGGCCTCGACGTCACCACCGCCGGCGTCTTCGTGAGTAAACTACTCACTCCTACTCTGTATTTTACTTTGTTTCTGCTGCTTTTTTCTTTATTTTTTTTTCCATTTTTTTTTCCAATCAACAACTTACTTTTCGGGTTTCAAAATAAACTCCAATTAAAATGAGACGTTTTTTCTTTTACTTTGAAAAGGCTAAGGAAATTAAGCTTACTAAAAAAAATACGCAACATGCATATTCTGAAAAGAGAAACAAGCGCGCAAACGAAGAATAATATAGATAACTGTTCCATTGTTATTACAAATTCTTTCTTTTTTATATGTCTTGGTATTTTTATTTATTATCCAAAGCTCCGAATTGACTAAATAAAACATGAAACATAGATTCCTAAGTATTCCTACTAATTCATTTACGTAAGAAACGCGTCTAAATTAAATTAATTAAGAGGAAGGTTTTCTTGTGCATTTAACTCGTCGTATCAGGTTTTCAAAAAAAAAAAAAACTCGTCGTATCAACTTATTGCAGTACTGTAGGAGTGGTGGTTTTTCTCTATCTTTTGGTGAGCCAAACAGGATGTTACTGATCAAACAGTTAAACACAGGCTGGCCGCTGTCACTTGTCAGATAGTAGAACGGTGCAATGCAATGCGCTTTTTGTCGTACGAGATGCCTGATGCTTGTCTATACATGTCAACGTATCGAAGACCATGCATGCCCATATATACTCCGTAACCAGTAGTGTACTCTCATATAGAGCCCATCACGTAGCTACTGCCCCGTCCCAGAACTGACTACTTTATTTTAATCTGAACAAGTGATATTTATATTCATGTAGATAAGTAAACTTTTCTTTTTACGAATATACATTTTATGTCTTAATATAAGTGCATCTAGCATCGATATGATATTTTATATTATAATGAATATGGATAATTAGCTGTTCAAATTCGTTATATTATAAAATATCACATCTAATTTTAGATACACTTATATTGAGGTGATGAGATGAAGGGAGTAGTACTCATTGTAAGATGCTTTTGAATTTTTTTCAACAAACTTCCTTAAGTTTGACTAAAATTATGAAAAATTGCAATATCCGTAATACCAAATTAGTTTTATTAAATTTAATACTAAATATATTTTAGTAGTATGTTTATCTTGTATTGAAAATATTGCTATGTCTTTTTATATATTTGATCAAATATAAAATATTTAACTAAAAGAAAATGAAAACGTCTTATAATATAAAATGGAAAGAGTAATTCTTATGATTCTTTTCTTTTATTTCTTTGGAGGTGAAACTCTTTAATTATGTTAGTGTCTTCGAAACCGTTTTGGTTTCCTCAAAATTCCGTCACCCCTTAGTGCTTTTAGAGCTCTAAACGGTATGTGAACGCCATGTTCCTTATAACTATTTCATCAAATTATTACCGTCAATTATTTGTCCTACGTATATAAAAATACATGTTCTAATAAATAAACTCCTTGTACCACATTGCTTATTGCTTAGATCCCTTATTCTAAGCTATTTATCAAGTTTATTCACCACAATATTTAGTTTGTATTTATCATGCAGATAATTCACTGCAATAATCTGGTCACTAAGGGTGAGTTATAAACAGAGTATAGGAATGGCTGATTAGCCGCATGCAAAACGATAATATGATTAGCATATAATTAGTTGTGTATCAATTATTAAAAATTAAAAATAACATTATTTAATTTTTAAAAGCAAATTTTATATTTTTTAATAAAATATATTATTTAGCAGTTTGAAAAGCATTCAAACGAAAATCGAGAAAATAGTCAATTCAATCTTCACTTTAGAACAGCCCCTTAGACTAAATTTCACCTCGGCGCTGATCTTGTATGCATGTGTGCTTATCGACTGGAGTACTGGAGTATGTTCTTTATGAATAAAAAGCTTTAGAAAGATTAAGTTCAAAATCCACATGTGTACAAGTACAAACAAATATCCCTCTCCCCACACATACGAATGGGGCACAAAATCCACATTGGTCCACTGATCGGTCAGTTGCTCGATCGCGCACTGCTACTGCTGGACTACTAGTCTCGGTCCCGGTGGCATTTACTGCTAAGTCAGGCGAAATGACACTATGCCATGTGTGTGCAAGGAACTGTTGTCAGCGGCAAGCAATCATCATTTTCGCAAGGCCATTAACGTTTGTGTGTTTTGTCCGTGCCCCCACCACACTAAAATTGTTGGAGCTTTCCTCCCTGCTATGTGCGCCGGCTTCGAAAGTTCAGCTTCTACGTAAGCACAGAGAATGGTCTGGAATCTGGAGCCGATTTGAATGCTAGGAAGATCGATGCTTGCTACTCCATCTATCCTAAAAATAATCTTTTTTAAATTTATATTACCAGACTAGATTGCTATACGAATAAAGTTGTTAGGCCATGTAGAACGTGGTACCTTATAACTGTGGTCTCAAGTTCCAGCTAGGTTCGGATACCACGCTGGAGGTTTGAAGTGGTCTCGTAGGGTAGCAGAGAAGCTTGCAGAGGTAACTATGATTTATGGTGGCTTTAGGAGAGAGAAGATGGGTTTATGTTGTCCAAGAGAGAACCAATACGTGCCCACGCTGAGGTTGTGACTTCACTCGGTCGTGGCCACTACACCCCGCCGCTGCATGACCCGCCGTATCCGCAACCCGTCGCTGCCGAGGTCGTTGCTACACTCCATCACGACTACTACAACCCGTCGCCGTCGTCGAGGTCGTCGTCTGATGATCTGCTCCCCGCCCTTGTCGCACCGCACGGATCCAGCAAGAACGAGGTCGGATCCACCACCTAGGATCCCATCGCAGTGGCCGGAAAGGAAGCTTCGATCCGCGCCAATAGTGGCGGCTCGATCTCGCTGGTGGAGAGGGGAGAGAACTTCCACGCCACTAATCTTGTCAACCTATGTGGAGAGGAGCTCGTCGCGGTGGCCGGGGGGGGGGGGGGAGGGAAGAGAGGTCAGGAGTGAGCCCGTCACGACGGCAAGGAGGGACATACGCTGGCAGACAAAGGAAAGGAGGCGTTGACCGTGGCGGAAGCCGCCCAGATCTACATCGATGGCTGGGAAGGGAGCCGCCTCGATTCATGCCAACGGTGGTGTCGTGGAGGGAGCCACCTCGATCCACGCTGCCTAGGACCTGTCGCCCGTCACGGTGGCCGGGAGGAAGCCTCAATCCGTGCTGATCTCGTTGCCCTCCGCCTAGGAGTTCATCAGCCCACGACGGCCCAGTTTGCGGGAAGAGAGAATGGAGAGGCGGCTCCGCCGAGGAGGAGAGGGGAGCTTCACCGACGTTGAAAGGGAAGAGAGAGAGATGAGAGAATAGCACCGACAGTGATGCCTCTGGTTCGGTGGGGATTCCGTGGGGGAGAGGGGTGGGTGAGGATATTGAAAGTGATAGACTGATAGTGGGACCGTTAAAGTTTAGGGTATATATGTGTTTTTTTTTGTCATAGGGTCTAAAGTATAAAAATTTCAATCATCTAAAAATAAAATATTTAAGAAGGGTTGACATGTAAAATCTTAGGGGCCGAAATAAAAATACCACTTTACAGTAGCCTCCATTGTAAAGAGGTGTGACTTCTTTTGGCCTTAACTATGTGACATCTTGGGGCTATTTGATGCCATTTTTAAACATACTCCTGCCAAAAAAGTGACTACGTTTAGTTTGTTGCCAAACTTTAAAAAATACATAAGAAATCCTACTAAAATTTTTGGCATTGTCAAAATTTGGTAAGATTTATTTTGGCAAATTGAACAGCCCCCTCGAGACCACTTGTAACCGTGGCTTTCGTGTCCTTAGGATGTACTCCCTCCGTCCTATATAAAAACCAACCTAATACTGAATGTGACACATCCTAGTTCTACGAATCTGGACATACATATGTCTAGGTTCATTGTACTAGAATATGTCACATTCAGTACTAGATTCGGTTTTTTGGGACGGAGGGAGTAGCGAAAAAGGCTAAGATCTTATATATACAATAGAATGGTTCTTTTTTTTTTGAGAACAAAGGAAATTTATTCATTAGAAGCATAGTACATGATGAATGTTGTCATTCTCAGCTGAAAGAGCTGGATGAAGGGCAGCTATTTGGAACAGAGGAGTGAGTTACATTTTGGCATGAGTAAATTGCACTTACGGTGCAACAACTTGGCAGGTGGGTGTAATTTGGTGCAATAACTTGAAAATGAACGTTCTAGTGCAACAACTTGGTAGGAAGGTGCAATTTAGTATAAGAACTTTATAAGTGATCGTATAAATACAACAACTTGTAAAATAGGTAGGATTTTGATACAATAAATTAAGAAGTTATGTGACAACTTAATTATTTAGAGCATTTTTTATATAAATTAAAATTTTTAAAGTACTTATTTTGACAATATACTAGCATGATCTATATAAATATATTTATATTTTTATCCTAATAACTAATAACTGAAAGTCAATTAAACTGGATTAAGAAATTATTATATTTCAGTTGATAATTGAGAAGGTGAAGAAAACAAAAAATTCTTAAAGGTAATTGGATGTAAATTGTATGTGCAACATAATTCTTAAATATTAAATTCATATATAAGGTAATATCCGTATGATCATTGTGTATTGGCATACTGACATCGTGAAAAATCTCATCTAGCATATGCTTAGCTAAATTAATTCAATAAAATACTAAATTATTAAGTTCTTATACTAGAACGTACCCACTTGTCAAGTTGTTGCACTCGGATGTTCAATTCTAAAGTTCTAGCACTATATTGCACTCACCTGCTAAGTTGTTTTATCGTGGGTGTAATTTACTCTTTTGGCATACTAATTGAGCTGCTTGAGAATTTGTCGATTGTCTAGCCTTTTTTAATGGTTCTTTTAACTAAAATCTTAAAATCGTACTACACAAGCGAGATTTTGACAACTTTGACCGAGACTAGTAAATTACTACAAGTAATTATTAGTAGAAGAATTAATTGCAAAGAGACACGCAGGAGAGATTGGAGAGAGGAGACAAGCTAGAAAAGGCAAAGGGGATGGTGGTATATTTATTTTGCTCGAGGCTAGGTCCCACGTTAAGGTTGGTATGGATTTTAAACACGAATTTAACCTTTTCTGTTATGGAACAAAGTTGTGAAGCATTGCAGAAGCATCACTGCCAGATTTTGTCAGATGTGCCCGCAATGATCTTCTTGATCATCTTCTCGTCTACAATGCTCTCTTTGCCTCTTTCCCGTGCGCTATTTAGCACAAAAGAAACGCCTTTTCCAAGTATTTTGGGAACTTTTTCCGTGTGCTTTAGGTATGGATCGGAATAACTTTTAAAAAATTTCACTTCGCTATTAAATAAAGTGCTACAGTAAATCACACATGCTAATGACAGGTTAATTAGGCTAAAAATATTCGTCTCGCGGTTTCCAGACGAGTTATGAAATTAGGTTTTTCATTCGTGTCCGAAAACCCCTTCCGACATCCGGTCAAATATCCAATGTGACACCTAAAAATTTTTTTTTTGCGAATTAAACAGGCCACAAACAGGGATTTTACGTACTATGAGAAAGTACATCCACTTGTGACTTGTGCCTTTAATTTGACCCAAGCATGAGAATTTAATTAGAGTAAAGTCCATCACCGGTCCCTAAACTTGTACCTGTACCGCTGTGTCATTCCAGTCACTAAACTCACAAATCGACCGTTTAGGTTCTCAAACTTGTTCGACTGTATCATCTCGGTCCCTAAACTTGTAGATCACTCGTTTAGGTCATCCAACTTGTTCAGTTGTGTCACCCCGGTCTCTAAACTTGGATTTGATATCATCTGGGTCAAATAGGACGATCTAAAGACTTTATATTTAAAAATAATTCATAACTTTTTCATGTGAACTCTAATGAAGACAAACTTTATATCAAACTTGTAGCCCTCGACGCGGTCTACAACTTTGTAGTTGAATTTTTTTTATTGTAAGTCATTTTTTTGTCCCAAAATGTAATTTTAAAATTAAAATTTCAAAATCTATAAACATACAACAATATTTTAGGACCCTAAACAGTTTTAATTCAAAAACTTTTCAACTACAAAGTTGTAGGTCACGTCGAGCGATATAATTTTGATATAAAGTTTGTCTTCATTAGAGTCCACATGAAAAAGTTATGAATTATATTTTGATATAAAGTTTTTAGACCATCCTATTTAGGGACCGGGGTGACACAACTGAATAAGTTGGAGGATCTCAACGAGTGATCTGCAAGTTTAGGGACCGAGATGACACAGTCGAACAAGTTTAAGTACCTGAACGATCGATTTGCGAGTTTAGGGACCGGGATAACACAGCGATACAAGTTTAGGGACCGGTGATGGACTTTACTCATTTAATTATTGCACCAACAAAAATAAATATATCCTTCCGTTTTATGCATGATAATTACTACATTTCCATATAAAATCATAAGCTCATGTAGAACTTGTGACTAGCTCCTTTTGCCCTACCGCGAACACCGTTAATTGAAGGAATGGCTAATATTATCTTGCCTCTTGGAGAATTTTATATATTCCCTTGATTTGATAATATAAAGGGCAACCACTTTTTTTAATATTTCATAGTATAAGGTGTGATACGTGATACAATTAACTACACTACTACAAAACTGATAATTCGTAACGGGTTATAATCCTTATCTATGGCAGATGGATGTCTGGTCATAGTTGAATGATCAGTATTGTGAAAACCACATATCTGTCACATCCCCTTCCATCACCGATGACATTTATCTCTGAAGGGTTGTAACCATAACCCATCACCGATGTGGATATTGGGAAAAAATAAAGTTTATGCAACAATGCTCGTCACTGATGCAAAATACCCATGAAAAGGAACAACAATATCAAGGTTCCCATCCAAAGCTCTTCGTCGTCGTCATTGTCCCCATCACTGTAGTCGCTGTCGCTGCGGCCAGCCTGAACTATGGAACTACCGAGGTCCCCGAGGTGGGGGCGATCAGATCAAGTTGTTGAAAGCTCTAGGGCAGCCAGATCCAGTTGCTTCTAACCTCCAAAAGGCCAGATCTGGCGCCCTTAAGGTGGCGGCGACTGACCCTGACCTTGAACGAGTGACAATGACACTGGCGATGGAGGCATGTGGAGGAGAGCCGACGAACGGGACAGCCACACAAAGACAGATGTGCCATCAGTCCCAACCCTGACCGTGACCGTAACCACATGCCGCAAATCTGGCTATCCCCACCCCAGAGGCGAAGGGCGAAAGACGGAAGGCCGACGCTCGTGAGGAGGAGCTGGTGGCCGCTCATGGATCTATAAGTGGAGGGAGAGACGAGGAGGTGGCTGGTACTCGGGGTCGTAGACGGTGGCGACAACGGTGCTTGGGAGGCAGACATGGAGATGAGGAGACAATCGGTATTGGATCCACCACCCTCAGGGTCAGAGTGGCAAGATCTAGCCGCTGCGCGCCACCACCATGTACTAGATGGCTGGATCCATTGTCTGGGAAAGGAAGAGAGATCAAGATAGAAAGAGAGGCAGTGAGAGAGAGAGTTTGAGAAACTGAGGCTGAGAAAAGAGGAGTGGCCACGTTGAGGTGGAGGAGAAAAAAAATTGAAGGGTAGGGTGTGGTAGGTGGGAGATACGGGTTTTATTGTTGTTGTACCCGTTGGAGATATGAGGTGACCGGTAATGGGACATAAATAGTCATCTTTCACGGGCCGATAGCTTGCACCTGTCAACGATGATCCATCGGTGATAGGGCGCCTTGGCTGCGGTAGGTCACATATGTCCTGTGTTGAGCCACAAATTCATCCCGTCAAAGATGAGGGTTAACGGTGACAGGTTCGGCCGTGAGGACGTATCTTTAATCGGTCATATTAATTCTACCCCATCACAAGTGTGTGCTTTTGTAACAGGCTGTAGGTCTCCGTAATAGATGGGCCAATAAAGATGCTAGATTTTGTAGTAACGCTAGCACATATTTCTCTCCTTATTTTTTTAAAAAAATTCTTTGACCTTAAAATCTTTAATTCTAGAATGTGGTGCATGTGTTTTATTTGAAAGAATCTATTCAATATCCTTTAATCTACTCTAAATAAAACAGTAAGGTGATAAATATTTTTTCTTTGGTTGCGCCTTACATTTTAGGGCAGATGGAGGACTATTTATAGAAGTTAAAATTATTCTGTTTAATAAAAACATATATATATATATATATATATATATATATATATATATATATATATATATATATATATATTTACTGTCATGGATATAATTCCATCATACTTCATCTTGTGATCCTCTCGTCATAAATATTCAACGATGATGACAATATCCAATCAAAGTAAACATTTCATATCAGTTATCGCTCAAATACTCACATTAAAAATAAAAAATGGTAGGCCGAAATTTGATTTGAGAAAATAATATCACAATACAATAAACATATTAATTTTTCAAATTTATTTTAATATTAATATAAACTGATAGTCAGAATCCAAAAGTTTGACCGAGTCATTTTCTAGAAATTTATTATGATGCGAGGGAATAATTGTTTCTAAATTAAGTTTATACAATCTAATTAGTTTAAGACTATAAAATTTAATAAGTTTATGCGACGACGAAACTTTGAAATCTGCACAACATTTTCGTACTTGTCAAACTTGTTGGTACTCAAGATTTAAAATTTGGGGCAATTGCTTATTTGACCTCGTTTTGAATTCTAATTGCCGATTTGACCCTACTTTCTGAACTTTGCTTATTTGACCCTTATTTTCGAGTACGAAGCTCTGGTCTGACTCTATTCCGTTTGTGTGAGGTGACGGTGTTAATTTTGGGGTAAATAGTTCATTTTGCCCTTGCTTATTTGGCCCTGTTATATCTTGTTTGTTTGCTTATTTGACCTAAAGTTTGGATAATATAAAAAAAAAATCTCTTTCCCCAGCGGCGGCGGCGGCGCACCCGCGGAGGAAGACGGAGGCCGGCGCGCGCTGGGGGGAGAGAGCGGTGCCCTGTGCTCTTCGCCACAGCGTCGTCGTCGTCGTCGTTGCCGACCGGCGGTGGCGCGCGGGGAAGAAGATTGAGGCCGACGTGCACGGGGAGGGAGGGAGTGGAGGGAGTGGCCCCTGTGATCTTCGCCGTGGCGTCGTCGTCGTCGTTGCCGACCCGGCGGCGGCGCGCGCGGAGGAAGACAGAAGCCGGCCCGCAGACAGAGGGAGGAAGGCGCTGGAGCTCACCGGCGTGCGGAGGGCGGGCGGCGGCATCACGCACGCGGAGAAAGGAGGAGGCTGGCGCGCGTGGAGTGGTGACGGCGCGGCGCCGAAGCTCACCAGCTCGCGGGAGAGAGACGCCGCCGCCGCCGGATCTGCGGCTCGTACACCCAGCAGCCGCCGGATCCACCGCTTGCACACCGCCACGGCCTGAGCTCCACCACCGTTGCTCCTCCTCCTTGTCATCGAGCTCACCGTCGCCGCCATGACAGCTCGGCGCCACCGCCCCCACAGCTCGGCGTCGCTGCCCCCACAGATCGGCGCCGCCCCGCGCCCCATCAGACCGCCGCCACCGCCGCTGCCCTCCACCTCCACAGCGGGCGCCGGCGGGGCTGTACATCACGCCGCCGCCCCCTCAAATCGGCGCCGACTCGGACCCCCTCAAAGTGCCGTCGCCACCGCCCTCCACCACAACGAGTGGGCGCCGGCGGGGCAGTGCTTGACGCCGCCTCCGCTGCCCCCTCAGCTCGCCGCCACCGCCGCCCCCTTAGCTAGCTGCCACCGCACGCGTAGGTCGTCGCCGCCGCTGCACGCACGAGTGAGAGAGAGGTGAGACCGTGAGAGTCACGCACGAGTGAGAGAGAGAGAGTCAAAATAGGGTTTGGAGGGTATTTTCGTCACTAGGAAGTCTTGAAACATTTTCTTTTTTAAAAAAATCGAACCCTAACGGAGTCATCAAAAGAGGGTCAGAGGAAGCTTCGTACTCGAAAAAGAGGGTCAAATAAGCAAAGTTTAAAAAGTAGGGCCAAATCAGCAATTACAGTTCAAAACAGGGTCAAATAAGCAATTGTCCCTTAAAATTTTGATGAAAAAAAAGGTTAACTTCATATGTGTTAATCGAAAGGAGTATCAAATACCAATGAATCTCAACAAGTCATCAAAATATAATTGTTCAGTGTATGTTTAGATTCCATAACGCTGATAACTTTTCTCATGAAATTTAATAGTTCTCGTTACTCTCTTATTCCTCGAGTAGAAAAAAATATCCGTGTGTTATAACGGGTAAAGGCTGAGCAATAAAATAAAACACTGGAATCACTATTATACACTATAATTGAAAAGATTTATTAAAATCCTTGCTTGGTTTTGGGCTAAAAGTCCACTATTTCTTTCCTTTTCAGCCCTAGCCCGGTCCGTTGACTCCTACCTCCTTACACTCGGCTTACCTCTCTTCGGCTCAAGCCATAACTGAAGTCGCAGACCTACCTAGCACAGTCGATTGCCTTCTCTCGCTGCCAACCTAGACCCATGCGCTATAGTAGCATCTTCAACCTCCAGGCGATAGTCCCATGCCCGTACGATGCCGGAGTGAATCGTCTCCATAAAATCCGTTCGAATTTTTCTCGATCTCCCAAAATTGGTTGAGGGCTTTTGATCTACTCGATCTCCTCTTTTGATCCATTCGACCTCTTCTCTTCGTTTCCCCTCAAATCGGAGTGAATCCGCATCCAAATCGTCGTAACCAATTCCGCAAAACTCGGGATAAAAACGTGCACACGCGGGGCGACGCGAATGAATCACTTAGCGGCGCTTGGATTTGATGAACGAACAAAATTTTGGTGGAAGCATATTTCATTTTTTCAAGTAGGTAAAGATTATCACTTACTGTCGATGAGTGATACTCGCGGACCGGATGTGTAGAGTATTGGGGTACGTTGGAACGAGGGTCTACGTAGTACGATATCAAGCAGACAAAAGACAAAGATTGTACTGGTTCAGGCCCCTTATCAGGTAATAGCCCTAGTCCAGTTTATATGGGATTCATGATGATGAGAACAGATTACAAAGAGAGTAGTCGAAACAGATGGTACCAATGAGATCGTAGTCAAGGGATTCGACGAGATCTCCCGGCGTCTTGTCTCCATTTACTCCGGCTTCGTAAAATTTGGTGGGTGTGTTGGCGATTGAATTGGATGCCCTGAGCCCCTCCCAGGGGGTCTTTTTTATACCGTGGATCATCTTGCCCCCCAAGAAAGATTTGAGGATATCGGACCTGGTACGGTATAACAAAAACTCTATCCCTTTCGAGTAGGACTTTGGAAATCACTTGACTCGTAGAGATATTTTCTATAATTTGAAACAGTTTCCACACGACATTTACGAGAACAATCCGCGTACGTGAAGGCATACCTTATCGGTATATTCCATAAGTCGAAGTCGTAGGATAGGGGGTATACCTTATCTGTAACCCTGACACTTACTACTTACCACGCCAAATGGTTGAGCAATTAACTATTTTGATTTTTTTTATAATTTTTTTTGAAATAAACATATATTACTAGTATAAATTATAAAATAGTTCATTAGAAAAATTAAAACTTAGATGTAAATAATTAATGGCAATAACAACAAAGCTACAGATAAGATGAAAGAAATACGAAGTGAGCGTATCTCAACTGGTTAGGTTCCTTGTGGTGAAACGCACTCACCTGAGTTCAAGTTCTTGGCATAGATGTTTATATTTATGACTTATTAAATTTTTTTAATATTAGGTGACTCGTTGATAAAGAGACGTCTATGGTAACTTCGTTAATATAATGATACATCGGACTTTTGGAAGGGAAACTATTTTGATCCCTCGAGGGAATATCTCCTCGTTGTTTGCATGTTACCCAAATGGTTATGAAAAAAACTAAAAAATTTTGGGAAGATGTATTAACATGTGATACAACACTCTACAAACATGCAAGTTTAAATTCAACTTCTATGTCTCGCAACGAAAAAAAATTAAACTATAGCTAGTTAACGTATATTCACCGTTAATTTTTTTTTTACATAGAAGTTGAATTTGAACTTGTATGTTTGTGGAGTGATATATCACATGTTAATACATCTTCTTTTCTTTTCAAATTTTTTCACAACTATTTAAGTGGCATGTCCCACTTCCCTTTTGGAGGTGCTCATATAAGTATAGGACGAGTGTACCGTGGTGAAAAAAGAAAAACTAAAATTACACGTTACATTACATGGCATTGTAATTTTAGGCTTGGCCATTAGCCATCTGCAATTCTAAGTTACTAAAAAAATTGTTTTAAAAAAAAACTAAAAAAGTTGCAAATCCCAACTATTTACGCTGTGTGTGTGTCATGGTTTGCAGTCGGTGATCCCGCTGTGGAAGCAAGTAGACTACTTCCGGGAGTACAAGCGGCGGCTGGCGGCGCACCTGGGCGCGGCGGAGGCGGAGGCGGTGGTGTCGGATGCGGTGTACGCCATCAGCATGGGCACCAACGACTTCATCGAGAACTACTTCGCGGGGACGACGCGGCGGTACCTGCAGTTCGGGGTGGGCGAGTACACCGACTTCCTGGTGGGCCTCGCCCGTGGCCTCCTCGTGGAGCTCTACGGCCTCGGCGCGCGCAAGGTCGCCTTCACGGGGCTCGCCGCCGCGGGCTGCCTCCCGCTGGTCCGCGCCCGCCGCATGATGTTCTGCGCCGAGGAGTACAACGCCGCGGCCAGGGCCTTCAACGGCGCGCTCCGCGGCATGATCGCCGAGCTCGCCGACGGCCTGCCCGGCGCGCAGCTCCGCTTCGCCGACGTCTACGACTTCTTCGCCGACATCCTCGGCGACCCGGCACGATACGGCAAGCCATGCATATATCGCTAACGCGGATCGATCTCGTTCTCGTGGTTGGGTGGGTTTGGGACTTTGGGGCGTTGCATGCATTTTGCTGGACTGACACGACACGACACGACACTGGTGGGGGTGTACTGCAGGTTTCGTGAAGGCGGAGGTGGGATGCTGCGGGACGGGGACGTACGAGATGGGGTACACGTGCAGCGCGTGGGACGCGAGGACGTGCAGGGACGCGGACAGGTACGTGTTCTGGGACGCCGTGCACCCCACCGAGCGGGCCAACCGGATCATCGCCGAATACCTCTTCAACACCACCTTCTCCCACTTCCTCTGATCGATCCAATTCATCTTCGACTTACTTGTAGTATTAATTCATTTAGGAGTAGTAGTATAATTTTGGGGTAATATATTGATATTGGATTCGATTCGATTTTATTAGCTTCTCTCTTGCATTGGAAGCCCCGTTAGTATTGGTATGCCACTATGCCCATCGTGCCCAACGACGAGATCGATCCATCCATCCATCGAACAGATGTAGGAGTAGTTCTGCACTCATCATGTTAGCAATAGATGAATAGAAAAGTTATTCACTCCACCTACTGTCACTGCCGTGCATATGCTTTCGGGCATGGTTTATATACCGTTTCCGACGTGAAAAGTGGTCACGGTCGGTTTATGGAAAACCATAAAAACTGGAAGCACAAAAAACCAGCTAAACCACCTGGTTTTCTTGAAAACCGATAGGAATTACGAACCTTATTTCCTGGCAAATATAAGCTACAGAGTACAATTCGGTTACATTTTTTTTATCAACCCGTTAAATTTTTCTCCCAAAAATAAGAGTTGATTTTCTTGAAATTAACTCAAAACTAATCGGTTTCCATTTACGGATCCATAGAAAAATAACTAGCTAGAAGAATAGTGACGTTTTGATGGCAGCACGGATGTGCTCTCCCTTAAGAGCAGAACTGATTCTCAAATCAAGTCTCCAGAATTTAGACATAGCAGCATAGAATATTCCAAAAGCTACAGGGAAGAAAAAACTACCGAACGATATCATCAAGCAGGAGCGCAAACAGGGAACAAGTAAAAACAATCAGCTGAACAAGTCCTACTGAGCTCCAAATTTTATTCTGCTCTGCTACTCAAAATTGTGTCAAACTGAACTGAATTGTACAGACTAGTCAAGGTACATACACGGATGTACAGCCGGGATCCAAGCTAGCTACCCTACCACAACATTGCTACAACTCTGCCCATCTACACCCACCTGGTTCTTTCCTTCCGGGCGGGTGGATTGATGGATCTCACCATCCTCGCCCTCGCCCTCACCTCCCTACCGGAGTTCTGAACTGAAACCGCCATCCACGATGACAAGAACAGAGTTGCCGGAAACCGGGTTTTGCAGGTAAAAGAACGTGCAGGGCGCAACGCAACACTCTACACACTTGCCTGTCGCTACCACGAGCAGCTGGTGATGATGCACTGATCGCTAGTTGTGAGACGGGTTGGCGTTGGACCCGGGCACGTGGCGGCCGAGGCTGGCTCCCGGCCGCCGGAACGGCGCCGCCGTCCGCCACCGGCCGACGTCCATCTCTTGCTTCTGCCCTCCCGACGCCGTCTCAGGCGACGTCCTCGCCGGCGCCACCAATAGCTTCCTCGAGTTTGTTGTTGTCGTCGTCGCCGCCGCTGACGACGAGTTCACAAGAAGCATCGCAGCTAGCAGGAGAGCCAAGCACTGTAACGATCGGAATCCGGCCATCCTGTGGCTGCTGGTTCACTCGCTCAGCTATACAGGGAACAGTGAGAGATGTTCACGGTACGCTAGGTGGCTGTGAGAAATGGAAGCAGGGGAAGTCTCTGCTTCTCCTGGTGGTGGTTAAAGGAGGGAAAGACGCACTTGTCTCGATGAGATTTGGATCGGAGCTTAAGAGGCAGGTGATGGTGGTTTGTGACCTTAATTGTCCTGATGGTGGTTATTTCTAGTGTCAACTGGATGAAAAAACTTAGTATTTGATGGAGAGACTGTCATATGCAAGCTCACATGTGGTTAAACTGGATCCATGTGCAACCGCCACACCTAGCTAGCTAAGGCTGTGTTTTTATCTAAAGTTTGGATACAAACTTGAATCATTTTCCATCACATCAACCTATCATACACACACAACTTTTCAGTCACATTATCTCTAATTTCAACCAAAATCTAAACTTTACGTTGAACTAAACACAGCCTAACTGAAGTAGATCAGGTCGGAATCTGAAGGAAGAGTGAAAAAAAAAGAAGTGAACTGGCCTTGTTAAAAAGCAGTTGTACCCTATAGTAGTACTCCCTCCGTCCTAAAAAAAGACAAACCTTGGTTTCTGTGTCCAACGTTTGACCATCCGTCTTATTTGAAAAAATTATGAAAAAAATTAAAAAGACAAGTCACGCATAAAATATTAATCATGTTTTATCATCTAACAACAATGAAAATACAAATTATAAAAAAAATTCATATAAGATGGACAGTTAAAGTTGAACACGAAAACCCAGAGTTTGCTTCTTTTTTTTTTTTTTGGACGGAGGGAGTAGTATACACTGTCCGAAATTGCAGTGTATACTGACTTGCAGAGAACATTCAGATCAAACTGTCTGAAATTCCTTCTGCTGATGTTACACGTGTCGATAGCACCTTCTGCTAACTCTCAGCTCTTTATTGTTCCAGAAGAAACGATCTGACAGTTACTGCCTGCTAACATGGTGAGCAATCTGTAATCTACAGAATGTCAAAGCTAACCTCCTATAGTTTCACTCCAGTTGCGCTGAACATGTCAAGTGGTGGTCTGCTTTTTCTTTGTCAGTAGGGAGGGGAGGGGAGGAATTCAGGAATATGTGGATCATGCATGTGGATCATCTTTGACCAGGATTAAGACCAGACATACATGTTATTGCACAGACGTACTCTTATATATGCACTCAGTGATCCAGATTTATGCAAGGCTGTACCTGGCAAAACCAAAATTGCCACTTGATTAATGCAGTAATCAACCCGGAGGGAGGGAGGGTCACGCGAGCACGTGATGGGAACACATGGCCCGGGAAGGGGAACTGCAAGCCGCGGCGCCGGTGGTGGCGAAGACGGTGAGACACCACCGGCCGCCTCGGGATTGCCGCGTGCATCTTGACCGCCACCGTGGGCCGCCGCTTCTGTGCCTTAAAATTCCTTCCCTTTCTGCCTCCTGCTGCTTTGCTTTCCCATGCGTTTTGTTTCTTGCTTGCATCGGTACCATATTTATTTATAGCACACACTGCCAGTACCACGGTAGCACATGCATGTTTGATCTCAGGTAGCATGTGAAAGTGCTGAACCCTTAATTCTGGTGGTAAATAGCAATGTGATTTTTTTAAAAAAAAAACAAAATGGCAATGTGATGATGGGCATTCAAGCCTTCAAGGCCTCTACTGGCACCAATTTGGCCAAAATTGTTGTTTCAGTGGAAGTTTGAGCTTTGAAAGTAATTTAATCTGGTAGAAATTTAAAATGGTGGCATGGAAAAACAAGGATTAATTAAGTCAAACGAACTTGCGGAAAATAAGATTTATACAGTTTGTATGCCGTGGAAAATTGACGCTTTTGTAGGCACACCCAATCGAGGCGAATTGACGCTTCTGTGGGCACACACCTAACATAAGCATAAGCAGAAGTTACAGAGGTATGTACTTAATTTGATCTGTTTGTACTTTTCTTCTCATTTCTTTCTAGCGACTGGGTGAATCATGTGATGCCAGTGAGTATCGCATCTTTCTTTAGCTGGGCAACATACTGTGGCGAAACTTCGGTTACGTACGTACGTAGTATCAATTACCTTACCACTACCAATTGTAAAGAGATTAAGTGCCAGCTAATCTGTCTTTTTCTATCTAGGATCGCCCCAAGATTCATCCACAACTACCCCACCTGCAAATGGTAATTTAGGATTTGTTACGACGGCCATGTGGTCGAAACACGTGATCGTGTCCGGCCCGATCCGGTGTCGGAGCCCCGAGAAGAAACCGACCACGGGTGGTAAAACCATCTTTGGTCGGTCGACCAAATTCCACAATAGTTTCGGTTTCATTAAAAACCGAGATTAAAATCGACTTTTAGTCCTGGTTAAAAAAAATTGATCTTTAGTCCCGGTTCAACCCATGTTAGAGGTTATAATCCCTGTTCCTTATCCTTATTCTCTCCTCCACAATCACAACCACTCCCTCACCCACAGATCAATCCTCCTCTCTTCTCCCCCCCTCCCCTCTTCTATCCTACACAGATCCTCCCCTTCCTCCTTCCTTCCCCCTTCCCTTCCTCCTCCCTCCCATGGAGACGGATGAGGCCACTCCTCCTTCCTTCCCCTTCCCTTCCTCCTCCCTCCCCTAGGAACGGATGAGGCCGCTTCCCCTTCCCTTCCTCCTCCCTCCCCTGGGAACGGATGAGGCCGCGCTACGCGGACGCGGTGGATGGACGGATGCACATGCGTGCTGCCCAGACGGCCATCTCTTTTTTTTCTTGATATTTTTTGATTCACTGAGATGTAATTTTGTGATTCATTGTATGGATTTGAGATGTATAATCTGTGATGTATTTGATTTTAGTTTAAATTTTTAGGATTTGTGATGTTTTAGATTTGTGTGTAAAAGTAACTTTAAGATTTGTGATGTGGATTTGAGATGTTACTTTATTTGGGAATTTAGGGTTTGATTTGGGATGCCATCCGATTCGGGAGAAAATAAAAAAGTAACAAAAAAGAAAAGGGCACCATCCGGATTGTCCCTATCTACAAACCGGGACTAAAGATAGATCTTTACTTCCAGTTATTTCGCACCAACCGAGACTAAAGATAGATCTTTACTTCAGTTATTTTGCCCGCGATCTTTAGTTCCGGATTCATACACTGGTGGAGAAACCATCTTTGGTCGGTCGGCCAAAATACACAATAGTCCCGGTTGCAATAAAAACCGAGACTAAAGATACCTTTAGTCCCGGTTCAAAAGGATAGAGTTCTTTTTTATCTTTAGTCCCGGTTGGTAATAGATCTTTAGTCCCGGTTAGTGTTACCAACCGGGACTAAAGATAATAGATCTTTAGTCCCGGTTAGTGTTACCAACCGGGACTAAAGATAGATCTTTAGTCCCTGTTGGTAACACCAACCGGAATAAAAGATCGGCATGCGCAACATGGGCAGCGAAGAGTACGAGACCAGATCGAGGAGGAGGAGGAGCAGTTAATATATTCTATCTCCTCCCTGGCCTTATCTCTTCCTCCTCCATATCTCTTCCTCTTCTTCCTCCTCTCCTTTTAACTTCTCTCCTCCTTTTCCTCTTTCTCCTCTACCAGCGCCGGCGGGCGGAGGGCCTGGCGGCCAGCGGGCGGAGGGCCGGGCGGCCGGCGGCGCGGAGGCCCGGGCGGCGTCGCGGGCGGGAAGGGGGGGTGGCCCGGGCGGCCTCGCGGGCAGCGCGGTGGCCGGGCGGTGCTGCGGCCCGGGTGGCGCGGTGGTTGGGGGCGGCGCGGCGTTGGGCGGTGCGGTGGCGGGCGGTGCGGCGAAGGGCCAGGCGGCCTCGCGGCGGGCGGCGCTCCGGCGGCCGGCGGCTGGCGGCCGGCGCGGCAGTGGCAACGGGCTTTTTTTTTCTTCTTTTTAGAATTTGTGATTCGGATCTGTGTATTTGATTTGTGTGTGATGTGAATATGATGTATCTATGATGAATTTTGTAAAATTTGTGATGTATCTGTGATGTATCGATTTGGGGAGTTGAGGATTTGGGGATAATTTATTTGGGATTTTGGGAAGGGGATGGGGTGAAATCAATATAATGAAGAAAAGAAAATAATAATGGAGCAACCGGATCTAGCTAGTCTAGCTCTATCTTTAGTCCCGGTTGGTGTTACCAACCGGAACTAAAAAGGCTATATCTTTAGTCCCGGTTGGTAACACCAACCGGGACTAAAAATGGATTTTTACTCCCGGTTTTTTCACCCGGGACTAAAGATAGTGATCTTTAGTCCCGGATTGGTAGTCCCGGTTTGAAAACCGGGACTGTAGGGGGGTTACGAACCGGGAGTAAAGCCCCTTTCTCCACTAGTGATAGTCCCGGTTAGTAAACCGGGACTATAGGAGGTTACAAACCGGGAGTAAAGACAGTTTCTCCACCAGTGGACCTGCTCCTCCAGGACTATAGGGGGTTACAAATTTCGGCCGCACTTTGGTCAGAGTATGAGCGTCGTACTACGGCAGCAAGTTGCATGGACAAAACACACCACCACCCGCACACATTGAGCAGTTAGTTTGCGTGGCCGTATTTTCTCTTTTGGATCTATTATTTGTGTTTTCACCCCTCAACTTCTCTATTGCACAACCAGGCTCTTGAATTATGGTCTATTTTTGGGACTATCTAAAAATCATTCGACATATTTTTTTTCTTAGAAAATCAGTCGGATTTTCAAGCCACCCAAAAGCTACATGCGGTTCAAATGAAAGCGTATCAACGTAAGTCAGTCATACAGTCACCGGACGTTAATCACGTCAATGATGCTAAAAAAAAAAAGAAAACTAACAGCTTATTGGCGCAGTAAAAATATCGAATCACACCTCAAACAATTAGGGTTCACCATAGTACAATAAAACAACGATGAGTACTACATGTGAAATAAAAATTACACCCACATCTACTGAAAATAACATTGTGACGATAGTGTGCTTACGTTGTAATCGTGGTGTAGTTATTGTATAACTGCTAACAGTGTGGAAGTGGGGTGTAACTGCGGGGTAAGGGTGTAAAGGATGTAATTGTGGTTTGAATTGTTAAAAAAATATAATTTTAGCAGCAAAGTCATCATTGCCTACATGCTCGGTTGGTAAGGTTGCATGTTGTGGCATCCTGACAGTCACGGGATCGACTCTCTGCTATGGCCAAATATTTTTTTTCCTCCAAGGTGTCTACACAAATTTCAATGTAAATCGTGCGATCAACAAATTGACTAATTTTTAACTTCTTTCCTCAAAGGTGTCTGCACAAATCTCAATGTAAATCGTGCGGTCAACAAATCAACTAATTTTTAACCAAAAATCTAGCGAAAGATATATAGCAATTTCACTATATTTTTCCAAGCAAATCTGCATCTTTAGCATCAACAGGAAAATATATATGGAGTACAGTTTTTATCCACTCCGGATGGGTGTGGCAAAAGATTTGCCACTTTATGAGAGGGACTGTTGTGAGAGAGATTTAACCAATGTGGTGAAAAGCGGTGAAAAGTTAAATTCCCCAGAAACTTCATAGAAACATAATTCAGGAATGAGTAATGAGGCCATGAACAAAGGAGACGCTAATGGTGGGAGAGACTCCAAGAGGAGAGCATCAATGATGGTGAAGAAAAAAAATTGAGAAAAACAAACGGTGGGTGAATTGAACATAATCTTTTAGCCCTGAATTAGCCCCCAACAATCCAAACAAGTGGGCTAATTTGGGGCTAAAGTGAAGTAGCCTCCCTCAAAACATTAGCCCCTCTCAGGGGTGCTAATGGGCTAATTTTCTATGGATACCATCAAAAAGCAGCCCTGTCTCCTCTCTCTCTCTCCTCTCTCTCTCTCTCCACCGTTTAGCCCTGAATTAGCCCATGGATCCAAACATGTCACCCTAGGCTAATGTTTAGCCTACCAATTCAAGACTAAACATTAGCTCTTAAAATTAGCCATGGGCTAATCTTCCAAACAGGGCCTTAGTATCTTAGATGTGTTAATGGGCAAGTTCGCCTGACTACCCAACTTTTGTCTAGCCTAATTTTACCAGGTGTCTTAGGCATAACATGCCATCCACGGATTCACCGGACAAAACGAATGTGAATATCCCCAAGAACCATAAACACATAACAAGTGATCTTAACCATATACAAAACAAGAATTTTGAAATGCATACAAAATGAGTACTATTGGTTGAATACAAAATATGTATCCTCTATTTCAAATCTGTGAACAAAATGTAGAGTTAAAAAAATGGAAATTGCTATGCATACAATCCAACTGTCCGACTCACGTACTACTGAATTTGATCGACGGTTGTAAACGGCAGCGCAATGCATATGAACATGTTCTTCTTTAATTGATCTATGGTTGTATGTCTACTGGTATTTGATACTGTCACATATAAATCTGCAAGTGCACGGATACCGCTGTAGCACTTCACCTTAGAGTATTCCAAGTGTATGAATCACAGGAAACGTGTGTATCTAAGAATGGAATTCTATACAAGGACAACAACTAATGATAGCATAGGCTAGAGAGGACTCCTATGGATTCAACTAGCTAATTTAGGTTAATGAATGCTTTAGGTATCGGCCTTCCCCTGGTTTGTCAGGCTGAGTTCAACCTTGAGCTCTCTGATGTACCCGAACGTGAAAGGATACAAAGGATGGACAGTGACGGAGCGTGGGGCTCCTCACCGGGAGACCGCGCGGGCCCCCCTTTGCCGGTTCGGCCGGGGGCGCTAAGTGAGGTTCTAAGCCCTTGATCTGTGGAATGGTTCGCGAGAGAGCAAACGCATAAGACACGGGCGAAGTAGACAGGTTCAGGCCGCTGAGAAGCGTAATACCCTACTCCTGTGTTCTGGCGGATCTGTCTCTGAAGGAGTTACAAAGAGCTGGAGTGCAAGAGCCTTTGAACTCTAGAGACCCTCTCCCTACTCTTTGTCCCCGTCCTTTCTACGAGCTCCCCTCTCTCCTTCTTTTTTTTCTCCGTTCTTTTCTTGGTAGGCATGGTCCTCCTTTTATATCTCAAGGGGATACCACATATACCATTTCTACCTACCCTTCTTTTGGGTGGGGACCCATCCTACTTTGAGCAGGATTTGGCTCGTACTTTTATCTGACACCGGGATAGCCCTGTCCTCCCTCATTAATGGGCGGAGATTTGCAATGGCTGCTGTTTGAATGACCCTCCGATGGGATGGGTCATACCAACCTCCACTCCGTCGGAAGCAGGTGCAACGTGGAAGCACGGTTGTTTGCCGATGACATGACAGGCGTCAAACCAGTCACAGACCGGTCACTCTCGTCCACCACGCGTCAGTTTAGCAAGCTGCATGTCTGCCCTTCTTCATACAATGACTTCCTTGCAATGGTTGGGATGAAGCCTGGCATATATCTGACCGGGACCGACGTGCCATTTTCAGGAGCTGGCACGCCGTCTCCGGCTAGGGACAAGTGCCTGGAGGCTCTCATCAATCCGACGGGACGGGGCGAGGCGTGTAACAGGCCACCTGCCACCACCTAACCCGCGATCTGACCGGTCTGTGACCGGTCACACGCTGCGCCCGGTCACGGACCGGATAAGCGAGCGCGCTGCGCTGCATTACATGCGGCGTGACGCGCTCGTCCAACCCGCAATAAATGCGGTTAGGTGAGCCCCGCTGTGCTCACCTAACCCATATACGTGGCGCCAAACCCACAGGGGGTCGGGGCGCCCCGGCCCTCGGGGTCGAAACGGGAGCAGTCCGACCCCTCGGGGAGACAAAGGGAGGGGCGGCCACATCACCCTCGGGCCCGACCCCCCCCCCCCCGAGGGGGTCAGGCCACGTGGGTGATCGCGGCTGCCCAAGCCTCTAGTCATGATACTCCCGGTCCCATGTCACCGACAGTGGCGCCGTGGGTTCTGTTGCGGCCCGGGGGCCTCGGTTGCCTCGCGCGCGAGCGCTCGGCGGGCAGGGGTGACGCGTTCGCGGTCTGAGGTCCTGTGCCCTACCCTCGCCGCACTCACTCGTTTTCAAGCTCCTCCTCCGCCGGCGTCATGGCACGGGGCTCCGCACCGCTCGACGGTAGCGTGCTGCCGCCTTCCCGCATCGTGAGCGAGAAGCAGGCCGGGCTGCCGCGCCGATTCATGCCGGCATCTGCCGCCGGCCGGGAGGTGGTCGAGCTGGGCGAGGGACGCTCGGTACCACACTACCCGGGGCGGTCCGTCTTCTTCCTCCCTTTCGCAATGGCGGGGCTGGTCCCGCCATTCTCTTCTTTCTTCATGGATGTTCTGGAGTTTTATGACCTCCAGATGGCGCACCTTACCCCCAACGCGATAATGACGTTGGCCATCTTCGCGCACCTGTGCGAGATGTTTATCGGGGTGCGCCCATCTCTTCGGCTGTTTCGGTGGTTCTTCACCGTACAGCCAGTGTCGCCGCCGTCGGTAGTTGGTGGCTGCTACTTCCAGCCGCGGGGGCCGGCGCTGAGCCGCTACATTCCCTGCGTCCTCCGCAAGAAGTGGGACGACTGGAAGAGTGACTGGTTCTACACCCCCTCGCCGACGAAGCGCGCCTCCAACTTCCGAGCCAGCCCCCAGCGCAGGTCTCCAGCTGGCGGGCGCCGGTAGATCTGGGAGATGGCTACGACGCCGTTCTTGACCGCCTGGCGGGTCTGCGATCCCAGGGGCTCACGGGGGCCATGGTGTACGGCGACTACCTTCGTCGCCGGATTGCGCCGCTCCAGCGGCGCGCCCGGGGCGCCTGGGAGTACACCGGGTCCGAAGACTACATGAGGACCCACCAAGGGGTCAGATGGGACTGGGCCCCCTGAGGACTTCAAGATAGTGGTCCAACGGGTGCTGAATCTCAGCTCCGTGGAGGCGTCCCTCATCCCCCAAGGAGTCCTCCCCCTCTGCAGCGATCCAGATCGTGCCAACATCCTGACCATCATGATGGCGGTCGGGGCGTCAGAGGAGCGGGCTCCTCGAGGCCACGATGGCGCGGGCGGGAGCCGCAGGGGAGAACAATCTACCCCAGGAGGGGGTCGTGCTTCTGGGCCCCGTGACAGGGGCCCGGGGGGCAGCCGCCCTGCCGACGCCCGAGGGAAGAGGAAGCAAGAGGGTACCCCCTCCCCATCTCCTCCCCGAGGGGGCGGGGCGGCGCGTGTCAGCAGCAGGCGCCCGGAGGGGGCCGCGCCGACGCCGCAGCCCGAGGGGGAGCGGAAGAAGAAACGGCTCCGCAAGATGGGGGGGACCGAATCATACCGGGGAAACCTTATCTCCCCCCCAAGGTGGTCGTTCAACCGACCTCCTCGTAGGTTCGTCCCGCGCCCACTGTAGCTGTATTCATTCTCCCAATGCAAGTTTTCACTCACCCGTTTTGTTTGTCTTCTGGTTTTTCTTCTGCTTCAGCGAGATCCCGTCGCGCCCCTCCCGCCATTCCAAGTCCGGCCAGTCTGAGGCCGAGGATACGGCGACCGCGGAGGCCCGGAGGCGGGAAACTGACCGGCGAGAAGCCGCGGATCGCCTTCGGGAAGCCGAGGAGGCTGCCCAAGAGGCCGTCCGGGCTCGCCGGGCTGAGGAAGCCGCTCGGGAGGAGGCCAGACTCCGCCGGGCCGAGGAGTCCGCCCGGGAGGCGGAGGCGGCGCGCGCACGCCAGGCGGCCTGCCAAGCCCCCGACCCGACTCCGCCCGAGGCGACGACGACTTCCGAGGCCACCCACGACGAGGCCGCGGGCGCACCGCTCGGGCCCGACCCCTCGGGCGACGCTCAGGACAAGCCAGGTCCGGGGGACGTCCCTGAGTCCGGTACATCGATCGGCGGGCCGAGCCGTGCGGCATCCTCACCGAGGCGGCTCTCCCCCATGCCTTCCGCTGCCCCACTGAGCGCAGAGCCCCTTCTGCAGGCCTTGGCCGCCGCGAACACCACGGTGTTGGACGGGTTAAGTGCCCAGATGGAGGTCCTGCAGGCAGAGCAGGCGGAGCTCGACGCTGCATGGGCGCGTGTCGAAGAGGGGCAACGCTCGGTGGAGGCCATGGTGGAGGCTGGCCGCAAGGCACACCGCCGGCACACCTCGGAGCTCGAGGCCCGTCGGAAGGAGCTGGCGGAGATCGCTAGGGAGGTGGAGGAGGAGCGGGAGGCTGCCCTCATCGCCACCGCAGTGATGAACGAGGCGCAGGACGACCTTCGCCTTCAATACGGGAGCTGGGCGGCGGAGCTAGGAAAGAAGCTCGACGCCGCCCGGGGGGTCCTTGACGCCGCTGCTGCCCGGGAACGGCGGGCGGCGGAGACCGAGGCGGCGTCCCGGCGGCGCGAAGAAGCCCTTGAGGCCCGTGTCACGGCGCTGGAAGAGCGCGCCTGCGTGAAGGAGAGGGACCTGGCGGACCGCGAGGCCGCCGTTGCCATCCGGGAGGCTACACTGGCGGCGCACGAAGCCGCCTGTGCTGAAGAGGAGTGCGCACTCCGCCTCCGCGAGGATGCGCTCACCGAGCGGGAGCGAGCTCTCGAGGAGGCCGAGGCCGCGGCGCAAAGGCTGGCGGACAGCCTGTCCCTTCGTGAGGCAGCGCAGGAGAAACAAACGCGTCGCAATCTGGAAGGTGCCCGCGCCGAGAGGGCCGCACTGGATCAGCGGGCTGCTGAGCTCGAGGCACGGGCAAGGGAGCTGGATGCGAGGGCGCGTTGCGGCGGGGCGGCCACGGGCGACGGCGATCTAGCCGCCCGCCTCGCAGCTGCCGAACACACCATCGCCGAGCTGCAGGGCGCGCTGGACTCGTCCGCCGGGGAGGTCGAGGCCCTCCGCTTGGCAGGCGAGGTAGGGCCCGGCATGCTTCGGGACGCCGTCTCCCGTCTAGACCGCGCCGGGCGGCAGGTGGGCCTCTGGGGCGGGCGGATCGCAAAATATGCCGCCAACCAGGGGGGCCTCGCCCAGCGCCTCTCAGAGATGGCCGGGACTCTCCAGCGGCTCCCCGAGGAGCTCGAGGAGACGATCAAGTCATCCTCGAGAGACCTCGCCCGGGGGGCAGTGGAGCTTGTACTGGCAAGCTACCAGGCCAGGGACCCGGACTTCTCCCCGTGGGCGGCGCTGGACGAGCTCCCTCCCGGAACCGAGGACGACGCGCGCGCGCAGGTCCGGGACGCCGCCGACCACATCGTCCACAGCTTCGAGGGTACGGCCCCTCGGCTCGCGTTCGCCCTCGACTCCGACGTGGAGGGCGGCGACGGTGGTGTGGATGACAGCGACGACGAGGCCGGCGACCCGGGAGCCTCGAAGTGAGCCCCCAGGCCCCCGCCAATCTTAAATAGTATTTCCTTTCTTCTTCCGAGGCCTTCGGGCCCCCTTCTTGTACAAACTAATTTAATCTGCAATCAAATAAAGAGGAAATTTTTGTGTCAGCTCTGTTTGTTGTGTGTATGAGACGAGGATGGTCTGTGCCGTGGTCCTTCTGTGTCTTGGTTTGAACGAGGGCTCGTGCCCAGGTCCCAGCCTCAAATGGCGCGGGTCGGGGCTAGTGCTTGGGGAGATCCACGTGTCGAGACTGGCCAGGCCGGGAACGTGGTGACCGAGGGTTATGGATGACCCGATTGTGGGCCTTTGCCGATTCCCCCCCGGAGTTCACCACGCCCCGGGGCACGGCTCGGTTCTGGGCCCCGTTTGGCGATTTCCGCCGGCCCGGGCCACCGAGGGCAGGGTCGAGCACGAGCATGCTAATTCAAGCCAAGACTCTTTGAAAGGAAACAATGGCACAGACACAGTCCTTAGGAAATCGAAAATGCTTTTATTGAAATACGGAAGAGAAAAAAAATAAGTATATGCATGTGGTAGCCCCCGGCCAACCCTGCACGCCCAGGGGGGTGCGGGGTTGGCCCGAGCCCGAGACCTGACACCCGACCCCTACTAGGGGTAGAAACGACGAAGGTGTTCGATGTTCCACGGGTTAGGCAGCTCTGTGCCGTCGCCCGTGGCCAGCCGAACGGAGCCCGGCCGGGGGACGCCGATCATTCGATACGGACCCTCCCACATTGGTGAGAGCTTGCTCAGTCCAGCACGCGTTTGGACGCGGCGTAGGACGAGGTCGTCGACGCAGAGTGATCGGGCCCAGACGTGGCGCTGATGGTAGTGCCGCAGGCTCTGCTGGTAGCGCGCGGCTCGGAGGGCTGCGCGCCGCCTTCACTCTTCCAAGTAGTCGAGGTCATCTCTGCGAAGCTGATCTTGATCAGCCTCGCAGTACATGGTGGCCCGAGGGGACCTCAGGGTGAGCTCGGATGGGAGAACCGCCTCCGCGCCGTAGACGAGGAAGAAAGGCGTTTCCCCGGTTGCTCGGCTTGGCGTGGTTCGGTTCGCCCAGAGCACCGCTGGCAACTCCTCGATCCACGAGTCGCCGTGCTTCTTGAGGATGTTGAAGGTCTTGGTTTTGAGGCCCTTGAGGATTTCCGCGTTGGCGCGCTCCACTTGGCCATTGCTTCTGGGGTGGGCGGGGGAGGCGAAGCAGAGCTTGATGCCCATGTCTTCGCAGTAGTCACCGAAGAGTTCACTAGTGAATTGTGTGCCGTTATCCGTAATAATACGGTTAGGCACCCCAAACCGGGCTGTGATGCCCTTGATGAATTTAAGTGCGGAGTGCTTATCGATCTTAATGACCGGATAAGCCTCGGGCCACTTAGTGAACTTGTCGACAGCGACATATAGATACTCGAACCAGCCCGGGGCCCGTCTAAACAGACCCAGGATATCGAGCCCCCAGACAGCAAACGGCCATGAAAGAGGTATTGTCTGTAGGGCCTAGGCCGGCTGATGGGTTTGCTTGGCGTGGAACTGGCACGCCCTGCACCGCCGGACCAGGTCGACCGCATCGTTGAGAGCCGTCGGCCAATAGAAACCCTGGCGAAAGGCCTTGCCAACCAAGGTGCGTGAGGCAGAGTGGGCTCCGCACTCGCCTTCATGGATATCGGCAAGAAGCTCGACGCCTTGTTCCCGAGGAATGCACTTCAGGAGGACTCCGTTAGCCGCGCGCCGATAGAGGGTCCCTTCCACCAGTACGTAGCGCTTGGAGATGCGCTGGACGCGTTCACTCCCTTCGCGGTCCTCGGGTAGAGTCTTATCTGCGAGGTACGCCTGGATCTCAGCGATCCAAGCAATCAATCTAAGGGAGCTGGGAGCGCTCTCCTCGGGTCTCGAGGCCTGGACTCCGACGGGCCTCGGGGGCCGTTCAGGCGCGTCCGTCTCCCCTAGGGGGTCGGGTCGCGCCGACGGCTGGGCAAGCCTTTCTTCAAAGGCGCCCGGTGGGGTCTGGGCTCGCGAGGAGGCGAGCCTTGAGAGTTCGTCGGCGACCGTGTTATCCCGTCTGGGCACGTGCCGAAGCTCTATCCCGTCAAAATGGCGCTCCATACGCCGCACATGGCGCACGTAAGCATCCATCTGCGGGTCAGAGCACTGGTACTCCTTGGAGACCTGGTTAACGACCAACTGAGAGTCGCCTAACACCAGGAGGCGGCGGATCCCCAGTCCAGCCGCCACTCTGAGTCCCGCAAGGAGTCCCTCGTACTCTGCCATATTGTTGGTTGCCCGAAAGTCGAGGCGGACCAGGTATTTGAGGACATCTCCGCTCGGCGAGGTCAACGTGACCCCCGCACCGGCGCCCTGAAGAGACAGGGAGCCGTCGAACTGCATCACCCAATAGGCGGTGTGAGGCAGCTGCGAGGGGCCCGAGCTGGCCTCGGGGACGGAGATGGGCTCAGGGGCCGGGGTCCACTCTGCCACAAAGTCGGCGAGGGCCTGGCTCTTGACTGCGTGGCGTGGTTCAAAGCGCAAATCGAACTCAGAGAGTTCGATTGCCCATTTCACCACCCGTCCAGTACCCTATCGGTTATGCAAGATTTGGCCGAGGGGGTAAGACGTAACCACCGTGACCCGATGCGCCTGAAAATAATGGCGCAACTTCCTCGAAGCCATCAGAATAGCGTAAAGCATCTTCTGGGCCTGAGGGTATCGGGTCTTAGCGTCCCGGAGGGCCTCGCTAACGAAGTAGACGGGCCGCTGCACCTTTCGGCGGGGCCGATCTTCTTCACTAGGGGCCGCATCTCCAGGGCGCTCTTCGTCCGAGAGGCCTCGCGGGGCGCACTCGGCTTCTGTGCCGACGACCTCGGGGTCGGAGGGCGACAGGCGCGGCCTTCCTGCAGTGGCCCCGGGGCCATCCTGGAGGTCGGGGGCGCCTGGCACCGTCGGACAAGCGGGCGGAGGGCCAGCTCCGGCCGTCGGGGGCCTTGGGCCACCGTTCGGCTCGGGGGCCTCTCCTCCCTGCTCTCTCCCGGGTCGAGTCGACACAAGGTGGGGATGCGCGGAGCGAGGGTCGTCCTCGTCATGCTCCGAGAGGCCGCGCGGGGCGCACTCGGCTTCTGTGCCGACGACCTCGGGGTCAGAAGGCGACAGGCGCGGCCTTCCCGCAGTGGCCCCGTGGCCATCCTGGGGGTCGGGGGCGCCTGGCACCTTCGGACAAGCGGGCGGAGGGCCAGCTCCGGCCGTCGGGGGCCTTGGGCCACCGTTCGGCTCGGGGGCCTCTCCTCCCTGCTCTCTCCCGGGTCGAGTTGACACGGGGTGGGGATGCGCGGAGCGAGGGTCATCCTCGTCGCACTCCACGACCAACGCCGCGCTGACCACCTGCGGGGTTGCCGCCAGGTAAAGTAGCAACGGCTTATCTGGCTCCGGGGCGACCAGGACTGGGGGAGAACTGAGGTACGCCTTCAACTGAGTGAGGTCCCGTTCAGCCTCCTCCGTCCAGATAAACGGCCCGGAGCGTTTGAGGAGCTTAAATAGGGGTAGCGCCTTCTCTCCCAGCCTCGATATGAATCGACTTAGGGCGGCCATACAGCCAGTGACACATTGCACATCCCTAAGCTTGCTGGGTGGGCGCATCCGCTCTATAGCTCGTACCTTCTCGGGGTTGGCCTCAATGCCTCGGGCAGAGACCAAGAACCCGAGAAGCATGCCCGCAGGCACGCCGAACACGCACTTGTCGGGGTTCAGCTTTATGCGGGCGGTGCGGAGACTTTCGAAAGTTTTCGCTTTTCGCTAGATCCGAGAGTAAGGTCTCTTGGTTGCGTGTTTTCACAACCAAGTCATCAACATAGGCCTCAACATTACGTACTATTTGGCTACCCAAAGAAATTCGAGTAGTACGTTGAAAAGTAGGACCTGCATTCTTTAACCCGAAAGGCATTGTCGTATAACAATAAGTTCCTATGGGGGTAATGAATGCAGTTTTTTCCTCATCCTCCCTAGCCATGCGAATCTGATGATAACCAGAGTATGCATCTAGAAAACACAAAAGGTCGCACCCCGCGGTGGAGTCGACAATCTGATCTATGCGTGGTAGGGGGTAAGGGTCCTTAGGACATGCCTTGTTAAGGTCGGTGTAGTCGATGCACATCCGAAGCTTGCCGTTCGCCTTGGGAACGACGACCGGGTTCGCCAACCACTCCGGATGGATAAGCTCTCGGATGAATCCGGCCTCCAGAAGTCGCGCCACCTCCTCGCGGATGAAGGCTTGACGTTCCGGGGCCTGCCGCCGCACTTTCTGACGGACCGGCCTTGCGCCCGGCCGTACGGCGAGACGGTGCTCAATCACCTCCCTGGGGACCCCGGGCATGTCCGCCGGTCTCCATGCGAAGACGTCAGCGTTTGCCCGCAGGAAGGAGACGAGCGCGTCTTCCTATTTGCCGTCCAGCAGACCACCGATTCGTGTGGTCTTGGACGGGCCGTCGCCCAGGGCAACCTCCTTGACCGGGACCTCGTCGCACGTGATCATCCGCTGCCTTGGGGCGGCGGGGACGGAGGTGCCGAGCCTCTCGTCGCCACCCTCGGGCTTGGACGCGGCGGCGAGGTGGTCCGCGCGCTGCTCCATACAAGCAAGCGCGACTTTGAGGTCGCCATGGACAGAGATGGGGCCACCGGGGCCCGGCATCTTCATCTGGAGGTAGGCGTAGTGGACCGCCGCCATGAACTTCACCAACGCGGGCCTCCCCAGGACCGCGTTGTAGGGCAGACTGAGGTCCGCCACATCGAAGTTCACCCGCTCCGTGCGGAAGTTGGCGGATCCACCGAAGGTGACCGGGAGGTCGATATGACCTAGCGGCCAAGTGTGCCCCGGCGTCACACCGATAATCGGCTGGGACGGCCGGAGCACCATCCCCGGGGCCTTGATGGCGTCAAAGGCTGTGGGGGAAAGGATGTTGAGGGCTGCTCCCCCGTCTATGAGGACACGCCCCAACTTCACGTTGCAAACGGTGGGGGAAACCACCATCGCGATCTGTCCTCCCCGGGCAATGCACGGCGGGTGGTCGGTCTGGTCGAAGGTGAGGGCAACCTCCGACCACCGCGCCCGCCGCATCGCCTCATGGGTAGGGGCCGCGGCCAGAAGCTCTCGCTTCATGGCCTTGAGGCTCCGGCGAGAAACGTGAGCGCATGCTCCCCCATCGACGGTGGCGATGGTGGCCCCAGGCTCCTGGAACCCTAGGTCATCGTCACCATCGTCAATGTCCTCGGCGGGGGCCTTCTGCTTGGCCTCACTTCGCCGGTTGCCAGAGGGAGCCGCTGGGGCCTTGCCCTCACGGCGCTCCTGCCTCCTCTCCTCCTCCCACTTCCTCGTCCGCTCAGCCAAACTTTTGACCGCGCGGCAGTCCGCGAGGTCGTGGAGGGAGGTGTTGTGCACGGTGCACCACTTGCCGGTCGGGTGCTCCCTGCTGGGAGCGCCGGCCTCCTTCTTTTTGTCGCTCGCAGGCCTCCCCTTTCGGGTGGCCCGCGAAGCGCCCTCGACGGCGAGGACGTGACCCTCGTCGTCGGAATGGGCCGACCTCTTCTTTCTCCTCCTGTCCCGCCGCCCTGACCGAGCGGCGGATCCGGGGGCGGCTGAAGCTGCCACACCGGAACCGGTGGAGTTCCAGGTCCATGCCTCCTCCTCGCGAGCCACACGGTCCGCGAGCTGAAAAAGCTCCGCAGTGGTCTGGGGCTCCTTGGAGGCGATCTTCTCGAGCATGCGGTTGTGCCGAACGCCCCCCCTGAACGCGTAGATCACCGCGTGTGCAGGGATACATGGTATGGTGTTGCGGACTTGACAAAACCGCTGAATGTACGAGCGAAGAGACTCATCGTCCCCTCGCTGTACCGCGTGCAAGTCCGCTTCTTCACCTGGGCGCGGATATGTGCCCTGGAAGTTCATGGTGAACTGCTGGCACAAATCCTCCCAAGAGTGGACCGACGCGGGTGGCAAGTTTATTAGCCAACCCCACGCCTGTCCTCTCAGGACCATGGGGAAGAAATTCGCCATGACCCTGTCGTCACCCCCGGCGGCCTCGATCCCAGTCGTGTAGATCTGGAGAAACTCGGCGGGGTTGACGCTTCCGTCGTATTTTTCGGTGATGGTGGGCCGGAACCTTGGGGGCCAACGGACGTTCCGAAGGCTCGCCACAAAGGCTCGACAGCCGGCACCGCCAACCGGGGACACGGGGGGTTGGCCTCCGTGCCCGGACCGAAGTGGCGCTCCGGACGAGGAAGTGCCCTCCGATGCGTGGGCAGCACGGCGATCATTGCGCCGGCGCTCGATATTGAGGCGGGCATCCGGCCCCTCACGCACATCTTCTTGGGTCAGAGGCATTGACGAGGGAATGGCAGACGAACGGCGGGCAACGGCCGCCGCTCGCCGCGCCCTCCGCCTCGACGACACGGAGCCGGCAGTAGCAGCGCCAGCGGCCTTGGTGGCGGAGGACCGCCCGCCGGTGCCTAAACGCTGCTGCGCCGTCATGACCAAGTTGGCCACGTCATCTAGCCAACGTCGAGTTGGAGTCTCTGGATCAGGGACGACGGGCGGGTGACGCAGGAGCGCGCCCGCAGCCTGGAGCGCGCCCTGGGGCGTGCTGCCATCACCGTAGACGAGGAGACGACGCTCCCCGTCTCGCCGTCCTTCTCCATCGCTCGTGGGCGGCGAAGTCACGGATCTTTCGACCCCCTCGAGCGCCTCCTCCCGCCTAAGACTTCGGCGAGAGGGGGGCGGCGGAGTACGAGCTCGACGACGCGGGTTCTGCTCGCTGTCGTCACCGCTAGCGCTCGGAGAGAGGTTGTGCGCTTTTGCTCGTTCGGCCATTGGGCTGAACGGGAAAAGCTTGGCGCACACGAAAGAGGATGAGAGCTTAGAAAAACAAACGCGCCCCCACCTGGCGCGCCAGATGACGGAGCGTGGGGCTCCTCACCGGGAGACCGCGCGGGCCCCCCTTTGCCGGTTCGGCCGGGGGCGCTAAGTGAGGTTCTAAGCCCTTGATCTGTGGAATGGTTCGCGAGAGAGCAAACGCACAAGACACGGGCGATGTAGACAGGTTCGGGCCGCTGAGAAGCGTAATACCCTACTCCTGTGTTCTGGCGGATCTGTCTCTGAAGGAGTTACAAAGAGCTGGAGAGCAAGAGCCTTTGAACTCTAGAGACCCTCTCCCTACTCTTTTTCCCCGTCCTTTCTACGAGCTCCCCTCTCTCCTTCTTTTTTTTCTCCGTTCTTTTCTTGGTAGGCATGGTCCTCCTTTTATATCTCAAGGGGATAACACATATACCATTTCTACCTACCCTTCTTTTGGGTGGGGACCCATCCTACTTTGAGCAGGATTTGGCTCGTACTTTTATCTGACACCGGGATAGCCCTGTCCTCCCTCATTAATGGGCGGAGATTTGCAATGGCTGCTGTTTGAATGACCCTCCGATGGGATGGGTCATACCAACCTCCACTCCGTCGGAAGCAGGTGCAACGTGGAAGCACGGTTGTTTGCCGATGACATGACAGGCGTTAGACCAGTCACAGACCGGTCACTCTCGTCCACCACGCGTCAGTTTAGCAAGCTGCATGTCTGCCCTTCTTCATACAATGACTTCCTTGCAATGGTTGGGATGAAGCCTGGCATATATCTGACCGGGACCGACGTGCCATCTTCAGGAGCTGGCACGCCGTCTCTAGCTAGGGACAAGTGCCTGGAGGCTCTCATCAATCCGACGGGACGGGGCGAGGCGTGTAACAGGCCACCTGCCACCACCTAACCCGCGATCTGACCGGTCTGTGACCGGTCACACGCTGCACCCGGTCACGGACCGGATAAGCGAGCGCGCTGCGCTGCATTACATGCGGCGTGACGCGCTCGTCCAACCCGCAATAAATGCGGTTAGGTGAGCCCCGCTGTGCTCACCTAACCCATATACGTGGCGCCAAACCCACAGGGGGTCGGGGCGCCCCGGCCCTCGGGGTCAAAACGGGAGCAGTCCGACCCCTCGGGGAGACAAAGGGAGGGGCGGCCACATCACCCTCGGGCCCGACCCCCCTCCCCCCCCCCCCCCCCGAGGAGGTCAGGCCACGTGGGTGATCGCGGCTGCCCAAGCCTCTAGTCATGATACTCCCGGTCCCATGTCACCGACAGACAGGGTTGTCACCACCTGCCGCCTAGCTTAATTTACATGGAGCACACATCAAACGAAGGTAACCGCTAACCTAAACACCATGTCTAAGCTATTGATTAATACTCTAGCCTCACACATGAACATCCTTCTTTATCCAGAGTCCTAGTACTAAAGCACTTAATTATAAACTAAGAGACAAACCTGCACTGATGAGAATATATCTCACTTAAGTAAACTAATTAAATTGCATAAAGAAATCTTGAATACTTACTTTGTAAAAGAAACATTCGCGGAGGTACAAACAAGAAGAATGCCTACGACTCTGGCGCTCCTCAGAACTCTAATGAAAGAATGCCGATAAACACATGACTCCTCCGGAAATTCTCGGAGAGAACTTCGATAATTAGGGGCACCACTTCCGGAGCTTTCCCTCACTTTCTTACTAATCCAACATAATAAAGTAAAGACTAAAAGTGAGTTGTACTATATACTTTGTCGAGTTGTGTGTTGAGAATGAAATGGACTCCTCCTTTTACTATATACTTGCAAGTATGGCAGTTGTAAGGTGGTTTCCGATGTCGTTCACCCACAACCATCATCAACATCCAAGTTTGCAAGTGCCACATGCAAGGAGGGTGCTAGGGCTGCCAAGTTTGGTTCGGCCGAACCAGGGCAGCCTCCCCTGGCCACCAACCTTCTCCAGTGCATGATAGGTGGGCCCCTACGGCTGTTGAGGGTGGTTTGGTCCTCACTTTAAGTCGGTTTCGACTGACATGTGCACCCTCCAATCCTTGTACTTGCGTATGATTGGTCCATGTTTGTTGCCTGGTGGGTTTGTTTTTCTCCCAGAAATCACCTGCATACATATATTTACCAAAACTGGTGGAAACGGTTAGTAATAAACCCTCAGCACTAAGTTTGATATTATTTTTTGAAACTTTTATGCAGGAGTTCATGGTTAAAGTACGCGCTTATCGACCATCAACAATATCTCCAGTTGTACATGAGTTTTACAACTAGTTCGTACTATAGCAGTAGTTAAAACAAAAAAAATGATCCACCAGACAAAACAATCATCCCAGGAACCATGCACACAAAACAAGTGATTGTTAACCGTATATAAAACAAGATTTTTGAAATGCTTAAAAATTTGAGTGATATTAATTGAATACAAAACTATCCTCTATTTGGACACAAAACTAGTATCATATCTTTGGACAAGAGAGGGGAGAAGGGAGAGGAAGGAAGAAGAAAGTGCTAGTCGCTGACATGTGGGACCCACGTGGGTCCCACGCTGACTCAGTTTGCCACGTCAGCAAAAACTGGGTACAATATTATCTAGGACCTCGGGACCCGACCATCATCCCGCTGGGCTTGTATCGCTCATGAGCACACCAGTATGATTCATTCCATGAACCCTAAGTCTCGTTCATCTGTACTTTTTGCATCTACTGTGGTTGGAAGAGACTTGAATAGTCCTTAGGTATGGAATTCTTCAAGGAAAGAAAAAATCAAAATATTTGCTTGCTTCCAATGACAAGATGAAATATTTTTTTTGTTTGTGGTCAGTTTTGCAACGCAATTGATTTCTCTGTTTCTTGAAAATGGCAGTGTTTCTTCACTTTCAGCTTGGCCATGTATTTTTCTTTCTAGAGAATTACATGCTTTACTTTCTCGTTAATTCCAGTGGTTCCTCTTCTATGCAATTTCCTTCTGAAATGCTGATACATTGTAGATACATGTAGGAACATGCATGTCATCATTCAGCTTGTGTGTACACTGAAGTGTGATTTTAATATTCCTACTGATGATTTGTGTACACTGAAGTTGCTGTAAATTACATCAATTTCTTGCATGTACTAGCTTAGTTATGCAGATTCTGGCAAACTAGTTAATCAATTACAGTATCAAATTAACAGCTCCAAAATTTGGCCTACAAATTTTGGATAATCACCTGATGGCAAACAAATGTATCATCATCAATATTTTAGCTTGTCAATTTGATCCTGGAAGGTTGCATATTGTTTGAACTCAATCTGATGCCCTGGATATTTTAAAATTTAATTGCTAGGTTTGGATCTCTTCCATTAGTATTTGTGGATCTCAAGCTACGAGATTATCTCCAATATTGGGTTTCTCTGAATTTTTTTCCTGCTCGACTAGCAATTGCAACTAAGGAAGTGCGGACACCCAAGACATTTTTTGGCCTTGGCGCCAACAATGGTGAAGATATTGAGATGGGTGGTGGTGACAGTGACTCTGAACATGTTGATCTCACATATGAGCATGTGAATCCAGTAATTCAAGCTTTAACAAGGAAGTTCAGATCCAAGGCATGGAAAGAATTTGTACCGATAATCATTGATAATGAAGTTGGCGCAGGAAAATGTAAGCATTGTGACATAGAGATCCGTGCAAAGCATGGAGTAGGAACAAGTTAATTGAGGAAGCATTTAACAAGATGCAAGAAGCGAATTAGTGCTCTTAAGATCTTGGGGAATCTTGACACTACACTTATATCTCCTAGTAGTGTAAGGTTAAAGAGTTGGAGTTTTGATCCCAAAGTTTCTAGAAGAGAGTTCATGCGAATGATTGTATGACATGAGTTGCCCTTTCAGTTTGTCGAGTATGATGGATTCATAAGTTTTGCTGCTAGTATTAATCTCTACTTCAAGATGATTTCGAGAACAATTATAAGGAATGATTGCATCACTGCTTTTAAAGAGCAAAAGTTAGCACTGAAAGAGATGTTTAAAGGTGCAACTTGTAGGTTCTCATTGACTGCAGATATGTGGACTTCGAATCAAACAATGGGATGCATGTGTGCGACATGTCATTTCATTGACACGGATTGGAAGGTACGTAAGAGGATTATAAAGTTCTTTGGAGTAAAGACACCACATACTGGAGTGCAGATGTTCAACACTATGCTTAGCTACATTCAAGATTGGAATATCACAGATAAGATATTCAGTCACTCTGGATAATGCTTCAGCCAATCATTCAATGGCTAAGTTGTTAAAGTGTAATTTGAAAGTTAAGAAAACTATATCCGCAGGAGCGAAGCTACTTCACAACCGATGTGCAGCACATGTCATCAATCTCATTGCTAAATATGGGCAGAAGGCTATTGGTTCTATTGTTTGCAACGTCCGTGAAAGTGTAGTACATGGATGGTTGCAAATCTCACAAAGAAAAATTTAAGGAGATCATTGGATAGGAAGGGATCATATGCGAGCTTCATCCCACTGTGGATGTATGTACTCATTACAACTCCACATATCTAATGCTCAATGTGGCCTTCCCTTTCATGAGGGCTTATCATTTATTGGTTGTTCAAGACATAAATTAGAAATATGCACCCTATCCTGATCGGTGGGAAAGAGCAACCATACTCTATGGAATTTTGAAGGTGCTTTATATGCAACTATGGTGGTGTCAGGATCTTCATATCCAACATCAAACCCGTATTTTCATGATATGTGAAAAATCAAATTGGTCTTGGACAAGAAACGCTCTAACAATGACATTGAAGTGGCAAGTATGGCTAAAAAGATGAAGAATAAATTTGACAAATATTGGTAAGTCTTGCAAATATATGTGCATTCCTGTCATTTTTTACCCAAGATTCAAATTCAAGTTTGTGGAATTTCGGCTTGGGCAAGCCTTTGGTGAAAATGCTAAAGAAAGGATTGACAAAGTTAGGAAGATATTGAACATGTTGTTTAAGGAGTACTCTGATAAACTCAAGGATAACCATGCTAACTCACTGCGCCAAGCTGAACATGTTATGGCTATCTCTGAAAATGATCCTATAGCTGATTGGGTTTAGCACATCAATGAACAATTAAGTGGGCAAGTTGATATTGAATTGGATATGTAACTCTAAGAGAATCCTATTCAGGAATTTGGGAGGAATGCCAATTGCCTAAAGTATCAGCTCTCGCTTACATAGCACGCGACATGTTAGCATGCCCTACTTCCACAGTTGCATCGCATCTGTGTCCACATTCAGCACAGGATCTAGAGTGATCAGCAACTTCATATGTTCTCACAATGGATTCAGTTGAGGTGCTCATCTACCTCCAAGATTGGTTTCGAGCTGCCGCAAGTATACGCGTCTACCTGTTCATTCACTTATATTACTTATCTTTCTAAAACTAATTTATTTTTTATGTTTTGATTGCTAGGTCCTAACATAAATGTGAGCTCGGTAAATGACATCAGTGTTGATATTTCTTAACGACATTACTAGAAATATAATTCTCAGCGATTGTGCCGAAATATTGTCGGTAAATTTTACGGTCATAGATATATTCCGCAGGCGCACGGATATACCGTTGTAGCATTTCACCTAGAAATATTCCAATGTATCGTATTTATTTAATCTCAAGAGAAGATATGATAAGAGAGTACAATGTTAATAATTTATATTACTTGTATAGATCAAAGTCTATGCAGGGGTTAACAATATTTAAGGGGTAGAATGAGTTGACACACATAAGGAACTAATGAGAGTACTCTCATTAAAATGTAATCTAGACTAAGTGGGGAAAGAATAAGAAAAGAATCATTTCTGTACTTCTATTATATAGTGATTTTAGTATACACTTGCTATATACAATCATGCAACCAATACCCCCTAACTATGTCCTCTTGATGTATCGAGAGACCACCCGTCATGACCATCCAACCGGTAATGAACACTAGGAAATTGTCTTAGTACTATATGTGCACGTCGAGGAATACCGGAACTAAGCTATCACCATCAGCAGCCCACCTCTACAGACCTGTGGCATATAACACCATTTAATGATATCTAATAATCTAAGCATTACGCTTACATAACTAAATACTACTCCACATCATTGCAACAGACATAGAGAAATCATAGAAATGAACATTAAACCCACACCATTGCATATCTCTGATAAGCTAGCTACATGATTATATCGAGACAAGTGCAAACTAAAGTCGGCACTTGAATAATTATATAAATGAAATAAAGGACCAAAAACTATATAAAGAATAATATTTCATTAATGATTAAAGTCTTACAAAAGATGGAAAAACTACTAGAGCCATACCCGAAATCTCCTGAAGACTTGGAGAACTAAGGAAATCATTATATTCCTACTCCACTAGTGCTAGAACAATGTAAATAAACTATAGAGCTCTTGGAATGATCCTTCTTGGTGCCTTTTGGAATGGAGGGAGTGAAGGCTTTCAATAGGCTACCAATGATAGTTATGGCGGTTGGAAATGTCTAAAATGCCCCACAATCGTCATTGGGGACTGATCAGGAGCGTCCACGTGGAGGGCCAAGATGAGGGGCCTTAGCAAAGGGTTCGGCCGAATGCATAGTACCAAATGGAACCCTAGGTTCGGCTGAACCTAGGCTGACCCCCCTAGCCTGCTGCTTCCTTTGGACCTTCTCTCATGACTACTTAATCCAGTGGTATGGTGGTTGGGCCCTTTTGCAGATGTTGAATTGAGTTTATAGGCCCATTCAACCATAAGTCTGCCACTTAATGGGCGTCGATTGATTGTTCGATTATTTTCCATCGATTCTCCTTCATTTATGTGAAGATCTCTATATACAAATAAAGTTCCAAATACAAGTGGAAATAGATTATTCTTAAACAAATATGCATAGCAAGCATTGCTAGTTCTCCTTTATTCTGGATATATTGACGATCGAAATTGGTCTATAACGACCGTCAACAATCAGCTACAGTGATAATTTCGTGGTCAATAAATTTCTATGAATCGGCATGGATGGCATCATTTAGTTCTATATATTTGTCTAGGATATTGTTGGTTTAGGCATTTAGCAGTAGATGCTCTGTTTCGTAATGCTTCTGTAATTGAGTCACTAAGAATACAGATGGGAGATGCTTAACAAAGCTTCTACCCAATGGTGTGTTCTATGTATGTCTGAAATCTGGACACGGTTTGAAGAGATTGGGAAAGCTTATTCTATATACTGCCAGTCCATAATATGTGCAGAGTAAAATTTCACCTATGGGAATATTTCTTATGAACTAGATGGACTGCTCTGCATTTTTTTTTTTTTTTTGCATTTGGTACTATGCATTCAGTTCATCTTACAACACATAATCAATTATCATCTTTAATTAACAACTAATGCATGTACTATCAATTAGCTATCTTTAATTTCCTGCATGAACCTGGACCTATCATGTTTATTTGATCTCCTTCGTGTTTACTGATGCGCCCATATTTGATCTTTCTATCATGTTTATTTACAGAACCTGGACATAGAGGATTAAATGGATTGTGGAAGCTTATGAATGTCCAAATGAAGGATCTGGTCATTGATGATTTCATGGTTAGTAAATTTCTTGTGTAATTTTTCAATCTGTCAGTTTATCAGTAAAGTTGTTGCAAATTATGCCAATTTCCTGCATGTACTATCTTTAGTTATGTAAATTCTGGCAAATTACATAATCAATTATCATCTTCAATTAACAGCTCATGCATGTACTATCAATTAGCTATCTTTAATTTCCTACATCAATATGCGGACATTGGACAGTCTTTTAGCAATATTTTACTGAGAAATATTGATCATTCAATCTCTCTGTCAAGTTTTTCTGCAAAACATGGAAAAGTCAATGGAGTGAATGGACTATGCAAGTTTGGAAATGCCCTAGTGTAGATGATATTTTCTAGCTTCCTTAATTTTTAGTCCGCCACTTTGATCCTAGAAGGTTGCATTTTGTTTGAACTCAATCTGATGCCTTGGATATTTGTGATGTTTAACTTCATATTTTGTGGATGATATTTGATACTAAAAGACTGCATTTTTGGTGCTGTTGTTTTGTTTTGCAGAACATAAAATTCTGTAATGATATTTGATCCTAGAAGGCTCTGTTTCCACACGTCGTCAACCATGCACAGGCCCACAACCACGCGCAGGCCCACGTGCTCCCTACCCACAGCTAGGCAACCAGCCCACGAACTGGGTGGGCCACAAACCTTATGGACCAGCTCCACTTCCACTAGGGACAGATGCGGACCAAGGCACCAAAATAGATGGGACCACGTATACATAGACAATTTTTCTCTAAAAATTTGACAGATGTAATTATAAGTACAATCATAACGTAATTACACTGTAACTTGTATGTAATTACACTATAACTTACATGTAACTATAGTGTAACTTGTATGTAAGTTTCACGTAATTTTGAATCTTTAGATCTATTATGAGATTTGTTCTGGTGAGGAAGAAAAAATCACATCACACACATATGTGAAAGGATTTGTTCCCACGATCTCTATTTTACCGAAATAACATGTTACGGAGAGATTTTTGAAAGTTGCATACAAGTTACATTATAGTTACAGTGTAATTACATGCAAGTTACAGTGTGTAATTACATCTATCATTTTTTGGGATAAAATTTGTCGATAAATATATAGCAAAATTGAAATGTATAGGGTCAAAGTGTGTAGGGGACGGGCTGGCTGGATCCGCTCCCTTTGCAGGCTGACCTCGGGTGATCCGATTTTATAAATTGAAGGACCCGTAATATATGGTATTTTGGTTTAGTAATGAATTTCAGACTCGATGATAAATTGAGGGACCTAAAGTGAACTTACTCCAGTTTCAAAATCATCCATAAACCGGAATACCAGATATAACGCATCCCTAATCTTATAAACCCATGTCACATTAGGTTCCAAGGTGTATTGCTCCCAGTTTTAGCTACGTGGTGCTGGCGTGGCAAAAAAGCAAAATTTTAAAAAGAAAATAAAATCCATGTGGGACCCACATGTTAGTGAAGCTTCTGCCGGTTTGGTTCAGCGGATGAACTCATACCTACGTGTTGGCCTCCTGTCCTAGGCTGGCACGATGATATGCCCCAACCCCCGTCATATGATGATAAGCACATCCCAGCTACACTTGACGTAAACAAGGGTGATGTAAATAAGGGTGATGGTTTACGTCATAAGTCACATGTGGAAATGAAGATGACGTAAATCATGTTGATGGATTATGTCTCAACAAGAACGATCAAGCATATCATGGTCCAATTACACGCAGCCGTGCTAGGAAAATACAACAAGAGGTGAACTCGCTCTTTGCTTAACTTAATCCAAATTTTTGTGAGAATTTTATACTACCTAAATGCTCTACATTTGTATTGCTCAAGTTTACACCCGAGGACATCATCACCACGCCAAGAAGGATGGGTTACGTTGAGGACAATAAGGGTTACATCGAGGAGGAACCAGTCCATGCCAAACCTGTAGTTGTCTACGTCAAAAGATGGTTTACGCTGCAAAAGGCTCAACTTCAAAGGCTTGTGCGACCCAACCAGTCAACTTTCTCCATGCTCAATATATATGGTTGGAAGGATAATCAAGTCTAGTTTCACCTCCAACAAAACGGCTCATCATTTCGACTTCCCACTAAGGAGTTATGGACAAATCATTGAAGACTACTCAGAAGCCAAACAGACGCGCGAGTCTTCTCGGGAATTCACTTATTATGACCTTTGAGCTAGCCTATGTCCAGTAAACTCCCAAGACTTTTCATTCTCATCTAGGAGGGTTGTTCCTGGTATAAACTAGATGATACCCCGCACGTTGCTGCGGGACTATGTCTAAATATTTGTGATATAGGTATCTACAACTATAAACAAAAAAGCACATGGAACAACAATTGAAGAATGAACCAAGAAGTGATTTCAGGTTTTTTTTTTTTCATAAACATGCTATTCACCGATCTATTCCAAAAATTGTTTACATAAGTCTCAGTACACTGACCTATTAATATCCAGGACAGCAGCTAGTGATAACTTGATCAAAGAACCAATAATGTAGGCTGCAGCAAGCTGGAATATTATAGAGGCCATTGCAAAGAAAAAGAGAGAAATAGCTGCAAACTGTAAAACTGAGGGAACATAACTTTTATATTGAACAAATTATTTTATTTGAACATTGGACAAATCATATATGTTTAATTTTTTTTTTGGCAAAAAGAGGTTATCAATGAGAGTGTAACCATTTGAAACATCGATTTAAATTATCTCATACTGCACTGCTGCACACTTTTTGGGTGAACATATCAGAAGTTTCCTCGCAGAGCCGTTGAGTTTATACTTTTTATGAATAAAAAAAATACAACCTTTGATGCATGGAATCCTTTACCAAGGAAAAGGCTGATCCAGAGAGCATAGAAAATTCATACATTAACATGTCGTGAGGTATTCAAGAACAGTGACAATACCTAGTGAAAGGATGATGAAATCCAGCTAATAGAAGTTCTGAACTGGCTAATAATAAAATACATGTAATCCTGTATAGTGCTGAACTGGCTAGTAATAAAATACCTATAATCCTGTATAGTACTGTTGAAGATGGTTATCAGTTGCATGCTTGCTTTCTTCCTTTGTGCTTGATCAAATCACTTGTTGCCAATACATCATTAGAAAGAAAAGAAGTGATATATTGTGCTAAAATATGGAAATAGAGTGAATCCTTCAAATGTACTCAAATCAGCAAAAATTGAGAAAGGACAATATAACTCACATTGGTGGTAAAAAAATGAGGTAGAGAGATTGAAAGAAAGGGGATCTCATAAACTTCGTTGCTATTAGGGAAAAAATGTGCTTTGAAAATCCAATGGGGGATGCTGACATTGCACGGTGTCCCAAAAAAATACTGAACCTTGGGGGAAAAATAAAGGTTAACATGCGGTAGCTGCAGATCAAAATCGATGAAGGAGCAAGAGTGAGAACAACAATGCTATACAATGCCAGTGCGAATTAACACGCTTCGACGATGACGCAGAACAAATTCCACGGTTCTTGAGAGGAGGAGCAACCTGTATAGATTACAATCGATGGAGACTGGAGTGAAGAGTCGAGAGGAGAGGATGACCCCAAAATCCAAGCTATGATAGGGAAGCACTGAATGGGTGTGGTGTGATTAAAGCATGGCTGTCATTATGGTGGCCTTCAGTTTCCTTCATTTGCGGCTGGCCAACTCGCATGGAGGAAATGAGCAGTTCGACCGTCAGGGAATGCTGCATTATTTTCTTCTCGGTTTCAGCGGGGGAGTGGAGCGATCAACAATGGAGAACCGAGAGGTCAGGGAGCGCATGCACTATGTCCATTGATTGGGCCAGTAGTGTTTACCTGGTATTGGCTAGACTTGATTGCAACAGGCCCACGTTCGGCCTTTGATCTGGGCTAGCTTGCTGGATTGAGAGACTGACACAGCGAATCCATCTAATCAATCTCACGGCAGAACTCTGATCCAACGGTGAAAAATATTTCAGATGACGTGGAACAACCACAGCACAGGAAATTAGTTTTAATTGCACTTAGTGGGGATGACTCATATAGATATATAGGATATAGGATATCCCCTATGTTTTATCATTTAGGAGACTTTTGACAATGAAAATATGAACCCCTTTTGTTCAGCTGTGTGCTAACAAATTCAGAGAGAGATCTCTACCCCTTTGCTCTTGTGATTTCCTTGTGAGATTACAAAAGCGGCGTTCGATGCCCCCCAATTGGTGCTCCTGGTCCCTTAGAGGAATTATCTTGATTGATTCCAGGTTGTGTTGGTTGGTAAACTTAGAGTGTGGTTGGGCGAACCCTCGATTCAGGTTGTGTAATAGAGACGGTGCTTGGTTTCGAGTACGATTGTCAGGTTGCACTGTTATCTTGGCTGCTTGCAGCTAGTTATCTTGGTCTTCTTGAGGCTAGTTATCTATTCGTGATCCTACACCGTGAAGATCGGGACATCACCCCTACCGGGGTCGTATCACACGATGCCAAGGACAGCGGCCGCCACCTGCAATCGGCCACCAACGCACGCCAACACAATGGAAGTAGATGTAGTCTGCGCAACAAAGGCGGTGTAAGCATCAGCCATGGTGAGTCGGAGAGTTATCTATCCACCCGTGGTGAAGAGGAGGCGGTGGAGGCACTCGAGATGACAGTGATGCGACGAGAGCGGCGCTTGAGAGAGAAGTGTAGAGTTTCTAGGTGACGGGAGTGGGGATTTGGGGCGGTGTAGGGGGAGCGGGAGAGAGGAGATCAGTAGGACAGGGGCACGGGGTAGGGGCAGGTGCATGACGACGATGACCTGGAGCTGACAGTGACGCGGTTGAGAAGCCTTAGCGACCTGAGACGAGGCGCTGCACCGAGGGGCTACTGAGCGAGGAGGATTTGCTCATGTATAGCTCATCCTCGACCTTCTGGTTGGGGACAAGGCTGACCTTGGCATGGCTGGAGATGAGGGAGTAGAGGGCGAAGGTGCCACCGTCGTCGTCGTTGTTGGCACAGAGGGTGATATAGACGTATGATGGTGAAGAGGAGGAAGCTGTAGATGATGAGGGAGATGACGCTAAGAAGGTCGTCAGTGTGCCGAATGCCACCTTTGTTCACGTCGAAGGTAGTGGAGTAGACATATAGTGGTGACGTGTCGATGTCACTGTAGAGGACGCCGAACCATTGTAACACCTAGCCGTAGTGTGCAGCCCTACCCCTCCTACGCATGCTCATGCTCATGGAACCTCAAGTGCACTTTTTCCTATCGGAAAATGGAGAAGAGTTAACCAGAACATGGGCTTAGTCAGAAGGATTCTGCCCATTAGGCTCCCTAACGATTTGCAAATTTTAAAACAGACTAGAAAAAAATACCCGTGTGTTGCAGCGGGTGAAGAATATTTAAATCTTATTAATGTTATATGGTTTAGTTAAGGCGAAATTTCACTGTGGGAATTCACTTGGATATATATATTTTTAGAAAATCGTGAGTTACAGTCCGATCGTCTCAAATAGCATGCGAATATGTTTTATAGAGAGATTTTTTATACGACTCCTTCTGTATTTCCAAAAGCAAACAACTTAAAAACCGACCAAAATGCGGATATGTATTTTAAAAAACAAACAAAATTAAAAACCGATTCATACACGGATGACATACCAAAGTACTTGAGCAAAAACATCTTCAATTTTTATAATAGTAGAGAAGAGATATTCAAACAGAAACAAAACAGATGTTCTCTTCTCTACCTGGTTCTTTTCGGTTTATTTTACAATTTTGAGTTACAAGTGGGAAATAGGACATGACGCGATAAGAATAATATATCCAAGTATGCTCTCTCTCTAGGCAAGAGGGCATTAGGCAATTTGACTTGTGGAAACATGGTAAGGGCAAGTGCTATAAGCATCTAAGCACAATACCCTAGATGCCACTTAAGCTTAAATGACGAGGTGGAGAGAAGTGAGAAGAGAGAGGATGAGCCACCCCTCTTTGTAAATTTTAATAAAGAAAGATAAAAGAGTAAGATTGATTGGCTGAGAGTGGATAAAATAAATAGTTATGTTGCATTGAATCTAACATATTAGAGGCAATGTGGTCTATGATCTGTCCCCTAATAAATTAATTGATGATGTGGATGATATTAGAGGTGACAATCACATTTCCTATAAAACATGCCCTAAAAATGACTTCAAATCTACCGATGATTGCTTCCGCCACGTTTATATCATTCCTCTCGGAGATTGATTTTCACCACATTTACTCCAAAACATTTTTTTGCGCGGCATCAGCATGAAAATGTTGGAAGGTGAATAGTATCTTTAGCTGAAAAAAGGCTACAGATTGTGACACCCTACGATATGAATATGATACTGAATTTTCCTTTGGGTTGTACGGTCGAGCAGACCAATCTGTATTGTATTATGATGATGTACAAGCAGCAAGAGAGGATTACCATTATCTTTTGACGATTTACAAAGCAACCAAGAGAGGATTACCTCAGCCAAACAACTTATTAGGCAGAAAATGAGCTCAAATCATCTCCCTCTCTGCAATTTCCAGGCCATCGATCTCATCGTCTTCGCAAGACGCCGAAGAGTGAAGACCACCCAGCCAAGATCAATTCATCATCGCATCATGATGGTATCCTGCTTGACACCGTCCGCACCGTCATGCTGACTCCCGGTCGCTGCTTCAGCCCGCACACCATGCCGCCGCCGCCATGGACGCCACCGTCCCGGCTCCTGTTCAGAGACAACCTCGCCTTGATCGGCGACACGAGCCTTGTCGCCAACCGTGACGGGGAGAACGAGCATCGCCGGCCCTTGTTGTTGTTGTTGTTTGACGCCGCAGCCTGCGCTTTGCCTGGCGATGACACGAGCCGTGATACCAAACGTGACGGCGAGAACGTGCAGCGCCGGGTCTTGGACACCGATGCCGCCGCCGCCGCCACTTGCACTTTGCCAGGTGGCGACACGGTGAATGGCCTTGAAGGGAGAAGCTTGCCATGGCTTTTGAGCTTGGACCCAAGCGAGCTCGGCGGCGACTTGACCAGGAATTTGTGCGGAGTCTGCCTGGCGATGATCGGGGAACGAGTCTTGTAGAATCGCTTTTGCTTCTTGGACGGCGACGGCGAGTCGTACGCGGCGGAGGAGGTTGAAGCGAGGAACGCCGGGTTGGGGAACATCACTGTCTTCTTGGCCCATGGCCTGTTCCTGGGGGAAACCCGGTTTGCGGACACCGACGGCCGCCCGAGCGGCGAGGCGGGCTTGAACTGGATGCGGGACCGCACGCGGCCGCGCGACGGCGGCGTGCTTGCCTCGGCGCGCGCGGTGCCCCGCTGGCTCTGCTTCTCCCTGGCGCGGCGGGCGCGCAGCGGAGTCGCCTCGGCGTTCACTTTCCTTGTCCTAGTTACGGGGTTCGGGGTCTTGGGGGCCTCTCTGTTCTTGTTGGCGCCGGCGTCCACGACGGCGACAATGTCGCTCGCGAACTTGCTGGCCTGGACGATCTCCAGCACGGTCTCGCCAAGCAGCATCGCCGGCAGCGACATCCGCCGCCACTGGGTGGCGCCGCCGTCACTGCCGCCGAACTTGCCGTTGGGGGATGTCTTACGCGCCGGTGTGGCCCTCATCCTGCCGACGTGCACAGCATCCGAGAGCGAAAGATTTAGCCGCGAATCAGATGAATTCGCACCGGAGAGCCAAGAAATTACAGGGGATCAGGGTCGAGCACTTGCCTGACGGTCTCCTGCTTGCAGCGGAGGCTGGTGCGGAGGTACCCGCGCGTGCTCCGCGGGCTGAGGCTGACGCCGGAGACCACCTTGGCGCCGCCGGCTACCGTGTACTGCAGCTCCTGCAGGCGCGCCATGCACCTGTCCACCTGCCAACGAACGAACAAAAAAAAAAATCAGCTCGACCCTTCACCCCCATGGGTTTCCCCATCCCCACCGAATCCGTCGCTCACCTTCTTGAGGGTCTCCCTGACGAGGGCGGGGTTGAGAGCCGCGGCGGCAGCGGCCGCGGCGGCCGTCTGCCTGGACCGCCTGGCGTCGGGGCTCCTCGCGACCATGGCCGACGTGCGGAGCGGAGGTGGCGGCGCCGGTGGAGGAGGATGCGGTGGTCAAAACGGGAGCTCGTGGCGAACGAAGGAAGGTTTGAAAAGCGAGCGAGCGGCGCATTGGCGACTAACGGTCGGCAGCGCAACGGCTAGTTCTCGGGAAGTAAACGCCCAGCCCACACTCATCAGGGGGGAGTGGGGGACCGACCTGTGGGTGGGGTCTTCTTCTCTTCTACGCTACGAAAACAGAACGGAACGGGATAGCTGGACCCCACCAGTACTCGCCACGTCAGCTGCCACGCGCGCGCGCGAGTAGCGAATTCCGGGTGCTGTTTCGTGGGCCAGCGGAAAGAGCGATACAGATCACGACGGCCAGAAAATTAAGGTGTGGGTGATAAAAGATTGTGAGGATAATTTTTCGAATTTCAAATCCATCGTGTTAAATTTGGGGTCATAAAGAATGCATGTGCCGGCAAGAATGGTTTAGAACTTTGGGAAACAAGATAAACAGAAAACTGTTTTTTGACAATAAGGATTTTTTTGACAATAAGGATAGTGATTACTGGGTACTTCATTTCAAAGCCAAAAGGAGGCCAAAGCAAATCCTTCTGGTTCTGCTAACTTGGAATCATAAAGAGTAGAATGGAAATTCATGCTCTATCAGTAAATTTGATCTATAAAAAAAAACTTCAGTATTCAGATTAAATTAATTACAAATCATTATATAACGAAAATCAAGGTGACACCCGGACATATCATCGTGCCCTACTTGCCTTAGAGCAAGGTCAATAGTACAGTCCACTGCCAACTTCAATTACCTCCATGTCATTTTATAGATAGCACCAAAATCAACTAGTATAATTGATAGGCTACTATGTTGACTGCACATTATCATTTAAACAATTAAATATTCATGCACATATCAAACATATCGGATTAAGAGTGAACGCTATCCCTGTGACCATTTGAATAAGCCATCAGACACCAGAAAATTCGGACCGTTCCAACGAAGTAAGTACTGATTACTGAACAAATTCTGAACCAAGATCTAAACAAATTCTGATTTCTGAACAAAAGGATAAAGGTGTGTTGTGGAGGAAGACTGGAAGAGTTGTGTAAACAAAGCAATGGTTTACTAGATAAGATGAATTTCATCAACTCCTCAACATCTGGCTTCAGTTGATTTCTATTTGTGCAAGACTAGCACCACGAATGGGAAGTTGATGGGCCACAGCCACGGCTTTGATCAACGGACTCTGACGAAGACGACTACCACTGCGGCATCCGCGATGGAGAGACGGGATGTTCCACCCCAATTCGCTGCTGCTCTGGATGGCCTTCATGTGCTTCATCTTCTTGCCCCCAAGGCGGCGACGATGGCGAGGACAGACGCCTCCGCCGCTCGTCCAACGCGCGGATTTGCTCCTCGCCCTCGATCTGACATGCTTCTCTGGATGGATTTGGCGTGCGGAGTGGGATGAAGCGGCGAGCCAGCGAGATGGCCGGACTACCGGAGTGGGGAGAGAAAGGGAAAACGCACACGGGATCAGGTAGGGTTGGTGCGGGCCCACAAAAGCTATTTCCTATCGGCCGTGCTGACTGCTTGCGAGCGATATGCGCGTGAGAAACCGTGCTGCCGCCAGCGACAAAATTAGGTGGTGTCTGCGTAGGACGGACCAAACTTTAGTCTCTCTTATAGGACTAAAATTTTTGTGAGCCAAACACTACCTTAGTCACTCGCTTCATTCTCTCTCCTTGATTCTCTTCCTTTCACGTAGGATTTTGCTGATGTATAATTTTTTGGAGCCTGCTGAGTCATTATATTGTACCTACTCTTAGGGTATCCACAATGTGCATCTAAAGTGGGTAGTAAGAAATAAAATACTACTACTATTAGGTTATATACATTGTGAGAGTAGTAACTAACTAATACCAGGTAACATGCTTACTATCTAGACATAAGAAATAAACAAATGATTTCTCTCAATTTTCTCTCATGGCTAGTGATTGTGGGGTCCAACTTACTACCCACTTTTGTTCTTTCACTATTGTGACTACAACAACAACTAATACCCACCGACACAGGGCCCACCCGTATTCACAAAGTAGGTAGTAAATATCGGTGATGCCCTTAGGTAGTCAAAGTGTGCCGACGTGTCATGTAGAGCAACGTAGGAGATTCACCTCCAAAACATCGTCTCACGATTGGACGGTTCATCCGTGTACGAGTGAGGGTGTGCAACGTCTATGAACGAAATGAGACGATATGGGGATTTTTATGACTATAGGTTTATATAGTCCTAGGTATGTCTTACGTACCTACCCTTTTGCATGGCAATTGTATCCTAAATATTTTCTTATTTTGTTTGGCACATAAAGGTCCGGTAGTGTATGGCTCCGTTGTGCTATGTCACTGTATCACTTAGTGGCATCACCACCTTCTCATGTTTATATTTGATATTTGACCGTCTTGCTTGCATGTATCATTCCGCCGCACGATTCACAGCTCCACACCGATTTTGTGGAGAAGAATTAAGAGAGTAGAATATTTATGGTAGGATATGAGATGCGGCAAAGGGTAATTCCCAAAACATTAACAATTTTTTTGTTAAAAAATGTTTGAAGGGATATCTCTCCCTCCAAAATTCTTTTTAGTGTTGGTAGGCTATAAGTGTGTGTTATTTTTCCTTATTCCTCGTTTGCCATGAGCATGATTCCTAAATTGCAAAATTGTATGTTTTCTCAAAAATTTTTTACTGTTTCAAATAAATGTCATTACAATTCATCTATTAATAACAGTGTCACTGAAATTTGATAAAATTAGAACTGTGCCACTACCATCACATTTTCTATCTTCTTCGTCATTTGGCACATAGGACCCACCCTTAGATTCATCTTTTTCCTTCATCCTCCCTTATTCTTTTTTTTCCATCTCTCTTCACCACTATCTCTCTCACAAAAATAAAAAATGGGGACAACATGCCGCACGAATCGGGACCAAAGAGCTCGAGGTCCGGAGGAGGAGGAGGAGGTGAAGTCCCTCGTCGACGGTGTTCGTCCCCACGTGGTTTTCTGCCCGACTACTCCTACAGCAAGCACTGCATCCTAGACGGCTTGAAGGGGGAAGCGGACGGCATGAGGGTGAAGACCTCGAGTTTCCCGACGTCTTTTGGGCATCCTGAAGGCGACGCTGAGTTCAATTGCTTTGATGAGTGAGCAGAGAGATGATGCAGGTGGACATGAGAGACCGTCGATGAGCCAAAGTTGGAGAAGAATCCCGACCCCAGTAAGCTCTACCTCGGGTCCGCGCCGCATGGATCTCTGACGAAGAGGGCACCGCCGCAAGGAATTCTGTTGTTTCCACCCCGCTCCCCGCATGCACCGGAGTGCTGCCGTCACCGGGTTTTGCTGCTGCTCCCGCTCCCACTCCCCGCGCACGCTAGAGTGTCGTCATCGTTGCCGCTGCTGCTGGGTCGCTGCCCGCTGTCCCGTCCTCGAGTCGCCACCTGCCACGCCTCCGTCGCCGTCGCCGCTCGCACTGCTACCCGTCGTCGCAACGCAAGAAAATGGGAAGAGAGAATGAAGAAGACATAAAAGAAAAGAGATGAATGAAAAATATAACGACAGTGGCACAATTTAAATTTTGTAATATTTCAATGGCATGATTACTAATAGAGGAATCGTAATTACATTTATCTGAGATAGTATATTTGCCGTATGGATTGAATTAACTCTCGGAATTCTCATAGCTGTCACCAGGCTGGTCAGTGGTCAGCAACTCAGGAAAACAAATCCCTGCTCCCTACCCCACGATTTCCACTGAACGGACCAGATTGAGCATCGTCTTCCATCCGTTCGCTTCGCAGCGTGGCCTGCGGGTGTCTGGACCCCACATGTCATCAGAACATATTGCAAAACCCTTCTCTGTCTTCCCCAAATCCCCCATCCCCACCGCCATTCTCGACGGTTTCTCGAGCTCCACCTCCTCGCGTGCCCACGCCATCCATGGCTTCTTCCGCACACAATGTGACCACCTAGCAGCGCCATCGCCATGCCTCCACGCTGTAGGCGCCTCCCCCTCCTCTTCATCCTCCTCCTTGCCGTCCGCCCACTCTCCGCCGCCGCCGCGTCGAGCATCGCTGCGGCCCCCGCCTCCTCCTACCGCCGCATCTCGTGGGCGAGCAACCTCACGCTCCTCGGCTCAGCCTCGCTCCTCCCGGGCGCGGCCGGCGTCGCGCTCACCACCCCTTCCCGCGACGGCGTCGGCGCCGGCCGCGCTCTCTTCTCGGAGCCCGTGCGCCTCCTCCTGCCCCAGGACGCGGCCGCCTCCGCCTCCGCCTCGCGTGCCGCTACCCCGGCCTCCTTCTCCACCCGCTTCACCTTCCGCATCACGCCCTCCCCCACCTACGGCGACGGCCTCGCGTTCCTCCTCACCTCCTCCCGCACTTTCCTCGGCGCTTCCAACGGGTTCCTTGGCCTGTTCCCCTCCTCATCCGCCTCCGACGAGGGGGAGCTCCGCGACGTCTCCACCGTCGCCGTCGAGATCGACACCCACCTCGACGTGGCGCTGCATGACCCGGACGGCAACCACGTCGCGCTCGACGCGGGGTCCATCTTCTCCGTCGCGTCCGCGCAACCAGGCGTCGACCTCAAGGCCGGCGTGCCCATCACCGCCTGGGTTGAGTACCGCGCGCCGCGCCGCCGCCTCAACGTATGGCTGTCCTACTCGCCGTCCCGCCGCCCCGAGAAGCCCGCCCTCTCGGCCGATGTCGACCTCTCCGGCCTCCTGCGCACCTACATGTACGCGGGGTTTTCGGCCTCCAATGGCAACGGCGCTGCGCTTCACGTCGTCGAGCGCTGGACCTTCCGCACCTTCGGCTTCCCCAACTCTTCATACGCCCCGCCGCCGACCAAGTACATAGGCCCAATGCCACCCAATAACCAGCCTCTCCCTCCCCCTCCCTCTCCCTCTCCCTCTCCCCCTCCCCCTTCCCCTCCCCCTCCCCCTCACCCTAACCACCGCCGCCGCCATCTGTTCTACAAGGTGCTTGGCGGAGTCCTCGGTGGTATGGTATTGCTGGGCCTTGTCGTCGTTGGTTCTGCTGTCTTGCTTGGCCGGTCAGTGCGCCGCAAAAATCAAGAACATGCAGTGGCAAGCGAGGACATGGGGGAAGCGACACTCTCTATGGAGGTGGCACGGGCAGCAACAAAGGGCTTTGACAGTGGCAATGTGATCGGCGTTGGTGGCTCTGGTGCTACTGTGTATGAGGGGGTGCTCCCCTCTGGGTCGAGGGTTGCTGTCAAACGGTTTCAGGCTATTGGATCGTGCACCAAGGCATTTGACAGTGAGCTCAAGGCCATGCTTAATTGCCCTCATCACCCAAATCTCGTGCCGCTTGCTGGGTGGTGCAGAAGTAAGGATGAGCTTGTGCTTGTTTATGAGTTCATGCCCAACGGGAATCTAGACTCTGCATTGCACACACTGGGTGGGGCAACACTTCCCTGGGAGGCACGGTTCAGGGCTGTATATGGTGTTGCATCAGCGCTAGCATATCTGCATGATGAGTGTGAGAACCGGATTATACATCGTGATGTCAAGTCATCAAATGTTATGCTTGATGCAGAGTTCAATGCTCGGCTAGGTGATTTTGGCCTTGCTCGCACTGTGAGCCATGGTGGGTTGCCACTTACAACACAGCCAGCAGGCACACTGGGGTACCTTGCACCAGAATATGTTCATACAGGGGTGGCTACAGAGCGGTCTGATGTGTACAGCTTTGGGGTGCTTGCTCTGGAAGTGGCCACTGGACGAAGGCCTGCTGAGAGGGGAATCTCTGTTGTTAATTGGGTGTGGACTCTATGGGGTCGTCGAAGGCTGGTTGATGCAGCAGACCGGCGGCTCCAGGGACGATTTGTTGCAGATGAGATGCGACGGGTGCTGCTTGTGGGTCTGTGTTGTGTACATCCAGACTGCCGGAAGCGGCCTGGTATGCGAAGGGTAGTCAGTATGCTTGATGGTACTGCACCGTTGATATTGGTACCAGATAAGATGCCACCAGTTCTTCTACAGCCAGTACCAAATGCTTCATCAATGAACTCTGCAGATACTGCCAATACTGCATTCTTCAGTTGTCGCTGAGCATACAAGTTATAGGTTAGCGAATACAAATTTCTTATTCATATCATCTATAGTCATGTTAATGTTTTGAACCATCTTCTGTTCTTTCCTGCTAAAGACAAAAAAGGTCAAATGTAAATAGGAGACTGTTCTGATTGTTACAAAAATGTTGCTTGATCTTAACTGTTAAGCGTAGCGAATGACTGCTTTTTGAGGGAACCTGTAGAGAGTTTTATTTTCTGACTCAAAACCACAGTTAAACATGTCATACTTTTTACTGCTCAGATCTGGTGTCAGTCGTTTGAAGATAGTTTTGATGGTATCTGTAATGCATGTCTTATGGTCTGTGCAGTTTGTCCTGACAAAATTTGACATTACCATCATGTTTTATAATAGAAAGTTCAATCCTAATTCTGGCATTTAACTGCCTGGAAATTGCTGTAATGTGTATCATGAAAAATGTAGCACTGCCTCCAATGTTGATGCAAATGCAACAAATGTCTGCTGATGTAGAGCAAATAAAATTTGTCATTGCTTGTGCTTTGTAAGTTTGCTGAAACATTAATAAAGCATGACAAGAATGAAGATATTGTATGCTGCTGAATAGTTACTTCGAAAGTTTTAGTAGCAACCAAACCTTTACTAATTGTTGTGACTGTTGAATTGATTGTTAATAACGTTTATGTGAAGCAGGTTAGATGTGAACTCTGGATTAACAGACAATTTGATTGTTGTACAACTTGTAGAAGTTCAGAATTAGACAAGCACTTGAACATATTTTCTTTTGCTTCACTTTATGAGTAGCAAATTGAAGCTACTCTGTTGGGCGAATTGTCAGAAAGAGCTTACTGTTAGACAGCATATTGGGAGCTATGTTAAGAAGGAAAAACTGTTAGCTGCATCTAGTTGTATCGAGAATATTTCATCCAGTAATTATTTGAATTTGATTAAGTTTCATTTGTCCCATATTCTAGCTATATCTCCCATGACCATTCAAATGCTTTGAAAGTACACATAGTTGATCAATGAAATAATTCTGTTGTAGTGTTGTTGCCATGGTTTTTTTTATCTTCATTATATGCGGATCAATTGACTTTACCTTTTTTTTTTCAAGATGTATACAATGCTTAAGGTACTAAGGTATATCCACTTGGAACACATCAATTGCTAGTCACTTTAATGTGACTAATACCTTCCTGTCAATATTTCTAAAAAGTAAAGGTACTTCTAGTACTTACAATTTCAGGCACCACAAAATGTCCCCTAGTTTTCATCATATCATTGTGAGTATGGACAAGGCTGTACAATTATGAGTAGTTTCCCTGACATATAATAGGTTGGTCTAACACATCTGTAATCTGTGTAGAATGCTCTATATGTACTGAAATCTTTCAAATTATTCAGGGTTCATTTGCCTCATGTTTGCTTCTTTGGATAATTTGATCGCTTCTGCAGCACAAGCATATGATCAACTTGGGAAATTTTGTTCTACAGCCTATATGGCACTGATAAGATGACCTGGATATGTAGAATGGATCAACCAGCGTTGCCCTTTGTGTTGTTTTAAAGCTAAGGCATTGACCTTTGTACCGAACAAGAATTTTTTGATGCGGGCTCTGCTCACTCTGCTTCACCTGCTGGGTGGTATGAAAATCCTGATAGTTTTCTTTACCAAGAATCGTAACTAGATTCGGGAATTTCTCTTATGCTATCTTTATTTGTCCCAATCATTGTACATACTTTGTTCTGCAAGTAATCTATTCTGGAAGGCATAGGCAGATGCGTCTCTGGCATACCTAAGTTAAGAACCATTATTAGTCTTCCACAGTCTATCAACACTTGTTGCTATGTACAGCAGTTTCTGCATGAGAGACTAGACAAAATTGATTTCAATCTATACTGTAGTCCTAGTCTGAGTCCTGAGTTCCTGACTAGGTGGTGCAGTAGAGTGGCCTCCTTTGGAACATGAATTAGTTCATTTCCTGCATTCCTGTAAAATTAGTTCATTTCCTTTGAGACATGAATTATCCTCCTTTGCTGGAATTTCATTTCCTGTAAAATTCCTCAAAAAATCCTGCATTCCGAAGTATTTTTGGAGCTGACTTCATCGAAATAAGCAATGTCAGAGAAATCTTTTAGTAGTATATATTGCAATTTTCGATGAGGCTGATCGCACTTCCGATTATGAGTACACGACTCATTCATTGGTCCATTTCAATGTGTATACCTTGTTTTCAAAGAATTGGTCCAAACAATTCCAGATATTACCTGCTCTCTGAGAATACATTGTCTTGTGGTTGCTGGCATTTCCATCATGTTTGTTACCAGGTGGTCACATATTTATAGTTGCATCTCTTATCTCTGTATATTTATGCTATTTCCCCTTTGGAGGTTAGTTACCTGCATTGTCCATTCGTAATCGATATGTGGCCTACAGGCTAGAGATTTGTGATCTCAGCCGGGGCTGCCATGGAATTGGCAGGAAGGAAGAGGCAATTGCAAGCAGCAAGCCACAAATCATATCAAGGGAGGCCAGCAGATGAAAGAATCGGTGTACTGTGTACAATCAAATTCATAGTGCAGACGCACTAAGCCTCGATCGATCTGTACACGACAAATATTCAGACGGACAACGAGACACGCCGACTGAAGTCACGAGGCCAGTCTTTCTCTCGGTAACAGTGTACGGTTGATAAGGGTAAGATGTATTGATCGATATCACTAGGAGGACTCATCAGCAGCCATGCTTGACGGAGCAAGCCACCACCTGAGCCCAGTGCCTCAGCCGTGTCTTGATCAGCTGAGGGTTGTCACCTGGAGAGAAGATCGTCCATGCGTCGGCGTGGGGAAAACTGAGGGCTCGATGACGCGCCGGAGATCAGCGTGGACGACGACAGCGTCGACGTGGGGCTCCGCAGCTTGGAGCCGTCGGAGAGGCGCTGCCGGTTGACGGTGAAGTAGAGGTCGAGGGCCGGGAGGGTGTCGCAGAGGCCGGCGCCTCCTTTCTCCTTGTCGAAACCGAACCCGAGCTCGAAGGAGCCCCTCAGCTCGTCGAGGTCTGCGTCGGTCAGGCACCGCCCAAAGCCTTCTCTGCTGGTCGCGGCTGCCTCGTTCACGGCCACCAACACTAGTACAGATCCTTTCATCCGTGACGGCCCCTAACAAGACTGGAATTTGCGGGCCGTCACAAGGAAGTAATCTCAATCGGGCCGAAGTTTCGCCCGATTGAGATATGGTCGCACAACTATGGTAGATCGGCATAAAACTAGAGCCCGTCAGGGAAGACACTTATCTGTGACGGGCCATAGTTGAGACCCGATTGAGATGAGGGTTCCATATCTCAATCGGGCCCTAAAAGAAGCCCGTCACAGATGACGGTTATCTGTGACGGGCTCCAACTAGAGGCCCGATTGAGATAAGTTTAATGCCCGTCACAGATGACACTCTTCTTTGATGGGCTTTTATTAAGGCCCGATAGAGATTACTTGTATGCCCGTCACAGTTGATTATTTTAGGGCCGTTACAGATATTTGTTGCACAGTATAATACCCCCCACCACCTAGTGTAACTGTATCCCACTGTTCACTATTTTGGTGGGAGGCTGTAGGGGGCGATTCTTTGTCTTTTTTCCAAGGAAAACAGAAAATTCCCAAAAGTGATCAAAATGGAGCAATCAAGTGAGTAATATTAATCATTACTTGAGCAATTTCATCACGTATTACTTTAGCAATACTGATCTTATAACATGTGCCTCTAATTTGTTTTTATTATTTTGTAGCAATTGATCGAAGTTGGATGTATGCGAAAAATGTGAAACGTCATTTTCCGGAGTACAGAAATGGCGTAATAAATTTTATGAACGCTGCGGAGGAGGATAGGAAAAGAAGAAACAACGATTACATGTGTTGTCCATGTGCAGATTGCAAGAATGAGAATATATTTGATAGCGGCGAGGATGTACACGGTCATCTGATATAATGAGGATTCATGAAGGGCTATACATGTTGGGTGAAACATGGAGAGCAAGAATCAGGAAGTGGAGCAACAGCAGACAGAAGTGGTGCGCATAATCAGGAAGATGAAGATGAGTATGACATGACATGTTTATACCTTCTCCATTGGCCGGTGAAATGGTTGATGTGGAATACGATCTGCTGCAAGACATGTTACGTGACGTTGAGGACCCAGCCCAGAATGAGAGAGATTCCATGAAGTTCAGTAGGTTGGTCAGTGATTCTGAGACGCCTCTGTACGCTGGATGCAAAGCAAAACACACTAAGTTGTCAGTTACCTTGGACCTAATGAAGCTGAAGGCAAGTAGTGGATGGACAGACAAGAGTTTCACAGATCTTTTAGGAATTTTGAAGACTATGCTTCTTGCTGAGAACACATTGCCCGAGACGACATACGAAGCAAAGCAGGTTCTGTGTCCACTGGGGTTAGAGGTCTGTAGAATTCACACTTGTCCAAACGACTGCATATTGTACCACCAGCAATATGCGGACTTGGATGCTAGTCCTGTCTGCAAGGCTTCTTGATACAAGCGAAAGAAAAGTGCTGACGAAGGAAAGAAGTCAAAGAGGGGTGGTCCGACAAAGGTTGTGTGGTATCTACCTATCATTGATCGTTTCAAGAGAATCTTTGCCAACCCGAACGAAGCGAAGTTAGTATATTGGCACGCCACGGAGAGAAGGAATGACGACATGCTTAGACACCCAGCGGATTCGATTGAATGGAGGAATATCGATCGAAAACACAAAGACTTTGCTGCCGACCCTAGAAAAATGAGGATATGTTTGTGTACGGATGGCATGAATCCTGACATGAGTAGTACTCACAGCACTTGGCCAGTTCTTATTGCGAACTATAACCTCCCGCCATGGTTATGCTTTAAACGGAAATATATTATGTTGTGCTTGTTAATCCAAGGTTCGAGGCAACCCGACAATGATATCGATGTATTCTTGGAGCCTGTTATCGATGATCTTGAGATTCTTTGGAAATGTGTGGAAACTTGGGATGCATATGGTCAGGAGAACTTCAAGCTAAGAGTTCTATTGTTCTGCACCATTAATGACTCCCTGTACTCGGTAATCTTTCCGAATAAACTATAAAAGGAAAGAAGGCATGCTCCGATTGCAAGGAACATACACGAAGCCGGTGGCTGAAGAAATCACGAAAGATGGTATACATGGGTCATCGGAGGTAACTTCCGCTACGTCACGCATTTAGAAGAAAGAAGAAAATTTTTAACGGTAAGAGAGAACTTCAGTCTGCTCCCAAGGATTTGTCCGGAGATGAGGTCCATAATATGGTCAAGGACATAAATAATGAGTTTGGGAAGAAAAGAAAATGTAGCAAGACAAAGGAGAAGGGTATGAGGAAGAAAAAATCCATATTTTGGCGGCTACCTTACTGGAAAGATCTTGATGTCTGTCATTGCAATGATCTCATGCATGCAGAAAAGAATGTGTGTGAGAGTTTGGTTGGCCTGATGTTGAATATTCCTGGGAAGACAAAGGACGGGTTGAACGCGCGCCTTGATCTACAGGACATGAATATTCGCAGTGAACTCCAGCCCATACGAGATGCAGAGATAGGTAGAGTGTACCTCCCTCCAGCCTGCCACACATTGTCGAAGGATGAGAAAATCGCAATGTTATCATGCTTGAAGGATATTAAAGTTCCATCGGGCTATTCAGCGAGGATAAGTAAGTATGTTAAATTGGACGATCTAAAACTGGTTGGAATGAAGTCTCACGATAGCCACGTGCTAATCACATAAATCTTGCCAGTAGCTATCAGAGGCATTCTACCACCGAAAGTGCGTCACACGATCCAATGTCTGTACGCCTTCTTCAATGCAATCGGACAGAAGGTTATAGATCTAGAAAATCTAGATGGGTTGCAGACCGATATTGTGAATACCCTCTGTCACCTAGAGATGTTTTTCCCACTGTCTTTCTTTGATATCATGGTTCATCTCCCTATTCATCTGGTGAAGCAAACAAAACTATGTGGCCCGGCTTTTCTAAGGGAATTGTGGCCGTTTGAAAGGTACATGGGAGTTCTGAAGTCCTACGTTCGTAACAGAGCTAAACCCGAGGGGAGCATCATTGAAGGTTACACAACCGAGGAGGCTATTGAGTTCTGCGTCAATTACATGTTCGATGCTGATCCTATCGGAGTTCCAGTGTCTCGTCACGAATGAAGGTTGTCAGGTGTTGGCACAATCGGACGGAAATGAATTAGGCCCGATCAAGCGTCCTACGAGCAGGCTCATTACGCTGTGCTCCAACATATGGCCGAAGTTGGCCCATACTTTGAGGAGCACTTAGCGAAAATCCGAGATGAGAACTTGGGCAATATGATACATGGATTAATAGAGAATATAATTCTCGGTTCAACGAATGGTTCAAGAATCGTGTGACAATGTCCACGGATGTCCCAAATGAGACAGTACAGTTGTTGGGGATGGGATCGTCTTGGACCGTAGACACATGGTAAGGATACGATATAAATGGATACACATTTTACACCGTTAAACAAGATGACAAAAGCACATTGCAAAACAGCGGCGTCCGTATAGATGCATTCCAGGATCAAGTTGGGTCAAACACATACTATGGCCGCATTAAGGAGATCTGGGAGCTAAACTACATCAAGTTCAAGGTTCCTTTGTTCCGCTACCGTTGGGTGAATCTACACACTGGTGTCAAAGCCGACAAGGAAGGTTTCACTTTAGTAGATCTATCAAGGGTGGGATACGCCGATGAACCATTTGTACTTGCGAAACAGGTCGAGCAGATATTCTACATAAAAGACACTTCAAACAAGAAGATGCACATCGTGAGGGATGGCAAGCGCCGAATTGTAGGAGTTGACAACGTCTTCGATGAAGAAGAATACAACCAGAATCTTCATGTAAGACCTCATATTGACCTTGACGATGATCCGCAAGAGCCTGTGGCATATGCTCGTTCAGATCATATGGAAGGCATAACCTTGTGACCGATGCATTTGTACGTATCTATTGTAATGAATGAAGTATTTTTGTTTGATTACAAAGACTTGATATGTGTAGTTATTTATATGGCTAATTTTGTTTTTTTTTACAAATGTTGTTTAAATATGTCATACATTCAAATTGAATTTCAAACTGTTGGGAATATAGTTATACATAAAAGTAACCAAAATAAAAGTTGTAGATCTTAAAAGGCTCTACAACTTTGCTGTTTATGGCTTTTCCACTTGAAATCATTTAGTATTTACGAATGTTGTTCAAATTTGTTGTATATTCAAATTCAATTTTATACTGTTGGGAAAAAGTTATATAGATAAATGACCAAAATAAAACTTGTAGATCTTGAAAGGCTCTACAACCTGGTTGTTGACCATATTTACATTTGAAATCATTTACTATCCGAAAATGTATTATGACTAATAAAATGAATTATTATACAACATCTATGTATTTTGCACTCACAAATATAAAGACTTGATGGGAAAAAATGGAAAAATAGTCATCAGTGATGGGCCTTAGTTTAAGACCAATAGAGATTAATCTATCTCAATCGGGCATTGCCGTAGGGCCCGTCACAAATGAGTCATCGGTGACGGGCTCCATACTAATGCCCGATTGAGATGACAATCAGGCCCGTCACGAATGAGTCATCAGTGACCGGCCATAGGGTAATGCCCGATTGAGATAGATTAATGTCTATCAGGCTATAACTAACGCCCGTCACCAATGACTATTTTTCCATTTTTCCATTTCAAGTATTTGTATTTGTGAGTGCAAAACATATAGCTGCTGTGTAATAATTCATTTTATTAGCCATAATACATTTTCGGATAGTAAATGATTTCAAATGGAAATATGGTCAACAACAAAGTTGTATAGCCTTTCAAGATCTACAACTTTTATTTTGGTCATTTTTCTATATAACGTTTTCCCAACAGTTTGAAATTAAATTTGAATATATGACAAATCTAAACAACATTTGTAAATACTAAATGATTTCAAATGGAAATATGGTCAACAACAAAGTTGATCCTCTCATCAAGATCTACAACTTTTATTTTTGTCATTTTCCTATATAACTTTTTTCCCAACAGTTTAAAATTGAACTTGAATATATGACAAATCTAAACAGCATTTGTAAATACTAAATGATTTCAAATGGAAAAGTCATAAACAGCAAAGTTGCAGATCTTGATAAGTTGTACAACTTTGATGTTTATGGCTTTACCATTTGAAATCATTTAGTATTTACAAATGTTGTTTAAATTTGTCATATATTCAAATTCAATTTCAGGCTATTGGAAACAAAGTTATATAGACAAATGACCAAAATAAAAGTTGTAGATCATGATGAGAGGATCAACTTTGTTGTTATTGACTTTTTCATTTGAAATCATTTACTATTTACAAATGCTATTTTAATTTGTCATATTTTCAAAATCAATTTCAAGCTGTTGGGAACAAAGTTATATAGATAAATGACCAAAATAAAAGTTGTAGATCTTGATAAGCTCTACAATTTTGTTGTTGACCATATTTAGATTTGAAATCATTTACTATCCGAAAATGTATTATGACTAATAAATTGAATTATTATATATTTTGCACTCACAAATATAAATACTTCATGGGAAAAATGGAAAAATAGTCATCGGTGACGGGCCTTAGTTTAAGCCCGATAGAGATTAATCTATCTCTATCGGGCATTATCTTAGAGCCCGTCACAGATGAGTCATCCGTGACGGGCCTGAATTTCATCTCAGTCGGACATTAGTATGGAGCCTGTCACCGATGAGTCATCTGTAACGGGCCCTACGGCAATGTTCGATTGAGATGACTCATCACTCTACCATAACTAGGGTTTCTCAGATCGGATCGAAACTTTTTCTAAGTCCCGCTACAGTTTCCTGCCTCCTTAGAACCCTAGCGCAGTCGTCGTTCTCCATCGCCGAGCCTGCCGCCGTCGCCACCGAGCCCGCGGCTGCCGCCACCGAGCCTCCTCCGCCCTCCATTCGGACCGCCGCTGCCTCCTCACCGACAACCCCCACCGAGCCCACGGCCGCCTCCACCGAGCACGCCACCGCCAGCCCGGCGCAGCCACCACTAACCCCGGTGACGCCCTCCACCGAGCCCGGCGCCGCCGCCATCGAGGCCGCCGCCGCCGCCAACTCCTCCTTCGCTGACTCCTCCCTCGCCGAGCCCGAGGCCGCCGCCACCGAGCCTACCGCCTCCACCGAGCCTCGGACGCCCGACGCCGCCTCCACCGAGCACGCAGCCGCCTCCACCGAGCCTCCGACGCCCAACGCCGCCTCCACCGAGCCTGGCGCAGCCACCACCGACCCCGGCGGCGCCGCCACTGAGCCTGCCGCCTCCACCGAGCCCTGTGTCGACCCACAGGTGAGTCCTCCATCGCGCATGAATGATGAATAGATGAATGTGGTTCGATTGATGAATGTGATGAATAAATGATTAGATGAATGTGTTTGAATAGTTGAATGTGTACGGATAGATGAATGTGGATGAATAGATGATTAGAGATGAATGTGGATGAATAGACGAATAGATGAATAGATGAAATATTTACTTTATTTATATGTGATATTCAATTCATTTTACATGTGGATGAATAGATGATTAGATGAATGTGTATGAATAGATGAATGTTTATGGATAGATGAATGTGGATGAATAGATGAAATGTTTAATTTATTTATATGTGATATTCAATTCAGTTTATTAGATTTGTGAGATGTGCAATTTAGTTTATTTATGTGAATAAGTGATTTTAGAACTTTGGATTCTAAGCCATTGAAGCACTGAATTGTAAAAAAAGTAGACAATATCTCAGCAAGGCGAATCAATGTCGACGACAACTAGTGGGTCCTCAAGGGCACGTACTCCTAGGACAGGGAACATAATCCCTAAGGAACGGTTCCACATAACAGCGGTGGACCAAGTAGGGTTGCCGACATCTCCAAGAAAAATATTGAGCCGATTTAGGTCTATCTACGGGGTCATAGGGAGGCAGAAATTCAGTATTCTGCAAGATGACATCAAGCACGTGCCGGCCACAGAGAAGGACATTGCTTGGCTAATGTTCAAGTTGAGCTTCGATTATCCTGCGGAGCATGAGGACCATATCAGGCGGGCTGCTTTCAAGGTTTTGGGCAATGCTTGGATGAACTTCAAGACTAAGCTAGTCGGCGAGTTCATCTACAACCCGGCGAATCCAGATCCAAAAGAGAAATTTCCTTGGATCATGGAACAGGTCTGAGAGGAATACCATGCGAAGAAGTCGACCCCCGAGTCCAGAGCTAGAAGCGAGGCATATTGCTTGCTCCAGACCAAGAACCAGCATCCGCACCGCCTTGACACCGCCGGATATGCCGGTAAGGAAGAGGAATGGCAGCAGGAGGATGAACAAGAGGAGGAATCGAGCACGCCGCTCGTGTTTGGCGATATCCCATACCCTTGGGCTAGGAACTGGGCTAGGGCAAGGTACCAGAAGAATGCTGATGGCACAATCTTCATGCCAAATTCAGAAGATCAACGAGTGTACGATGCTATAGTAAGTGTCTAGTCAAAATAGATGTTCGCATTGTTTCCCGTATTGTAGTTTATTTAACCACACTAAATTGAAACGCAGAAGGAGTTGGTTGCCGAGGAACAAGCCTCGCAAGAGGCCTGCTCTCAAAGACGCGAGGACGACCTATTCACGAAAGCGTTGGGCAACAAGGCACACCGTGGACAAACACGGGGCGTTGGGTCTTCCGTTCCCTGGAAGTATGTATTTCCAGACTACGCGTGACAGTACAAGAAGCGAACTTCCAACAAGGCGGAGAAAGATGCACGCCTTGAAGCCAAGATCCGGGCGTCGATAAGAGCGAAGCTGACATTTGAATTCGACGAAAAGCTCGAGTCGATGAGGGCCAAGATTAGGCAAGAGATCCAAGAAGAGCAACAGAAACCCCAGGCCGCCGCTGCTGCTACGCACGAAGAGTTAGGAAGTCCCACCCAAAAACACAGCAGTTGCGCATCAACTGAGTTGGCGGAAAATCCAACATCGGTCAACAGCGCCGTCGACCACATAACGGTAAAAGTTTCGTCCACAATGCATGAAAGACTTAACCAATCCATATGATATATAATATTCTAAAAAAATGATGAATCTATCGCAGGAACCAACGAGCTACACCCTCACAGTTAGGGTGATGCCGACCTTCACCGTTCCAGCAGCCGAGGGACTTGCGTACAAGCCGACCCCAGAGACAAGAGTGCATGGAGCGCAACTCAGGGGCGACTGTGCGAAAGTTCAAGTCGACTCTGTGAAGCCCGAATACGAGCTGTTCCCACTGAAGTATCCACCGAACGACGAGGTCCTCTCACTAGGAAATGCCCGTGGTACCTTCATCCAATGGCCCAAGGACCTCAGAGGCATTCTACCACCGAAAGTGCGTCGCACGATCCAACGGCTGTGCACCTTCTTCAATTCAATTAGACAGAAGATTATAGATCCAGAAGATCTAGATGCGTTGCAGGCCGATATTGTGAATACCCTCTGTCACCTGGAGATGTTTTTCCCACTATCTTTCTTTGATATAATGGTTCATCTCCCTGTTCATCTGGTGAAGTAAACAAAACTATGTGGCCCGACTTTTCTAAGGGAAATGTGGCCGTTTAAAAGGTACATGGGAGTTCTGAAGTCCTACGTTCGTAACAGAGCTAAACCCGAGGGGAGCATCATTGAAGGTTACACGACCGAGGAGGCTATTGAGTTCTGTGTCAATTACATGTCCGATGCCGATCCTATCGGAGTTCCTGCATCTCGTCACGAGGGAAGGTTGTCAGGTGTTGGCACAATCGGAAGGAAAAGAATTAGGCCCGATCAAGCGTTGTACGCGCAGGCTCATTACGCTGTGCTCCAACATATGGCAAAAGTTGGCCCATACTTTGAGGAGCACTTAGCGAAAATCCGAGATGAGAACTTGGGGTGATCTGATGCATGGATTAACAAAGAACATAATTCTCGGTTCAACGAATGGTTCAAGAATCATGTGACAATGTCCACAGATGTCCCAAATGAGACAGTACAATTGTTGGGGATGGGACCGTTTTGGACCGTAGACACATGGTAAGGATACGATATAAATGGATACACATTTTACACCGTCAAACAAGATGACAAAAGCACAGTGCAAAACAGCGGCGTCCGTATAGATGCATTCCAGGATCAAGTTGGGTCAAACAGATACTACGGCCGCATTGAGGAGATCTGGGAGCTAAACTACGTCAAGTTCAAGGTTCCTATGTTCCGCTGCCGTTGGGTGAATCTACGCACTGGTGTCAAAGCCGACAAGGAAGGTTTCACTTTAGTAGATCTATCAAAGATGGGATACGCCGATGAACCATTTGTACTTGCGAAACAGGTCGAGCAGATATTCTACATAAAAGACCCTTCAAACAAGAAGATGCACATCGTGAGGGATGGAAAGCGCCGAATTGTAGGAGTTGACAACGTCGTCGATGAAGAAGAATACAACTCTAATCTTCATGTAAGACCTCACATTGACCTTGACGATGATCCCTAAGAGCCTGTGGCATATGCTTGTTCAGATCATACGGAAGGCATAACCTTATGATCGATGCATTTGTACTTATCTATTGTAATGAATGAAGTATTTTGTTTTATTACAAAGACTTGATATGTGTAGTCATTAATATGGCCAATTTTGTTTTATTACATATGACCAAAATAAAAGTTGTAGATCTTGATGAGAGGATCAACTTTGTTGTTGACCATATTTCCATTTGAAATCATTTAGTATTTACAAATGCTATTTAGATTTGTCATATATTCAAATTCAATTTCAAACTGTTGGGAAAAAAGTTATATAGAAAAATGACCAAAATAAAACTTGTAGATCTTGAAAGGCTCTACAACTTTGTTGTTGACCATATTTCCATTTGAAATCATTTACTATCCAAAAATGTATTGTAGCTAATAAAATGAATTATTACACAGCAGCTATATATTTTGCACTCACAAATACTTCAAATGAAAGATGGAAATTGACTCATCGGTGACGGGCCTTAGTTTAAGGCGGATAGAGATTAATCTATCTCAATCGGGCTTTGCCGTAGGGTCCGTCACAGATGACTCATTGGTGACGGGCTCCATACTAATGCCCGATTGAGATGACATTCAGGCCCGTCACGGATGACTCATCTATGACGGGCCCTAAGATAATACCCGATAGAGATAGATTAATCTCTATCGGGCTTTAACTAAGGCCCATCACCGATGACTATTTTTCCATTTTTCCAAACAAGTCTTTATATTTGTGAGTACAAAATATATAGCTGCCGTATAATAATTCATTTTATTAGTCATAATACATTTTTGGATAGTAAATGATTTCAAATTGAAATATGGCCAACAACAAAATTGTAAAGGTTATCAAGATCTACAACTTTTATTTTGGTCATTTGTCTATATAACTTTGTTCCCAATAGCTTGAAATTGATTTTGACAATATGACAAATCTAAACAGCATTTGTAAATACTAAATGATTTCAAATAGAAATATGGTCAACAACAAAGTTGATTCTCTCATCAAGATCTACAACTTTTGTTTTGGTCACTTTTCTATATAACTTTGTTCCCAACAGCCTGAAATTGAATTTGAATATATGACAAATTTAAACAACATTTGTAAATACTAAATGATTTCAAATGGGAAAGCCATAAACAGCAAAGTTGTACAACATATCAAGATCTACAACTTTTAATTTGGTCACTTCTTCATCCGACAAAGGGATAGTACCAATGTTTACAAAATTGACATATCTGTGTTGATGTTTATAAACCAGATGAGAGAAATGTGATTTTTTTAATAATATAACTATCACTTTGTCGGATGAAGAAGTGACCAAAATAAAAGTTGTAGATCTTGATGAGAGGATCAACTTTGTTGTTGACATATTTCCATTTGAAATCATATAGTATTTACAAATGTTATTTAGATTTGTCATATTGTCAAAATCAATTTCAAGCTGTTGGAAACAAAGTTATATAGACAAATGACCAAAATAAAAGTTGTAGATCTTGATGAGAGGATCAACTTTGTTGTTGTTGACTTTTTCATTTGAAATCATTTACTATTTACAAATGCTATTTTAATTTGTCATATTGTCAAAATCAATTTCAAGCTATTGAGAACAAAGTTATATGGACAAATGATCAAAATAAAAGTTGTAAATCTTGATAACCTCTACAATTTTGTTGTTGACCATATTTCGATTTGAAATCATTTACTATCCAAAAATGTATTATGACTAATAAAATGAATTATCATATAGCAGCTATATATTTTGTACTTACAAATATAAAGACTTGTTTGGACAAATGGAAAAATAGTTATCGGTGATGGGCCTTTGTTAAAGCCCGATAGAGAAAAATCTATCTTTATCGGGCATTATCTTAGGGCCCGTCACAAATGAGTCATCCGTGACGGGCCTGAATGTCATCTCAATCGGGCATTAGTATGGAGCCCGTCACCGATGTGTCATCTGTGACGAGCCATACTGCAAAGCCCGATTGAGATGACTCATCACTCTACTATAACTAGGGTTTCTCAGGTCGGATCGAAAATTTTTCTAAGTCCTGCTACAGTTTCCCGCCTCCTTAGAACCCTAGCGCCGCCGTCGTACTCCATCGCCGAACCCGCCGCCATCGCCACCGACCCCACGGGCGCTGCCACCGAGCCTCCTCCGCCCTCCAATCGAACCGCCGCCACCTCCTCACCGACTACCCCCACCGAGCCCGGCGACATCCTTCCTCGTCGTCATCGCCTCCTCCTCTCCGACGCTCGACGCCACCTCCACCGAGCACGCCGCCGCTTCCACCGAGCCTGGCGCAGCCACCACCGACCCCGGCGACGCCCTCCACCGAGCCCGGCGCCGCCGCCATCGAGGCTGCCGCCACCGCCAACTCCTCCTCCACCAAGCCTCCGACGCCCGACGCCGCCTCTACCGAGCACGCCGCCGCCTCCACCGAGCCTCTGACGCCCGACGCCGCCTCCAACGAGCCCGGCGCAGCCACCACCGACCCCGGCGACGCCCTCCACTAAGCCCGGCGCCGCCGCCACCGAGCCTGCCGCCTCCACCAAGCCCAAGGTGAGTCCTCCATCGTGCATGAATGATGAATATATGAATGTGATTCGATAGATGATTAGATGAATGTGTTTGAATAGTTGAATGTGTATGGATAGATGAATGTGGATGAATAGATGATTATAAATGAATGTGGATGAATAGATGAAATATTTAATTTATTTATATGTGATATTCAATTCATTTTACATGTGGATGAATAGATTTATAGATGAATGTGTTTGAATAGATGAATGTTTATGGATAGATGAATGTGGATGAATAGATGATTAGAGATGAATGTGGATGAATAGATGAATAGATAAAATGTTTAATTTATTTATATGTGATATCCAATTCAGTTTATTTATGTGAATAAGTGATTTTAGAACTTTGGATTCTAAGCCATTGAAGCACTGAATTGTGTATTTTCGTTATTTTGAAAAAAAGTAGACGATGTCTCAGCAAGCGAACCACTGTCGACGACAACTAGGGGGTCCTCAAGGGCACGTACTCCTAGGACAGGGAACATAATCCCTAAGGAATGGTTTCGCATAACAGTGGTGGACCAAGTAGGGTTGCCGACATCTCCAAAGAAAATATAGAGCCGATTTAGGTCTATCTGCGGGGTCATAGGGAGGCAGAAATTCAGTATTCTACAAGATGACATCAAGCACGTGCCGACCGCAGAGAAGGACATTGCTTGGCTAACATTCAAGGAGAGGTTCGATTATCCTGCGGAGCATGAGAACCATATCAGGCGGGCTGCTTTTAAGGTTATGGGCAATGTTTGGAAGAACTTCAAGACTAAGCTAGTCGGTGAGTTCGTCTACAAGCCGGCGAATCCAGATCCAAGAGAGAAATTTCCTTGGATCGCAGAACAAGTCTAGGAGGAATTCCATGCGAAGAAGTCGACCCCCGAGTCCAGAGCTAGTAGCGAGGCATATCGCTTGCTCCAAACCAAGAACCTGCATCCGCACCGGCTTGGCACCGCCGGATATGCCGGTAAGGAAGAGGAATGGCAGCATGAGGATGAAGAAGTGGAGGAATTGAATACGCCGCTCGTGTTTGGCGATATCCCACACCCTCGGGCTAGGAACTGGGCCAGGGCTAGGTACCAGAAGAATGTTGATGGCACAATCTTCATGCCAAATCCAGATGATCAACGAGTGTACGAAGCTATAGTAAGTGTCTAGTCAAACTAGATGTTCGCATTGTTTCCCATTGTGCAGTTTATTTAACCCCACTAAATTGTAATGCAAAAGGAGTTGGTTGCCAAGCAACAAGCCTCGCAAGAGGCCTGCTCTCAAAGACGCGAGGATGACGTCATCACGAAAGCGTTGGGCAACAAGGAACACCGTGGACGGACACGGGGTGTTGGATCTTCCGTTCCTTGGAAGTATGGATTTCCAGACTACGCATGGCAGTACAAGAAGCGGACTTCCAACAAGGCAGATAAAGATGCACGCCTTGAAGCCAAGATCCGGGCGTCGATAAGAGCTGAGTTGACATCTGAATTCGACAAAAAGCTCGAGTCGATGAGGGCCAAGATTAGGCAAGAGATCCGAGAAGAGCAACAGAACCCCTTGGCCGCCGCTGCTGCTGCGCACGAAGAGTTAGAAAGTCCCACCCAAAAACGCAGCAGTTGCGCATCAACTGAGTTGGCAGAAAATCCAACATCGGTCGACAGCGCCGTCGACCACATAACGGTAAAAGTTTCGTCCACAATGCATGAAAGATTTAACCAATCCATATGATATATAATATTCTAAAAAAAATGATGAATCTATCGCAGGAACCAACGAGCTGCACCCTCACAGTTAGGGTGATGCCGACCTTCACGGTTCCAGCAACCGAGGGACTTGCGTACAAGCCGACCCCAGAGACAAGAGTGCATGGAGCGCAACTCAGGGGCAACTGTGCAAAAGTTCAAGTTGACTCGGTGAAGCCCGAATACGAGCTGTTCCCACTGAAGTATCCACCGAACGACGAGGTCCTCTCACTAGGAAATGCCCGTGGTACCTTCATCCAATGGCCCAAGACCTTATTGAGATCAGGGTTACAGCGAGGCCAACCACTGCACCAGGCGGTCGTCCACCAAAGAGATCCGCCTCTGCTCCTTCAGCCCCTCCTGCTCAAGATCGTCATGCACAATCTTACGATGTGCAGTTGCAGTACGACACGGATTTTGGGGAGGACCGAACGGAGGCCGACAGCAAGGCGATTCATGAACCCCCACCGATGAAGAAGAGCAGGAAGGCACACTCTTCCCCTCAGAGAATTACTCTCGATAAACTCGAAGCAAAGGGGAGAGGAAGGGGAGGAAAGGTGTAGGCATCGCTTCTAGCTCCAAGGAAGCTAGATCTGGGCAAGGGCCAGGAAGAGACTAAGGGCAAAGAGGTCAAGAAAAAATACGTCGCTCCACAGGAGTTCCAACTAGGCATGCCATTGGTTGGAGATGACGTGCTTGCCGCAATGGGCACCGCTTGCAAGGACCTTCACGCATACTACATGGAGAAATCTAATGCCAGGAAGCCAAATAAAGCTACGGATATCCTTGGAGAGCACGATGGAAAGCCATTCCTTGGTCCAACAAATTATATCGTGGTCGACTTCAAGGATCTATTCGACCTCTACAGGCTCCGAGCGGTGGACACAAGCCTCCTTAAGTGCTACTCCTTGTAAGTATTGTCGCCCAACTCAATCTGGTAATAACAATCGGATTAACTCGCTTACAAGATCGTTTATCCTGTGTGTAGGTTAAGTTGGCAATGGTGTCAGAAGAATGCACCGGAAGTTGCCTTCCTTGATCCACAAGTGGTCATTGTCACAAATCTCCAGAATGACCGTACGACACCTTGTGGTCCCGCCGAGACAAGGAGTACATTATGTGCGCCTATAATCAATAGTAAGTATGTTATCTAAATATACACAACAGCATGACACATTCCTTCAGTACTTAATTAACTTTCACTATATTAATGCTGCAGTGCCCATTGGATCCTTCTGGTCATAACACCTAAGTGGAGTTCATGTCACTACCTGAACTCCAGAATTGATAAGAACGCATATGATTCGACCCCAATTCAACTAGCGATAGATGAAGCGTGGGCCCAATACGTGCAAAGAGGAGGCCTCAGGAAGACAGGACATGACACCCTCATCCACAAAAAAGTCTTCCCGGTGAAGCAACAAATAGGTGACCAGTGCGGATTCCATGTGTGCCACAACATGCGCCTTCTGTACAGAGAAAAGGTGAAGACTTTGGCTGAGTTTGAGGTCGGTGGTCTCAATTGTGATAGACTAACTACATTTTAGTACTTATATATGATTGATCAACTAATCTGGAATTATGACAATGTAGGGCATAATAACCAAGTCTCTGCCTACCAGCTTTGAGGAGGTTCGCAAGGAGATAGCCAGCTTCATCCTCCGTGAAATAATTAACCCCAAAGGAATGTTTAGGATTAAACTAAAATGATGAACAATGTTGAACTTTTATGTTTAGGCAATGATGAACACTTATTATGCAACTGTGATGATGTAACTATGATGCTTATATTTATATATATATTTCATATGTTTATGTTAAGACTTGCTAAATAAATATTTGATCCAATTAACTCGGTTTTGCAGGTGAAATATGATAAATATTTGAATGGATGTGAAATATGTGAATGGATGTGAAATATGAGATGACTGTGAATGTGTGGTTGTGTGAAATATATTGATGTCTGTGTATGTTAATGCATATGTATATGAATGGGTGATGCTGGGGAGCTGGGGATATTGGATATTTGTATTTGTTTCTGTCATTTTTGCAGCAGGCATGGCTAGCAAAGGTCTGAGGCTAGCCAAAAAACAAAATTTATTTTTTTTGTGAATTATAGTCATCAATGACGGGCCATAACTAAATACCCGATTGACGGGCCATAACTAAATACCCGATTGAGATGATGGTCATCTGTGACGAGCTCTAGTTTAGGCCCGATTGAGATGAGTATCATCTGTGACGTGCTCTAGTTTAGGCCCGATAAAGGTTAGTAGTCATGTGTGATGGGCGCTAGTTGTGGCCCGATTGAGATAGGTCATCTGTGACGGGCTATAGTTTGACAGGTCGTCTGGGTCAAAGCTATCGGTGACGGGCTTTACTTAGGGCCCGATTGAGATAGATTCATCCGTGATGGCCGTTTGCCCGATTGAGATAACTCTACACATCAGTGATTTCTAGCCTGTGACGGACGTTGTGCCCGATTGAGATGGGGCTTACCGTCCGATTGAGATGAGGGTATCTGTTCTAGTGTCATCAAATTAACACCACCGCTTAGCTTAATAGCCGCCGCTGCCATGCAGATGGGATTTTAGATATTCTGCAATCAACTGCGCCGACGGACACTAGTGGATTAGTAGCTTTAAGCCTCCTGTTGGTCTGTTCGTTGTGTATGCATAGATCTCTCTCCAGACTAATAGCTCGGTTCTTCTGTTGTATTGTCATATGTAGATGCAGGGTTTGGTTGGTGTGTTCTTCCTGGGAGAAGCCAATGATACAGAAGCTGGTGTTTTTGTGTCCGGCGTACGTCTCCGGTAGTCATCCAGTCAATCACTGGTCGACGCTACAGAAGGGTCACCGGGCCGGCGCTACTGTTCGCGGGGGGAGCCGCGCGGCGTAGCTTGAGGTGGGATGGGCTGGATGTGGGCTCAATTTTCCATGGACGAAAATGCCCCCACTAATGACAATTAGTCTGTTAATCCACATTTAATCTCAACCACTGATGCGCTTTAATTTTCGTGCTAGTTTTTTTTCTGGAGGAGCATAGAAGCACGTCTCGATTAGAGATCTATCGTAATAAGTTATCTGATTCTTTCAGCTTACTTCTAATAATAGATTATAATAATTCTAAACTGAATCAAACAGGTCCTTAATGTGCGTACTCAAGAAAATTTTGAAGCAAACAACTAAAACGAAAGCAGTTTTCTCGAGTGGAAGAGACCTAAAGTTCAGAAACGCTAATTAGCGCGAACGCGCTGGCAGCACAGACGCTGCCAACAGCCAAATCGTGCTAGCGCTAGTTTCTTTTTTTTTTCACTCCCGCTCACTTTTTTTTTCTCCACGCACACGAGTGATTTTTCTTTTCATGATATTTTATAAATTTAATTATTCACCTCCAATTTGAGTTGAAAGTTTTTAAAATTTAAGTTGAATATTTTAAATTTTGAGATGAAAAAAGTTTTCAAATATAAATTGAATATTTTGAATTTTGAGGTGAAAGTTTTCAAATCTTGACTTGATTTTTTTCAAATTTGAGTTGAATGTTTTCAAATCTGAGTTAAAAAATTTCAAATATGAGTTGAAATTTCAAATCTTGAGTTGAAAGTTTAAAATATTCACTTGAAAAATTTCAAATATGAGTTGAAAGTTTCAAATATTAACGTGAAAGTTTTTTTAAATCTCGACTTTAAAGTTTTTCAATGAGAGAAAAAATAGTAGATTAGATAAGGTGTGCACTATTTCGCTTACTAGCGCTAAATAGGAAGGAAAAAGTACATCGAAGGTCCCTCAACTTGTCATCGGGATAAAAAACATCCTCGAACCACAAAACCAGATATACGGAGTTCCTTAACTATACAAAACCGGTCACCCAAGGTCCTTTGGTGGTTTTGACCCCGGTTTTGATCTATGTGGCGGCTGAGTCAGCGTGGGACCCACGTGGGCCCCACATGTAAGCGTGGCCACGTCAGCCTCTCCTCTCTTCCCCTCCTCTCCCTTCTCTCTCACTTCTCTCCTCCAGGGCGGCCGGCGACGCGGCGGCGGGAGCATGAGGGTGTCCGGAGCTCGTGAATCCGGAGCCGGCGCCGGCGAGTGTGGTGGCGGGGGAGGAGTCTGGGATGGAGGAGAAGAGGACGGCGCGGCTGAAGACGGGCAGGGGGTGGCGGCCGCCGGCCGGTGGGAAGAGGCGCGCAGTGGCCGTCGGACGCGTCCCATCCTCCTTCTGCGTGGGGGAGGGGAAACTGCTCTATGCCTCTATGCAACGGATTCATCCAAGAAATCCTCAACATCTTCTCCTGCAGCGGCGGCTACAACCGGCCGTACCAGGCCGTCGACCGGACGGCGAAGATCCTCGCCGTCGCTGCGTTCTTCCTCACCCTATGCATCGTGTGGAAGGTGCGGCGCTTGAGGGTGCGCCTGCTGCTGGCCCGCTCACCGGGCGAGGCGGCGCACGTGCCGAGCAACGACAAGGTGTTCGTCTACTGCTCCAGCGCGCACCTGGCCCTGTTCGTGGTCGTCCTCACGCTGAACAGCAGCTGCGACGCCACCGTCGAGCAACACATCGGGCTGATGCAGGACATGTTACTCCTCCCGCAGGTGATCGGCAACGCCGCGTGGCGCGTCAACTGCAAGCCCCTGCGGGGAGCTTCTACGTCGGCATCACCGTCGCGCGCCTGCTCCCGCGCGTGTATGACCTCGTGCGACCACGTGCGGTGGCGCGTCCCAATCGTCCTCGCTCTCCCCCCCAACACTCTCGCTGCTGACGCCCTCCTCTTCTCCCACGGCAGCGACTTGGTGCGCCACCGCTCCCGTCCTCCTAGGCTGCCGCCACCGTCGAGCCGTCTTGCGAGGCATGGAGTGGATGTCGTATTGGGGAGCGGATGTGGGGGTGCAGGGCTGGCAGACGGACGGCGCCCCGCCTCGACCTCGCTGGCCACACCGTCCTTGGCTGAAGCCATGGCAGCGACGCCGGGCAGCAAGGACGTCGAGGCCAGCACCGGCACCGCCGCATCCACGGTTGTCGTCATCGCCATGGCAAGCGACGCTGGCAAGCTGTCGCTGTGGGCGCTAGTGAAAGTGGTGGCGCCGCTCCCTCCTCTCCCGCCGACGCCGCCGCGCGCTGCTCCCTCCTTTCCCGCTGGCAACCATCGGGGAGAAGGGCGGCGGACTTGGTGCGGCTACCGCATTGCCGTATTGCTCTCCTCCCCTCCATCTTGCTCCCTCCCCCTCCCCTCCCTCCCGCCACCGCCTTGCTCCCCTCCCCGTCGCTTGCTCCCCCGTGGCCGCCAAGCTCCTCTCGCTGCCGCCGACTCCACCGCCCCTCCCCTACTCCCGCGTCGTTGCCGCGTCGCCGCCTTGCTCCCCTCACCACCGCTCCTTGCTCTCCTCCCCGTCGCCTTGCTCCCACCGCGGCCGCCAAGCTCCTCTCGCCGCCACCGACGCCCCTCCCCTGCTCCCGCATCATCGCCGCGTCGCCGCCTTGCTCTCCTCCTTGCCACCGCTTTGCTCTCCTCCCTACCCGTCTTGCCCAGAGCCAGAGAGAGAAGAGTGAGAGAGGAGGAAGGGATAGAAGAGGGGAAAGAGAGAGTAGGATGACCTGGACAGGCTGACACGTGGGGCCCTTGTGGGTCCCACGCTGACTCAGCCACCACATAGGACAAATCCATCATCAATACTGGCCTGGGACCTCGGGTGACCGGTTTTGTATAGTTAAGGAACCTCGTATATCTGGTTTTACGGTTCGAGGACGTTTTTATATCCCGATGACAAGTCGAGGGACCTTGGGTGTACTTTTTCCAAATAGGAACCCTCAATACAGAGGTGGCACAGTAAGTCATGCCCACGTGGGCCACAAACTAGCTAGCAGTCCGCATGGCCCAACTTGTGGCTCTACCGGTGTTGGAGGAGGGAATAAGTTCACCTGCCATCCCTCAACTTTACACCGAGTTTGTTTGACATTCCTTATCCTCAATATCAGAAATTTTCACCCCTAAACTATATAAAACGTACAATTTAGGTCCCATGGCACTATAGATGTTTGGTTTCGCTGACGTGGCATTCTAGTCAGAAAATAAAAAATAAAAATAATATATGGGTCCCACATGTAAGTGTGAGAAGAAAAAAATGTGGGGCCCACCTGTCAGCCCCATCATCTTAGAGGTGGGGGGCAGCGGGGCCAATCGGCATCGTATTCCCCCTTTCCCGTGGGACGATCTAGACTGGCAGCGTCGAGTGGAGGAGCTTGTTGGCGATGGCCTCGTCGTGCCAGCCCTCAGTGTCGCCCATGATACCAGGGCTGAGCCGCACCATCAGCACGTAGAACTCCACCTTGCTCAACGCGTTGTCGCTGTCCTGGTCGCCTTCTTGCACCATGGCTGTCGTCTCCTCCACCGTAATCTCGCCACCGACAGCGCCGCCCCCCAACCCCAGCACACTCGCCGCGCTTCGCCGCAGGCTCTTCGTGGTGATGGCGCCACTCGTCAGGTCGGCAAGCAGACGAAACCTAGCACGAAGCAACAACAAAAGGCTCTTCGCGTGCACGCCGCCAGCGACATTGGTAGATGACTCCTGCTTCTGTTGGTGATGATGGTTCATTTTTGCAGGTGGAGGGCGTCGGCGGCCGTGGTGGGGTGGGTGCCAGCGCAGAGGAGGGACTAGGCGCGGCGGTGGAGGGATCCGGCGAGGACGATGATGGTGGTGGTGCCGTGCCGGCGCCTAAGAGGGAAAGGGGGCGAGAGGGGGTCTGCCCCGCCAGCGAGAGATGGAAGAGAGGGGGCTGCCTCTCTGGTGGGAGAGACCCTCTCCACGCGTCACGCTGGCAAGAGAAGGGGGGTGGAGGAAGGAGGAGTGGCGGCCGGCGTCCGGCTAATGCTATTGGCGCCTCATCGCGACCCAACTTCGGCAACACCAACCCAGCTCGCTGGCCGGAAATAGCGCTCCCCCTCCTCCTCCGCCGTCGCTCTACCCACTGCCTCCCGCTTCTCCCCCCATTTCCCGCCGGTGCGGCATGTGGAGAGGGTGGGAGAGGGAGAGGCGGGCGGCGGGAGATGGGGGACGGTAGCGGTGGCCGGCTGGTGCTGCTAACGGCGAGCTATTGCTGTTTCCGCGCTTGCCTGCCGCCACTGGCCTCCCTAGCCCGCTTCCCCGATGCCGAGGACGACATCATTGACCTCCTCCTCGTTGCGCTTGGTCTGCGTGCCGTGGAAGAAAAGAGAAGAAAGAAAGGCTGACACGTGAGCTCCTCATTTTTAAATATTTTATTTTGTTGACTAGGATGACACGTCAGCGAAACCAGATATCGATACCGTCATGAAATCTAAATTGCACGGTTTTGTATAATTTAGGACTGAAGATTTATGGTATTGGGTTTAGGGATGTCAAACAAACTCGATGTAAAGTTGACGGACTACTGTTAAACTTATTCCTTCCAGGAGCCCATACAGGCACGGTGGCTCAAGGCGGCCCGCAGAGCACACGGTTGGTGCGCGCAAGGGCGGGCACCACGAGACGCAGCTGTACCGGTGTAACATTTGTAAATAATCCTCAAAAAATTAAATTTAAATTGCAACGAATGAAGTAAAAACGTGTGACGGCTACATGCGCAGCGGTGAAATTCGTCCACAGATCAAAAGGATCTACCGCAGATTCGCAGGATCGATATCTGCAGAGGCGTAGCGGCCACGAATCGCCTGCGCGTCTAGCTCAAGCTCCGCCGGATAAGTACGTACGTACGTGACGTCTTTGCTTTTGCACGCGCCGCCGCCGGCCGCTATCCCGGTTGACGATTCTGATCCCCGCGCGCGGCGCGCGTCCACCACACACACACACACACACACACACACACACAACGCTTTGCTGCAGCGTCCTGTGCACGCTCGCGGTCGACCTCACCGGGACCCCGGGACCCCGGGCGCACGTGGTCGCGCGCGCGCGGCTTGCGGCGCTGGCCCGAAGCCCAGTGTGCGCTTCACGTGGCGACGGCCCGCCAGAAGCCTGCGCCGGCCACGTGCTGCCCTACATACATACGTACGTTGCCCGGAAGTCAATCGGCCGGGCGAGCGAATGATGGACCGCGACGTACGGGCACGTTCAAGCCAGCCGGCCGGCCAAGTGGCAATCTGCCGACTCGCGCCGCGCGCGCGCGTCGATCTCCGACCGACGCGCCGTTGCGGGGTGCGGGAGCTTTCAGCTTTTCGATCTGGTGGTGACGCGTACGTGTTTGCTTTTCGCCGTCTGGGGACAAACGGATGCGTCTGGTTGACTGGGTCGCAGGAGGTTGAAGGCTCGTACGGTGTGCGCCATGGGAATTCCTGTTGTGCTGCTGTGTGTGGCCCGTGGGCGCTGGGTGGGAAAATATTGGCGGCCTAGGACTAGGAGTACGGATACAGAAAGCAGTGCCCAACTATTTCTAGCTAGCCAACACATCTTGTACTCCTGTGTGTGTGTTTTTAATTCTGCTTTCTTCTTAGTGAAATGATTTGATTGGAGATCGCACGCTTCCCAACCTCCTTAAACTTTACGATTTTTTTCTTAAATAAAACTTTCTTATACATGATTTTCTAATAAATTATTTTGAATCTATTTGTTAGCTTATAGTAATATTTAATTTATTAGTTTGTACCCGAATAATTGTTTAACCATTGAAGGAAAAAAAACCATTCAGCCTCACATCTCAAGTTGTTTTCACTGCTACATAAAAGCTTTTTTCATACGGTCAAAACATATTTTCGCAGATAGGCGTTTGCCCTTAAGTGTCTGCAAAAATCGATTTTTTCATGCAGGAAGTGCACCGGCATGCGAAAAATGATTTTGGCGGACAGTCAGTTAAGCCAATCGCATACGAAAATAAAGAATCACTTTAAACAAAATAAAAATAAAAAAACAAAATCCCAAAACCCTAGCTCTCATTCCCACCCCAGCTGTCGTCACCCCTCCTACGGCTGAGGGTGGCGCTGCTGGATATGCTGCCCTCGAACACCACCATCGCCAACGCCCCTCCGGGGACCAAGGACAGTGCCCCCGGATCTGCTGCCCTCGATCTCTGTCGTCGCCATCGCCTCTCTCGATGCCGAGGGCGGCACTGCCGGATCCACTGCCCTCGAGGTCTGCTGTTGCTGCCCGGGGCTAAGGATGGCAGATCCGCCCCTCCGGAGGGCGGCACTACCGGACCCGCCGCCCTCGAGCTCCGCCGTCACCCATTCAGGGGCCAAGGGTGTCGGATCCAACCCTCTCGAGGGCGGCGCTGCTGGATCCACCACCCTCGAGCTTCTTCCATCTCGCCCGATATCCTCATCGCCACCTCCACAAGCCACCCCGCGCGCTGGCTTCCTTCGTAGATCTAGAGGGGGAGAAGAAGTAGATGAGGCAAAGAGGGAGAAGTAGACAAGGGGGTGGGGGGGATCTAAGTGAGAGATGAGAGAGAAATACAGGAGAAGGGAGTCGGGATGGGCCGGTTAAAAGGAAAAGGGAAAATGAGGAAGTCTCGAATGTTGTTTCTATATGTGGGTATCTTAAGAGGCTTATGAAAATCAATTTTTCCATGCATCGCTTAATCAACCAGCATCTAAATATTTTTATATGTGGATACTCTTTTAGTTTGCCAATAATAAAATAAAGGGTGAATTCGCCAAAATTGTTTTGTTAAGTAGTTTTTGTTCCCCTCCATTAGTGGGTTCTTCAAAGATATTTGCTCTTATACACAACGCTTCTCATTTGGGTATAGATTCACTCAGATTAAGAATTGTTACATATATTTGAACTCAAGAATTAATTTGGTCAATACCAGCACTCCTTTTGCTGTGATTGAATGCTTTTGGGCTATCTCGTACTATGCATTGGATGCGGTGGACCCAGATTATCCCAATTGCACATGAATAGGTTCCCGAGAGAAAAAAAGAGAAAAGAGGCTCGTCGTCCCCACGCTCTTGTGGGAGCCTGGGCGGTATATACAAGCTTGTTGTCCTATGAAGTTATATGCGATTTTAAGCAACAGGTCAGTTGTCCATGGTATAAGGGACGATCACTCACTCGCATCGAGCTTATGCTTCGATGTAAACCATCATCGATAATCTTTTGCCATACATCATTCTTTATTATCCGTTTCAGGTTATAAGACGTTTTGACTTTAGTCAAAGTCAAACTGTTTTAAGTTTGACTAAGTTTATAGAAAAAAAGGAATAATATTTTCAACCCAAGACAAATTTATTATGAAAATATATTTAATTATTGATTTGATAAAACTAATTTAGTATTATAAATATTACTATATTTGTCTATAAACTTAGTCAAATTTAAAACTGTTTGACTTTGACCAAAGTTAAAACGTCTTATATCCTGAAATGAAGGGAGGTATTATGCAACTTGTGACGCATACATCCTGAAGCTTATCATTTACGTAAGGTTGTTTTATGGCAAGCTCCGATGTAGTGGCCAGGGCGGTGGCCTCGAGTGGTAGCGCTAGAGGAGGAAGTAGAGGAGGCCTAGGCGGCTGGCAGACGGACCAAGTGAACAGCTAGCCTGGCCATGGCGGTCATGCAGTGGCATTCGGAGCGAGCGAGGAGATGACAGGGGATCCATGAGGTGGCCCGATGGCCAATTTTCTCCCACGCCAGCTCGATTGGGAGCACGAAACGGTGCCCAAAATCTGAATTGATTTGACACCGGGATTAGGAATGCAGCAAATTAAAATTGGGTGGTTTTTATCACTTGGAAACCTCTTGGATGGTTTTTATCTTAATTCCTAAAATTTAAGTTTTGGGATTGCTATTAGCCATCTCTCGGATATGCTCTATGGAAGCCCCATACAACTATTTCTATTTGGTTTCACATCTTCCAATTAATCCCTTCTTCAGAATTTGACTCCCGATTCCCATAATACACATATCTCTTATCACAACTACATAACCCTTAATAGGAACAACCTCATATGTATCGATTCATCTAAAACCAATACATATTAAGCCTTTTTTGTCCTCATGATCCCTTCGATGGGTCTAAAATTAAAAAGAAAAAGTCTGAATTATCCCCTGACTATTGGGTGTGTACTAATTACCCCCTAAATCTGAATACCGGACATCTTTCACCCTCAACTATTAATACCAGACGAAAAACCCTCCTAACTCAATCTAGAGTGGTTTTGATCCTACATAGTAGTCCAGTCAGCAATTAGTTTTTTTTTAGAAAAAATCAACGGGATCCCACTTCATACTCTCTTCCCTCCATCTTTTCCCCTCTCACCTCTCTCTTTGCATTCGGCTCGGGCAAAGCTCCGGTGACCTACGAAGACAAGGGTCCACTAGATCGATGACAAGGGTCGCTGCTCGCCGCCTACCGGTGTCCTATCTCCATGCTTTTTGTCGCCTCCGCAGAAGGCTGAGGAGGAGGCGCACGCTGGCAGAGGACAAAGAGAAACCGCTTCCCCCTCTCGAGCTCCTCCGCCCCTCTGCTGTTCAGCACCGCCTCCATAGGAGATGCGATCGATCGATGGATGTTGACAGCGGGGGCGAGGCGAGCTCTCCGTGGGAAGCTCATCACTTGTGTTCGCTGCCAATGACGTCCTCCCTGCCACGCCGGCCACCGTCATGCTTGGCACCTCAACACTGCCCGCCTCATCCCCCAACGCAACAACCGACAAAGCATGAGAGAGTAGAGAGAGAGAGATAGAGGAGTGAGGTATATGACAAGGGGGACCATGTTTTTTTTATTGTTTTTTAATTGGATTGCCACGTTAGCGCCACATGTATGCCACGCAGATCAAAATCGCTTCGAATTGAGTTAGGGGGTAGTTCATTCGGTATATATAGTTGAGGGTGAAAGATGTCTAGATTTCGGGTCTAGGGGGTTAATTTTTACTGACCCAATAGTTCAAGAGGGTAATTCAGATTTTTTCCAAATTAAAAACCGGCACCTATAACACCTTATAGGTTTTGGTTTATTCGGAAAATTGGTATTAAGTAATCAAAATATCATTTTTTTAATAAACCGACACTAGTAAGTGGGATTAAGTGTTGTTTTTAATAAACACGATAATTTAAGAATGGAGTTGAGCCAACATCGAGCATGGTGCTCGAGAAGACGAAAAGTTCTTCTGTGTCCACATCCATCTTCCTTCTGTGTACTAGAAAATATCCTATCTTGTCCTAGGCTTTTATATTTTGGGACGGAGGGATTATCTAAGTAACTGCAGGGTTTTTTAAGATCATTTTAGATTTTATTTGATTCATTTTCACTATTCTTAATTGGCATATATTTTTTCAACCAAAACAGTAGGGCGAGATCTGGGTTCAAATTACATTATAAAGGAAACATGATGTTCACCAGAAAAGGTATATAAAAAGGAATTAAAGTGATGGAAACTAAAGTATTGGTTAAAGTTTTATATTTGGAATCGTTGATTTAGAAACATATAAGGCTTAATGGGACAATGGACCTGTAATTATAAAGCACTTCAAATCTGTACATGTGTGCACCGAGCACTGTGCATGGAGGCCACGAATTGTTTGGGAGAATGTGAATCTTGTCCACAGAATTTTTCTCCAAAATATTTACATGAAATATAGCTGATGAACGTTGTATGCCATTGGCAGAGCGCTGGTCCACACTCTACAATAGCTCAACAATTATTGAGATTGGTGTTTCAATAGTCCAGATTCCTTATGTCAGATTTTTCTTTTCCAGTTTGAACTGATCCTAACTTCAGTTCAGAATCTTAACAGGAAATTTCAGCCAGTATAGTTAGTAAAAGCTACCGTCCACAGCAGTAAATTAAGCACGGAACCCCAGGCGGTGTCCCTAGCTAGCTAGCTCTGGGCTCTGTTTCATACTCCTATGCATGCAGCATAAGTGATGAGCCCCACAAGGCCACAGATGGGCCTGATATTTTGTTGTGTTTTGCCTGGACAGTGAATATTTTCTACAAGAGACACTAGCAAATAACTAAATGGAAGAGAGCTAGAGTTTGGAACTCAACGAATCATCAGTCCATGCACTATATTTGCTGTAAAGAGAAAGTCCATGCGATAATGGATAAGAGCTATACATGGCCAGTTCTTCCCCATCTTTTCTGCTGATAAGAGATAGAGTTAACTACATACGAAAAGAAAAAAAAGAAATTAATGTCAGTCCATATGTGTGACTTATGGATTTCCCATCTATTACGAAAAACATTCAAAAGAAAGGGAAATTAGTTTTTTCTTTTTGTTGGTTCTTCATTCTCACGTACTATATATGTGCTGATATGCATGTTATCGCAAGAAGTTCCATAACAGGGAATTATATATATTGCTCATGATGTTTTATAAACTGTACTAAAAAGTCACCATATTTATCAGGGGCGTCCCTAGGGGCATGCAGCTAGCGCGCCCGCATAGTGCCCCCAATTTTTAGGGGCTCCTAGGCCCAAAACTTGAACACTAGATATACAACTCAATAAGTAAATTGATAGCCTAACTAGTCCCAAAAATCTATTATTTTTCTTGTCGTTTCGGCTTCGATTACGCCTTTGCCGGTTCGCACAGTTGCGCTAGTTCGCAATGTTGAATCGCCTCCTACTGTGGACCTCGCCAATCGCCAATCGCAACGAACGAGAGGAGTAAACGACGCCTCACCTCTTTCTCTCGTGCGGTCATGCCGCCTGACGCTTGCCGTGCCCCTGACCTAATTCTTTCTGATAATTTCTAATCCGGTAATCCCTAATTTTGGATTATCATTTTAGGCCATTCTAGATTGCTATGAAATATATTACGTAATATAAATTATTTTCATATTATATCATCAATTAATTTTTTATCCTTCAACTTTGCACAGGGCCCCCGAATTTGACGGGATGGCCCTGATATATTTATTTAAAAAAACATATCTAGATTAAAATTCCCCTGACATATATCAAAATGTTTGAGCTTTTGGTCCCCAGATAACTTCTGCACTACTGCCAAATAATTAACAAAGTCACATGCAGTCATCCCTACTTTAAACGCAGGACAGAACACACATACGTATCGTTGTTGCCAACTTGACATGCAGATAAAATTGTCAGTTGTGGCTTTATTGTGGGCTAGAAAACATCTGTTGATATTCCATTGGGATTTTGAGACATACATACCTCGAATTAAGTAGAAGCTTTGGCATAACACAAGACACATAACACAAGACACATATATATACATGCCATATAGTCGACTTGCGATTTTTGTTAGCACACGATTGGATTTGTAGTTTCTTAGGTTTTGAACAAAAGAATTTACTTAATAAAATGATTTATGTTGCTAAAATAATTCCGCTTCCACTGCTACACAAAGCCTAATAATATCCAATGGTTCGCAACTGCAGTGATCTCTAATGGTTAAAGGAATTGTTAAAAACATTCAGTCAGATATTTGAGTGTATACTAATCTATTGGTTCTTGACCTAATGGGTCATGACCACAAACTATATATACGGTATATGCAGTCAAGGGCCATTCGAGATTTGAGCATATGTAATAGTTCTCGATTTAGAAACCGTTGAACTTTATTTTTGAAATATTTAATTATTAATCTGAGGAGGCGTTCGAATTTAAAAGGTAATCTCTTAATGTTGCTGGTTCTTGATTTAGAACAATTACAATTTAATCTCCAACAATTTAAGAAAACGAACAGTTAGGGATTAACACGACAAGCTAATGGTTTATGGCTTATTTTAAACCAACATTTAACAGAATATTAATTGCATGCATAAGGATCAATTTGTAACTTGTCATATACTCCGTACTAATTACTAGCTATGAAAACTGTGGATGTCTTCTCAAACTATTACAAATATGTGTTAAATATTTCAGTTAAAAAATATGTGTTATAGAGATCTGTTTGAGTTCTTTCTGAAAATTGGTTATATATATATATATATATATATATATATATATATATATATATATATATATATATATATATATATATATATATATATATATATATATATATATATATATATATATATATATATATATATATATATATATATATATTATCTCACAAAAATTTAAGTTTAATTTGACCCTACCTATGAAAAGAATCAGAGACTCTTCTTCTGATAGGACTAATAATTAAACCACACATAGGGGGATGGTGCTTGTAATTGTATAATTAAGCTGCACATAATATTGGCCACAGGGAAAGAGAGACCGATCAATATTATGTGTACAGATTACAATATTTAAAATGTCGTGCAAATCATATGTGAAAAAACTGGTACATAATTTGTATTGAGACAATCCAAATTATTCCAAATTAAACAGTAAAAAGGTACGGTTGAGAGTAGGGCATCGGCGATCCCCTTTCTGCTTGATCTCTGGCAGAATCTCTGCAACCTGCATGTTGCCCCCGGCCCCTATGTATGTACTTATATATGTATGCATGTGTACATATAAATATAAGTATGCATACACATGTTGTGCTCTCTATTGATGCATTATTTATGCAGAAATATACCCAAAAGCCAATTAACCTATAGCAATGTCCTCACCGGCGCAACATCTAATCCAAAAGCTGCAACGCCGGCAGGAGAAACCCCAAATCGATCGAGCTATAGATCTCGATCTAGTGATCTGTGCATGCTGATCATTTGTGTGTACATCGATCCTTGATCGATCACACGCATACCAGTATATATATACATACTTACACTCTTATAATAGCAGGCAGGCAAGCTCATGTGGACTGCTGTAGCTATAAGCTGTCGTCTGATCGATGGATGGATGGATCTCGGATCAGCAGCTAGGTCGCCGGTGAGACGGCGGGGGCAGCGGCGTCGCGGACCTCGAAGACGTTGCGGGTCTTGACGACGATGTCGTACATGTGGACGAGCTTGAACTTGGAGAAGTCGCGGGGGACAGAGATGAGGTGCACGGTGGAGCGCTGGTGGAACTGCAGGAGGCACGGGTCGGTGAGGTACCTCTCCCACCCGAGCTCCCGCAGCCGCCGCTCCAGCACCTCGTATGACGCCACCACCTCCCCGCTCGGCACGTGCACCAGCACCTTCCGCCGCCCGCCTCCGCCGCCGTCCCCCGCCGACGACGATTCCTCGCTGCCGGGGTTCTCCACGCGCCGCACGATGCCGTCCTTGAACACCCACACGCCCGCCATGTATGTATGTCAGCTAGCTGCTTCAATTCCCACCGGCGACCGGCCGGCCGGAGACGATCGATCGACCGTGGAATGGCCGGGATCGATCGGTGACGATGATGAGGCCGGCAAGATGAGGGGGTCCGACCGGCCGGTATATGTAGCAGGGAGCTAGGAGTCCTGCACAGTTGAGTGGCAGCAGCTATACAGCCGCTGTGTGAAGAGTTACTGTGCGTACGACCAAAAAAGGAAACACTGTTCGCCTCTCTGATTAGCTAAGGTGGGGCCCTTGCGGTGTCCACTCGTACAGAAGCAGTGGTGCAGGGTGGGGCCTCCCAATCAACAGGAGTACAAGGAACCAATCAAGGTCGTCCTCTGCGAATTTTATCAACTTTCAACTTTTTTTATTTAATGTTAATGAATAAATGTACCCAAAACAATAATAGTCATCGGGTACTCAATTACGTGTCAATACAATAGCTACCTTAGGGTAAGTACTATAATGCTCCATATGTTGCCCCTAAATATGCCATATTGGATTGAGTGATGAGGTGGAGGAGAGAAGTGAGGAGAGAGATGGTGAACCACCCCTAAATGAAGAGGCAACCTCCACACAAATTTCAAGAGGGGTGTGGGAGTATAAGAGACATTGGTATTTGTGTAGTAGAGGAGACATATTGTATAGGTTGCCTCTTAATTTATGAGTGAATGATGTGGTAGATGTGATAGTCACATCTACCATAACACTTGCCCTTATACAATGATGAATAGTAGGTGGCCCGCGACGGGCTATCATACAAAATTATCTTTTTTTTACGCATGATTTCCTTCATAATTATTTTCTTTCAAATTTGTTAAATAGTCGATTAATTGTCTTAGGATTTAAAAAAAATCGAACCAAATTTTAAATTTTATAGTTTGTACAAGTCAAGTGTGCCATAACTTAACCCTTTATAGCTTGCCTCCTCTTCTTTCCGGCTCAATGTGACTTTTATTCATCATCCCTGTGACCTCTAAAAATTAAATCTTTCCCTTTTGTAGTTTTAGAAGTGCCGTTAAATGCTAACCTACTTCCTTACGGCACACACTGTGCCCCTTCTCTTTATTGGCATTGGAATTTCAAACAACAAACATGATCATCGTTACGGGTTCCTTTTTAGTTTCTAGTAGTCCCGTCAATCATTGTCACCCTATACACCTTTATGCACTACTAGAAAAATCATTTTTTTCGGCATGCAAAAATCATTTTTCCAAGCGGGGGAACGGTCCGCCTGTATACAAACGCCTCATAGGCGGTCTAGTCACCCGCTTGCGAAAATCCTCTGGACGAACAGAAAAAAATCGCCGCCACCCCCCATGCTCCTACCCACCTCCAGTCGATCTAGGGTTAGGGTTTTGGGAGGGAGAGAGAGAGGGAGAGGAAGGGGAGGTGAGGTTGATGAAGAGTTCAATGCCGTCCACCACCGTGTCGCCGAAAGGGCGGGGCACGCCGGCATGGCCGCTGCTAAGGAACGCGTCCCAGAGGTTGTCGGCGACGTCGGCAGCCGAGGCGTTGGTGTGGAGGGAGTAGTCGGCTGCTGCAGGGCCGCCACCGACGCTGGTGGTGGGGGATGCCGCCGCCGCCGCCCTCTCCCTCCTTCCGGACGGATCTAGGAGGGAGGAGAACCACCGCCGCCCTCCCCCGGCCTCCCTCCGGCCGGATCTGGGAGGGGAGGGGAGCCACGCCGGGTGCCGCTGCCGCCGCCCCGTGCGTCGTCGTTGCCGCCCCACTCCGTGGCCGTCCCCGCGCCTCGCCGCCGCTGCCCTCTCCCGGCCTCCCTTCAGCCGGATCTAGGAGGGGGAAAGGGAGCCATTGCTGCTCACCGCCGCCTCCGGCCGGCGGCCGGGGAGAGGAGGAGAGGAGAGGTGTGGAGGGGAGGGGGAAGGGGAGGGACGCAGGAAAGGAGTGAGGGGTCGAGAATGAGGACTTAGAAAAAATCAGCCCCAAATCGGCTCTATTTATATTGCAAGTCTATTTTCGCAGGCGAATCACATAAGAGGTCCGCCTGCAAAGATAGCGAGCTTCACCCCGGTTTGCATTTTTGTAGGTGGCTATTTGGCTCCGAGTGTCATATCCGCCTGCGAAAATAAATACCCAACGTCGGCGAAAATGCTTTTTGTAGTAGTGATGGCAGCATATCTTGAGATTGACGAAGTCACCACGGGCGCCTCGCTGGAAACGGGTACATTGCCTACCACTAAAATAATAACTACCCGTAAATGTGAGCACCCATGTCAATCTAGAATTTGAACGGGTGTGGGTGTTAGTATATGTTACGGTCACAGATAAATCCGCAAGCGCATGGATGCTGATGTAGGACTTCACCTTAGAGTATTCCAAGGGTATCAAATCACAGGGAACGTGTTTGTATAATCTAAGTTTAGGATTCATCCAAGGAAAACAATTAAATGGGAGGGCTTAGGATAGAGAGGACTTTGCTGGGTTAACTATCTTAATTAAGTTATTGTACAACTCTATCAGTTTCTTCAGGCACCGGCTCTCCCTTGGTTTGCCAAGCCGACTCCAGCTTGTAGTTCTATGATGTACCTGAATGTGGAGGAATATGAAGAACGGATAGTGCTATTATCACCTGCCGCCTACCTCACTTTTTGTGAAGCACACAACAAACGAAGATAACCTTTAACCTAAACACCACGTCTACGTTATCGATTACTACTCTAGCCTTAGTCAATAATTTTCTTCTTTATCCAGAATTTTAGTACTAGAGAACCCAATATAAATACTAAGCAAAAACCCCACAATTGTGAAAATCTATCTTACTTGAATTTAAAAATAAATACCAAAGGAGATCACGAATTCTTATTTATATAAGAGAAGCATCCATCAAGGTACAAGATTGGAGATTGTGCCGACAACTCTAGGACTCAAATGGAGAGGGTGCCTACATCCGGCACTCCTCCGAAACTCCCCCGAAGAGAACTCCGATATCTAGGGCACTCCTTTGTCCTTTTGGGGCTTCCCCTCACTCTCTTCCTATATTCTATCTCTAATAGAGGGTACCCTAAATATGAAAGTGAGTTGTACTCTGTTGACGGTCGTTATAGACCAATTTCGACCAACAATATACTTAAAATAAAGGAGAACTAGCTATGCTTGCAATGCATATTTATTTTAGAATAATATATTTCCAGTTGTACTTGGAATATTATTTCTTTGTAGAGATTAGCACATAAATGGAGAAGAAATAAAGGAAAAACTCACTCCTAAGCAAGCTAAAGGATAGAGGGGTCCAAACCGTCCTAGAAACCACCATAGCTGTCACAACCGTCATGAGGACCCATCTGCCAGCCCCTGTACAAAGTTTGGAGGCCTGCTGAGCCAGCCCAGGTTTGGTCGAACCAGGGGTTCTGCCGAACCCTGGCAGCGTCGGTTTAGCCTGGCCTTACACGTGGACGTCCCGAATTGCTTGCTGATGGAGGTTGCGGGGCATTTCCGACATTTTGCATACTCTACAACCATCATACATGCCTATGTAAGGAGGAGCTCATTCACACTCCAATACACGCTCAAGCAAGAAGCTTTGATCTCTCTCTCTCTCAAGTTTAGTTAGTGCTCTAGTGCTTAGTGGAATAGAATAGGATAGTTCTCGGAGTCCTCGAGTCTTCGGAAGATTTTGGTATGGCTCTAGTAGCTTTTCTATCTTCTTTTGTAAGACTCTCGGAATTAATAGAATATTCTTCTTTATATACCTCCGGTACTTCTCTGAGTACTGGTTTTACTTTATATTTGTGCCGATATAGTTGTATGACTAGCCTACCAGAGAGGTGTAGTGGTGTGGGTTTAATGTTCATATGAATGATTACTCTATATTATTCTAGAGGATATAGAGTAATATTTGATAATGTAAGCATGATGCTTAAATTATTAAATATCATTAATTGGGCATATATGCTGCGGGAAAATAGATGTGGGCCACTGATGGTGACAGCTCAGTACAGGTATTCCTACACATTAGTATATATTCCCAAGACAAATTCCTGGGGAGGGTACTACTCCGTATTTAGCCCCGGTTAGATGGCCATGATAGGTTGTCGTACGAAACTCGGCAACCCAGGGTGGTCTCTTGAAGCACTAGGAGGGCACCGTTAGGGGGTATTGGTCAGTATAACTGTATACTAGCAAATGTAAACTAAGGGTGAGTGTATATTTGAAGTATAGGAATGATTGCTTTTCTATTTCTTCTTCCACATTAGTCTAGAATTATTTAAGTGAGAGCATGTAAGTCTTTCCTCTGTGTCACTCTACACATATGATTAAAGTAACCCTTGCATAGACTTTGATATATATAAGCAATGTATATAAGTTATTAGTAGAGTTCTCTCTTTTATAAATCTTCCCTTGAGATTAAATTAATACAATACCTTGGAATACTTCCGGGTGAAATGCTGCAATGGTATATCCATGCGCTTGCGGATACTTCTATAACCATAAATATATTAGGGCTAATTCTGTGCCATTGTTCGGAATTCATATTTTTAGTAATGTCATTGAGAAATACCAACATACTCCACTTGAGTTGTGTGTTCTGAAATGGCTTGAGCTCCTCCTTTTATAGAGCCATATGACGGTTGGAAAGACGGTTTGTGAAGGTCGGTGCACCCATAACCGTCATTGAGGAGTCATCTAGGGTGTCCACGTAGAGTGGCAATGAGAAGTAGTAAGGTCGGTTTGGCCGACCTATGGGTCCCACCTTCCAGCTACTCTTTTGACTGTGAGGCTGACTGGTGGGCCTAGGGATGAAAACGGAGCGGATTCGGATGGATAATGGTCATACCATATCCTATACCATTTTTTTTAAAGCGGATGCGGAGGGGGTGCGAATGACATGCAGATGCGGATATGGAGCGGATTATTTTGGACGTCAGATTCGGTGCGGAGTCGGTTCGGAAACGGAATAACATTGTTGGATGTTAAGTTCGTGTTCAATCCATACAACAAGAGGGCAGCAAAATAATGAGCAGCAATACGATGGCAAAACAACATCTAAACATGATGTCAACTCTATAGGAAAATACATCCAAAACACATCCATAATATAAACAACCAAAACATAATATAAGTCCTCGCTTCACTGCATTGCTTAAAAATATAAGTCAAATGCCATAACATCACCATCAGGAGTAAAGACCCAACAAATTAACATGTTCAATAGTCCAAAATCAAGATGACAGTACGTTAAATCTCATCTCTAAATTAATCAAAATAGACATTGCTACTGACTTAAATTACCTAAAGCAAAGCTCATCTCTAAATTTCTAAATCCCAAATCTCATCTCTAAATTTCTAAATCCCAAAATTGAAAATTCAAATTAGAGAAAGAAGTCAAAGAACACAATACTTGATATGGAGCCTGCGGGAGGCGACAGTGGCTGGCGACGGGGAGTCCAGGAGGTAGAGGCGCTGGCCGCTGGAGGGTGGCGACGGTGGATGGCACACGGCAGGCGGGAGGATGGGGATGACGGGGACTGGATCTGGAGGAGAGGTGGCATCGCAGGAGGCGCTGGCCGCTGGCGAGTGGCACTGGTCGCTGGATGTGCTGGCGCTGGCCATTAGAGAGACGGCGTCACAGGAGGCACTGGCCGCTGGAGGAGAGGCAGCGTCGCGGCACTGTGGCGGTGGCGTCGCGCGTGTGCGGCGCCGGGATGGGGACTGGCCTGTGCGGCACGCGTGTACGTCAGGACTGTGGCGCAGTGGTGGCGCCGACGCGCGTGAGAGTGGGAGAAGAGCCGGCATCCGGCAGTGGGGGATTAGGATTAGGTCAACACTAAACATAAATGGGCTAGATGGGCTGGCCTATTAAAATGGGCTCAATTGTGTATTTTTTTTGCCTAAAACATGCGGATTATCCGCCAACTCGTCATTCGGATAATCCAATTAAAAAATCGGATAATCTGCATCCGCTGGATATTGATGATACCATATCCGCATCCGCATCCATGTGATAAAATCTGCATCCGCATCCAACGGATATCTGAAAACTCTTACCATATCCTCGCTCCCGTCGGATTCGGAGCAGATCGGATCGGATAATATCCGCTCCGTTTTCACCCCTAGGTGGGCCCCTATGTCGGTGCACGTAGATAGGCTCATTTCAAATCGGATTTGACTATGTCATGCGGTCCTTTAATTCTTGTGCTCGCGTATGATCGGTCAGGAGTTTATATTGTCGCATTGCGGATATAAATTCATCCAAAATTACTTGTATATAAATATTTATTAATACTCGTAGAAATGGTTAGTAATAAACTCTTACCATTAAGTTTGGTAGTATATTTTGTATTCTTTTATACGAGAGTTGATGACTAAAGTTGGTGCTTAACGACCATCAACAGTAGATTGTTTTTTTTTTTTAAAAAAAACCTAATCAATTGAGTACACTAACTTCGCTTGTCACTATATATGTCTATATCCGACTCTGCGTCAAATTCATGCTACGCCATGGTTTTAACTAGTGCACATATCTATACATAGTGCTTCCTGACGTAGCCAAAAGATTCGATCCGAAAATGATTTTCAATGATTCATTTCAAAATTATATTTTTCTTAATTTTGCATTACAGGTTTAGTATTTTGTTCATTTTGTTAAAAATGTTATCGCTGTATGCCTACATCTACCCGCATATCAAATTCATGCTACGTTATGGTTTTTAGTTGATGCGCAATTGCGCATGGTAACATTGTGCTGGCTGATGTAGCCAGAAGGTTCAATCCAAAATGAATTTGGAGGATTCTTTTCAAAATTATTACTTTTTACTTCGGCGTTTCAATTTTAGGATTTTTAATCATTTATTACTATTTGGATTAACTAGTGGTGTACATGATGCGTGTGTCAATTTCCCGCGGAGAAAAACTTTACTCTCTTGTCTTTTAACTGGTGGTCATCAATGAGTCGATCGTCTAGTTTTTGTTTCAACCATGGGGTCGGTTTCCAACGTGGCCATCAGTATGTGACAACTGACACACATATCCCTGCTGTCACGTGCTAGAGAGCAACCACCACTCTGATTTAATTACGGAAAATTGCAAAAATCACCTCAAATATCATCTTAAGTTTAAGATTCTCCCAATAAAATAATTTATTGCAAATACCCTTCCTAATTTACCTTAATTTGGTATTCCTCCCTAATTGGTAGTCCCAAATCCCAATCAACAATTACTGTTGCTCATGAATTTTTTGTTGCCTCTTTTTGCATGTGTTATATGACTAAGCCCGTCTCTTGATGGATACACATTTTCTTTCTCAAAGACACAACGTCATATCGAGCTAATCTTCCTCCTCAAACCTGCCAAAGAAACAAGCCACTGTAGAACCTCTAAGTCAAGCATTTTTATACAGAGTTTTAAATCATAGATATTGACAACTCAACTTAGGTGAAAACTTGTGTAACTCTTGACAAAAAAAGGTCATCTGAAATCAAAGAAAATATCACACATGTAAATAAGAGGATATTATAAAACTATGTAAAATATAGAGAAAATCCCCTACGTACCTCTGAAATTTTACCAATCCCTTTTATGTCCCTTGAGTTATGCTCATTCCATTATATACCCCCGAATTTTAGTTTGAACCCTTTCATATTTTTTTTGTCAGTTGACCGTTAAATTCCTCAAAAAGTCCATTTTACTCTTGGACATGAAGAAACATACATATTTATGGAGATTGTTCAAGGGTAGAAATTTGTTGTTTGAGACTATTAAAGTTACGAGTTTTTCATGCAAGATATTATTTACAAAATTATTTGTAGATATTACATAAAGATAATATTTATTAATTAGTTATTAAAAAAATTTATGTAGCATATAAATAGATTTGTCTTAAAAATTAAATATGTTGTACTACAATCAACAAAAAAACATACTACTCATGCGATTTTTAATAACTAAAAAATAAATATTATTCTTTTAGTTTATATCAAAAACTAATTTTTTTTCCTTAAACAATATCTTGCGTTGCAAATGCATAAATATGAAATTCATACAAAAATTTCTATGCTCAAATAATATACTCATAAATTTATAAGTTTCTTCATATCGGGAAAATGGACTTATTATTAAGAATTTACCAGTCAACTAATGGAAGGGGGTATCGAAGGGATTCAAACTAAATTTTATAGGTATGCAAGGAATTTTCTCTAAAATATATTGTGCAAATCCGACTTTGTGAGTGTCAGACGAGTGATACTCGCGGACCGAATGATTAGAGTATTGGGGTACGTTGGAACGAGGGTCTACGTAGTACGACATCAAGCAGACAAAAGACAGAGATTATACTGGTTCAGGCCCCTTATCAAGAAATAGCCCTAGTCCAGACAGATGATACCGACGAGATCGTAGTCGAGGGATTCGATGAGATCCCCCGACGACTTGGCTCTGCGTACTCCGGCTTCGTAAACTATGGTGGGGGTGTTGGCGATAGAATTAGATGTCCTTCACCCCTCCCTCGGGGTCCCTTTTATACCGTGGATCATCTTGACCTCCAAGAAAGATTTGAGCATATCAGATCTGGTACGGTACAACAGAAATTCTATCCCTTCCGACCAAGACTTGGGAAATCACTTGACTCATAGAGATAGTTTTGATAATTTGAGGTGGATTCAATACGATATTTATGGGGATGACCCGTGTACGTGAAGGTATACCTTATCAAAATATTCCATAAATCGTAGGATAGAAGGTATGCCTTATCCGTAACCCTGACAATAGCCCCCGACTTCAACTCAAATTAATTCATGTTGTCATCTATGGCCTCTCTCGCTAGTGTCTTGTCATGCTTACTTGATCGTTCTCGGTGTGGAGCCGAGAAGACGAGAAGCTATTGACAACACTAAGGGAAGTCCAATTGCTCAAATATGAATTTGAATTGAAGTCTGAACAACTGCCCTCAACGGGCCTCAGGATTTTTCGACGGCAATCTCTCTCCTTCCTTGGAATACGAACCGCCAGGTAGTGTGCTTATTTAAAGGGGTTTTGGGATCCATTTTGAGTCCGTTTGCCGAAAAAATTCCCCAATCCTTCTAGCAGTCTCGGACCCTTCGTCTCCCCAAAATTCCCTAGGTTCTTTCGCCTCACTCCGGTGATCTTGCTCCGATGGCGGACCTCGGCCGATCAACCTCTGACTTGGCGATGCTTGCGAAGCTCTCCACCGATGGGGCTCTTCCTTTGGAGCAGACCATGGCCAGAGAAGAAGGAGGTACACTGCCCCTCCCCCGCCCTAGTTCGCATGGTAGTGGTAGAAGATTTCGTTCGCAGTGGTTTCTTGCCACCGCCATCGGAATTCCTTTTATTGATCTTGAACTTCTACGGCCTCTCCCTTCTGCATCTCAACCCCAACTCCGTTGCTTTCTTGAGCATATTCACCCATCTTTGCGAGGCCTATGTTGGGGTAGTGCCCTTCCTGGACCTTTTTCATTTCTTTTGCGAACTCCGGTGGATGGAAGCCAGTAGGGTGTCGGGATGCTGTGGTTTTCGCCTACCTGACGGCATGAAGGCGAGATATATATCTCTCCAGTGCCACACGTCCCGGTCTAAGTGGCGGTCGAGGTAGTTCTATCCGGTTCTTGTCGTGCCCGAGGACCACCCTGTTCGACAAGACTGCTGGAATTCCAAACCTCCTCTGACTCCTTCCCTTGAAGCCTTCGTGAACGCTATCGGAGAGTCGCGAGAGCGGGGGCTAACCGGGTATGAAGTCGTTCAGGACTTTGTCACCTGACGTATCCAACCGCTGCAAGCCCGCGCTCATCCTGCGTTTGATTATGAGGGAGCTCTTGACATAACGCGGATCTCATCGTGTGGTACTCGTTCTCGCGTCGCTATCTCTTTGTCAGTTTTTGACAACACTCTTGAACTCGGGATCTGATTTGTCTTTGTCTTTTCTCTTGCATTCTAGTTCTCCCCGCGGATGTCGTGACGCAACAGGTCAAGGATGTCCTGATCAGTCCTGTCTCCACAACTGATAGGCCGCCGACACCCCTCTGCGACAAGCCGGCGGCTGACAAAGCGGCCACCATCAACATGAGTGAGAACGACTTTCCGCATTTCTGCTTAGAAGTGAACCAAAGTGACCTCAACCCCTGCAGGTTCTGCCGCTGACGGATGTCATCGGCCCCCTTGTCGATCACTAGGCCTCAGCCTCCCTCGAGGAGAAGGTTGCGGAGGAGGTTGCCGCTATCTCCTCAATCCCCGTTGTCGCAGGGGGAAGCGGGACCAAAAGGAAACCTTGGGCCCGGGCGAGCGCTCCTGTGGGATCTCGGTAGAGGTCCAGCGGGTCTGAGGTGAGGCCCATCGTTCTTGCTACGTTGGCCTTTTCTTTTTCCTGGGATGATGAGGTGAAGTCATAACTTGCTATCTTACTCAGGACACGAGCGGCCTCCCTCCTCCTCCGAAGAGGAGATTAGTGAAGTTGGCTGCCGACAAGTAAGTGAACTCCTTGACCTCCTCCATTGTCATTTCTGTGGGTTCATTGGGGGTGTTTCTTGATATTGGCAGGAAAGCCTCGGCGATCTCCGCTTAGAGTGGCGACGAGGTGGCGACTAGTGGGACTCCCGCTGTCGCCTCTCCTTGAGCGGATGCCGCACCAGCCGTTGCCAAGTCTTTCAGGCCCACTGCTATGCCCGTGACCGTGCCAGCGTCGTCGGGACCACCGAACTGGTTTGATTTGACGGCCGAATGCCGCCGCCTTCTCGAGAACACTTCTCGGGAAGTAGTGGCCCAGATGGACCGCGTGGCCGCCTGTGAGACTGCGTCGGATGGGAGGGTGGCGTAGCTAGAGAGCAAACTTGATGTCGCCCGCAACGACCTTCAAAAAATGAAGGAGGTCATGGCTGGCAACGAGATGCAGCGCCAGGGCCTGGAGAAGAGGATGAGCAACATGCAGGATCATCTCTTCTCCATTGGCGACCAGCTCCTGAAGAGCTTCACCAGCTTGCACCAGCTAGCGCTGCCATGTGGCGTGGAGTCTTCCGTCTCGACACACCCCGACGTGACCTCCTTGACGTCGGCCCTGGCCGAGCTGGCGACGAAGATGGAGGTCATCCTACCCAACCATGCTGCCAAGGTGTCGAAGGAGATCTCCAATGGGATCCACACGGGGGTTTGTCATGTCCTTGCTTGTGTGAAGCTCACTCTCCCAGACACTGATCTCAAAGAGATCTTGTCTAAGGGGGCTGCCGATGCCTCGTGCAAGGATGTGATGTTCGATGTGGTGGATCTCGGAGAGACTGCCCTCCTTATTTTTGAGGAGTAATTTTTCCTTGCTTTGGGCTCCTTTTGTACATATACTTTTGTCCTGTCCCTGGTTGAACAGTGCCCTCCTCTACATGCCTTTAACTTGTTAATCCGTAGCGTATCTTGCTTTTTCGTAGATGTGTTGATCCCGAGGACGTCCAGCAAGGTGAACGTCCTAATGTCGCGATGGCTGACTGGTCCTTGTCAGCTGAGATGCCCACTGGCGACGTCGTCATGGACGTGGTCGTGCCTGAGGGCATCGACACAGCTCGTGACTCGTTGAGTCTTGGTGTAGTCGGGCTCCTTCAAGAGAACTCAGGTGTGATGTCTTAGGACATTTGCTCTCAAGTTTTTTATTTCACTTTAAGAGGCAAATTCCACTGAATCCTCGACCTTTGTAGATCTCAAAGATGCCAACACCGAGCGAGATCGACAGGTCGTCTTTTGGAGGACGAAGTTCGAGGTTGCAGAGCTCGAACGATCCGTCGTAATCGTGAAGAAGGACCAGGCCATCGAGACACTTCGAGGTTGCGAGGTCTGGCTGAACTCGTACTTGAAGAGCTGCTGTAGCGCTATGATGGAAATCTGCCGCCAACTCAAGATCGAGCGTGCAGAGCCTGAGGAGACGACTGTGGGCTACTTATCTTGGATGAGGGGTGCGTGTGCCCAACTAGAGGGCGTTGGGCAACGAATCGACAACTGCCTAAAGGAGGAGTGTTGTCGTGCCAGCCGCTACGCCGGGGGTCACATTCTCGCCTGCATCCGAGATCATCATCCACAAATGAACCTCGGGTTCCTGCATGATGGGTTCCGTTGTTCGCAGTTATTGGCAAGCAAAGTCGATCAGTTGGCGCGTTCCTTCGCTCCCCTGGCTGAGAAGGTCTTCTCATCCATGAATTGGAAATGGCCGTCGTGGTAGACTTCGTTCCCTATAGAAAAAATGTCTAGAGAAAGGTCTGTAATATAAATGTTAAGCTTTTGTAAATAGAACGGAAATCTATTTTCTAAGTGTTTGAACGGGGTATGCTACGTGCGAGTACTACTCTTTTTGCAAGCTGTTTTTGCTTGTTGTCGAGTTGGGTACTCTCCCTAGCCCCTAGCCTTGTCCTCGGAGGAGTCTGTTCTCGGTGGGGAAGGCTCGACGACCCAAAACTCGCCTAGTTGAAAATGCGATTTGCCTAGCCCCCAGCCGTAAAGTTGGAAAAAATCAATTTCCGATTATACGGCTCGGTTAATATGCCACCATTGAGCACTCTTACTTGACCAGGTTTTACATGGTCGTTTGGCTCTTAGAATCCGGCAAGGCCTTATCTGCTCTGGGCGTCCCCAGCCGAGATTCCCGTAGGTCTCTCGGAGGCTTCTCAGAATGGCGTAAGGGGACAATAGGCTCGATTTCAATAGTAGGTGTTATTGTGGTAAGGGATCTCTGGGTAGAACACTATTTCATGAAGAACTCAAAATACCTTTGGGTAGCTTTATTGATGTAACTGAGATACATTGATTCTATATGTTTGGTGAAAAAAAAACAATGAATACCTAGAAAAATAGGGAAACCCTGTATTTTATTAGTCATGATTCATTAACATGAATGTTTACAAATACATAAGGGCTCCAGTAGGAGTTCGCCTTTTGTCTTCGCGAGGAATGCTTAATGGAAAGATATCTTGACTGGAGATTGCGTGCAGTCCGCTGATTCCCGGTGCCTAGCAATGAGGCTACCGGTTAATTACATCCATAGGACGAGCCTATGCAACACCTCCGATTAAGCTGCGCTTTGTGATCGTCGTCTTCAAAATTAATTGCTCGCCGAAGGTTGAGGTTGGTTCAGACTTAATGTTGTGAATATAGTGAATGTGGAACGGGTGGCTTTGTTTCGCCAAAACCCGGTCACAGTACACTACCATCACGTCAGTGTGCAGAGGGAAATTTGGTGAAGTGGGTGACCTTTGCCTCGTCGGTGCCCAATCATGTATCCCGGCCTTCATCAAATATGGATTTTGTGTGGTTGCTTTTGCCTCGTCGGTGCCCAGCAACGGTGTATCCGGTTCCCGTCCATTTTAGACGTGTTAATAGTACAGTGACCTGGCCTTGTCGGCTCTTGGCCATGGTTTCGTCTAGCCTTGTCGGCTCTTGGCCATGGTTTCGTCTAGCCTCGTCGGTCATAGACGGATGGAATGAGTGAATGGCTGCAACCTTATTAGCTTCTAGCCAATATGTTGTCTGGCCTCGTCGGTCTCGGACATAGCATAAATATTGATAAATCGGACATTTCATCTCGTTGACATTCGGCCACGATGTCAACGTGTGCTTTAAATCTGCATGTCTCACACTCATGACTAGCGTTGTTTTATTTAGCGAATAATTCTTGTCTTCAGGAATTGTGAGAATTGCTCCCGTCCATCCACTAGAATTTGGAGAGAGAAGGAATTGCTCCCGTAGATGACATGCATGAGGCAATATATAGTCGTTCTGGCTTGAATAAAAATATGTATAAATCATAGTTGGTCTGATGCCAATAAGACTTAAACTCATCTCAAGTTTATACAAATAAATAACCAGCTCTAATATTTGATATTTATAATTTAGACGGTCCAACCCCCAGGAGGGTTAGGCTCGTGTTAATCGCTTTATTTGCAGCCCATGTTAATCGCTTGACAAAGATGGCGTGTGCATGTGTATGCGCTGCTGGGGATACTTATATATCCATGGCTACAAGTTCACAACGCATCCACGACATATTCATCAGTGCTCCACTTACTGTTTTACCGTCTGGGCTGCGCAACTGCACAACGCTACGGTGTATACACTGGTGGAGAAACCATCTTTGGTCGGTCGACCAAATTCCACAATAGTACCGGTTGCAATAAAAACCGGGACTAAAGATTACCTTTAGTCCCGGTTGAAAAGGTTAGAGCTGGACTAAAGATGACTAAAGATGATCTTTAGTCCCGGTTAAAAAACGGTAGGTGATGTCAGACCCTCTAATATCTTTAGTCCATGTTGGTAACACCAACGGGGAAAAAAGATCAGCATGCGCGGAGAGATCGAGGCGTGCGGGATCGAGATACATATCTCGTCCTCCCCCCTCCCTCCCGGTTCTATCTCTTCTTCCCCTCCCCTTCTCCTCTCCTCCGATCCCCTTCTTCTCGCTATCTTACATGCGGAGGATCCTCTCCTCCTCCCCCTCTTTTCCTTCTCCTCCCCTTCCCCCTCCTCCCTGATCTGCAGGCGCGGCGCCGCCCTCGCGCGGCAGCCGGGCGGCTAGCGACCGGCGCGCGGCGCTGGCCGGCGGAAGGCGGAAGGCGGCGGCTGGGCGGCAGGCGAAAGATGGCGGCTTGTTTTGTTTTTTTGAGAATCTGTGATGTATTTGATTTGTGTGTGATGTGAATATGTGATGTATTTGTGATGAATTTTGTAGAAGTTGTGATGTATTTTTTTTTAAGATTTTGTGATGTATTTGGAGATGATCGATTTGAGGGTTTGGAGGTGATAATTGATTTGGGATTTTGGGGACGGGGATGGAGTGAAATCAATATATTAAAAACAATGAAGAAAAGAATAGAATAAAGGAGCAATCGGGATCAGCCTGCCTCTATCTTTAGTCCAGGTTGGTAACACCAACCGGGACTAAAGATCGCTATCTTTACTCCCGGGTGATTTCACCCGTGAGTAGCGATCTTTAGTCCCAGATTCGTAGTCCCGGTTGGAAAACCGGGACTAAAGGGGGTTATGAACCAGGAGTAAAAACTACTTCTCCACCAGTGATATTTGCTTCCTCTAGGAGACAATGTCGGGCTATGCATAATATTTGCACAGCACTACGGCGTTGTTGGAGATAGTTGTGTTATATATATAGGATAAACAGCTTGACGGAGATAGTTGTGTTATATATATAGGATAAACAGCTTGACACAGCTTGACAACAAGATCATCTTGCTGTTTAGGACTCACCGATACAGATGCCATCAGCACCTGCTGCTACAGGTATAGATCGCCCATCTGCGGGATACACATCATCTGATCATGCATCATCTTCATTTTTTATCTCCTTCGATCTCACTTCGTCTTTCTCTGTGTGAATATGTGGGTGCATCTGTATGCGTCGCTAGGGCATATTGCTGCCAAGTGCGCAGCGCTTACGCCGTGTGTGCTCTTCCTTCCGCGACGAGGGGGGTCGACTGCTTATATAGGCAGCGGCGGCGGCAACGATCTGCCTGATCTGTTCCGAATTTCCAGCATAATTAAGCCAACAAGATCACACGTTAATTCTCCTGATAAGCCGACGCACAGATGAACCAATCCATCGACGAGATAAAACCAAACACACGTACTGGAGTCTGGAGATAATCATGCGATTAACATGGCTGATGACGGTGGGCCCCATGTGTTTAATCGCCACTGCCAATTTCCAAATTAGAGATAATGACCATGCATGCTCACGTAGCAAAACAAGTAACGATCGCACTTGCTTATTTCTTTTCTAATAATAGCTCCAATCTTTTGAATCGTACATCAGATTTAAAATCCATTTGAACCATTACTTTCTATTCAAATTATACAACAAAACGAGTCCAATATCAAATATATTTGGACATCGTGATATTTGAAATTTTTAGGCCCACATGTCATAGAGACACGCTTTGTGTATATTGGGCTGCAAATAATATTTTCATACAAAATTAAATGCCCAATAATTTATTATATCTTCTATGAATTTTATTGTACAAGAATTCATCAAACACTATACATAGAATTTACGCAATTGATCAATGTTCCAGGAGTTGGATAATTCGCGGCCATCGCCATCTGCGATCTTGAACGCACCTGGTCGTAAGACTTGCACTACCGTGTACGGTCCTTCCCACTTAGGCGAGAGTTTATTCCGCTCTGTCTGATTTTGAACTCGTCGGAGGACGTAATCACCGATGGCGAGTGTGCGAGCTCTGATGCGCTTCTCGTGGTATCGGCGTAGGGCCTGTTGATATGCAGCTACTTTAATGACAATGTTCGTCACTTCGCCTTTCATCATGTTCCTCGTCGGAATATTTCTGTACTTGTGTGCTTTGATGTTGTAACTCCGTGGGGAGCATGGCTTCTGATCCGTACACGAGAAAAAAAAAGTGTTTCCTTGTTGGACGTTGTCGGCGTGGTTCGTACGGTCCATAGGACTGACGGGAGTTCCTCAACCCATTTTGTGTCATAGGCCATGAGCCTGTCATACACGCGGGTTTTGATCACTTGGAGTACAATTCCGTTGGCACGCTCGACTTGTCCGTTGCTCTAAGGATGGGATACGGAAGCGAAACAGATCTTGATTCCTAGTTCAGTACAGTAATCTTGGAAGTCGCCTCTAGTGAATTGGGAGCTGTTGTCTATGAGGATGCGGTGAGACAATCCATATCTGCAGAATATTCCCTTGATAAATTTTATGGCGTTGTCGGCTTTGATTTCTCGTGTTGGCTCTGCTTCAATCCACTTAGTGAATTTGTCAATTGCCACAAATAGGAATCTGTAGCCCCCTTGTCCTCATGGGAATGGCCCGAGTATATCGAGCCCCCAGCATGAGAATGGCCATGTCAAAGGGATTGCCTGGAGCGCTTGTGCTAGCAACTTGGTGTGTTTGCTAAAGATGGCAAGCTTCACATCGTTGCATAATGTCACAGGCGTCTTTTAAGGTTGTTGGCCAGAAAAAGCCTTGTCTGAAAGTTTTGCCGAACAAGGTGCGTCCGCCGGCGTGTGATCCGCAGATGCCTTCGTGGATGTTGAGAAGGAGAGCTTTTCCGTCATCGGATGAGACGCACTTGAGGAGGATGTCATTTGGGGCCTTTTTATTTAGATCTCTGCCAATCATGCAGTGTATCTTGTCCTGACAGGATAGCTTCTCTGCCTCTGTGTCGTCATCCGGTAGCTCGTCTGACTCTAGGAATTTGATTAGCAGAATACACCAGTCGTCCGTTGTTTCAATGTTTGCAACGACGTATGCGACTTCTGCAGCCCCCGGCCTGATGTCGGTGTTGGCTGTAGTACTTTCATCGTGTGTGTCCTTGACAGAGGGTTTTGTCAGGATATCCAAGAAAGTTTCGGGCTCAAGCGGTTCTCGTCTAGAAGCGCGGCATGCGAGGTCATCCGGTTCGACATTGTCCTTTCGATAGACATGTCGAACTTCGATCCCGTCGAATATGCGTTCCAGCTTTCTAACTTCAGCGAGGTACTTGGCTAACTCAGGGTTAGAGCATTTGTTATCTTTGTACTTGGTTCGCGACTAGTTCGAAATCTCCTTTCATGAGTAGGCGCTTGGCACCGAGTGCAGCTACTGCTCTTATCCATGCGAGTAGTCCTTCGTATTCGGCCGTGTTGTTTGTTGCCCGGAAATTGAGGTGGATTGCATGCTTGAACTGGTGTCCTGAGGGAGATGTCAAGATGAAACCAGCTCCTGCTCCTTGACTGTTGAGCGTGCTGTCGAACGCCATGGTCCAAATTTCGTTATCCGCTTGACCGGCTGGTCTATCCTCTAGAATAGACCAGTCGGCTACGAAATCGGCCAAGACTTGGGACTTGATGGCTGTTCTTGGTACGAAGTGGACATCAAACTGGCTTAGCTCGACTACCCATTTAGCAATCCAACCAACGACGTCTTTGTTTCTGACAACTTCCCCTAAAGGGAAAGAAGAAACGACCATGACTTTCTGGGCTTCGAAGTAGTGGCGTAGCTTCCTTGATGTCATGACCACGTCGTAGAGCAGTTTCTGTATCTGTGAGTATCTAGTTTTCGCGTCGTGGAGGGCCTTGCTAACATAGTACACCGGGTGTTGTACTTTTTCCCTCTCTACGACGATAACCGTACTCACAGAATAAGGCGTAGCAGCGATATATAGGAATAATTCTTCATTAATTTGAGGAGCAATGAATACAGGGGGGTTTGACAAGTAGCGTTTGAGCGCAATGAACGCATTCTCGGCCTCTTGGGTCCACTCGAATTTGTCCTGCTTCTTGAGCAGGGCGAAGAAAGTTTGTCCTCATTCTCCCATCCTTGCGACAAAACGGCTTAGCGAAGCGATGCATCCTGTCAACCGCTGGACCTCCTTGAGCCTTGTGGGCGACTTCATGTTCTCGATTGCCTTGATCTTTTCGGGGTTGGCCTCGATTCCTCGCCCTGAGACTAGGAAGCCAAGTAGTTTCCCCGATGGTACTCTGAACGTGCAGTTCTCCGGGTTGAGTTTCATTTGATATCAGCGTAGATTGTCGAACGTTTCCCTTAGGTCGTCGATTAGTGAATCGCTTGTCTTGGTTTTCACGACAATGTCGTCTACGTAAGCTTCGACATTTTGTCCCAGCTAATTGCCAAGTGCCCCTTGGATTCCGTGCAAATATGTGTTCCCTGCGCTTATCAATCTGAATGGCATGTTGGTATAGCAAAATACACCGAAGGGCGTGATGAACGTTGTTTTCTCCTCATCCTCTTTTGTCATGCTGATCTGGTGGTAGCGGGAGTAAGCGTTAAGAAAGCTTAACAACTCACATCCAGCCATTGAGTCCACCAATTGGTCTATTCGAGGGAGAGGGAAATGGTCCTTGGGTGTCACGCCCAGAAATTCCCGAATAGAATTCCAAGCAGAATGTGCATTAAAATCCCCGTCCAGGACCGGCCGGGGTACACAAACGACAATGTTGACATTCAGATCCACGTCTTACAAACATCATAAAAGTCTTACATAAATGCAGCGAAAAAAACGAAAGACAACAGGAGCTAAGCCTTGTCTAGAACTGCAGCGGAAACACCACTCCACAGGCATCCTCGACGGCACGGACGAAGCCTACTCCTCAGAGAAACCTCCATCTGACACAAACTCGTACTCTGGGGTTGGGAAAAATAGAGCAAGACTGAGTACTACCCACTGTACTCAGCAATTCATACCGGAATAGGGGTATGATGCAGGGAATTATCAAAGGAGAGCTAGAGTGGTTCATTTGCATAAAGAGAGCATTAATAAACAGAAGTTTAAAGAAGAAAACAGTCGTAATAATTAATTAATATTAATCATCCACTGTCCAACGCTATACCACGTTGCGACAGGCCCAACCATCCACCTATACTATCCAATTTCAAAAGACTAAACTAGGGTGAGACTAATCACGGTGAATTTGGTTGACCGCCCATAACCGCGGGCACGGCTATTCGAACAGTTTTACTCTGATCAGAGGTGTACAACTGTACCCACAAGACACAGCCCCACGACACGTTTCCGTGCGCCGACATGCCACCACGACATACCGGAAAGAGGCCATGACAGGACCCTTCGCATAACCCCCTCTAACCAAGCACACCACACCTCAGGTTTCACCCCCACTCCTCGCAAGGCAGCGGGCAGTCCCCTCTCGTGCCTAGGTGAATCCGGAAGCCGCATAGGCCGTCGCAGGGCCCATCCAAACTCCATCACGCCCACCCTTGCCTGGATGCGTCGGCTAGAGGAAAGCTACACTACAAGCCCAGCCGTTGCCCACGCTGGCTTGTGGTAAGTACGATAAGTTCTTCCAGGGCATCCCGCGAACCGGTCCTTAACTGCCATGGGTGCGACCAGCAAAACCATGCACCCACAGCCCACCATGTGATTTATTTTAGTTAACCAACACCAGGGCGATGGCACTAGTCCCACAATACCATTAGGGCCAACAGTCTAAACATTATTAGGATTCTCCCCATTGTGCACTAGTTGAACTAAGCATGGCTAAGCAATTCCTCATCCAATCTCTAGTCATGTTATAACCCCAAGCTGACAAAGAGACATGGTACAACAATAGCATGGCTATGACAATAGGTAAACACCCCATAGTAACATTATAAAACAATGCAATATTTGAAGGAAAATAATAGAGCATTTGCAATATAGGATCAACATGTTCAAGTGACAAGCATGACTTGCCTTGCTCTGCTGCTGGAGGAACCTCGGCGACTATTTCGAAGTACACCGGAGCGTCGGAGGAACCGGAATCTAGCGACATACAAGGCAAACATTGCAAATAGGCTATAAGACTATTGAAACAGGGAACAAAACCATTTTTAATGGATTCTACACATTTTTCTTGATTTACTGAGACTTGAATGGGCTTAAACAGAGCTCAGATGAATTAGTTATGAATTTTAGAAGATTCACTGTGTTTATTACTATAAAAGAAAAACCTTAAATCATTTACTGCGCAATAAATCCCAGGGCTGACGTCATCAAGGGGGGGGGGAAACGCGGCGCCGACATGCGGGGCCCACCGGTCAGCGGCTCGGGAAAGGGAGGAAAGGGGCGCCGGCGAGAGGGCCCACTCGGCAGCGACTCAAGGGGGGGACGGTTCACCGTGGACCGGGACCACGTGGGTGGTCCACCGCCGGTCCACTGGACCGACGGCCCAGATCGCCCTCGGGGTTGATCGGACGGGCGGCGGTGACCTGGCTCGGCTTGGCTCAAGGCCGGCCCGCCGGCCACGGCGATGGCGACGGTGCGTGCGCGTGAACGCGTTGCCGACGACGGCAACCGGCGGCGGAGGCGACGGCGCAAAGGCGACGCGAAGGCGGCGGCGCTAAGCGGCGGCTAGGAAGGAGAGGGAGGGGAATAGATGGGAGAGGAAGCCTCACCGAGGGTGGCCGGCGCGGAGGAAGACGACGGCGAACGGCGACGGCAAGCCACGAGAGGACGACGGCAACCGGCGGACGGGCTTCGGGGTGCCCTAAGGAAGGGAGAGAGAGATTAGAGAGAGGGAGATGAACCACGGCGACCGGCATTCATGGCCGAAGGCGGCGGTAGAGGTTGAACTCACCGGAGCGCGAGGGGATGCGAATTCCGGCGACGAAACTCGACGGGGAAGGGGCGGCCGGGGTGGAGCTTAGTCTCGCGAACCCGACGGTGGCGACGGCGCGGTGAGGCGGCGAGCCTAGCGGCGGCTAGCGGCGGCCGGAGTAACGGAAACGGCGGCGGCGGGTGGTTGCACGGCGCGGGAGCGATGGGGAGCACGAGGGAGTTCGGCGAGATGGGGAAAAAGCGAGAGGGGGCGACGGGGAAGCCTAAATAGGGGAGGGGAGCCCCGGACGTGGTCGGTAGGGGCGAGATTTCGCCGGCCAACGTGGGGAGTGGGGGAGGAGAGAGAGGCAGGATTCGAAAATCGAATCCCGGCCATCTTGGGCGCGGGCTCGGGCGCGAGAGAAGGGGAAAGTGGGTGCGGGAGATGTGGCGCACGCGCGGGCGTGGCTGACGTGGCCCGGAGAAGGCGGAGGTGTGGACACGGCGGCGGTTGCGGGCGCGGCGGCGCCGGCTGGAGGAAGGAGACGGGCCCGACAGGTGGGGCCCACCTATCGGCGTCCCGGGGAGAGAGGGAGGGGCGGCTTGGGCCGGCCCACAAGGAGGAGGGCGCGCGCGGCGGTTGGACTGGGCCGACGGCCCAAGAAGAGGAAAAGGAGGGAAAAGGAAGAAAAAGAAAAAAAAGAAAAAGGAGGAAAAGAATTTCCCTGGGATTTAAAATATTGCTTGCTCAATTTTAATTGGTTAAAATTATTTCTAGGGCTCTGAAAATTCCACTAAAAATCTTGTTAGTGAATTTCGACATGTAGAACTCAAGAAAAATTCCACATGTCAGATTCGATTATTATTTGTATTACTTTCTTAGGGTTTTCTCTTGATTTGCACCGGCATTTTCTTAGTGTCATTTATAAATTTAAATTTTAGGCTTGGGAGGAGAACTTCAGGGTGTGACATTGGGGCACGCCTTGTTGAGGTCGGTGAAGTCGACACACATCCTCCACTTCCCATTGGCTTTGCGCACCATTACTTCGTTAGCGAGCCACTTTGGGTGGAGGACTTCTCTGATAAAGCCAGCTTCGAGAAGTTTGTCGAGTTCTTCGTGTATCGGGTGCGAATCTCCGCAGTTTTTGCTTAACCGGCTTGGCGTTGGGTCGCACCATCAATTTGTGCTCAATCACCTCCCTGGAAACTCCCGACATGTCTAACGGCTACCAAGCGAACACGTGTGCATTGTCGTGGAGGAAGGTGATGAGCGCGAGTTCCTATTTGTCATCCAGTATAGCCCTTATCCTGACCGTCTTGTCGGGGTTGGAGCTAGACAACGGGATAATCTTGATGGCGCCGTCTAGTTTTGGCGTCTTGTTGGGCTTGGTCACTTTCTTGGGATGCTCAGTTGTGATGGGTGGGTTAGGAGTATGCTCGACCATGTCGAGGCTCCGCTTGTCACATTGTACAGCCAACTTAGCATTTCCTTGGATAGTGATTGTCCCTTTTGGTCCTGGCATTTTCAGTACCTGATAAGCGTAGTGAGATGCTGCCATAAACTTCGCGAGTGCACTTCTCCTAATGATGGCATTGTATGCGGTGTCAAACTCCGCAACATCAAAGGTGATTTGCTCTGTTTGGAAGTTGTTGGCCTGTCCAAAAGTAACGGACAACGTGATTTTGCTCAATGGTTTAGATGACGATTCTGGGGTGATTCCATGGAAGGGCTGATCTGTGGGCGTCAGCTCGCTTCGAGGTATCCCCATCGCGTCCAAGGTGCTGGCAAAGAGTAGGTTGATTGAGCTCCCGCCATCAACAAGGACTCTTGCCACCTTGATGTTCCGAATCGTGGGTTCGACCACGATCGGATACATGCCAGGTGTGGTCGCGATCTTGGGGTAGTCTGCCTCCGAGAACTCGATTTTGCGTTGAGATCACTTCATCTTGGCGGTAGTCTGTAACATCCTAAAAATTAACAATTTTCTAATCCTACATCATGCTGATTCTTATGTTCTTATTAACCTTTTTAAACCTAGGAAAATATAATTAGAGAGACCTCCAAATATTAACTTGCATAGAATCTGTCTTTGCTATTTAAAATCTTTCGTTGTTTTTATTCTAAAATTGATCTTATTAAACCAAGGTATTTACTTTGATTTGATTTTGCACCTTAAACCTTCTTTTGCAAAAATCCCTTTATCTCAATTTAATTAAAAACACTTTTATGAATTATGGTCCAAGAAACCTTCCCATATTGCCCTTGAAACTAAACCGCCGTAATTCCGATTTCATTGGAATTAATTGTTAACCCATCCTTTGATCTTAAACCTATCCTTTGATTCTCGATCCAAATATCCAAATTCCTCCTTTTGATCTAGCCGCCGATTTAATTCCTATGGTTTGATTTCCTTCTCGGCACAAGAATAATATTATTACAAACATTGTGAATAATTGCTCTTGTGTTAAGAAAATAGATTATATCCTTGTCATCTAAATTTCCTTCTAGCCTCAACAATTCCTTGAAACCCATGCCATACATCTTGGGAGCTAAAAATCCTATTTATCTTCACCATTTATTTCCCCTCCTTCTCATTTGAGTGCATCAAATAAATTCCATTCTATCTCTCAAAATATTGCACTCAAACCAGAAACTATCCTTTTTGGGAATTATCTTTAAATATATTTTCCTTCCGAAATTTCCTATTCAAATTCCCTCCAAATTCAAATCCCATCCTTTAAATCCCTACAAAATTATAAAACTCTCCTATTCGCATTGGGCCGAAAACTCCTCTTTTCCTTTCGGCCCAGACCAGCCCAAGCCGGCCCAGCTAAGCAAGCCGAGCCGCTCCTTCTTTCTGTGGGCGCCGCCGCCGTGCGCCATGGGGGCGCGTGGCATACGCGCGCATGCACAGCCGCGCCGCCACCGTCGCCCGCAGCTTTGCGCCGCCGTCGTCGTCTTGCCGTCGACGCGAAGGAACCGCCGCTCTACGTCAGCTACACCTCATCCCGCCGACGTCAGCAGCAGGGACGAACCGCCATCACCGGCCAATCATCGAACAGAGCCGGCGCCGTGTTCCTCTTCTCCACGCCGCCGTCGCCATGCCCTCCTTCTCCTCCTCCTCTGCGAACCGACATCCGCTGCCTATAAATAGCCGGCGAGATCGTCCTCTCCTCCCCACATCAGAGCTTTAAGCTCTTCTTCTTCTCTCTCCTCCCATGTCTGGCCATCGCCGCCGACGGTCGATCTCCTCCCTCGTAGCTTCTCTATCCTTTTCCTTGCGCCACTATGATGGCCTCCCTCCGGCAAACCTATTTCACCCATTTCCCCTTTCTCTCCCACCGCCATCTCCCATACCGGCCGAAAGCGAGCCCTTGTCGCCGCCGTTCCGGCCTCCTTCCCCATCTCCTTCGCTGGCCGACCACTTCCCCGGGTGCGCGTCGCTCGGGAACACTACCGGTCGCCGGCGTCGCCACCTTCCCACCACCGGAGCCCCGGCGCCCCCTCTCCTCCTCCTCTCTGTTCGACCGAAGAGGAGGAGGAGGAAGAGACGGGAGGAAGAAGAAGGAGAAAAGAAAAAGAAAGATTGACAGGTGGGCCCCAGCACAGTAACTTTTTATAATTTCTCCATTTAATTCAAAATCCAATCTTTAGAAGCCCATATCTCCTAAACCGTAGATCCGATTCCAGTGAAACTTGGACCTAAATTCATCTAAATTCAAAATCTACATTTTGATACCCAATTTTCTATTTTATTTGAATTATTCAAATTCCATATTTGATCTTATATTTGGATTTCCAATTTAAACTTATAGACACATTCCAAATATTTCCTTTTACTCCCAAATACCTTTAGCCACTAAAAAGCCGTCGGTTAGAACTTTACGCCTTCCATGGGGACGTTTGTGGTTTATTATCCCCGACGTCGAACCGTTGGTTGTAAAGTCCGGTAAAAACCAAACCTAAGGTCGAAGTGCTGCTCCTGACACCCTACGTCTTGACGCGTACAACAGTCAGAGCTTTACTATTCCCTCGACCTCCACAGCACACCACACAGTTTGCTCTTGAACCTTGTGTGATCCTAGCCGCTCCGCCGCCACTCACGATTGTCGAAGTAACATTTCCTACACAAACTTCCTATTCCTCTAACCCTCATGCTGTCTGTTGACACCGGTTAGAGAAGACACCAAATCTAGTCGCTATGTTGTTCAACACTAGCATCGACTAGCACACACCCAAACCCTAGCCGATATTTATCCTACCTCGATATCGGCTTAAACAAATGAAACCTTAGCCAGCCTACTATCCAGACTCCACACCAGTTATAATATTACCTATATGCCACTTTCCTCACCCCCATCATATATTCTCCATCCACCTAGAACCCGCACATAAAATATAGAGTTAGCCGATATTTTACCCTACTCCATATTCAACTTCCATATAACCAAACCTTAGGTATTATACTACCTAAACCTACCACTAGCCATATACCAGCTGAACCAGTTCAATTATCCAATATACATCATATCCCCTCACCTGTCAAAGCCTTCACATAAATTATGAGCAACCTTAGTTGCTTGATCCCCTCTCCACCTTAACCTTCAACCCTTTAGAACCCATACATGAAATACTAGCCCAATAATCCCAATGCCCTATAAAGGAGATAGGCTATATCTTAAACCCTAGCCCTCCTAACCGTTTATCTCTTTCTTGCTATTTTATGGCGTTTATTGAATTTGGTTCTTCCTCTCCTTTAGTAGAGTCTATTATATTTGGATGGCAACCTGTGGTATTTCGAGCATCGGATAATCAGGTTGTCTATCTCGGATTTATTTGCATTAGAGCAAGGCAAGTTATTATTCCTCCCCTTGAGCGTAATTATCCTATATTCTATATTTCTATTCTATGCATTAGCCATTCATGATTTTGAATGCATAACTTGAACATATAGCAAACCAGATATATGCTAGCTTTGCTTAGCCCTGCCTAGCATAAAATATAATGAACTTAGATTGGAACAGTACAGTAGATATGGTTGATTTCCGGGTGGCTAGTATTGTTCCAACCGATATAAGACTGCCCAAATACTTGTGAAGAACAAAGGAGTACGGCCACAGTTCTAGAATGCAAACAGTCCTAGTTATTATGTTATTTAACAATGTGGTACCTATGTACAGTGGTTCTTGTTTAAGTCCTCGTGCAGGAGGCAAACTTATGCCGAGCAAGGCAATATTGTGATATTTACCGAGGCGCAAGTAAATATTGGTTTGAGATAAATTATGATGTCATATATGACTTATTTGTAAACCCTAATTGCGATGACATGGTGTCATACAATCAGTTCTCTCTAAATACCCCGGGAACGCCAGAACTCCTCACGCTGCTGATAACGTACGTTCAGAGCGTATGAGGACTAGAGTTCATGGAACAGGTGCCACTATTATTAGTAACCTAATGTTGGGCCATGACTGAAGCTGATGATTATCGGCAAGTCGTGGGCTATGGGTAAAGCGTACATTTACTGCAGTAAAGTGAAAGTGAATCTATTCGAATAACCATGCTCATGGATTTGAGCATTGAGACTCATGGTATTTGGTTACAAACCTAATTCAAGATTTTACTAAATACTGCTGCATTAAAACCATCACAGGCTTTCTTCTTCTACATTCTCCGCTTTCTGCAAGTAAATCTAGCCCTACTCAAATACTGCTATCTCATACATTCATATGGAATATAATAGCTTGCTGAGTACGTTGTACTCACCCTTGCTTTACCCTACCCCACCTTTTTCAGAGTCATTTTGGAGTTCTTATTGAAGTCGGGAGTTCAATCACATAAGTTAGTTCCCTTTAAACCTAATCCTTGAGTCTAGTATAGTTAGATGGTTTAATTCTATAGCAAAACGGCAGAGTTGGGTCATCGTATAGCTTCTGTTGTAATAGTTAGCCACAAACTTGTAAATGTCGTATTATTTTATATAAAGAAATCTCCTTTGGAGCCTTGTCAAAATGTATGCAATGAAGATCCAGATTGTTGAACATGTATCAATCTACTGATCCAGGGCTTGATACGGTCTAAACATGTCGGTTACCGAATCATTAGTTTTGAGACCCGACATAGTCGCATGTGATGTGGAGCAGACTTCACGTTCCGCTTTTTTGTACTCCCTGTTTGACGTGTACGATGTAGAGCCGCCAAAAATGTGAGAGATGTGGAGGTCGTACTCCGGGAAATCAGAGTCGGAGTCATTGGTGGCGGCTTCTTCAGCCGTTTCAACAACACGAACTCGCTTCCCTCTCTCGATCGCCAGTTGTTTTGCAAGCTCCTTTTTGAAGACGAAACAATCTTCCGTGGCGTGATTGTTGGTCTTGTGTATTGGACACCATTGCTTGCGTGAGTCGTCGCTCTGGGGGTTGGGGCGCCTAGGTGGGTCCGTTTTCTCAGCGGCGAGGACCTCTCCCGAGGATTTCAGCTTCTCGCTTTTACGACTTCTCTTTTTGCTTGACTCTGGTGCGTCCTTGTTGGTCGATTTCTTCTCCTCACCCGCCTTGCTATTTCCCTCCTTGCGCCATAGGGCGTCATCTGCATGAGCGCACATGTCGATGATCTCGAACAGCTTTCGGGCAGATGTGATTCGTCGTGTCGCCAATTCCTGGTTGGTGTGTCGATCTCGGACGCCTGATTTAAATGCACGAATGACAGAAGCATCGGTGATCTCGGGGATCATATTTCTGCACTCATTGAAGTGCCGAATATAGTCCCTCAATGATTCGCCTGCGTTCTGAGTTAAAGCATGCAGGTCATCTTCGATCGTGTGGCGCTTGTAGGTTCCCTGGAAGTTGGCGATGAACTATTGCCACAAGTCTTCCCATGAGGATATTGAGCGGGATGGAAGATGGACCAGCCATGAGCGAGCAGATCCCTTCAACGCAGCCGGTAGGTAATTCACCAGCGTGTTATCATCTGCGTCAGCGACATAGAGGATCGTGGAGTAGACTTGGAAAAATTCTTCTCGGTTTGTGCTTCCATCGTACTTCTCTATTGCTCCTGGTCGGAACTTCTCAGGCCATCGCACATCTCGGAGCTCGGGTGTGAATGCCCTGCACCCACCCCCTAGGGCGAAAGGTGGCCCACGATGATGACGACATCGGGGAGGTTAATCTGATGAAGAGGATGACGAGGACAAGGATGAGGGATCGCTTGGCTCAGGAGCTCGGCTTCTCGGTTGATGATCTCGTCCTCGATCTCGACCAGGAGCGGGAGATTGGGAATTTTGATCTCTTTGGTTGTCGCCGTTCCGCTCCTGATCTTGGCGATTAGCCCCCCGATCTCGCTAGTTGTCATTGTTGACGTCGTTGCGGCGGCCACTATGGGCCCGCCGGTCTCGATCTTCATTAGGGGTCCCCCTCCCCCCCGACCGTCATTCTGTCTCTGTCGCGAAGGAGAGCGGTGACGATGTCGTCGGTGGGTAGTGTTCTCCCCACGAAGAGAAGGAGAACGATGTCAACGTCAATGATGATCGTTATTGTCACGATCTCTTCTGTCTTTCCGCCGGTCGTCCAAGTGTTCACGAAGATCGCGGTTCTCGCGACGTGGCATAGTAGGATCCCGTACCTCCTGAGGTGATTGGTCACCAGAGAAACGTGCTCCATTGGGATTTTCTCCGTCTGCGCCTTCGGCAGTCGGCCCTCCGTTCCCACATTGTTCCGGGTCGACTGCTGCCTCGGCAAACGCGGCGTTGAGGTTGATCATGGCCTCCCGCAGTCGCGCTGCCTATTGGTCGACGTCTAGGTTTTTCACCCGATCAAAAGGGCTCTCGTTCAATATCGCATCTAGGGTTCGCAACTGCTGAGCGGGTGTTCTCGCTGCTACGGACGTACTCACCTTAGTGTTGCCGACAGCGTTCACATCTCGTGGTGACTCCGAAGAGGATTCGTAGTCTTCCAAGAGGTGTAGCACAGATGGCTCATTTGGATTAGTTCTGACATATCCAACGAACCGATCTGATGTTGTCGCTGCATCTTGTTCCTTGGCAACACATGGAGTTTGAACGCGCGGTTGTTGGACGCGATGATGCGGTGGCTTAAGAGTCCTAAGAAAGATCCTGCAGCTTGTGAGATCGTGAGATCCGGACCTGTGGATTGGGCAGTAGGTGGCTCCTGTCAGTGAAGTACGCTAAATCCCACGTTCTCAACAGGCGTAGAGTTCAGCTTTCACGTGGAGTATCACTGGGCAGCCCTCGAGAGTATGCTTGATGTCTTATGTACGGGATACCAAGATCTCGGCCTTAGGGTGGTTGTCCTTGTCGGCTCCGATTTTTTGTGTAAAGGACAAAATTCGGCCGCTTGAGGATTCCTCCCAGGTATTGGCGTCGTCGATGTTTCGTTCTCCACTTGAGTGGGAGGAATCGTCGGCGGGGTGTCGTTTCTTAGAGTCGCAACCATGCCTTTCTCGTTCCCGATAGTGATTAGGCCAGTCGAGATTGGCGTGACGGTGTAGACTGGAAAGACAATGGATTCGACTTTAGTCCACACCAGCGGTGTCGAGGTAAAGGCTCCTCGGTCGACGCCGGTGTTAGTACTACTACCGGTAAGTCCTGAAGTCATACTGGTAGATCCTTGAGCACCAGGTCCCCCTACCTGGCGTGCCATTGTTGACAAGTGATACTCGCGGACCGGATGAGTAGAGTATTGGGGTACATTGGAACGAGGGTCTATGTAGTACGACATCAAGCAGACAAAAGGCAGAGATTATACTGGTTCAGGCCCCTTATCAGGTAACAGCCCTAGTCCAGTTTATATGGGATTTACGATGATGAAGACAGATTACAAAGAGAGTAGTCGAGACAGATGATACCGACGAGATCATAGTCGAGGGATTCGACGAGATCCCCCGACGACTTGGCTCAGCGTACTCCGGCTTCGTAAACTATGGTGGGTGTGTTTGCGATAGAATTAGATGTCCTTCACCCCTCCCTCAGGGTCCCTTTTATACCGTGGATCATCTTGACCTCCAAGAAAGATTTGAGGATATCGGATCTGGTACGGTACAACAGAAACTCTATCCCTTCCGAGCAGGACTTTGGAAATCACTTGACTCGTAGAGATAGTTTTCATAATTTGAGGCGGATTCCGTACTTACATCTTATTTCTCTTGCCTCCTCCTCCATCTCTCCACCTCTTCCTCCTCTTCCTCATGCTTTCTAGGTCAGCGACTAACAGGGAAAGGCACAACAGCCGGCGGGAGAGGAGCAGCGACTACGGTGGCTCCTGCTTACCGAGCAACGTCGGCGACGACACCTCGTTGTGCAGCGGTGGATGGATTTGGAGCTAGTCCCGGCCACTCCTAACCTCACTCCCCCGTGAGCTCGCTGAGGTCTCCCATCGTCTGCCTCCCTGCGACCTCGAGCTCTAGATCCACAGCCGCAGCCGCATCATTGAGCTTCCTGATGCCACTGCTGCCCGTGCCGCTTGGGAGCTTGGTTATATCGCCCACGCTGCTCTCTTCCATCTCCATCGTGGGAGCCCAAGATTGTTGATGGTCATTTAGTACAAAATTTAATTGTCAACTCCTGCAAAAAAATATTTCAAAATATAATATAAACTTAGTGGTAGGGGTTTATTACTAAATGTTTCCACGAGTTCTGGTAAAAATATGTATGCAGGCGATTTCTGGGAGAAAACACACTCGCCATGCGACAAAATGGACCACCGACCAATCATACGCAAGTACAAAGGATTGGAGGGCCCACATGTGAGTTGAAATCGACTTAAATTGGGGGCTAAACCATCCTCAACCAACATAGGGGTCCACCTGTCATGCATTGGAGAAGATTGGTGGCCATGTGAGGTTAGCCTGGTTTGGCCGAACCAGGGATTCTTCCGAACCAAACTTGTCGCCCCTGGCACCTCCTTTGCATGTGGCAGTCTCCTATTGTATGGTGATGACGGTTATGGGTGAACTGACCTCCATACCTGCCATTCCAACCATCATTGGCACACTATAAAAGGAGGAGTTTGTTTCACTTCTCAACACACAACTCAACAAGTGGAGTACAACTCACCTATATTTTAGGCACAAGTTTAGTATGTGGAATTAGGTAGAGAGTGAGGGGAAGCTCCGGAAGGAGTGTCCCAAATATCGGAGTTCTCTCTAGGAAGTTCGGGATGAGTGTCGGAGTTGTCGGCATTCTTCCACTAGAGTTCTGGAGAAGCGCTGGAGTTGTCGGCCTTCTTCTTGCACGTACCTCGGCGGATGCTTCTTCTAATCAAGTAAGTATTCAAGATTTCCTTATGTTATTAATTTAGTTTACTTAAGTGAGATATATACTCATCGATGCGGGTTTGTCGCTAAGTTTATAAATAAGTGCTCTAGTACTATGACTCTGGATAAAGAAGGAAGTTCCTATGCGATGCTAGAGTAGTAATCAATAGCTTAGGCGTGGTGTCGAAGTTGGTGATTACCTTCGTTTGTTCTGTGCTCTACGGAAAGTGAGGTAGGCAACAGGTGGTGATAGCTATGTTCGTCCTTTGTATCGACCCTCAACGTTTGGGTACATCATAAAGCTCAAGGCCGGACTCCAGGCTAATAGACTAGGGCAGGGCCGATGCCCGAAGCATTTAATAGAGTTATACCTTTAACTTAAGTTACCTAGTTGAATCCCTAGGAATCCTCTCTGGCCTAAGCCTACCATTTGTTGTTGTTCTTGGTTGAATCTTGTTCCTAGATATATAAATGTGTCCCTTGTGATTCGATACCCTTGGAATACTCTAAGGTCAAGTGCTACCGTTGTATCCATGTGCTTGTGGATCTATCTCTGACCATAACAAATACCAACAAAGCTCCAACTATGCCATCCAGAGCTTGGCGGCTACTGGGCTACTGCGTCCATTGCTCGGGAGAGAGAGGAGAAGTTGTCGTCGAAGAGATCCATGGCAGGTGGTGACGAAGACAGTGTTGCGACTTGTCGCGAAGACTGCCCGCCCGTCCACTGCCGTCCCCAGTGAGCATCCTGTAATAGCGCCATCATCATCGCGGAAGGGTTGTTAGGTGCAGCCACCACCGAATTGGGCCTGTGACATGTTCTGCAGTGGCCCAGATCTAAGGAGGGGGGTAGTGGGGGAGAGGAGGAGGCGATGTAGCAAGAGTGTGGCACTGAGGGACCTACGGCTGTGGGAGGCATCAACGATGTGTGCTTTGTTGTCGGTGGGCGAGCGGGTGCGGCGGTCCAGCAACACGGCGGGGTGTGTGGGGGAGAAACTTGCCGGCCGACTGCAAGCGGGAGGAGTTTGTCGACCAACCGCGACACACATGGGGAGGATATCGCCGGCTGGCGACAACAGCGTGGTAAAGGCATCACTCCTCACTCCTCCATGGTGGCAGCGGTGTTGGGTGAAACTCTAGCATAGGCTTCACATCACAGGTCGTGGACAGCAGACGGCGATGCAGATGACGGGACAACGAGGGAAGTTGTGGAGTTGTGGTCACCGTCGGCGGATTTGTGCAGCTGGCCTCGTGGGTATATGGTAGTGGCCATCATCATTGCAGTGTTGCGTGCCCTCACAATCAGCCCATCATCGTCCGCTTCCGCACGCCAACCACTCTCCCTCCTCCGGCGACGGCGACGCTAGGGCGACACACCGAGATTGAAAGAGGAGCAGGGGGTTGGTAAGTGAGCCCTACCTTTTTTTACTTTGTCACTAACATGTGAGACCCACTTCTATCTTCAATTCCTTTCATGACTGGGCTAGCACGTGAGTACTTGTTGGAAAGCTTATGCAGTCTACTTTCAGACGGTTTTAGTCCCACATCAAAATTCCAACTGAGCTGCCGGGAATATGCAAAACAAGCCACGTATATCATCCAGTCCGAATCTGATTTGGGTTTTGGGCCTTGTAATTGTATCGTGGGCTTAGCCCATGGGGTGTGCGCCCTAGGGCAACCCTAGGACGTCCCTATCATATTTAGTCAGTAGCCGTCATCATTTAGAGTGCGGTTTTGCTTAGATTATTCTGTCTATAACAGTTTCGCTGCTAGATCGGTTTGTGGAACCCCAAATTTGAGAGCTTAATCATTCATATGCAATTGTGTTGCAATCTATCTTGTTCTTACTTGTGTTCTTCGATTCGCATGCAGGGATTAGCCTTCTCGGTGAGGTCAACCAGGTTTCGGCACGGTTGATAACTAGAGGAGACGCGGTGCTGCGATTGCGGGGCTTAGTAGCGTGTTCGTTCAGAAGCCGGATCAAGTTGTGTCGCGACTCCCCCCAAATCGACTGTTTATCAGTACCTATCGGAATATCGGGACCTAACTTTCCTCATCAGTTGGTATCAGATCGCGGTTGCCCATTAGGTAATTTATCTTCCCATGACCAGAAAATTGAGTTGGTATCAGAGCGTGGTTTCCCGTTAGTTAATTTATCTTCCCATAACCAGAAAATCGCCACACAAAAATATTTATTCATTACCTAGAAAATTTGAGCCGTTGCATTGTTCTATAAGATTTTGCATTGTTGAATTCTAGGTTGCATCGTCGTGTCGAGTGCTGGTTTAGTTTTAGATTTAATTTTTAGTTTTGAGTATTGCATCTGTTCATCACTTAGGTCTAGGGTTCATCACTCAAGTCTGTGAGTTGTACGTTAGTTTTAGGTCTAGTTTTTCATCTCGTCGGCTGTTAGCGGGACCTTGAAAAATTGAATCGTCTCATCGTCGGGTTTCCGTTTTTGTATTTTGGAGAAATTTTTATCCAACGGTTTTGGAGTTACTCGATTTCTAGAGCTTATGTGTTGCCGTACTACTGTGCACATGTGGGGAGTACCGTGCGCACGCGTGAGGGGAGTACTCCGGATCAGATCAGATCTATCGGTGATTTTCCGTATTTTTCTCTATCTAGAATTGTTAAGTAGCGGATTTGAGATATTTTTATAAAAATAGAACCTACATGATATGAGCAATCCATTTTTGAGGTGATCCAATTTTAGTTTTGCACTTTGTGTTTTAGTCCCTGTAATATTCATATTTACATTCGATTAATATTCATATTTACATTCGAGTCCCTGTTCGAGGTCAGTGGTCAGTTCTTGTTTAAAATATAGTAAAAAATAAAGAAAGAAATAAAAGGCAGAAAGGTGCAAAGAAAAAACCACACCTAAAAAAAGAAAAAAAAAGGCAGAAAGGTGCTTAAAAAAAGCCACACCAAAAAAGAAAAAAAATCACTCATCCTTTGAGTATGTTTTCATAGTGCGGAGTTGTGCATTGATTTATATATAGTCCTTAGTGTTGTCGGGTGCTTGATTGAGGTAGAGTTGAGTCTAGGCTAGGCCAGCACATTGACTAGTACTTTGAACTATTATTCAACTTTGCATTTTCTGATTAGCACAATTGTGTTCCTTGCTACTATATATTGTGCCTCCCAATCTCCACATATATACTTCTGGTCAGCACCGCTTTGATCCTTGTAATCGCAATATCACGTCCTTCAAGGTGTCACGAACTAGCCACCGGTTGTTCCGTCCTTAGCATTGCTAGTAAGACACTTGTAAGAGCTTGGTAAAATGCTTCCATTTGCTAGCCTCCACTACAATCCATGTTCTGTAGTTAATAGGAACAATACTGTTCTGTTGTTCTCTCTTTTCTACTGACAATGGTAGGTTAAATATCTTATGGACATGAGATAAAGTTGGATGGGAGACAAACCATAGCTGCTACATCACCTTCTACAGATGCACATGATGAAAGTAATTTGGTGCAACAAGTTCTAAGTTCTCAAATGGAGAAGGCGGAGCAATGGCAGTACCACGAATTATTTGAAACAAAGTTTGTGGTAAAGGGTAGAGCATGTCGTTGTTATAATCGATAGTGAGAGTTGCAATAACTTTGTGAGTTCAGATTTGGTTGAGAAACTTGAGTTGCCTACACAACCGCATCCTTATCCATATTACATCAAATGGTTCAACTCTTGTGGTAAGTTCAAGGTAAATAGAATTGTGAGAGTAAACTTTTCGATTGGAAATTACCATGATACTGCAAATTTTGATCTTGTCCCTATGCAAGCATGTTCTTTGTTGTTTGGTCAACCATGGATATATGATAATAACGGTTTGCATAATGATATTGCTAATACATGCATATTTAGAGATAATGGTCGAAAAATGAAATTGGTACCATTGAGTTTTGCTGAAATTTTCAAAGATAATCTTGAAGGAATGAAGAATGGAATCGATAAAATTTTCAAAGATAGTTTTGAAAGGATGAAGAATAGAATTGATGAGATTTTCATAGATACCAGGAATGATACTAATATTGCGATGCCTTTAACTAAATCTGAGTTATTATGAAACAAATGTATTTTTGTGCCTATTGCTTTGGATACTAATATTTTGCAGGCATATGAGAACAACCAAGGTAATGAGGAGGAAGAGAAGAAAGACGAAGAGCAAAAAGACCTATCCATAGCTCCATACATGCTTGAGGAATGTTTAATTGACCAAGCGCCTATAATTTCTAAAGATGAGAAAAAAGGTAATGATGATGAGAAAAAAGGTAATGATAACGGATCTACAACTACTCAAGGTTTGCATAGTTATGATGTGCCAACTATGTCCACTACTTGTGCTACATTAGAGCAACCCATAGTGGAAAGAATTATTGAAATACCTTTGTCACAAAACAATTTGCTTGATGTTTCTTGTGATAAAGGAGTTGTGCGATGCTTCACTTATATCCATGCCACAACTAGTGAATGAACATGTTAGTTCTATAGTAGAGCCACCATGTGTTGAGTTTGAACATGTTATTTTCACATTGCTAGCGAGCATGAAGAGTTTAAATTGCTATCTTCTTTAAATACTTGGGGTTATTTTCAATTTGATGATCTTTGTCCACTAAACTATTTAGAGAAGAAATTATTTGCTAGATTTGAATTGCCATGTCTTTCTGATGTGATTTTTCATGTTATTGGCAACTATGATAGTAAAGGAAAATATAATTTGCATCGAGTATATATTTATTCAAATTTGACTATACCTCCTTTTCATGATGAGATGTATTGTCTAGAGGACCAGTTCCTCCAGTTGTTTAAATGAGTTACAGGTTGGTTTGCAAGAAGGGGAATGTTGTGGTTTTGCGACTACAAAGATTTCAGGATCCAACCATATGACCATCAAGAAATGCTCCTCCCTGGATGTTGTGATAGATAACGGTATGTTCAATACGCTCCATGACAAAGTGAAACCGAGAACTGTTTCCAATAAAGAATAAGAGGATGATGAGGACACAACTAGCTCGGATATAACCATGACTACCTTATGTATTAATCAACCAAAGGTGCATATATTCTATATTAGATTTACATGTTATATATTTGAACAAACGTTGCTACACAATGAGTTTCGTGTGTTTTTGTTTGCAGAGGTACTTGCTTGGGCGAAAGAAAAGAGACCAATTGTAAGGAATGCATGGATGATTAAAGAAGTTGATTGGGGACCAAACCAAGACCTTCTCCAAGTCCACTTCCATCTCACCACGTCACTTTTGATCCATAGAAGACAAGAGATCAAGTTTTACATGTTTTGGATTCGGATTTGGGCCTCCTAACAGCATCAACTTCAAATGGACCTAGCCGCTGATCTAGAAGGAATTTCGGGGCCCATGAATACTTGTTGGAAAGGTTATGTAGTCTAGTTTCAGATGGTTTTGGTCCCACATCAAAATTCCTACCGAGCTGCCGGGAATCTGCAAAACAAACAACGTATCTAATCTAGTCCGAATCTGATTTGGGTTTTGGGCCTTGTAATTGTATCATGGGCTTAACCCATGTTGGTGTGCACCCTAGGGCAACCCTAAGACGTCCCTAATCATATTTAGTCAATAGCTGTCATCGTTTAGAGTAGGGTTTTGCTTAGATTATTCTATGAAGAACAGTTTCGCTACTAGATCGGTTTGTAGAACCCCAAATTCGAGTGCTTAATCATTCATATGCAATTGTGTTGCAATCTATCTTGTTCTTGCTTGTGTTCTTCGATTCGCATACAGGGATTAGCCTTCTCGGCGAGGTCAACCGGGTTTCGACACGGTTGATAACTAGAGGAGACGTGGTGCTACGATTGCGGGGCTCAGTAGCGTGTTCGTTTAGAAGCTCGGTATCGAAAGATCGGGACCTAACTTCCCTCATCATGGACCAAGTCAACCCGCCACATCAACAAAAATTACTTCCCAAATCACTGAATAATGATTCGATTTTGCACCGGCTTTTTATGTTGAGGAGGTGTTATACCTGATTTTGGGGTTGAGGAAACGATTTGACCAAGGGCAAAAGACGAGAGACGCAAAATAGACTTATTACTCGTAGGGGATGATGAGCACGCACGCTGGGCACCTATTGGCCCTAGCATTCCGACGAATGAACGGAAGTATTTGATTGGCAGTCGAGATCTCCATTTAAAATAAACATCTTAATTACTCGTGTTCAAAGCTTAATGGGAGAATGCTACCAACAGGTCTACCGATGCTACGAATCTTTATCGGGCCCTCCAACAACTATGTCTACTACTGTTCTCTCTAATACATATATGTATCAATTAATAAAATATTTTTTCTCTTAAACTACTTATCCGAACTACGATCCGATTAAACCAATGTATTTGTTATAATTAATTCTTTATAATATCTATGATTATATTCTAATAAAAAAATATGTTTTATACCATTAATGTTTCATGAACTATAACGATATGTTTTAATATATGTTTTCACCATGTTTTACAAAACTTAAACAATCACTACTCTTACTCTCTGCTTCCATACTACCTTTTTTTCTCCATTCCATTCATGTACCATGTATATAGTGATCTTCAAAATAATATTTCTTCTTCTAAACTCCTTATCCGATCTATGATCCGATCACACTGTTATATTTGTTACAATTAAATCTTAAAAATGTATCATATAGTTATATTCCAATGAAATAAAAAAATATGTTTCAAACTGTTAAAACGTATGTGATAGCGACATGTTTTAGTGTTTTCATCACGTTTCACAAATTTTTTAAAATATTTTAATTGCTGATTTTTTTTCACTATTTATAATCTAATGCTTAACTCGTTGGTAAAGTGAAACACACCTGCTAGCTTTTATTTAAGGAATCGGACGATCGATTTGTGGTTTTCTCTTGAACATAATGTGCAGTATATGCACATCGATCAGCCGTATACATGCAAATATTTGCATTAGCCATAAGCCATTACATTAATTAGTAGCAGTACAAAACTCGGTTCGTATGAAACAACCGATCGATCGAACTCGACCCAATTTCACGTACTTGATCGAATACAAATTAAACTGAAAATTAGCAGTACAGGTCAAAGGTGATGGTATACTAGACTGGTAATGCGCCGTACGTGTCGTCACACATTACGCCTAGCCGTGCGTGGTTATTGCGCTATCCAATTCCAAACTTGTACGTGGACGGACGAGCGCGTCGATCGGCGTCGACCTTGCCACCGGCTTACTTAGGGACATCGGTTGCCTTTGGCTCCGTGGCGGGCTTGGCCGCGGCTTCGTCGGCGTCGCTGGACTTCGGCTTGACCTTTCCCTTGCCGCCCTTGGCGCGCCGGCCGGGGCCGCCGCTGCCACCGAGCGCGGGCGGCAGGATGGCCTCGCTGACCTCCATGATGGAGATGGCGTAGGGGCGCGCGGCGACGACCTTGACGAGCTTGGCGACGCAGGCCGCGCCGGGGGCGCCCAGGTACATCTGCCCGTCGCTGGCCTTGGTGTAGTTGACGACGCCGAGCTTCTTGTCGGTGTTGGACAGCAGCGTGGGGAGCATGGCGGTGCGGTCCTTCATCTCGCCCAGCTGGATGGGGTCGAAGTACTTGAGGAGGACGTGGTTGGCCATGGCCATCCGCTGCTTGTCGGCGGGGAGCGACGTGATCGGCTTCATGGCCTTGTCTTGGAGGACCAGCAGCGACGCCGACTTGAGCCGGTTCGTCTCCTCCGCGACCTTCGTCTGCGTCAGCAACTTCAGGAACGACCCGTACTGGGACTTGTCGGCGAGCATCTGGTTCACGTCGAAGGCGCCCAGCGCCGCCGGCGAGGCCGCGGCGAGGAGGAGGAGGACGGGGAGCAGCGTCATCTTGGAAGAAGCCATATTTCTGGTGCTAATTAAATTAGCCTGTGGTTGCGAGCTCTCTGCAATGGCGATCGATCGTGCGTGGATGCTTATAAAGGCCGCGATGGCTGCTATTTCTGGGAGGAGGTCGGGGTCGTCCTCTCCTCCAAATGTGCTCCTGCGTACGTACGCCGCGCGCCCTGGATGCCGTCGTCGCTGCTCTGCATGCGGCTGGTTCCCCGCGGTCTTCGCTCGCCTCCATTTTTAATACTCCCTCCTTCTCCTTCCCTAATTGTTTGACACCATTGACTTTTTTAAAAAACATGTTTGACTGTTCGTCTTATTCAAAAACTTTTATGAAATATTTAAAACTATATGTATACATGAAAGTATATTTAACAATAAATCAAATGATACGAAAAGAATTAATAATTACTTAATTTTTTTTAATAAGACGAACGGCCAAACATTTTTAAAAAAAGTAACGGCGTCAAATATTTTGGGATGGAGGGAGTAGAAGCCAACCCATTTCATGGAAACGGAAAAAGGGAAATAAATTCGCTACAATTTCCTTTTTTCTTGTGCGAGGAAATCAAACTCAAACAAGTTCGATCCTCAGTGTTGCACTATCACTAAATGTCCTGCTCGAACATCCGAAGCGAGTTACTGCCCCGAGGCACACCGTCACAGTGCCCGGTATGTACATTCAAAAATACAAATTAACCTTCAAGTGTATCCAACAAAACAAAAGGTAGTTTTTTTTTCGAGGAAAAGTCTTTTCACCAACTGCGGATGGAGATTCACAAATACGGAGTGTCAGAGTTACGGATATCACATACCTAATAGTAGTTGACTAAATCTCGGCAGGACCCACCACATACCATGTCTTATACGGAAACAACCTTCGGAGATAAGAGGAGTTCCGCATAAGGAAGGATGAATAGAGTTCTACATGGAAACGATAAGTACTACTCGAATTGTATCCATATTGGTTTCCCTAGTTCTACTTGGAGAAGGGGACACCTACGGGTATAAATACAAGGCCCCCTAGAAGGAGAGGGGACACAGAACAATAGATCAAGACACAAGATCAACATACAAGCCAACATATGACAAGACAAGACGCCGGATATCGACTTCAAAAATAAGCATGGCTAGTCCCCTACGGTGTCTTCGGATACTGTCAGGAAAGACATAGCATTGTCTCTGATCTCGCCGGGCACGGATTCGAGGAGGAAGACTACCCTATTGTCGACTAGTGATGATACTTCAAGCCGCCAAGTCGACAACAGTTAGATAGGCTACCCCAAATATTGTACTGGTGTGATCATGGTGAATAAGAGCAACGACCGGCTTCGGCCAAAAGGAGTAGGGTTATTACCTGACAATTTAGGGGCCCGAACTTGTATAAAAATCCTCGTCTCCGTCTCTTTTACCTAAGTCTCGCATATATTCTAGTACCAACAATCCCCATACTGTCCAAATACCGTAGTCGCGACATCAAACGTCGACACGGAGTAGGATTCAATAATTGTGGGATCTTTATCTAGCGTTGGTGCATATTAATTTGTGCTTGCTTCATGTTATTTGGGTGTGCTTTTATTGACTTGGTGTGTGCTCGTCATTCGTCATCGAATGGATTTTTGTAATAATTGACTGTAACTCGCTGAGCAAAGATCAAAATTTTATCTCATTATCTGAATAAAAATCCCATCCCACAGCTGTTGTACGTCCACTTATACCAGCCTCATCCTTTCCTCCTCCTTCCCATGTGTAATTATGCATAAAGGAAGATATCTTAGGTTTATTCAATAGATTAGAAAGTGGATAATAGTTCTCTTAAGGGAACGGCTATGAAAACCGATTTTCACGTACTGTTTGGGATCACCTACAAAATAAATGATATAAAATTTGGAAATGATGACCTATTATTCCAGGAAAAATAACAAACGATATATCTTGATTCGAGAAGTTCAATTTGAGGGGTCTTTATCTTCCGACAAATATTCTTTATTGTATTCATTCCATTTCATTTTTGCTCCATATCTATATTTGATAATATTGTATTTCTTTTTCGTATCCGGGGTTTCCAATTCCAATTCCGAAAAGTGAATATGGTAGAGCTTGTTTCTTTTCGATCCGTTTTCATCCCTAGGTCTGGGTAAAAAGAAATTACCCATTAATTTGAGTTTTGCGTAGGGGAGATTATACTTATTATTACCCACCTAACTCGGACCCATAATTTTAAAACTCGCATCCACACTATAAAAACTTGTCAAATTTGGTTGAATTTGTTTAGAAATGGTTTATTGCATAAAAAATAACTTTGTGTAATTTTGAGCTATTTCTATATGTGGGTCCACATGTAGGTTACCAATACCAATTGGACAGTATAACACCAATCGATTAGGTAATACCCACACCCATTAAGTATGGGCAAGTTAAATATGAGATGGGTATGGATAAAATTGTGAACCCATACCCCTCCTCCCCAGGTGACTGGTGACCCTAGAGCGTTTTGGCTTGACAGCATTGGCCGCAGTAAAGCAACTACTCATCAGCTCTTACCTGTTCGGGGGAAGTTATTTGCAACTTTAGGGGATAAGATAGCATGCTCTCTCTATTTGCAACTTTAGGTTGTTTAGTAGAGATTAAGATTGAGGAGAAATTCGATGTTTTATGCGTGGAGATGAAATATATCTTTTGCATATTTCTATGATTATTTTTAGGAGTACCAATATAGCATTTGTCAGTTTTTTTGTGAAAAGCTTTCAAATATAATTAAAGTGTAACTATACTTAATGTAATTTATATATGTATATGAAATAAAACGAGCTGGTGCAGTGGTACCATTCATCTACAGCTCGAGTGTTCGATATTCCCCATGCCCATTCATGTACATGAATTTTCTTCTGCCTATCACCAATCTCAAAGCAAATTCGATGGTTAATGATTTGAAAACTGTCGCAAGTATTTTACAGTTTCGTATCGTTTTTCACAATATATACTTATATTTCACTAGTGATCGTCTATAACATTATAACCTTGTTTTTTCATCCCACCGTGAGACAAGAAAAGGAGGGGGTACAGTCCCCACCGTATTATATATCCAAAAGATAAAACTCAACCAAGTTATATTTGGTTTGCGGCCAAACTCAACTGAGCAAAAGAAATTAGCAATTCTAATTTTTACCATATCTTTATCTTTACCTACTTAAAATATCCGTAATGTTTCCGTCGTTTGTGTCCAAATAGCACAAGGTTTACGCTTTCCAACGCAATGACCTGGCCCGCGTGAGTCCAATTGCGTGAGTCCAATTGCTTCATGATGCTTGTGTCGACCTTGCTTCGTGATACTTGTGTCGACCATCCTCATTGACGCGTGGCTCTGCCTAGCACCAGATCGATTGGATAGCTCCTGGCCTCCCGCGTGCGTCCATAGTTCATGATCGATTGCATCCAAGCCCATGTTCCAGATCGCTCGCATACACCAATGTTGCATGCTCATCTCACGGAGCCAATAACCCCATTCGGGGCATTTGAATACAGTGAATTTTGGTTCTATTCGTGAAATACTGTGCATTTGAGGTCAGTGAATCCCTGTTAGTGGATTCGATTCATGAAGTTGGGGCATTTGAGGTCAAAGAAATACGGTGAAGTTATTGGATGCCTAGATACTTTTGCATATGGTTTGGTAATACTTGCTTATTATTGCAAAAACCTAATATTTTGTGTCGCATGTTTTTTTTCTGATTATGTAGGCCTTCTCTAACAAGTTTGTGTAGCTTCGGTAAGAGCGGCTTGTGATTACTACTTTGTTAGTATTTCAGTTCATTCTTACACTGATGAGTCATGAGTCCTTTCAATCAAGGGCACATTTGTTTTACTTCCATAAGAAGATCGAATCTCCACGATCAATACAGCTCTATATGTATGAGTTGCTATTGACTATATACTAGAGTCAAACACGCACTTTGCACGCTACACCAATGGCCTCCGAAAAGGAGAGTAAGATTATTTTGGTAAATAGAGTGAAGAAAGATGCATTATGACATAAGAGTACCAATTCTATAATATTCAATCCAATGTTAATAGAAAATAAAATCTCAATTTAAAATATAGTATGTCCAGTCCAAACTTCTGTAAACATCTATGACTAATTGGACAACAGGGATAGTACAGCAGGAATTTCGACAGGATGAATAATGCAAAAAAAAAAAAGACAGGATAAATAGCACAAAAATTTACATAGAAATTTGGCCTTTCATGGATCCATTTTTTATGTTGATAATAGCATAAAAGCAGTCCACTCAAGATGGAGTTAAACGCCATAGATGCAATTGTAAATTGAGATTTAATTTTCTACCAAGTTTGTGGTTTAGCTAAAGCACTAAAGCACAAACTTACCCTTTTTGAAAATAAGCAATAGTATGAAAAAGCTTACAGCTGCTTTCACGAATTTATACTGTAAATCTGGTTCTATGACTAATTAAGCATACTCTACAAACAAAAGCACGACGATTATAAAACAGAATAGTACAGTAGGAATATTCAAAAATGAAATTTCAGCTTTGCATGGCAGCAACCTCACCCTCCAGCTCTGAAGTTTTTTTTTTTTTTTTGCGATAGTCCAGCTCTGAAGCTTTGTGGGAGGAACGAAAGAATATTTCATTATATCAGTTGTTTTTGGAGAGCTTGGCCATCCCTGGGCAATAAGAACTTGGTTGCTCGTTTCTGAGGAGCTGAAATGAAGTGAAGCAGAGACATGCCAATTGGCCAAGTGAGATCCCCTCCAATGTGAAGCAGATACATGACAACTGGCCAATTAGCCAAGTGAGATCCCCACTAATGTGAAGTAGAGACATGCCAACTGGTCAAGTAAGATCCCCTCCAATTATTCAGGTTGTACTTTCAATTCTTTTTTAGTAGTAAAGGGCACATGAAAGAAAAAAAACGTAAAGAAGATCATCTCTTCAATGATGGTATTATAAATAGTGAAGGAATGCTACATTACTTACCAAAGCCATTCATAATTAGATAGCTTACATATAATCCAGTTTTTGTTTAGGCTTAAGAATATTATTAAAAAAATGCCATACTAACGAAAATAGTTTAACATTTAGCCTATAAAACATAATCTGATAGTTTTCTTCTGTTACGCTGGTAACATTTTATTACAAGATAAAAAAGAACATTTTATAACAAATAAATCCTACAATCTCAGCAATAAATACTATATTTTGTGGCATAAATTTGCTTCTAGTCAAGATAACAGTCACGGATTTGACTTAACATCTTGCACAATATCACAAAAAAATATTATATTGACCAATAGAACCAAACTTGTCACTTGCAATTTTCACTAATGAAAATCTACAATTCTGAGCAATGAAAAATCCAAGCAACTTTAACACTTGAACCACATCAATAAAAAAATGATATAGAAACTTTGAAACCCACCTCGGCAAGACCACCACACCACTTTTTATAACTTTGCATGATCAAATTGTGGACAAATGCAATACAATACATTATTCATTGCCACATGCAAGATAAATATGGGGGTGGCCAGTAGCATCTAGAAAACAAAGTAACAGATCTCATTTTTATATGGGTTAATTGGATCCATGCCACTACAAATACGCCATTTTAGATAAATGTTACTACTATTTACGATATCGGCTACATGCTACTGGAATTTGGGGAAATTAGAACCGTGCCACTCCATCGCGTTTTCCGTCAAAAATCACCGTTAGCCTCAACTGCACGTGGGGAAGAAACAAGAGGGAGGATGGAGGAACTATCTTTGTCTACCCCTCTTATTTTCAAAGAAGTGTTGTTATTGCTATCAGTCAGTCTAACAGCCATCATGTCCATTTAACAAAATATAAAACAACCCAGATATGAATCGCTTTGTAAATTCAACTCAAGCAGATTAACAAATCCAAATTCCAACTGAACTTGCAGATAAGGAATGAGCAAGTAATAATAAGAAGAAAAAATTGGTTTAAAGGCATGTTGCCCATATTTAGAGGGAAAAAAGTGAAAATGTCTTCTAGCTCTAGTCATTCCTCTCCGACCAACTACTGTAAATAGTGCATAATAAAAAGATAAATCCAATGAAATATATTACTTGTGCAACCCAACATCAGGATGGCCTCAATTCATTCATCGCGCCTTGTATATATCATCTAATTCATTCATATCCCTCAATAATTAACATCCATCATTCAAAAAAAAAACACCCATGTAAAAAAATCTATTGCACTCCTAGCACTGCAATCAGCATACATGTGTACTGCATTTTGTTCTATTGCACTCCTAGCATGTCCACTTTGTTAGCTGTGTGCTTCAAAATCTTAGGTGCTGGCATTTTCAGAAAATAAACATGAAGCATCATTGCCATGTGTAGATATAAGAAAAACAAGGGCAACAGATGATTAAATATAGTTGTGGTTTGCACAGTATTAAGGATTTAAGGTGGGGATTTCTACCAGATCATTTGAAGTGTGCCTCTGAATTTGCTGAGTTTGTTGCCTAGTTAAAACAACAACAATTAGGCATCACATTCATAAGTTGTTCCACTTTGTTTATCATATACTTCAAACCCTCCTATAAGATTTACAGCAAATGAAAGCACACACTATACAACAATAATTTGCTTCTGTAGAACAGAAATAGCATATTTCAGAAAAATATAGGTATTATAGTTCCAGCTAATTAAGATGAGTTAATCAGGATGTTGATGGTACTAATAATGACATACCTGATAATGTCTAAGTTGATTCTCAAATGTTTTCATGACCAAAGGCTGACAGTGTTGTATTGGCATCCAAAGTTCTTACTCTTAGTTTTGTACCATCCTGAGGCATTTCAATTTCTTGCCAGTTATTTATCTGCACAAAATTGGAAAGCATAAAAGAAAATGCAGACAGAGAGCATCAAATAGTACACTCAATTATCACATAACCTCATCTACTCACAGAATTAGTTCCGCATTCAGCCTATAAAAGCTCGCCCTATGTTTTTTCCCCTATTGAGGTAGTAAAATGATTATTACAAATGAAATTTTCATCATTGTAAGAAGATCCTGTGGTAATTTCTATTTATCCCTTGGTTGTAGGCCAATTGAGCAAAAGAAGGCATAGGATAAAAAGTTTTGCAACATGAAAAAGGGATCAGTATAGCTGATCAGCAACTGTTTGGGGTTGAACAACCCTACCTTCCTTCCCAAAGAATAAGAATCTCCAAAGGATCAGCAATTGTCTTCTAATTATATCCTCTGGCCAACAATAAGAATCTCCGAAGGATAGAATACTTTTCAAGCATAAACATTCATGATTAGTGTTCAACTGTTCAGTAGCCACCAAATCCCAGTGTACTACTGAATCCAAATTCAGTTTCCTTTTAAATAAACAGATGATATCTATGTGCATGAAGGTAATCAAGAGGTCTGATGGCAAACAAAACAGCAACATCTACTGCTAGCCTATCTAAACTACAGGAGAACATATTGCCAAATACTTTTTGTACATAAACAATTCAAGTCGAGTATTCACCTGTTTGGTAGTCACCGAATCCAAATTCAGTTTTCTTTTTAAATAAACAGATAATATCTATGTGCACCAAGGTAATCAAGATGACTGATGGCAAACAAAACCAGCAGCATCTACTGGTATGCAATTGCCGCTATGCTGTGGAGCTTCATTGGTGGCTCTTGTGTGAGAGGCAAAGCAACTGTAGATGGTCGACCACCTAAAAGAATGAAGCAAACAAATTTATGGATCTCAGTAACTAAAGATGCATAATTAAAGACCAAATCTAAGGAATGCAATAAATCAGTAAAAGAGGTTGAAACAAAACAGAAAGCCAACCTCTTATACCTCTTAAACTTTTATCCTGAAAGATAAAAGAAATTTGAGTTACTTGCCAAGAACCTGCACAAATTCAGAAATACATGATAGTGAGAGCCTGGAAGGCTGCAACACACATACAAAGGGAGAAAGAGAGAGCATGAAAAAAAAGGGGAAAGGAATGATAAGAGGCAAGCAGGCAGCCAGCCCACACATCGTCTGTGCCACTGCCCACTGGTCACCGTCACATATGAGAACAATCTATTGCCGGCGGCAACGATAGCAAGGGACTCAGATACACATGAATCGTGGACGGCTTTGGATGTGGAGAGGGACATGCATGGAGACAAACCTTTTTGGCTGCGTACAATGCTATTCTTGCTTGATGCCGTCGCCGGCCAGAGCGGCTTCAAGCTTCCGTGCAGCACCGTATTACTCATCTTGCCAAATCCAGCACAGTGTTGGAAAGAAGAAAGATGAGGGTGGGGAGCAGAGCATTTCCCCATGGAGCTCACCGCCGTACTGTCGATGAGCCTCCTGTGCTAGCCCTACCCTCGCCTCCGGGTGACCGGATCCGCCGGCAAGGAGGTCGTGGCTACCGAATCCGGCGGGCATGGCCTACCCTCCGCCGGAACTGGCCCCGCGGTGGCAAGGGGAAGGTGCGACGATTTGGCTAAGTGTGAGAAAAGTGGTCGGCGGCGGCGGCACGGGGGGGTGAGGGCGCGAGGAGGCGGCGGCGGTGTGGTCTAGGGGAGAGCGAGCGAGAAGAGAGGTGCGAGGGAACGGTGGCGGCTAGGTTTTCGTGGGGTGGAGGGCTGGGATAGGGTTGCAAGTTTTGCGGAAAAAACCCTTACTTTCCATGTTTTCGAGCGCGGTCTTGTTTTCTGATTTTTCGCTTCTTTAGTCAGAATATTTCGTTTTGTAGAGGTCCTGCACGTAACAACGTAGAACATAGAAACTGTAGGACAGGAACCTAAAACAAATTATCAATTAGTTTAAGGGTTTTTTTGCAAAATAACCAGTGTCGACGCGGCCGCACCTGCGCTCGTGAAATCCCCCAAGATTCCAGCGCCGATGACGCGTCGGCTCGCGCAAGTGGCCACGCCAGCTCAAAATTCTCTAGAGGAGCAATTCCCCTCTGTACAAAAAAAACACTGGTTTTTGTGTTTAAAGTTTGATTGTTCGTTTTATTTAAAAAAATTATGAAAAAAATAAAAAGACAAGTCACACATAAAATATTAATCATATTTTATCATCTAACAATAATAAAAATACTAATTATAAAAATTTTCATATAAGACGGACAGTCAAACGTTGGACACGGAAATCTAGGGTTTATCTTTTTTTTGGGATGGAGGGAGTATGTTCGAAGTATTCTAATATGAGGGCAGTATTATGGGTTGCAAAATAGGTTTTATCAAAATATATATTGCAGAAGCTTTGTGGCTTAAGTGATGAGATTTTCTTTGTTAATGAACAAGGCAAAAGACTGTGTAAATTGCAGAATAGCTAGAAAATGTAGAGTGAGAGCAAAGTGTGATAAATGCACGGTGGAAGAAAATGGAAAGTATCTACATATACAATTACTAAAATTGAATTCACCTGTTGCAACACATCAACATCTTTGCTAGTATAGTAAAGTTGCAACACACGAACATCATTGCTAGTAGTAAAGTGAAAAAATTGGCAAGGTTTACAACGGCAAACAACCAAACGAGCCCGGCCTTCCGCGAAGCCCACACGACGCACGGCCCAACTGCGAACGCTCACCAAGAAGGCCTCCCTCGTTCTTCGCCGACGCAAACCCCCCGCTTCTCCGTCATCCCCGAAAAATCAAACCCTAGGGTTTACGGGGGGGCCCGGCAATGGCCGACGCCGGTGAGCTGGAGGGCTTCCGGCGCCTGTCCGGCCTCGCCTTCGACGAGCTCTCCCGGCGGGACCTCTCCTCCGCCTCCGGCCCGCCACCCGCCGACCTCCCCACGCTCCTCCGCCTCTGCCTCCTGTCGCTGCCTCTCTCCGCCGACGCGGAGCTGGCGTTACGCCGCTGCACCCGCCTGCTCGCCTCCCTCCGCGGCATCCTCTGCCGCGACCTCGACCCCTCACTGCTCCCCGCCCTCGAGGTACGCGCTCCGTTCGCTTCGTCACCATTGGGTTGTTTTTTTTGCTCTCAATTCCGGAATCAGAATGTGATGCTCAGGGGACAACTGAAAATTTCCCCTTACCGGCGTAAATAACTTTTTCCCCTATGAATAGTTAGGTGAGAGCTCATCCGTGACAACGGATAGAGAGGTATTTTTGTTAATTTCTTGTTTGGTTTATATGTTGTAGGTGTTCCTGGACAATCTTGTATCTAGCAACCAACTGATGACTTGCTTTACTGCGGCCAATGCTGTTATGCCGAGACGCTCAAGAATCACCTCTCTGGGTTCGGTGTGCAGTGGTGGCAACCTTTTCGTCATGGAGCTCATGTCGCATCACTTCATTTCATCTGTGCAAGACGAGGAGGGGTTTTTGAGCGCACTATCATGGTCAGCGAAGGCTAAGTTGGAAGTTCCAGAAATTGGCCTTTCAGGAGCTCTTTCCCTGCTCCACAAGAGCTGCTTGCTCTCTATTCCGCCTGCTGTCCAGGCTCATTTCTTACTGCTGGCGTGCAGATGTGCTGACAATGGGGATCTGAACATGAATTTGCTGGCGTTCGAGCATGCCATGGATGTCTATTTGAGTTACTTACCTGCATTAGGTGTTTTCAGAAGAACTAGTGGTGTAAAAAGGCCGTTGGGTTGTTCCATGAAAAGAAGACCTTTGAGCTCTTGTTTACAGGCTGCAACTCATCAGAAGCTAGCCTGTGATATCAATAGGCTGGTTTTGTTTTGCAACTTGCACTCCAATGACGACTTGCCCATCAATGAGAGTGATATAGTCCGTTTCATTGAAGAGAACCAGCAAGTACTTCATGAACAATCTAGGCAGGACACTATTACTGCTGTGAAAAGCATAGTATCAAATGTCCTTCTTTTGGCAAAGCAGGAAGAGATGGATAGATTATATCCTAATGTTTCAGAGGAGATTATCTGCCTTGCTGCAGCACTTAGGCTAATGGGCTCCTCTTTTATACGAATTATGCATTGCATTAGGCAAATGACAGTGGGAGATGGCTGCCAGACCACACATTGTTTAGAACCTTGCAAGGTGTTTAACATCGTATCAGAAACCATCAGCTTACTTGGGCACTATGAACCTAATGAGCTTCAGAGAAATGACTTATTTGATACCATTGGTAAGCCTGGGGACGGACAACAGGGAGCAGTGCTAATGCTATCTCATTTTGCTACCTTATCAGTTCATTGTTTAAGAATGAGGTTTAACTTTATGTGGAAAGGTTGCATTTTCATGATGATGATGGCCAATCTTTGTGCTACTGAAATGTATCATTTTCTTATTGATGGTTCAAAAGCATCTAAAGTTCGTTGTGCTGATCAAGATGGTAGTTTGAAGGTAGTACTCTTTTGTACCGATTCGGATATTTTTTTTATCTCTGATTCTTGTTAGCATGTCTTTTATTTCTGTCATTTTATTTGATTCTAAGACCATATGCATGTAGGCCTCTGTTCCGAGAAAATCTTCTACAGTGATAGCATTACGGTTTCAGAACACACAGCAAGTTTATATTCAAGATAAGCTTGGCCCTGGCTTTGGTGAGGTCTGCAGGTAAGCTCCAAAAAGTTTAGGAGTAGCTCTTGGAGGTGTACAATGAAGAAGATAGTCTTAGTTGGTACTTTATATGGTAATGGTGAGGTTGATGTAGAGGAGCTTGATCTTAACAGTTCTTAGCATTTGTTGTTATTAAGTCTTAAAGTTTCTTCATACTTCTTTGAGCAGAAATCGACCTTTAGGGCAAGCATGGTTTTTCTTTTGTAGGTTGCATTGTTAATTGGTTTTTGTGTCATTGAAAATGGTACATATGCACATGAACACACTAAGGAGTGTAATTTGAAAGTACCATCTTGCTAATGCTCTAATGTACTGCTTTGTTTTTGTTAGGGATGTCTATTTTAAATCCCTGAACTTCCACAAAAGTCTAAAGTTTGTTTCTAAACTTTCAAACTGGATATTAATCACCCCTTAACTTATCAAACCATCTACTTTTGGGATTCTTCCTTCTCTTCCTCCTCATTCTTCCTGCTGAAGCAGTGAAGCAACAACTCTGGACGAATCACCGGCATGCCCCTGCCTGCGCTGGCATCGACCTCACCTGTCCTTGTGCCTCACCCACCATTGCTGCTGCCAACTCGCTTAGCTTCATCGCACATGCATTTGGCTAGGGCTTCGCTGAGGACCGAGCTGCACACAGGAGGCTTCCTTCCGATCTGGTGGGTATCTCGTGCATGTGGAGCAAAGACCCATTTCTAAGCAGCATGAGTCAAACGATGCAATCAATTAATCAAGCTACGTGTTTAATTAATACCCATGAAATATTGCTAGTTGGCACCAGTGAGCTTGGGCAGATTTTGTGTCGCTGATGCTATTTGCTACTAGATCAATGCCTCACCCACAGCCGCCAGGCTGCGGCCTCTGCACTTGGTCAACTTTACTCGCTGCTACTTGACCACTGCCTGCCTGCCTCTGCTTCCTTGCTTGCCCTTGGCCAACCTTTTTTTGTCGGGATGACCGAAGGAGGTCATCCAATGTCATTAAGATAGAGGAAAAAAAAGGTTACAAGAAGGTTTTTCATCGACAGCAAGCTATTGAGGAAGGATGTGCACAAAGCGCACGCCCCGACACCACATGCCAACTGCACAAACACAAGCTACAGAGAGGGGAGCCAAACACCGAACCGGCAACCGCCATGCGAGGCCGGTCACCGCTAGGCTTACAACAACACCACAGAACGGAAACTCAAAAAAGACAACGCCTTCATGAAGGTAGCGACATCAAAAGATGCCGTCGTTGTCCGTCCAAAAGACCGGACAAGGTTTTCAACTAGAGATCCTCGTTGAGGGAGGAGGGTACCTCGACAATGCCCCCAAGAAGGTTACCGCGCCCGAAGGCGTAGCCGCTGCCGGTCACCTTAGCCTGTAGGCTGTAGCTGAGGAAGAAGAGCAAAATGCAGGGATAGCGAATGACATGTAGAGTCCACTAATTTATTATTTTTCTTTGCTAACTGAGATGCCACATATTAAAACCAGTCTGGTTTTGGTTGAAATACGTAAACCAAACAGTTTGAAAAGTTCGGGGATGAAAGTGTCTGGTTTTGAAGTTGATGGACGATTTTTAGACTTATGCAAAAATCCAGGGGTGTAAAAAAGACATTTCCCTTTTTCTTAATTTAGAAGCCCTTTTTTCCCTTCAGAAATACTAGTTTTCTGTTTTATTTTGTGTAGATCTGTTATTCTTGTCACTTTGAACTCATATTTGTTCGTCCAATATCTGAAAAGCTTATATTTAACCTATTGCAGTTCCGATAGTCTTCAGAGGTGTACATCTAGCTATGGAAGGGATAATGTTAGAACCATTCTCAAAGGACTTACAGGACGTGGGGAGGATTCTTCAGATCTATACGATTTTATTGAATGCAATCCAAGTTTGGATTATTCAAATTGGTGGACACAACGGAAGAAGTTTAAAAAGTTTAAGGACCACAAATGGATAAGAAGCAAGAGACATTCTATGAGTAGACTGAGAACCTCAAAGGTATGGTTAAGATAAAAGTGCGCCAATGTACATCACCGCCCCTGATGTTACCCATTCAGTGGGTCTTTTGTATATAGTTCCAGTGGGTGGTTCAGCCGCTAGATCTCATGGGCGTTGGGCAGCCCAGTACCGGTGGAGGTAACATTATCCCTATCTTCCCCTCTTACTCAGTACTGTAGCTCAGTTGGTCAGAGTTTATTGGATAGGACTAGGATGGGTCCTTCCCTCTCTATATAAGGAGAGATTGTATTGTGGTTTGGATTAAGCAATGAAAATCGATTAGTCTAATCTCTACTCCCTCAATGTTCTTCTCCCTGTTCTAAATTTATATCCCTTCTCCAGTAGCTGACGCTGCCTGGATATCTTCTTGGCGGTGGTGTTTTGAATGAAGAAACATTAGATTGAAGGTGATAGTGAAACTTTGATAAGTCACAAGAATCTTATAGCATTAGAAATATCATAACTGAGATTGACTGGTTCCAGGAAGTCCACTCGAATGCGGGATATGTTAATGTTCTGTTTGTACGTGTGCATTATTTGTGTTACTTTATAATAGTAGAATCACTAGCATGTACTGTATCAAGTATCATGTCTGTTACTTTTGTATCTCGGCATATGTTCTCCAACACCCTTTGCTCCTTGAATTTTCATGTAACTTTTGTATCTTAACATATGTTCTCTAACACCCTTTACTCCTTGTTTAATTTGTTCGTACTTCCACCACCGACTATGTTTGGTCTCTCTTGTGAAACTTACATGTAGTCTGCTCGTTCTTTCTAATTATGCGCTCAAACGTTCTGAACGTCGGCACTATTATGCTGATTTTTTTTTAAAAAAAGAAAACGAATAGTAAATCAAAGGTGAATACATGAAAACTGTCGAATATTTTTGTGTATATTTTATTATTTTGTAAATTTGTGTAGTCTAGTTTGCAAAATAGGATGGACGCTGTTGGTCGGGTATTCAGATGTAAATGAAGGGCAATTGAAGGGTATCCCGATGTATATCCAAAACTTTTGATAAGAAAATAGATGTATAAATAAATCGTATAATATAATATGTATGTATATATATGAGAAAAGAAGAAATAAATAGGCCACATTAAACCCTAGAAACAAGAAGCCTATCGTTCTGGTCTCCTGGGCCTCACTCCCCGCTTCACTCCTCTGATGTGCTGGCCAGCCGCGTCAACCGATCAGCACAGGTACAGAGACCCGTCCCCAAGCCACGGCCGCCGCAACCACGCCACGCACCAGTCGGTGGTGGTTTGGATTGTCAGCTATACTAGTTGATACCTGTACCGGAAAAAGTATACTCTTGACTCTCTCAACTATTGTCCGAGTACTCTAAGTATCAAAACCAGTACAAACAATGTCCCTCGGTGGTTTTGAAGGTGGTTTTGGTCTACGTGGCGGTCTTGACCAAGTCTTTGTTCTACGTGACGCTTACGTGGTATTAGAAAAAAAACAAAAATAAAAGAATATGTAGGACCCATATGTCATTCACAAAAAAAAATAATATTGTGGACCCATAACGCATGATTGCAAATGTGGCTTTTGCAGGGCATTGCCTCGGAGGCAAGGTTGGTATCTGCTACGGCTGCAAGCCCGCAACGCCGATGACCTGCCGGCGCCGGACAAGGTGGTGCAGCTCATCCAGCAGCAGTCGCTCAAGTACGCGCGCATCTACGACACCAACATCGACGTCATCAAGGCCTTCGCCAACACCGGCGTCGAGCTCATGGTCGGCGTCCCCAACTCCGACCTCCTCCCCTTCGCGCCGTTTTCAATGAGAACAAGAAACCGGAAATTGAATCTGAGAGGAACTGGGGGCTGTTCTTCCCTGACCAAAGCTCTATATACAGTATAGGTTCTTGAGCTTCACGAAGCTCGGCATCACGCCGGCGAACTTGTTGCCGTAGAGGAGTATCTCAGCCAAGGCGCTGCATTTGGTCAGGTTGTCCACGAACTCCCAGCCGCCGCCGGCGTCGATCGCCGTGAGCTTGTTGTTCGACAGCTCCAGCGACAGCGCGCAGAGCGTGCCGATCTCGGCGGGCACCTGCCCGGCGAAGCTGTTATTTGCGAGGTTGAGAGCCACCAGCGCCGTGGCGTTCGACAGCGACGCCGGGATAGGGTGGGCAGAATAAAACCGAACTGAAGAACCAAACCGAAAAGACCGGACGAAAAAACCGAGACCGAGAAATTCGGTCTCAACCATTAAGACCGAAATTTGTTCGGTTAATTCGGTCAGGGTCTCAATTAACCGAATTGACCGAAATAACCGAATTGGGTCCAATAGATCTTGTTGGCCCAATAAGCCCACTAATTTAGAAGAAACCCTAGAGGCAAACCGATCCCCATCCATTTCACATGTGCGCCGCCGTCCCCATCTGACCATCCCCATCCTCCTGTGCGCCGTCCCCATCCCCATCCCCATCCTCCTTTGCACCTTCGCGCCGCCTCTTGACCGCATCAGCGTGCGCCTCTCGCCTCCGCCTCCATCGCCGCCCGTGCGCCGCCTCCAACCAGCCTACCTCCGCGGCTCCGCCTCCATCGCCATGCGCCGACTCCAGCCGGGCCGCCTCCACCTCCAGCCGGCGCGCCTCCACTTCCATCGCCGTATGCCGCCTCCAGCCGACCCGCCTCCGTCTCCATCGCCGTGCGCCGCATCCAGCCAGCCGGCTGCATCCCGGCCTCGGTGGTGGTCCTGGTGGAAGATGACAGCCATGGCCATGAGAAGCTGATTTCTTTTCTAAATCGTGTTCGATTTGCTTCTTTTCTTGTCTAAATCGTGCTTGATTTGATGGTGCACCAATTTGTAGTGTGTCATCTGCGATCTAATTGTTTGATTCATCGATCTTGCACTGATTATTTGATTTGTGTTTTATTGTTCAAACATATGTTACGGTTAGTTCGGTCTGAGACCGAACCGAACTAACCGAAGACCGATTTGTTCGGTCTTGAGTTTTGTTGGAGACCGATCGGTCTTGAGATTTTGAAGACCGAATTTTCAAAAAGACCGAGAAACCGAACCGAATTTCTCTGTTAGACCGAATGCCCATCCATAGGGATTGGGCCGGCGAGGAGGTTGCCGCCGAGGAAGAGGTATGGAGGTTCGGCGTGCGCGCGCCCGCGTAGCCCGGGAGCTCGCCGCTTCGTGCTTCCTTTTTTTTGCGGGGTCGTGCTTCGTGCTTCGAGGAGGAGCTGCCGCTCCCAACCGCCACCGCTGCTCCCCACCACCGCTTCCCACAGCTGCCGCCGCCGCCGCCGCCGCCGCCGCCGCTTCCCACACAGCCGCCACCGCTCCCCGCCGCCGTCGTCGCCATTCCCCACTGCCGTCCCCGCTGCCGCTCCAGCCAAGGTGAAGAGAAAGGGGGGGATATAATAAGGGGAGAGGGAGCATGACATGTAGATCCCACAATATTTTTTTTTTGTGTGAATGATATATGGGTCCTACATATTTTTTTTTTATTTTTGTTTTTATTCTAATGCCACGTAAGCGCCACGTAGGATAAAGACTTGGTCAAGACCGCCACATAGGTGTCACGTCAGCCAAAACCACCTCCAAAACCACCGAGAGGCATTGTTTGCACTGGTTTTGATAGTTCGAGGAGTCGATATACCTAGTTTTGTGGTTGGAGGACATGAATGATACTTGAGCAATATTTGAGGGATTCTAAGGATACTTTTTCCTACCTGTACCTATGGATGGCAATAAGGCCCGATGGCCTGGCCCAGCCCAAGCATGGCACAGCCTGACAGTTGGATCGTGCCTTGGCCAATGCCTTGGCACGGTAGGCCGGCACGGCATAAACGAAGAAAAATAGTAGAGGAATCCAAAATAGGCTTAATCAACCATATAAGGAATGGCCCAAAGAGAAGGGGAATATAAAATAGACTTATTTTCTAGCCATATGGACACAGCCCAAAGAGTTGAGGGAGGAAAAAATAGACTTATTATGTGGAAAAGCACGATAGGCTGTCGTGCCTTTGGACCGGCCCGGCACGACCCGAGTCTTATTGGGTCGCATCTGGGCCATGTATGCAGCCCGTGGGCTGGCACGCCACGGTTTGACGTGTAGGTCAGACTGTTCCAGCCTGACTGACCTCGGCTAGGCACGGCCGTGCCGGGCCGGACAGCCCATTTGGCCATCTATGCCTGTACGTTACCGTAAGATTTTCTTGATTGAACTGGACAACTAAGACATATGATGTGTTAAATATATTGGTTTTATTTTGTTAAAAAATACGTAAGGATTTTGGGACTATTTCTGCCCGTTGTCCTCAACATCCATAGGTATACACGATTTTTGTTCAAGCTAAACGGACTGAGAAGGGAAACTTTAGGGTTCGGTTGTGTAGGATAAGAGTCGATTTCAAGCGCGATACGATGTATGTAAGGATTCCAGGACTATTTTCGTCCGTTGTCCTCAACATCCATAGATGTATGTAAGGATTCCAGGACTATTTTCGTCTGTTGTCCTCAACATCCATAGGTATACACGATTTTTGTTCAAGCAAAAAGAAAGGAAACTTTAGGGTTCGGTTGTGTAGGATAAGACTCGATTTCAAGCGCGATACGATGCGGTTTTGCTCCGATTCTTGAGAAAACGGAAAGTGGGGGAGATAAGAATCGAAACCCCTCAATCAATTTTGGATTACCTCCAAGGATGTGGCCGGATTTCATGGAGGAGGGAGCTTCAGGCGTCCTCCGAGAGCCGCAGGAGACAGGCGAGAGGTAGGTGACGACACTGTAGCGCTGGGACCCACGCGATAGTGAGAGGAGTAGGGGAGGACGATTAGACATGTTGTTGTTGATGAGCCTGATGCGCGCTTTGTGGGCCGGAAGTGGAGAGGAGGAGAAGGAGGGAGGGGCTAAGGAAAGAAATGGTCTCAAAATGGCCCAGGGAGAAAGGAGGGTTTTTATTTAGATTTTTATTTAAATAAATATGAAAATGATGTTTGTATTATTAAAATTAGAAATGCAGATCTGAAAATTCTGAAAAACTTTCACATAGTGTAATTAATCATGTAGAATTTAATAAAAATTAAATCCAGTCATATTTTATTTCCCACATTTACATTGATTTTCATCAGCCTTTCTTTTCTTCAACATCGTATACATGTGTAATTGTAATTTTATATTTTAATTAATTACATAATGTAAATCTTTCTTAATTTTTTCTTAAATCTCTCGTGTTTTGTTACATAATGCAACGCACATGCACTTTTTCTAGTGTTTATATGATAGAAAACTTGTGGTAGAAAAATGTTTTTTTTAGTTCATATTTCTAAGATTTGTAAGATTTGTAGAAGTAATGCAAGGGATAATAATTACGTAGTCCAATATGAGAACTAATATAGGACAATAGTTATAGCACTGGAAAAATAAACTGGCAGATATTATAGCCCATAATACAATGGAGAACTAATGAATAAGTATTGTTTAATTCAAGTTCCTCTATTTGAAAAACACAAATTCAAATCAGACTGAATAAAGAGGGAAAGATAGGATTGGAACGATATGTTGAAATATTGTGAAAATAATGTGACCATGATTTGATATACTTGTGTGTAGAGCTCTTGAATGTAATTAACTATAGATTGGCATGTTTGTATATTAAGATTATTTAATTCAAGTTCCTCTATTTAAAAACCACAAATTCAAATCAAACTGAATAAAGAGGAAGAAAAATAGGATTTGAAGAATATAAGTTGAAATATTATGAAAATAATGTGAGAGGGATTTGATATAGTTGCACGTGGAGCTCTTGAATATAATAAATTGTAGATTTGCATGTTTGAATGTTAAGATGTAATAATTGTTAGTGGATGATGATGCTTTAGGATGTAGTAGGTTGTAACTTTATAGAATACATATATTAATGAAGTTACTTTACAAACCATTGGATTTTAGATTTTTTTTATTTTTTTGTGGTGGTTTAGATTGCCAATTGCATTAGTGTTCTTACATGGCATGGAACAAATGTCTCAGTTGTTGTCCACCTTTGTTTAGTGAGTTTATTTTACTCACTCCATATGTTGATCGCTTTGATATGTTAAACAATTGTCAATTAGAAGTTTAATATTTTATATGTTGAACAATTGGAAATTATTAGTTTAAATCAATTCTATGAATATATGAAATTATGTTCAATGTTGTGTTATATCTACTATAAATTGTACAATTAGTATTTAATAGTTCAGTGCCATTGATGCTATAAATTGTACAATTAGTAATGGGTACTAATCCTTATCCGTCAGATTTTAGAAATACCACATCGGCACTCGAATCCACATCATATGATCTGCATCTACATTCATATCTGCTAGATTTCTATAAATCTATACCATATCCTTGTTTTGGACGGATTTGAAGTGGATCAGATTGTCCGATCCATTTTCACCCCCACCAGCATTGTGTTCATACGTAGGAACACTCTAGAACATCCAATACGTACATACTACACCATAACATAGATATAGAAGCACTCATTCATCAGGATAAACAGGTATTAAAGGCAAATTATATGTCAGGAAAAAAATTTGATGATACTTAGTCTGCCGCACGTGTCTGACAGGGGTTCAACAATCGACAAAAGTTGTTACCATTATATATCTTTTTCTATGGATGGAGAAACGAAAATTCTTAGTGATAGAAAGTTTGACAGTATATTCCCTGATAGATGAAGGGTTAACGATTATCCACTTTTATCAATAGACCACAACGTCCTAATTGGTGTTGTAGTGTAGTGATGTTTCCTCCCCCATCATGGGGATCTCCCACTATCCCGCACCAACTACCGTCCACCTCGGAGGCACACCATCCTCCATCTTCTTCAGTATCCAGTAAGCCCCGCGCCTCCATCTTCTCCAGTATTCAGTAAGCCCCGCGCAGCGGTGTAACAGCCATCCCTTTAGAACCGCATAGCCAACCCATCCGACGAGCGGACCCATTTACGCATACCACACCACTTACACTTTCGTCCTCGCTTCATGTAAAAGGGTTAACCCAAGAGTGATATGCTTGGAGGAATTATGCTCTTGCTAGACTAGCAAGGTGGTACTAAACATGCGCACACAGCTCACATGGGTAACACAGGCATTATCCTAATTGGGCCAGGATGTCACACGCAGTCCCTCATCTTTTTCGGCTCCAATAGCCTAGCATCACCATCCTTCTCTTTCTTTGATAGCTCTTGTCACCGGATCTGGATCAGTCGCCACCTTCCACCGCCTCCTAAGCACCCATTACAAGAATTTTCCTATCTACTTTTACCGAGAAAATATCAATATTTAAAAGCACTTCACATAAACTATTGTGGTGTTGCACAGTTTCTTACTCAGGGTTGTGAATTTTAAACTCTTTAGGGAACATCCACTTGTTGTATACATTAAATCTAAATATTTATGAAAGAAATTGAGAATATAGATTAATATGTTATATATCATCGTATAAACATATAAGTTAAAATTCAACTTCTATATGTTGAAATAGAAAAGTTAAACTATAACTAGTTAACTAGAAAATTCATAATTATTTTTTAACTAGAAAAGGTTTAATTTGACATTCTATCATTATATATTAATCTATCTTATAACTATTTAAATGACATGTAAACTATGAGACTTCAAGAATTTAGAATTACTTCAAGGAGCATATCTATTTTTACGGAAAGTGGCATTAGTGGCTCATGTTTTTGCCGCACTCTCACATTGTTATCCCAGTATTCCTGATAGGAGTAGGAGGGTATGACAATGGACACACATATAACACAATCTACCTATACAATTAGATTACTATGTAGAATAAAGTTACTAAAAGCACTAATTAGCACCGTACTATATCCAGGGTTGGAAATTTCGGACCGAAATTTCGAAAATTTCGGTCACCTCCGATACGATATTATTTCAGTCTCAATTTTTCAATTTTTCATGAATTTGGGTAATATTTATTCAAATTCAACTAAATTTTACTCGAAATTTTCCAAATTTCGGACCGAAATTTTCGAAATTTCGGAATTTCGGTGACCCCCGATACAAACGTCTCAACCGATAGAGTGAACCCTGACTATATCGTTTCCTAATGGTCATTCTATTTATAAACTCTTCCGATTTCTCGGCCTCCACCATTTTAGCATTGATCAGAGTGAGACTGAGGGGAAGATGAGAACCACAAGTGCAACGACGCCAAGGCCTGCGCTGCTGGCCACCGCCCTGCCGGCGGCGGACGGCGCGTCTGCGACGTCGCCCTTGTCGTGCGCCGGCGCGTCTGCCTCAGTCGGACCATCCGCCGCAGGACCGTCCGCCGCCGGCCCGTCCGCCGTGGGGCCATCCACCGCCGGTCCCGGCGCGTCGGCGGCGGTGTCGTCGTCGACGTCGTCGGACGGGCCCGGTGCCGGGGCATCCGACTTCTTCCCCTTGGACTTGGACGGCGAGGGTGCCGGCGCGCTGGACTTGGCCGGGTGGGGCGGTGGCGCGCCGGTGTTGCTGTTGCTGACGGAGGCGATGCCGGGCGGCACGATGGGGGAGTTGACCTGCAGCACGGAGATGTTGTAGGGGCGGGTGACGACGACCTTGACCATCTGGGACGTGGCCTGCGCGCCGGGCTCGGCGGAGCCGAACACCATGATGCCGTCGGAGCGTTTGGTGTAGTTGAGGAAGCCCATGCGGTCGGTGGCCTGGCCGGAGGACTGGAAGAGGGTGGTGAGCACGGCGGAGCGGTTCTTCATCTTCATGCCGCCGAGCTTTTCGGTGTCGTAGTAGTCGAGGACGACGTGGACGGAGAGCACCTTCCGCTGCTCGTCGGAAGGGAGCGAGGAGACGCCGCCCGCGGCGCCGTTGTCGAGTGCGAGCACCGTGATGGTCTGCCGCCGGTTGATCTCGTCCGCCAGCTTCGTCTGCGTGAGGAGGTGGTTGAAGGTGGAGAAGTCGGAGAACTCGCCGAGGATCCTGGTGATGTTGAAGGCCGCCGCCGGTGACGCCAGCAGCGCGAGGACGACGGTGCCGGCGACGAGGAGGAGCGGCATGGCCGAGGAGGAGGCGTTCTTGCAAGCCATGGTTTGGTTCGAGCTTGAGGTTACCGGAGGTGGAGGGGGAGGAGAGAGATTGCGGAGTGATATAGAAGTCGCGCACGTGGGGAGGAAGCCAAACTTGGAGGAGGAGGCGCATGCATATGCATGGTTGGCTGGTTGGAAGGACAGTGTGGCGGGCGCGTGACGCTAAACCAGGGCCTCTAGCTTCATGGGTGCTTGCAATCTTGCATGGCCGTGGCCATGCACGCGCCAAGCTTCTCGGGCCTCAGTTTTGTCGTGCGCTAGCACGTCGCGAGTCCTACCTCTACTCCTATTTAATTTGGTCCCTGATTTTTCTTAACGGAATTGTTAAACGGTCATTCAACAAGATTTCAAACAGATTTTGAACCACCCAATCGGTGAGAATTAAATATGAGGGTGAGTTCGCCTCCCCACAGCACTCCAGGCGAATTCAGGCCGACGTGCTCGCTTCCGCATCTATCCACGTCACCCCGATCAATCCCTCCATTACTGGAGAAGTGATCTTTGCTGGGTCGAGCGATTTTTGCAATAGTCCCGGTTCCAAAAAGAACTGGGACTTAAGAGGTTTTTTAGTCCCGGTTTATTACTCCAACGGGACTAAGGGATCTTTAGTCCCGGTTCGCCCCCTGACAGGACATGTCAGACCCCTGTCGGACGGCTGAGGAACTTTAGTCATACCAACCGGGACTAAAGAGATTTGAGATCTTTAGTCCCGGTTTAAGCACGGATGGAATGTATCCGTTTAGAGAGATGAGCAGCGGCTATAGCACTTGGCCGGTCACCATGTGCATCTACAATCATGTATAGCCGGGGGGGAGATTGTAGATGCACATGGTGACCTGGTAACGACATTGATGTGTACCTAAAATCATTGGTTGTAGATGCACATGCCGATTATTATTCAAGGCCCAAAGCAACCTGGTAACGACATTGATGTGTACCTAAAATCATTGGTTGAAGATCTGAAAGTGCTTTGGAGGAAAGAGGGCGTCCCCGTGTGGGATGAGGACAAGCGGGAACAATTTAACCTACGAGCGTTGCTTTTCGTTACCATTAACAATTAGCCTACACTTAGTAATCTATCCGGACAGTCAAACTAGGGTACAAGGCATGCACTCACTGTATGGATGAAACTGAGAGTACGTATCTGAAGCATTGCAGGAAGGTTGTGTACATGAGCCATCGTTGATTCCTTGTTGCGAACCACCATGTACGGAAGAAAGACAAGCACTTTGAACAGAAGCCAAACCATCGTACTAAGCCTAAACATCGCAATGAGAAAGCAATGTTCGCTATGGTGAAGGATCTGAAAGTAGTATTTGGAAAGGGGCCTAGCAGCCAACTTATAGAGAGCGAAGATGGTCACGCGGAGATGTGGAAGAAGAACTCTATTTTTTGGGAACTACCTTATTAGGAAGTATTGGACGGCCGCCATGCAATCGACATGATGCACCTCACTAAGAACCTTTGCGTAAACCTACTGGCTTCTTAGGTGTATATGGGAAGTCCAAAGATACACTCGAAGCACGTAATGATCTCAAGCATATGGAACAACGCGAGGGCCTTCATTCGGAACCGACTGAGAAAGGAAGCCATTACTTGAGTCCAGCAAGCTACACCTGAGCAAGGAAGAGAAGGAGAGTATGTTTGAATGCCTGGAGAGCATCAAGGTACCGTCCGGATACTCCTCGAATATAAAGAGAATAATAAGCACGAAGGATAAGAAGTTCACAAACCTGAAGTCTCATGACTGTCACGTGCTGATGACACAGCTGCTTCTTGTTATAATTCGTGGTATCCTTCCTGATAATGTACGGGCAACAATAACGAAGTTTTGTGCTTTCATGAACGCAATTTTCCGATCTCACAAAGTCGTAGTATACGACAGAAACAAAAATTACAAAGTCCGAAGGAATTGTAATACATGTATATATTTATATATGCACACATGCATTTACTTTTGTGTATACTTATTTTGGTAATATATGTGTATATTTACTTAGGTGCAAACTCATATTTTGTTAATATATGCATATGGCCTCTAATTACTTAAGTGCATATATGTGTATATTATATGTATTTCTACATATGTATGCACATTGCATATATATGTGTAAAAACATATAGACCACATATATGCACTTAAGTAAATATAGGCCATATTTACTTAAGTGCATATACATATATGTGCACACTATATGTATCTATATGTATGTATAGATACATATGTATATGTGTAATATATACATTTCTATATTATGCATATATATGTATTTAAACATATATATATATATATATATATATAGTAAATTTGTTTGATGCTCCATGGTGCCCGGGCACCATTGTTGAAATTGAGTATATACCCAATTCAAATGAGTATGAAACTTTTTCAATTACTTAGGTATTAACATTAACTACTTTACTAACTAGTTTAAAGCAAGTTTGAACTGAATTTGAACTTGTTTTTGTTAGATTTTGATTCTAGGTATATAGCATCCATACATATAATTAGTTAGGTATGTAATCATGGATTGTGAAATAAAGTTAAATTTGAGTTGTTTTGTTGATAAGTATAGGTATGAATCAAATTATTATAACTAGGTATATACTCACAATTTGAAAATTTTGAAAAATTTGAGTGATTTTGTGCATTAGATACCATGGTGCCCGGGCACCATGGTGCCCCATATGAGTGTCATATATATATATATATATATATATATATATATATATATATATATATATATATATATATATATATATATATATATATATATATATATATATATATATATATATATATATATATATATATATATATATATATATATATATATATATATATATATATATATATATATATATATATATATATATATATATATATATATATATATATATATATATATATATATATATATATATATATATATATATATATATATATATATATATATATATATATATATATATGTGTGTGTGTGTGTGTGTGTGTGTGTGTGTGTGTGTGTGTAGGCAGCACATAGCACAACCAAATTAAAAAAAAGTAAAGAAAAAAATCACCAACCGGGACTAAAGATGGCTGAGCCAGCCACGTGACTAAGCCATCTTTAGTCCCGGTTGATGTTACCAACCGGAAGTAAAGATGGAGCTTTACTCCCGGGTATTTGAACCGGGACTAAAGACCGCCATCTTTAGTCCCGGATTCTCCCTCCTGGTTCGCTACCCGGGAGTAAAGGGGGTTGCGAACCAGAGAGATGAGGAGTTCTCCAATAGTGCTCCCCGCGTGCACCTCGGCTGGCTGTGCACCCTCGTCTAGTTTTAGTGATTGGCTACGGCCCAACGAGTTAGTTTAGGGCTTTAGGGTTGGGTCAGCATGGGAGGGGATGGGGGCTAGTGAGGCTGTGAGGGGAAGAGAAGAAGATTGTCAGCATGGGAGGGGATGGGGGCTAGTGAGGTTGTGAGGGGAAGAGAAGAAGATTGTCAGGCTTAGAGGGATAATCATAGGAGGTGGTGGCGCAATAGTGGGTGATGGAACGGGCAAACTGTGGACGGTGAGGTAGTGGCGATGCCTCCGAAACCATGGTTCTATAGCGAGCGGTTGGCCAACGTTGGCAGTAGGAGCAAAACAAATCAAGATGTTAGGAATGGTGGCTAGTGATGATGGATCTGATGGATCTGATGGTAAAAAAAGACGGGATAGGGACATGGTTGATATTCAAATTTGGCAGTAGTTTAAATTTATAGCAAGTTCAAGCTGATTCGACAGACACCTCCCTACTGCTAGTTTGAAAATGACAGGTGCGGAAGAGAGGAGGGGAAGGTCCGGCGGACCTCAGTGAGGCAGGTGTTGGCACCTATCTGTTGCATCTCAGCTTCTGCAATATTTTTCCTTTCATGGACAAGACAAGAGGCACCTTGAACTAGACATGGTGTGGTTTTTATTTGTGGGATTGCTAGATGGTATTCGATATACTATTATTAAAGCCAAAATCTTGTAAATTTCCGATCTTGGGATTTGCTTCACGATTCGTGCTCTGGCAACCATAGCTCTTCTCCAGCTTTGATGACACATTCTTCTCTAACTCTGACAATGGAGGCAATGGAGCTTTTGGGTTTTAGGGTCCCGGGTTGCAGGGGGGTAGGAGGAGGCCATAAGGCAGGGGAGATTCCTGGCTTAGAGAGATGGCAATGGAAAGGCGGTGGCCTAGCGGTCGATGCTACTGGTGCTAGTGATAGCGGCGGCAGCATGAGGAGGGAGTCGGGATAGGGATGGAGGGAGAAGGGGTTTTTAGGGTTTGGGTGCCTTGCATAAATCTTAAAGCAATCGGATAGTCTAGAATTTACATGATTCCTAAGGGGTTTCCTGTCGAACGGTGGGTGGAAGGTAATACTCGAATGGTGTGTAGAAGGTAGACAATGCCTTTTTTTTTTTTGCGTAAAAGCGTATCTAGGATGTGGTTAGGTCTTGTTCATTAATCCCCTATCCAAAAGGATTAAGAGGGATTTGAGGGCATTAATTCCACATATATTGTGATATAAAATTATTTTCCCTCATTTTTTTTCAATCTCTTTCTTGTAGGGATTAAATGAACAAGGCATTCTATGGTTGGCCCTTAACGGTGTACCCTCTATATATGGCGTTATGCTACCCAAACGATATTCGACAAGTGGTTTATCATTCTAGTCCTAATATAGAATTATACTACCCAATTAGTAATCTGGTCATTACCAGCCAGAATTGCCTAGATTTCATACTGCTTGTTCCGGTACCGCCCAACCATGTGTAACCTCTCTTTCGAATTAAGCTACATGTTGTCTTGTTAAAATCTTATAAGCTATACTTGAGCTATGAACTTATTTATCTATATCGCATTTAATCTAATATATATTTGAACAGTTACAAATGAAATTTGATAGAACATTATATTACAATAAGTATTTTATTAAACTCGAAACAGTACACATGTATCAGCCAACTCAGCAAGGGAAATTTTCCGTTCCAAAATCCAATTTAATTCCGTTTAATTAACCATGTGATTAATTTCAGACCTTAATAGGTACGGAACAAATCCTCTTACGAAAGAGATTAACCAGACGAGTCCTTAAATATCTCAACGATGGATTTTTTTTTCCCCACCTCTACAATTAACCTATACGTCTCCTTGAATCAGTTGATTACCATAGGTCCTCTGCTACAGCTTTTCAGAAAACGTCTCCACTATATATTTTTCTCGTGTTTTATGTCCTACGCAACTGTAGGATTGACAAGGATATACTTCCTCCGTTTCGCCGTTGATTTTTTTAAATATGTTTGACCATTCATCTTATTTAAAAAATTTAAGTAATTATTAATTCTTTTTCTATCATTTGATTCATTGTTAAATATATTTATATGTATACATATAGTTTTATATATTTCACAAAAGTTTTTGAATAAGATAAATGGTCAAACATGTGCTAAAAAATCAACGATGTCAAATATTTAGAAATATAGGGAGTATCTCCAATCCAATCAGCCATGTACAAGTGTACTGGATTTTTCACATTTTGGTCCTTTTAAAAAACTTATTTCGCAAATAGACCCCTAGAAAAACTTATCCTAAAAATGGTCCTTTTTGGGGTGCCAGAGTGGCTGGCGCCGTCCTTCGGCGCCAGCCTCTTTGGCGCCGTCCCCCTGCCGACGTGGCGGGGCGATGCTGAGGTGGCTAGGGGGAGTGCGTCAGAGTGGCTGGCGCCCCCCCCCCCCCGAAATTTTTTATTTTTGTTTTATTTGTTTGATATTTTTTTCACGCTTAGGGACACACAAGAACCAACCATAGAAAAATTGAACTCAAATGGACGTAATATGTGACATGTAGAATTTTTCCTCTCCTCTCCTCTCTCTCTCTCCGAACTAGTGCAGAGGAGAGAGATGTGCAACTTTTTTATTTTTATTTTATTTTTTTGATATTTTTTTCACACTTAGGAACTCACAGGAACCAACCATGTAAAAAATAAACTCAAACGGACGAAATATGTGGCATGTGGAATTTTCCAAAGCTCCACCGAAAAACTTCTCTCCTCGAAAACACAATCTTGCAAGCGGAATTTGGAGGTTTTAATATCGCTGAACCCAGCAAAGCAGGGGAGAATCAAATGTAACTTTTTCTGTAGATGTCCGTGCATATATTATTTGCCTGATTCCGAGTCCGTATGAGAAAGTTACGCCTATTTTAATAGATGACATATTTTGTCTGTTTCGGTAGAGTTTTGGAAAATTCTACATGTCACATATTTTGTCCGTTTGACTTTATTTTTTATATGGTTGGTTTATATCTTCTCCTAAGTGTGAAAAAAATATAAAAAAATGAAATAAAAATAAAAAAATTACATCTCTATGTACTGTTTAACTTATATATGTCATTTCATGTGGTTATATTTTGAATTAGATTAAGTAATTTCATATAGTGGTAGATTGCATTATGTTTAACATGCTGATCAAAGAGTTTTACTAAAGGAGTTATGGTCTAATTTTAGTGAAGGTGCAAAGTAGACTAAGTGGTATGCTAGATATTTTCAGACTTAGCTAAGTGGTAGTTTGAGTTTAAATTTTTTTTTGTGGTTGGTTGTATCGTGATCCTGAGTGTGAAAAAACATCCGAAAAAATAAAATAAAAATGACACCGTTACAACTCCATACAGAGAAAGAGGAATGGAGGCGGCGGCGCCAGCCATGCTGGCGCCCTCCTCCTGCCACGTCGGTTCGCGTGCACCACGGTGGCAGGAGGACGGCGCCGTCCCGTTGGATGACGGCGCCAGCCACTCTGGCGCCCCAAAAAGGACCATATCTGGGATAAGTTTTTTTAGGGTCTATTTACAAAATAAGTTTTTCAAAAGGACCAAAATGTGAAAAATCCAGTACAAGTGTACACCTCCTGTTCCCCTCGACGCCTACCTGACTACGCATTACCTGCAACAGCCTGCATTTTTCTAAACCCTCTAATGAATACTAGTAGCTTGCTCACCACCCAATTCAGTGAATTCGCCTTCCTAAGTACTAACTTGTTTAACCAGTGTCATTAGGAAGGTCAGCTAAGTACGTAACCAGAGCCATCCCCTGTGGCCGCCACGCCTCCTCCCATTGCTTCACACAACGGTAATTGCCATCACAATCACAAATTATCGCATTGCCGGCCGCCCACAAGTACTAAAATTCTTCGCCGTGATCTTGAAACCAAAGCACAAGAAAAGAGAGAGAAGAAGAGAAGATTATTAGCATCCTTTGACATCAAACCAGGGCGAACAAAACATCCCTTAAACCAATGCATTTTGACTTGCAAAAGGGCATTCTTAGCAAGCACATAAACTGGGCAAATGACAATTGAGCCTATATAAGACACCCCTCTAATGCTGTCCTAACTCAAAACTCCAGAGGAAAAGCTAGCCAGAAAAAAAGTGAAGTGGATGGAACAGAGGAGAACAGAAGGGAGGAAAGCAATGGAGAGCGCCGCCGCCGCCGCCACGTCGCCGGCCGGTCTCCTGCACGGCGCAGGCGGCAGCGACGAGCTGGGGCACTCGTCGAGGGTGTACCGCCCGGCGAGCGGGAGGGTGCCCTTCGAGTGGGAGGACGAGCCGGGGAAGCCCAAGAGCCCGCCGCCGCTCGACGCGGCACCACCGCTGCTTTGCCCGTCGCCGGCGATGCAGAGCGCTCGGCTCACCAGCCGAGGCGATGGCGGCAGCGGCCGGCGGGGGAGGAAGCGCGGGAAGGAGCCGGAGCTAGATGGATGCCTGCCGGTGAAGTTGCAGCTGGGGAGAGCCATGAAGAGGTGGCACCTCATTTGCTTCTTCAGGGGAGAATGATGTCAGAAACCATGATGCACCTGAGATGACTTCGTGTGTACTTGGCTGCAACCTTTGCGGCGGGGGGAATACATGCAATGGAAAAAAATTTTTAAGTCCTTCTGTACATGAATCAGCTGTAAAGTACAATGCAATTTACTTTCTTCCCACTGCATAAACGATTCTTCCTATTGCAAAGATGATTTTTTTCTGTTTCAATTTATGCACAGGTCAGGACGCGGAACAAATCCAATTTGTCTGATTTATAGCACTATACAGAACAAGTGGAATTAGAACGTAGAAAACGAGGTTTAAGCGTGTGCTGAAAAGCATTGAAATTTAAACGTCAGCACCGGCTTAAAAATGGTTTCTGCTATTTGCAAACCTAGGGGCTAATCAACTTGGATAATGTGCAGTTGCGGACAATTTACCTTGCCAACAGCCAACCATATAACTACAGTAAAATTCAGGGGAAACCAACTCTTGACCAGTTACAGGCAAAACTCGGCCGTTAACCAAAGCTATATGAAAGTTAAATTTAACGACATATTCAGAATTATAACGCTGCATGCAAGATAGTACTCAGCAAGACGTTCAGAGTATAAAGCTGCGGCCAAATTTGCAACCATCACCCACCAAATTTGTAACCATCACCCATCACCAATAAACTCATTCCAGAATCTACAACTGAAAGTAAAGGCTGTTTCAGTTTGTCGTCCCATTACCTGAAAAAAAAATACTAAGAGAACTGTGAGCATCGGTAATTCAGAAGCAAATGACTGCACAAGCATTGCTTGGGGCTCACCAAATTATATGCAGAAACAGCATGGAAAGTTGTAAACCCATAGTTCAAAATGAGCCACCAAATTCTGTATCCCTGGAATGTCGACAGAGCAATTGATGAAAAAAGAGAGATCCCATAGTCTACAAAGTTTTGCGAAGTAACTAGCCATCAAGGTTATACATGCTCAGTAGCAGTTCATTGCCTACTATGTCCAGCAAGACAGCAACATGTTCCAGTAGTCCAATGCAACCCAATATCAGAATATCTTCATCATCCTACAGGACAAATATTTGTTTTTTCATTAGCTAACAAAAAATAGACCAGTAGTAGCTACTTCCTCTGTCCCAAAATATAAGAACCTAGGACTGGATGGGACATTTCCTAGTACAACGAATCTGGACAGTAGAAAATGTCCCATCCAGTCCTAGGTTCTTATATTTTAGGAAAGATGGAGTACTTGCTAGATAAGCAAGACATGAGTAAGCAAGTAACAGGCCACGATATCAGTCATTCTAAACTAACATGTTAGTTGCCAGAAGACAAACACAGACAAATTTCAGAGCTAAACCAAGAAATCACATGACTTGACAATTGCCATTGAATAATAAGACTGGTGAGAATGTGCTATCTATAGCTTTTCCATGGTCATGGGGAAAGCAAAACATATTTGACAACTAAAATTTGTTACCATGAATAAACTGCATCACAAAACAAACATAACATGGGAATGTCTTAAGTAAGATAACCAGTAGTCTCTAGGAATGATTCATCACTAGTCTAGCATATCTTAGCTAGAACCAAAATTTTAGAATGCAGAATCAAAGGTACAGAATCAAGAAAAATATGAAATGGTAATATGCAAATTGATGGCTTATCTCAGCAGAAATGGGTGGAACTAATGGAACACGATACAGAAAATAATAGGACAGGTAATGTTATGTTTGCGATCACCATCAGTACAGATCATGCAAGTGGGATGCATACCGGCCCTCTCTCTCTCTCTGCTGGTTTCAGGTTGCCATAACTCATCCCTGTCCCTCCCTCTCTCCTGGCATGGGATTGGGGTCGCCATAGACAGGCTGGTCAAGGTCAACGCGTCGGACATCCTGGAGCTAGCAGAGCTCCACGACGCCTTGGCGACACTATGGCAATGCCTTTAAAACCATGGTTGTATGGCTATGGCAACGCTAATTGCTTCATAGCCCCTGGTCAAGTTGGTCTTAGGCTCCTAGCTGCTAGCCCTCCCAACTATCTATTGTAGCTCATCGAACCATGACAAAGAGGAATCAAAATGACTGTGTTTCCCATACCTTAGAAATAGGAGCAAGAATGGTAGGGGAGATGTTTCTTGCAAGTTGCAAATGCAGTAGAGCAATATTAGTGATAAATGTGGGCAAACAAGGAAAGGAGTCAATAAATTCACGTGTAAACCTTATATTTCATCAATTTGGGGCAGATATGATTTGCAGTTTGATTTGTATTAGGATATCATCCTAATTCATGTAAGACCTTATGCAGCAATGAGCACCAAGGAGCATACTTTTCTCCCATCCATCGAATACCATGTTAGCAAGATCTTTACTCTCATTTGAAAGGATGGCGCTAGGAGAGTTAGGGCATTTTCTGTCTATTTTCTTATAAAAGCTATATCATCCCAGGAGAGGTTGGATACATATTTATAGCTATAGCTGGTTAGCTGCAGGCTACTCTAAAAATGAGCGGGATGCTATCCTAGAGAGCATCCAAACTGAAAGCATAAAGCATGCTATCCTAAAAAGCATCCAAATTGAAAGCATAAAGCAAAAACTGAAAGATATTGTCTTAATAGGAATAGATGCTGTCCTAAAAGGAGAAAACAACCTAAAAGCAAAAAAGAAGGACCACAAAGACCAAAGACCAACATCACAAGGACACACAAGGACTTATTCTGTCATTCTCCCCCTAAGTCTTGTACGTCGTCTTGTGGGAAAGTCGGGCCATCCCGGCCCTAGAGCAAAAGCTCAAGGAACTTGATCCTCCCAAGGGGCTTGGTGAGCAGGTCCGCAAGCTGGTCCTTGGTGTTGATGTAGCTCGCCTTGATGCTCCCTTCCTCTAAGCAGCCTCGGATGAAGTGGTACCTAACCCTGATGTGCTTGCTCCGTTCGTGAAAAACGGGGTTCTTTGCCAGGGCCAGAGCGGACTTGCTGTCCACCCTGAGCTCCATCGCTCCAGTGTCTCGGCCGAGGAAATCACCAAGCAGTCAAGCAAGCCAGAGCGCCTAGGTCGAAGCGGTGGAGGCTGCTATGTACTCGACCTCGCAGCTGGACAGGGCTACCGCTGCTTGACCGACTACCAGCTAACGAGGCACTCACCAAGGAAGGAGAATCCCGCTCGTGCTCTTGCTAGTGTCGATGTCGCCGGCATGGTCGTTGTCGCTGTACCCGATGAAGTGTGCCTTGCCAGGACACCTCAGGTAGTAGAGGCTGTGGTCGAGAGTCCCCGCAACGTAGCGGATGATCCTCTTCACAGCCTGCTGGTGCTTCGTCGTCGGTCGCTGCATGAACCGACTAACGTAGCCGACGGAGAATGCCAAGTCCGGCCGTGTGTGGGTGAGGTAGCGAAGGCTCCCTACAAGACGCCGGTACTGCGTGGCGTCCACCTCCTCCGTCGTGCTGTCGCGGCTCAGCTTCAGTCTCTCCTCCATCGGAGTGAGCTAGGTTGCAATCAGTAAGCCTAGCCAGCTCAACGACGCGCTTGGCGTAGGCGGTCTGTCGAAGCGTGATCCCGGAGTCGTCCTAGTGCACCTCGATCTCCAGATAGAAAGAGAGAGGCCCCAGATCACTCATCTGGAAGGTGGCATTCATCTCTTCCTTGAACGCCGCCACCTCCGCATCCTTGGTGCCGGTGATCACCAAGTCGTCAACGTAGACACCCACCAGCAAGGCATTTCCTCCATTGCCCCGCCGTTAGATGGCCGCCTTGTGCGTCCTTGTGCTGTTGGTCTTTGGTCTTTGTGGTCCTTTTTTGCTTTTAGGTTGTTTTCTCCTTTTAGGACAGCATCTATTCCTATTAGGACAGCATCTTTCAGTTTTTGCTTTATGCTTTCAGTTTGGATGCTCGCTTTATGCTTTCAGTTTGAATGCTCTTTAGGACAATATGCTTTATGCTTTCAGTTTGGATGCTCTCTAGGATAACATCCCGCTCATTTTTTAGAGTAGCCTGCAGCCAGCCAGCTATGGCTATAAATATGTATCCAACCTCCCTCAGGATGGTATGGCTTTTATATATAAGAAAATAGACAGAAAATTGTCCCAACTCTCCTAGCGCCATCCTCTCAAATGAGAGTAAAGATCTTGCTACTAACATCTGGTATCAAAGCCATTCTATCCTGTAGCCAAGACATCTCTTGCTCATCCCCTTCCCGAGCTCCTCTCTAGCAGGAACACCGGCTGTTCCTGCTCATCCTTCCTCCCCTGCACTGACGAGCAGCAGCTCGTCAGAGGCAGCCTCTTCCCCACGCAGAAGCCCCCCAGTAGCGTGCCATGTCCGCAGGAAAGTCAAGCGCTCGGTCGCCTCGAGCGCGTGGCTCCGGCAGGAGGCCGAGCTCGCCACGGCAGAGGAACGCGAGCAAGCGGCAACAAAGACTGCTGCGATGGCAGCAAGGGCAGCAAGGCTGGCGGCGGCGGAATTGGCGGCGGCAAGGGCGGAAGTGGAAGCAGCGGCAGCGGCGGATGCAGCGCGTGCGGCGGTGGCAGAGCTCAAGGCTCTGCGCGACAGTAGCTCCAGCAGCTCTGTCTCCGCCTACGACATCCCCGCTGATGAGCTAACAAGGGAGGCAGCTCGTGAGCGGGTGAAGCAGTGGGCAGCCGCGCACCCCGACGCGCGCGGTGGCGGCAGCCCAGCCGGGCATGGACGCGCCGGCGGCGTTCCTGGCGGGAGCGCGCGCGGCGACAGCAGCCCAAACGAGCTTGGACGCTTCGGCGGACCCCCTAGCAGGGGTGCGCACAACGGCAGTGCTCCCGGCGGCAACGGTTGGGTTGACGAAGATCGCGATCGTTACAAGCAGCGCGTCTCTCCCTCCCCGGACCGATACCGTGGACACCACGGGATTCAGGATGTCATCAGGGAGGTCGGCCCCGGCGGTGGGTGGCCTATCCTCACCAAGACCAACTACGTCGAGTGGGCTGCGGTCATGAGGGTGAGGCTCCAGGTACGGCACATGTGGGAGGCAGTTCGGTACGGCGACGTCAACTACGACAAGGATCGACGGGCGCTGGATGCTCTCATCGCTGCAATCCCGCCCGAGATGCAGTTCTCGCTTTCCCAGAAGCGAACTGCCAAGGAGGCCTAGGACGCCATCGCTGCGGCACGCATCGGCAGCGACCGCGCCCGCAAGTCCACACTGCAGGCACTCAGCAAGGAGTGGGAGAACCTGGCCTTCAAGCCAGGTGAGGACGTTGATGACTTTGCCCTTCGTCTCAACACTCTTTTGCATAAGATGGTGCAGTACGGTGACGACACCTACGAGGAGAGAGCCGTCAAGAAGCTCTTCCGCTGCGTCCCAGAGAAGTACCAGATCGCTCACTCGATCGAGTCTCTGCTGGACCTCTCCACGATGTCGATCAAGGAGGCGATAGGTCGCCTCAAGGTCGTCGACGGCGATGAGCCACAGCCTCTCTTGGGGCCTATCACCATTGGCGGGAAGCTCCATCTCACTCGGGAGTAGTGGGAGGCTAGCCAGGGTGACGGGAGGGAGACTCCTACTCCTCGACGGGCGGCCACAAGCAGCGCAAGGCACACGGAGGCGGCCAGCTGCGGTGGACGCGAAGACGCACCGAGGGTGGCCCTCTAAGAGGCACCCAGGGCGGCGCCGCTAGCAACCATAAGCCAGCACGAGACGACGCCTGCCGCAACTGTGGCAAGCTTGGCCATTGGGCCAAAGACGGTCGACAGGCTCGACGCGGCTAGGCCCACGTCGCACAGGTGGAGGAAGAGCCAGCTCTACTCCTGGCACACGCAAGCATCGAGCTCTCCAGCAGCACCGGCCGCAGCGGTTTTTCTCCACCTCGACGAGTCGAAGGTACACGCCTTCCTCGGCAACAGCTCCAACAACGACAAGGCTAATGGGTGGTACCTCGACACCGGCGCCACCCATCACATGACTGGCCGACGGGAGTTCTTCACCGAGCTTGACTCCAGCGTCCGAGGCTCCGTCAAGTTTGGGGATGCCTCCGGCGTGGACATCAAGGGCGTCGGCTCGTCACCTTCACCGCCAAGTCCGGTGAGCACAGGCTGCTCACCAAAGTCTACTACATCCCCGCGTTGAAGAACTCTATCATCAGCATGGGGCAGTTGGATAAAAACGGCTCACGCGTGTTGGTCGAGCACGGAGTCATGAGAATTTGGGATCGCCGTCGCCGCCTTCTTGCCAAGGTAACCAGAGGCACTAATCGACTCTACATTCTCAACGCGCAGGTGGCACAACCAGTTTGCCTCGCCGCTCGTCAAGACGACGAGGCGTGGCAGTGGCACGAGTGCTTCGAGCGCCTTCACTTCGAGGCCCTGAAGAGGCTCAGTGCCAAGGAGATGGTGTGAGGCCTGCTGTGCCTTGACCACGTGGAGCAGCTCTGCGACATCTGCGTGGTAACGAAGCAGAGGCGGCTCCCCTTTCCCCACCAGACGAGCTTCCGAGCCAAGGAGCGGCTCGAGCTCGTGCACGGGGACTTGTGTGGCCCAGTGACATCGGCCACACCAAGAGGACGACGTTACTTCCTGCTGCTCATCGACGACCTCTCCCCACTACATGTGGGTGATGGTCCTCAGCAGCAAGGGAGAGGCTGCGGACACCATCAGGTTGCAAGTTCCACATGCTGCGCACCGACAACGACGGCGAATTCACGGCGGCTGAATTCGCGTCGTACTGTGCTGATGAGGGCATTCATCGCCACTACACCGCGCCATACAGCCCGCAGCAGAACGGCGACGTCGAGCGGCGCAACCAGACGGTTGTGGGGATGGCTCAGGCTTTCCTCAAGCAGAGGGGGATGCCGGCCATCTTCTGGGGAGAGGCGGTGGTGACGGCCGTCTACATCCTCAACCACTCGCCTACCGAGGCCCTCGACAGCAGGACACCGTACGAGGCTTGGCATGGGCGCAAGCCGGCGATCTCCTACCTGCGGGTCTTCGGTTGCCTCGCGTTCGCCAAGGAGCTTGGCCACATCGGCAAGCTCGACGACAGGAGCACCCCAAGGGTTTTCATCGGCTACACGGAGGGCTCGAAGGCCTACCGCATTCTCGATCCGGAGACACAGCGTGTGCGCACGGTGCGCGACGTAGTGTTCGACGATAGGCGAGGGTGGGCATGGGACAAAGCGGTGGACGACGGTTCGACTCCGACATACAACGACTTCACTGTCGAGTACGTCCACTTCGAGGGAGCTGGGGGAGTAGGCAGCTCTTCTTCACCGAGCGTGTCTACCCCAGTCCCCGAGCCTCCACCGACTCCGGCACAGACACACCCTCGAGCCACTACTTCGACTACGACGAGCTCTTCGTCGACACCACCACAGCCGGCGACCCCACGCACTCCAGCACCAACAGCCACTCCTCCGGGCACGTCCACCCCGACGCCAGCTCGTGTTGAGCACAGCCCGGTGGAGTTCGCTACTCCGCTCTCCCACGACGAGGAGCGCATCGACGCGTACCACGATGGCGAGCTGCCGCGGTACTGTACGATGGAGGACCTCCTCGGTGACCAGTCAGTGCCGGGACTGGTGCCTCGCGACCTGGAGGCACAGTTGCACCTTGCGTGCGACGATGGTGAGCCTCAGTCTTTCGCAGAGGCCAAGAGACACGCGGCATGGCGTGCCGTGATGCAGTCGAAGATGGACGCGGTTCAGGAGAACCGCACCTGGGAGCTTGCTGACCTCCCTCGTGGTCACCGCGCGATCACTCTTAAGTGGGTGTTCAAGCTGAAGAGGGACGCACAAGGACTTTTCTGTCATACCATACGTCCATACTGATTTAGAGTGCTTCATATTACACTATGGTCTATGAATAGTTGAACCAACTTTTGTTGAGTAAAATGTAACTTAGATCCACACTTGATGTCCATCTATAGTCCACATTTGAACATAGCCATTTCCGAACTTGTTTATGATTAAAACCAGAATAATGAATATGCGGGATTTGGCTAACAAAAGGCAACAGAATGTTTGGTGCAAGCATTTGATAGCAAATATAATTCCAAATGCTTAGAAAACCTTGCAATGCATACCATGGATCAATTACAATAAAACATTTTATATCTTCAAAAAATCATAAATAACAAAATCCATTTGAAAGTATTACTTTCAAGTGACTTTTATATTTAATATGAAATGCCCTGGCAAATTATTATTATTATTTCTGTGCTTGTCAGTCTCATAAAGAGTTCAGAACATTCCAATCTACACATTTGATATATAAAAACATATCGCAAAATATCACAGCATGCAGAGTTTAATCCCATCGCCCACATAGAATAGTTACCCTGTGAAGAAGATTTAGAGCAGCATAGCCTTGTTCAGGCCTCAGTCCCTCAAGGACCAACACCGTTTTAAAGCTAAACTACGATCTTATTTCATGCACATCTTGCTACTACAGGCAAGTCCAACTACAATGAGAAGACAAAATGGTTCTGAAGATGAAATACAGAATACTAGTTTTGTTCTGTTTGGAAGTTGAATAAAACAGCTAGTCAGAACATAAAGGCACTAATGAAACTAAATGCCCTGCGTACAAAGTACAGACATGCTCATAGTTTAAAATGCCACGGCACTTAACATTTGGAACAGATCTTGAACATACAAAATCCATATAAAACAGTTTGGATTGTAGGTAAGCGTAATGTTTGTATTTCGCTCATAATTCAGAACATTCATAACAAGATGCTAGTAACATAACTCATCCAGTTAGTCAAAAGATTCAGGCGCAATTTAGCGCAAATTTCCACAAGCAAAACAACTCCATCCAACTCATGCCTTCAGTAGAATTAAATTGTGCTCGCAATCAGCAAGCAGGTCTATAAAAAAATCTAGAAAATCTAAGAGCAAAAGGAAATGCAAACCTTCCTCTCCTCAGCGGTTGCGCTCCGGTGGAAGGGGCCGGTTGAACCCGCCACGGCGGTTCATGTACTGCCGCGGCTGCCGCTTGGTGACGACGCGCACCCCGCTGACGTCGGCGTCGGGGACGTGCTTCCCCTTGGTGGAGTCGAAGCCGACGGGGATCCCCATCATCTTCATCATCTCCAGCTCCTCCACGTCCACATCCCCGTCGCCCGGCGCGACCCCGTCCCCGGCGGCGCTCTTGGGCACCACGGGGGCCTCCGGCTTCTTGTCGTCCTTGTGGTCGGTGGCGGCGGCGGCGGGGGACCCGTCGCGGCGGCGCTTGTGGCGGCCGGCGTCCGGGGACGGGGACGAGCGGCCGCGGTGGGAGTGGGAGTGGGAGTGGCGGCGGTGGGAGCGGTCGGCGGAGGGAGAGCGGGAGCGCTTCCGGTCACGCTCCCCACGGCGGCGTTCGCGGTCGCGGTCGCGATCTCGATCCCTCTCCTTGTCCCGGTCGCGGTCACGGTGGTCGCGGTCGCGGGGGCGGTCGAGCTCGCGGTCGCGCTCGCCGTCTCGGCCGCGTTCCCGGTCGCGGTCGCGGGGCTTCTCCCGGTCGTGGCGGCGGTCGGACATTTGTGCTGCGAGGACGAGGAAGAGGAGAGGAGAGGAGCTAGGGTTTCGCCGAGGGGGAGAGGGCTTTACATGGGAAAGTTGGATGTGTTCCGCCTTCCGCGTTCGGGGGAAATTCTATCCCCTTGTTTTCGAATTCATCCTCCTGTCCTGCCGTTTCGTTAATCAAAAAATCTCTAGATGTTTTCGTCAGTAATTTAATACGTCGTATGCGTATGAATCGGTTTTTAAGTTCATTTGCTTTTGAAAATATATATCCGTATTTGAGTCAATTTATAAGATCGTTCACTTTTGGTAATACAGAAGAAATCATATAAGAAATATGTTTAAAGAAACTCACATGTCAATGTGAAACGATCGGACTCCTAACTATAGCTCATGATTTTCTAAAAATATATATATCCCAGCGAACTCGAATTTCATTTTAACTAAACCATATAACAATAATAAGATTAAAATAGACTCACCCGTTACAACGCATGGACATTTTTTCTAGTAAACTTTTTCGAAAAAAATGAATAAACTACCAAAATAATAATTGATTAAAATTAATATATTTTTTAAAAAACAGTCACATTTAAAAAAGTCGGTTTCTTAAATAAACCATTGCATTACCAGTGTAGTTGCTATTAAGGAATGAAAAATTCGCCATAAATAATTACAATATTGATGACAGTGGAAAAATCACATGATTCATAGCTTTTCTCACATCTAGAGAAGACGTACTGTAAAACTTCAATGTTTCTAACTATTATATATATTTGATCTAAATATATGATAGTAAAAAATAGTTTCCTTCTAATTACTAATATAGTATGTTGAAAAGAGAAAACTAACTCGTTTCCAAAATCTGGCATGATTTTTTTTGAGCCGCCACCAATAATTATTATTGTCTCACATTTCTCCTCAATTTTCCTTTCTCTATGCCCTAGCATTGAAGCAAGCAATTTTCTTTTATCTAACCCTGTGCCTAAGTAAAATCTAGGATGTATGGATAGTCACATACCCATATTGGATACACCGTCTTATATATCTGTATCCCGTACATATCGCCAATTACCAAGATTTCTAAATAAAAGAAATAATTCCGGATACTTTCCCGATACATATCGACGCACTCCTAATAAGTCCAAGCCCTAGCATCGATCCTGACATCCACCCCGTGCGCCACCGTCGTTCAACCTTACGAAGCGCAGCAAGGCACAACAACTAGCATGTTCCAATCGTTGGATATCGAGCGCAGCGCCTCAACCGTCCGCATAGTGTAGAAGTGTGCTGCCGTCTAATGTGTTGCCTCCGCCGTCCTCCTAGTGCTGCAGCTTTGCTCTCCGACGAACAAACGCAGAGCACCTCTGTCGGCCATTGGGTGCCGCAGCCAGCAGCTTGGCAGCCGGGCACATTGCTATGGCCGCTAGGCACAAAGTAACCCTCTCACCACCTTTCACTTGTTCATCCACTCCACTTCAAGCCCCCTTCAAATCTTCAATGATTTTTTATATACCGTCATTATGCTAGTAATAACCGCTAATGCAACCGCAAATTCATAACGTTAGAGGAGATAGCTATGAGATGTTTCATTTTGCTTGTTTTCTCTAGCTTTAGTGAACTCCTACTCTCCTATCACTCTGTGCATACAACTACAACCTTAAGAGAGTACTAGAAGATCTTGGAGCGTTTGATCTATCTGATGATGCAAGAAACAATTAAACTGATCTAGCTATCTAGATATTGAGTTGAACCTGAAGTTCTGAACAAGTTTGTTCTAATTTGTCATTGATTTTTTTTTATTTTTCTGCACTATATATATATAGACGTATCTGCGTATCTATGTTTTTTTTAGAAAATGTTGTATCCACGTATAGACGTATCACGTATCCGTATCATGGTACATATATCAAGGTAACATAGAGTAAAACTAATGGAATATGAAAAACGAGAATGAGGTGAACCCTTAGCTCCACCCACTCTCAGGCACATTGTTGGTGGCTCATATCAGCTTATTCATTGACCTATTGCTCTGGAGGAATCAAATTTAGCCAAAGATGATGATGATACAAACATTGAGTTACACCTTGCTTACTGTTCCTCCATGGTTGACTTCACCACCCTTTAATCAGCATACTCTAAGTTGATATGCAGAGATGATTGTTAAGTCATGAGTGTCGGATCTTGTTTGAATTGAATGAAATGAGTTGGGATGAGAATTAGTGGCAACCTATTCTCTTAAATTTATATGGGCATGCAAGGGATGATGTAAGGTTTGTCATGAGCCAAACATATGATGTTTAGCCGTCCTAAGATTTTGTTCTAAACCATAAGTATGGGTGCCCTAGTTGCAGCAAACATTTTTATTGTTGTATGAAAAAAAATTATTTCTGCGCAAGTAGTAATTTTGGTTGCAATGGGTCTGCCCTTAATTGTAGCAAAGATTTTTTGCTTATTGAATAGGAGCACTCTTGATAAATAAAAAACACAAGAAATTTGCTAAATAGACGTTTCTTTTGAATAAGGATGATTTAGTTGAGGATTACTAGCGACATAGTGTTTGATAATTGGAAAAAAAACCAAAAATAGTTGTAAAATAGATGTTCATTTGAGAAGGAATGATTTAGTTGACGGTTATTGTTCAATGGAGATAGAAAATCTATTGTACTGTTGGTTGCCACATTGCGAGCAAATGTTTTTTTTAACTCATGCATTTATTAATATAGCTAAGTTAGAGACATACATGAGTGGTTACATTGCATGAATCATAGGTGTGGACTGGGATACATCCACTTTTGTAAAGAAACCCCTTGGCAATGGGTAAATTACACCGTCTATAAATATAAGCTTCGGCGCACACTATATTTTGCGGGACAAGAAAGAAAGAGTCAAAGCCATTGATATCACTGCAAGACTATCAGCAATTCCTCGGGAAATCCAAAATATAGAAAACACTAAGCTCAAACTAGAGCAAATTCTGGGTGTCCTCGAGGAGTCTTTATTTCTGGCTTTCGTCGATCTAGCAGTGATCATACAAGATCATATACTTCTTGTTCAGAACTAAATCCGCATTCTTGAAAACAGGAAGAAGGCATTGCTGGAAGAACAGCAATCGCTCTTCGTGATAGCTGCCCTTTTAAGCTACATTTTGCAGAAAAGGACTTAGGAAGAATTGAAAAAAACAATCAGGTCCTTCTTCTTCGATTGCTTGCAGCGTCAACAACGAAGTCTTGGAGCTTGATTCCAACAGAACTAGAAGCAAGGTGTCATGGTTACGGATAAGGCATACCTCATATCCTACTACTCATGGAATGTACGGATACGACATACCTTCATATGTGTGATATGTTTCCATATACAATAAGGAAATTAGCAAGAGATTATGGAAATTATCCTCACGAGCAAGTGAATGTCAGAATCCTACTCGGGGAGGATTGGGTTTGTATTATATCGGATGGGGTCCATAGTCTCTGAGGTCTACTTGGAGACTTAGGTGATTCACAGTATAAAAGGCACACCTCCTGAGGGGTTTGGATCATCGAATCATAGCATCAACACAACCACCATAGCCTATAATCTAGAGGATGCGAAGCCTACTCACCGGGAGATCTCGTCGAATCTATCTCGACAAGGATCTCGCCGGTAATCTCGAGATTGTTGATTCTCCATTGTAATATGTGGTCTTTCCATATCAATCTCATATAAACTGGATTAGGGCTATTACCTTACGAGGGGCCTGAATCAGTATAATCCTCATTTTCTTATTTGCTTGATGTCATGTCGTGTAGATCCTCGTACCAACGTACCCCACTACCCTATTCATTCGGTCTATGGGTATCCCCGTCGACACAAGGTGAGCTGCATATGATTGAATCACTGCATAATCCCAAAAGGGGCCCTCACACACATATGGAGGTTCAAGCGATAGCATACAAATCGAAATTTCAGCCACACCACAAAAGATTTCCACTGAATCATAAGCCAAAGAAAGATGCAATAGCAACAATTCCAAAGATCAAGTCTAGATCCAAAGCACTGACGAAGTATGGTGAAGAAGCATAAGAAGTTGCATAAGAAACCAAAGACCACACCCAAAAGAGGCCTTGATGCATGGGAGGTTGAGGTCAGTTCGGCTTGAGTCAACACCATCAGCCTCCCATAAAGAACTTTCGCCGAAGCTCAGGAAGAAGGCATGCATCCCTAGAACGAGCTCGCCAAAGATAACGGTTAACGGTGAAGGCCAGTGCGACCTCTTCTTGTGCATATGTGGAAGCATCCTAGCCAGTAGATAGGACGCCGTCGATGTTGAGACTTGCTGACGGGACCAAATCTGACGATGAGCCTCACAACACCAATGCCAAAAACCACCTCAAGAACCTCAAAAGCAAAAGCTACGGGAGTAACCTGACAAGACCTACAACTACTACTACTACTACTACTAGAGGAACGACATCGGACCCCTCCCCACCCTAACCAGTGGCGAACCGCTTGAGAGAAGGAAAAGGGGTCAGGAAGAAATGAGCGGTATTGAAGGGGGATGCGAGAGAGTTGTGGAGAGACCGAGGAGAGTGACACCCAAAGAGCCCGACCAACCCAAAAGTTTAAGCTGGTGAGGAAAGACGGACAATTCACTTTATATTCCAACACCATCCCCCTACGCGAGGCCCCCTCAAGCCTCTAGCATGGAATAGAAGTGTGCTGCAATGTTTATTTAATTGTGTGCCAGCCAGGATTCAAACTCGAGACCTTTGACTCTGATACCATATTGAGTTGCATATATCGACCAGTTCAACCCAAAAGCTTAAACTAATAAGGAAAGGCTAACAATTCACTTTATATTCCAACAAGCGATGTCAAAATTTTCAATTGGTGCAGGAGAGTCACATGGTGGGATAATCACGAGCGAGCTCAAACCAAAAGAAATCGGACGGAGCATGTGCACACTTCCATCCAATTGCTAATTGCGTCCTTTTGGAAATGTGAGGACAAAATGTCCGGTTAAAAATAAACTTTGAAAGGTTAAAGAAATGCGAAGGTATATTTAGTTTGAGACCTTATTAAAAAGAAAAAAAAATAAGCCTAGTGTTGAAGAGTGGCAACTTTTGTTTCTTTTTTCTTTTTTTTTTTGGGGGGGGAGGGGGTGGGGGGGGACAGGCAACTTCTGTATTTCCCCATTTTTGGTATGTTTGAGCCATTGAGGACGGTAGTAAATCAAACATGCATATAGGTTCCGTAATGGAAAAATAGCATGCTTGCCGTCATTCTCACTTGGCATGTTATGATGACACAAATTGTTGGTGACTGAAGTTTTGTTTTTACTAGTTATGCGACAATCAAAACAGATATTTAAATTAGTATTTGGTAGAAACATGAATGAATAGATAAAGTCATAGAGTAATATAAAATGTTATTTCCTTAGTCTAACTTGATCAACACATTCGCCATAATAAAGTCTTGGAGCGATTTTAGTGATTAGAATTTTTTGCGCATTTGCCAGTTGCCACCACACATCAAGGTTAAAGAGCTCAGAAGAATATGCAATTTGCATATTTCACGGAAGGCAAAAAAAAAAAACACTATTAGGCATTGCGAATATGCAATTTTGTCATAACATAGGATTACAATAGAGATCCTGGCAGGAGTGAACAAAACGCCTAGCAGTCTCAATTCCCTTCCAGCGCAGCCCGTAAACCTGCCAAGAGACTCCATGCAGTTGAAAAACAGACAACCACCTTTACGCCCCCAAGATCTAACAAATCGAACTTCTCCACACATTTGCTTAGCTACACATTCAACCCAGAAAGAAGTCGCTGCAAAATGCTCCTCAGCGTAATTCCAGAAAAGAACTGCTGGTTTTATCATGTGAACAGACCTTCTAAACTTTCTGCACTTTGCTAGTAGTAAGCTCCTTTGGCTTGCCAGCTTTGCCACACTCCACTTCCTGCAGTCAACTAAAATTATTAGGCACTGGAAGATGCAAGTTACAACCCTTCTCATCAAAGTTCTAATTGGGATGCTTGCCAATTCATTTATTATAATCAGATAAGCAATTGTATTGCATAAACAATGATGTGACAAGAAATGCTTCTATGATACAATTACAAACATCTGATGCCACAAGGGGTCCATGACATAGCTGCACTATACACCCATATGGCCGCCAACAATTGAAGGTTAGGATTTGGCAAATATCAGATAACACCAAAGGATGTAGACATACAGCCATCCAAGGCAATACTATTAATTAAAATGGTGAGTCCTTTTATGATGAGTGATGACCTCATGGAGTTAAATATCACATTCTTCTAAATAGCTGTTACAAAGTGCAAGTTGAACAGCGCAGTTGGAGAAGTTAGGTGGGTGTGCTCATTACCACATTAAAGCTAATCAATTAAGAAGGGTATATAAATGTGTTGGTAGTACCTCATTACATGTTGACAATGCTCTAACTGCCAAGTGTTGCAACAAAGGACATTGTTTGAGTTCCTATTTTCCATATAAAAGACAAATTTATATTCTTGGTAATTGTAAAGTCTTATGACAATGTTACTTCGAAGTTCGAACAAAGCAGAATAGTTAGAACAAAAAACATTCATAAAACATTGTCCATGTGGTAACAAAAATCATTGAAAAATAACCAACGATTCCGCCAACTTGCTACATTGTCTGTTTGGGATGGCACTCCTAAAACAAAACAGGCATTCCCTAGAACATAACCAAATGCAATTGTACATCTGTAAGGAATCACCAACATTCTCTACAAATGTGCAAGTGTGTAAAAAGGATAGGTTGTAAAACAAGTATTTATAAATGTACATAAATGCAAAGGTGGCATAGGTATTCTATGGCCCCTAAGATAAAATCAGTTAAAATGGAGTGAGCTAGTCTATTAAATATCAGATGTTTGCCAGTTTGCCAATCACTTAATGTGATTTAGTCACTCCAAGCAATGGAATTATGTCCCATTACGTAAAGAAATCAGAACTGTTTCTTCCATACAATCCTACCTAGTAAAGCCATCCTGAACATACTTATCATATGAACTATTCATATCTAACTCCACATCACACTTCTAAATACCCTGTTGACAGTTCTTCTAGGAGCGTTTAATAACAGAACGGTCAAAAGGTTTACAGTGACACCAGTCCCAGGGGCATTTGCCACTGATACGAAGGACGCAAATATCAGCAGGGACAAATTTGTCATTTCACCCTCTTGTCAATCATGATTGTTGCAATTTACAAATCATCATAAGTGTCATTAAGTGTGCTGAGCGGAAATAATTAATACAAACAGCAGGTACACTCAAAGGTAGAATCATGGAACAACTTTGAAAAAGCTTCCAAGAGCATCTCTCTATACAATATGATAAGCCTACTGCACATTTTCTACCAAGTGATAACTCTCGATCATTTGTATAGATGCTAAAAAGGGCGATTAGGTATCTATCCTTGCCTTGTGTTTCAGGCCTATGCTTGAATCCACCTTTACAGATGTTAGGCCGAATTGAATTTTGCTGCACACACTCAATCTAAAACCCTTTGCATATATTCCCCACAACACAAATGCCTTTCGGGCCCAAATAGTACCTACCACATAAGACACACCTACGAGCATCTATCACACTCAGAACGCACAGATCAACACTTTTATGATCTAAAGGACATGGTCAGAAGGACAGCTCCATGTTCACCATCAAGTAGTAGACTTCACCAGGATAAACTACAGCAGCATCCACCATAAGTGCATCCCACCAACCAAACAGAAACGTTTGCTCAATTTCATACTGAAAATTACCGAGCAAATTCTATCCCAGATTCTCATTACGGGCGCAGATCCAGTAAAGAATAAACATGCACACGAAGCAACCTACACGACATGGATCGAATCCGATTCCCCGAAATTACATGCAAAAGCAGCAAAATCGCGTAAGAGAAATCAGGGAGAACGAACCTTGCCGGTGCTCTCGTAGTAGTCGTTGAGAGCCCATTGGTACTTGGATTGATCCAGCCCAAACCAGTTCGCCACGTACTCGTCGAGGCTCGCGTGGGCTGCGGCGACCGGAGAGAAATTCGACGCATCAGAATCCCAAATCCGGAGCTAAAATCTGAAAATGCAGTTGAAAAAAAAATCTGGATGCGCCTCACCTTCCTGCACGCGCGCGACGGCGTCCCAGAAGAAACCAAACGCCGATCCGTCGTGCTTGCCCCCCGCGGAGGCCTTCTCGTACTGCGGCGGGGGCACCTGCACCGGAGGCGGAGGAGGGACCTTCACCGGAGCCGCAGGCGGGGAGAACTTCACCGGGATCGTGGGCGGCGGGCTGGCCACCCTCTGCTGCTGCGGCGAGGGAGCCGGAGACGGCGGCGACGGCGAGGCGGCCGTGCGCGGGGCCGTCGCCGGGGTCGAGAAGCCCGACCGAGGGGACTCGGACGGGCGCGAGGAGCGCGGCGTGCTCGCCGGCGACGGCGGCGTGATGAAGACGGTGAGGTTCCCGGCCCTCCCGATCATCGGCGGCGGCGGCGGGGACGGCGAGGAGGTGGACCCCATCCCGGCGACGGAGGAGGAGGAGGAGGTAGGGTTTACCGCTGGAGCGTCGGGGCCCCTAGGGCGAGCAGCAGCGGCGGGGAGCTCGTGGGAAAGCTCGAGACGCCATTGCAGACAAGGGGGCAGTGAAGCTTTTGTTCGCTTGTTAGGAGGAGTGAATTGTTTATTTTATTTTATTTTTCCAATTTCCCCCCTCCGCCTTTCTTTTTTAATCCCTTTCCACCCATCAAATAACGTGCCTTTGGAGGTTACCACCCCGTGGAGAGAGGCCGCATGCACCGCGTCTACCAACGCCCCGTCGAGTCGGGCCCACCGTCAGCGACACATGCGCACGGATGGTCCACGCGGTGTTTGGTGGACGCCGTGCAGGCGAAGACCACCGAGGGGGGGCGCTTTCATTTGTAATTTCCCCCCTCTTCTTTTTCCTCTCAAACAGCGTGCCTTTTGGCGATGGCCGTGATGTGGGCGGGCCTCTGCACCGGGTCCACTGAACCAGGGTGGTGCGGGGCCCACGTGACAGTGGGATGGTGTATGCAGACCGGGTGTAGCAGGGGAGGCGGTGAGGTGGGGAGAGGTAAAGGGGCTCTGGGTGTGTTTGGTTGCAAGCCACACTTTGCCACAGTTTGCCACGCCTAAGGTTAGGCAAATTTGACAGGTGTTTGGTTGTAGCCACAGTTGTGGCAAGATTCCCCTCTAACAAATTAGGTCCCACGTGTCAATGGCTCAAAAAAGTGTGGCAAGATTCCTTTAGGCTTAGTAAGTTGTGACTAACAATTTGATCACCTCACCTTAGACAAGGTGTGTCAACTTTTGTTGGCAAGTAATAGTAAAGTGTTCCTGGTAACCAAACAGCCCCTTTGTCCTGCGAGCCCACTTTGCGCGGGGGGGTCGATCGGGTGAGGGGAGGGAGGAGGAGAGATGGTGGATTACGGTTTTGCCCCCGGAGTATGGGCGGATTAGCGGGGCGGTGACACTGTAGTGGAGTGGGAAGTGGGAACTAGTAGGCTGTTTTGATTGCTCGGCCTCGTTTGTTGCTCTTTCTAGGCGAGAATGATTGATTGGTCGGCCTGGCCACATGGAAGCGAGGGGACAGGAGGGGATAGTACGCCTGCACGGCACAGCCGGGCGGCCCGGGCCGTCGGATCCGAAGATCACACACACACATTCCACGGTCGCTACCTTTTGCAAATCCGTCCCACGAGCTTGCAAAACGTTTTGATAGCGGGGATCAAAACGTTTGTTTCAATATTAATTTTCATCGTAGGTTATATGGACCCATAAAAGGGTTTATTTGCTACCCTTCAAGTTGATAATAAGGGTTTATTTGCTACCCTTCATGTTGATAATGCTTATCGATTTAAATAAAATTATAATTTTTTAAAAAATAAATTTAACCAATATTTTATATTATAAAATATATAAAAAATTTAACAATATACTACCTATAGCAATATTTTGGGACGGAGGAAGTATAATTTTATTGAATTATTTTTTAAAAACTAACTGATATATATATATATTAAAAATTTATTTATAGTTAAAGATTTTAAAATTTGATATTAGTGTTGTTCTAAACATATTATCAAGTTGGAGGGAGTAAATGGTAGGATACATGGCTCAGGGCCTGTTTAGTTCGCGAAATGAAAATTTTTGGATGTTACATAGGATGTTTGACCGGATGTCGGGAGGGGTTTTCGGACACTAATGAAAAAACTAATTTCATAACTCGCTTGGAAACTGCGAGACGAATCTTTTGAGCCTAATTAATCCACCATTAGCACATGTGAGTTACTGTAGCACTTATGGTTAATCATGACTAATTAGGCTCGAAAGATTCGTCTCGCGATTTCCTCCTTAACTGTACAATTAGTTTTTCTTTTAATCTACATTTAATACTTCATACATGTGTCCAAAGATTTGATGTGATGTTTTTGGGATCTAAACGAGGCCTCAGTTTACATCCGTTGGCTCTTATATCGATATTTACGTTTATCAACTATTAAACAGTTCATTTTACCCCCTTAAAGGCTGTGTTTAGTTCACACCAAAATTAAAAGTTTGGTTGAAATTGGAACGATGTGACGGAAAAGTTAAAAGTTTGTGTGTGTAGAAAAGTTTTGATGTGATGAAAAAGTTGGAAGTTTGAAGAATTATTTTGGAACTAAACACGGCGTAAATCAAAGTGATTTTCATCCACATGATATTAATGCAGTTGACCAAACCGTGGTGTTCACATGTTGTTGACCACCTCTTTGATGGTTCTCCTCCTTATGTCCTCCATCCCTCTTTCTATCCCCTCTGAGTAGCGTCAATTTAACGATACAGGAGATATGTAAGCAGTGTCAAGTTGAAAGAGTTAAGGCATGTTTAGTTCACGAAAAGAAACTTTTTGAATGTCATATTAGATGTTTGATCGGATATTGAAATGGGTTTTTGGACATGAATGAAAAAACTAATTTCATAACTCGTCTGGAAATCACGAGACAAATCTTTTAAGCCTAATTAAATTCATCATTAGTATATGTGTGTTACTGTAGCACTTATGGCTAATCATGGACTAATTAGGCTCAAAAGATTCGTCTCGCAATTTTCCCCCCAACTGTGCAATTAGTTTTTTTTAATCTATATTTAATGCTCATGCATGTGTCAAAGATTCGATGTGATGTTTTTGGGAAAAATTATTGGGGAACTAAACCAGGCCTTACATTGTGAGAAAGTTTGTGTTATGTCCTTTCTCTCCTTATGTCCTGCTGCGTTCGGCAGCGTTAGATTGTGAGAAAGTTTGTTTCGTTTTCCGCACGTACGAACTATTAAATGGTGTGTTTTTTTTAAAAAATAATATACGAAAGTTACTTTAAAAAATTATATTAATTCATTTTAAAGTTTAAAATAGTTTATACTCAATTAATTATATGCTAATAGCTCACCTCGTTTTTTACTCTCCTCTCCTCTCAAACTCACCCAGGCAACAAAAACAAATACAGTCGTTGTGTGCGATGTCTTGAGCTAGAAACAGAAAAGCAACACGAGCAGTGCCAAGATGAAGACAGACTATAGAGTTGTCAGTTGAACCTTACGTCCGTTAACTTCGACAACTGGTGTAGCCCCTCTTTTTTATAGTTCCCAGCTTGATTTCACAAAATTTAGCAGGCAAAATTTGCTACTCCATCCGTTTTATATTGCAAGACTTTCTAGCATTATCCATATTTATATGGGTGTCAATGATATATATATGACTATATTCATTGACACCCATATAAATATGGGCAATGCTAAAAAGTCTTACATTATGAAACGGATGAAGTACAAGACACTAAAAAAAGTGTAATTAGCTGAGAGACACCGTAAAAACGTGACACGGCTGATGAACACTATAAAAATTATGTAATTATCTGTAGGATACTGGAAGTAATATTTTATAATTTCTGGATCAGAAGAGGTGATTTTTTTTTTTTGAAATGGCAAGATTGCCCCTGGCGCTGCTCCTCTCGAATCGCTCGCCCTGTCACGGACCGCCGCCCTCGCGCGCAGCCACCTCCTACGCACCCTTAGCTCCTGCAACATCTCGGGTCCCTCGACATTGCATTGCCTCTTCTTCTTGTTCCAACCAACCAAAAGGCAAAGGCCAAATCTTCTTCTTCCTCCATTGCTTCAGCTCATCCGCTCCAATCACCTAAATTTACAGAAGGCGACTTGGCAAGAGGATGCGGAGGAGAGATAGATATAGGTAGTGTGATACTAGCTTGAAAAGGAGGGATTTTTTGTTGTTGTTGGATATTTGGAGAGTGAGGAGATGCCGACTGGTGCGATGAAGAGGCTGTTCGTTGAATTGTTGTAGGCGTCGAACTCCGGCAGGGAGGCGACGGTGCTGTGCGCGCCTCGGCCGCGGAGGATCCAGATCCACCCCTGCAGCGCTGACCTCATCCTCAGCCCTCCTCACTTCCTCCTCACCTCCAACACCACCAACAAGGTGAGATTTCTCTCTCAAATCTGAAACATAAATCATCTCTTTCCTCTCTTTTTTTTATGTTTGTTCTTGCAAAAAAAAAGTAGAAAAACTTGTTCTTGATGTGTTTTCTCTTTTGTTCTTGATTTTTTTTCTCCTTGTATTGTTCTCGGTGCCTGGGGCAATCGTGAGCAGGAGGTGGCCGCGCACAAGGCAGCAGCGCCGGTGCTTCGTGACAGGGCGAGCGAGCCGGAGAGGAGCAGCGCTAGGGGCAATCTCGCTATTTCAAAAAAATTCTCACCTCTTCTGACTCAGAAATTATAAAATATTATCTCCAGTGTTCTACAGCTAATTAAATAATTTTTTAGTGTCCATTAGCCGTGTCAATTACACATTTTTTTAGTGTCCCATTGCAAATTTTGCCAATTTAGTATGACTCTTCACAAGAATGCGAAATTCGAATCTCAAATAATCCTTCTCAAGGTGTTAGCAAGATTGCAAGAAACTGTTCCTAATTGATTGGTGAGTTGAAATGATACAATTCGATGAATTATTTCTTATTATATTCATCAGGCTATTAGGGAGCAATCAGTACGTATGGGCGTAGAACTACATGGCAAATTGGTAATTAGAAAATAGAAAGGCGTGGACTTGTACATCCAAGCATGCATGAACAGAAGATTAGCTAATGAGAACGAAACTACAAGGCGGGTTAGTTGATTCTATGATTTTGTCAGTACCAAGTATAACACATACCTTCTATACATGAGTTCGTGGTATACGAGAATACCATATACCTAATGGAATATGAGAAGGCATCCTTTGATTAAGTAAATACAGCGGATAAAAAAAAAGTATCTTCCCAAAACAGAATGTGTTAGAGTCGTAATCAGGGAAGATAAGGTCTCCTTAGTTCGTATCATGTTCTATTTTTTCCAACTTCTACTTGGAGAGTAATAAATGATGATCTTCGTTATAAATACAAGACGCCATAGAAGGAGAGGGGACCGACTAAGACAAGGAGAGGGACAGACTAAGACAGAAGACAAGCAAATACAGATCTAAACAAACCCAATATAGAAGCCACAAAGACCAGCATGAGGGATAGCTACCTCCAATCTCACTGAGTTCATGTTTGAGAAAGAAGACTACACTGTAGCGCCGACTACGTGTGAGAGCTCCATGCCGTCAAGCTGACAGAGATTAAATTAGGTCATCCCAAATCTTCTACTCTTGAGATGAGATACTGATATATAAAAGCAATACTGGCTTTGCCCAAAAGGAGTATAACTATTACCTGTCATTTAAGGGGCCCGAACCTGTATAAAAATCCATGTCTCTCATCTCTTTTACCTCAATATCGCGTATACTCTGTTCCAACTATCCCCACACTCTACAAATACCATATATGGATATATCTTTGTTAACAGGTTTACCCAAAATATGGCAGATTTGAAGATTTCAATAATACTACACATACGTTAAATGCCAACTGGAAATAATTAATCTCCGGTTGTCAGGTTTTTAATCTTGATTTTTGATATATGACTTGTAGACAATAATATTTTCAACTTCGCAGAAATTTATTTTTTGGATGACAGTATGAGCATGTTCAATCTTCAATTTGTTCACTTTGTGAATTTTGGCACATTTTATTATTACCAATTTTTGATAACGTTGGACGTGTTTGCTTTGCAACCTTTCTAAATTTCGGCTGTGTTTTTATGAAAATAAACTTAAATAACATACTAAAATTTGATAAGGTGAAGATGGAAAAAGTATAGGAAGTCAAACTTGTTGTACCAAAATGTTACAAGCTTCTTAAATAGGCCTACAAATCAGAAAATTAGGCGTTGCTTTATTACTCGTAGAAGAATGTTTCACTACTAGTTTAGCACATGTTTGAGACTACTAAAATCATGAAACATGGTTGAATCATGGATTGAAACACTTTCTTCTAATACATGAAACATCAAGCTTCCACTGCTGAAACGTCAACAAATCCACAATAATCAAAGAGAAAAATGGAAATACCATTAAAACATCACGATACATTGGCTGAAACACAAAAAAAATATCACAAAATATACCAATTAGATCTAGCTTCTTCCTCCCCTCCAATGGCGTGCTCTAGACTATGTGACAATGAGTGGCAGCGGCAAAGGGGTAGTAGGCTGAATCAGAGATATCCAATACTTCAACAACCTAAGGGTTGTGGAGCCCGATGAACTCCGACCTAAGCGGAAGGGCCAATCGTCGATGATTGTGTTGTTGGTGGAGGACAAGACCGGATAAAGGGCGTCAGTGGTGACAAAGCGGGGGCAATGTGGCTCGGGGGGGAGGGGGGTAGCGGTGTTCCTAGTAAAGGTTGGGGGTGACGCCATCCTCTCCTGGTGAGTGTGTGAGAGAGAAAAGTGGGCGTATGAGAAAGAAGAGAGAAAGGGAGTCAAGGAGGTAAACAACTGGTTGGGAAGAAGCTCGATATTTCGCTATCCATTGAGCACACGATAGCTGGCGTTCTCGTAGTAATTTAGCACTATTTGATTTGCTACCAAATTTACTAAAATGCCGGTAATACAAAAACTTATCTATGTTGGCATTGCTCTTATTAGAGCATCCACAATATAGGGACACTAAAGGAGATAGAAGAACAAAAGACCGGCTCCTATACGTTGCATACAAACCTTTTGCATCGGTACTAGCCTTGGTGTTCTTTTTTCCTAAAGATAAAGATGAAGATTAAGTTTTTACACAAAACGAGGTGGTATTAACGTATGATTGATTGAGTTTTAATTATTACAAACTTGAAAATATATTAATATGATATTTTAGAGCAACTTTCATATAGAAAATTTCCGCACGATACGCAACGTTTATCAGTTTGAAAAGCCACGAAAATCTTAATCTTCATCCAACTCTTGTCAGAGAAAAGAACATGACCTTAAAGAAAGAGAAGAAACGATCTCAAGTTAAGCATCAGGTGTTCTAAAAAAAAAAAGCTAAGCACCAGGTAGCAAGGATATATTTTAGGTACACCTAGAAACATCAGTCAATGGAAAGCAATTTTGCGAGAGAAGATGCTCTACTTTTTCTAGTTTAATATTCCAAGGTGATGGGCATGCACAACCAGGGACACTCTATGGGTGCCCTCACTAACTGAGGGCACTTTCTGGGGAACTCCTCATACAATGGAGGATACCCCTGGTGGTCCAATGAGTGTCCCTAACCCAAAAAGCCCATGTAGCTATTTTACTATACTACCCCTCTCTTATCCCCCTCTCTCTTCCCCTCATTTACTCCATCCGCCTCCTCCTACCAACTGGCGCACTCATCTCATCTTGTGCTCGCCTCCTCCCTTCGCTTCTCGTGTCATTGCTGCCACCGGACTCCGACGCAGCTCTTACCCCCGCAGCCGCCTCCTCCTCCCACTCCTTGCGCTCCTCCTCCGGCTCTGCGCAAGCGCGCTTGCGATCGGGGCACGAACTCTGATGGCGGATGGCGGGCGACGACGGCTGCTGCTGGCGGATACGGAGCGTGTCGAGTGGGTGGTCCGCCAGCATCCCGGCCATGCCTTTGCTCTTCTTCCTCTTTGATCTGGATTTGCTTGCTCTTCTTTCTTCCTTCCCGATCTGGATTTTGGATGTGGGTCTGTAGTGCGGCAGTCAACGTGGGTTCCCAGTGTGGCTCCGAATTGGCCGATGGCGACTCGTCGGCGGGCGATTCCTCCGGCGGCTACTCCAGCTCTGCCAAGGGGTGGAATAGGAATACGAGCTGGGGAATCGATATCCACATGAGCCCGTCGCCCCCCAATACGTCTCTTGGCTGCGTCGCTCGGCCGAAAAGTGGCGAGAGACGCGTCCCTCAGCCGGGGGACACGCTCCATCGTGGGGAGCCGGCGCGGACGGAAAAGCGGACGTCCGTCGGCGAGGGAACGACCCAGAGACACGCATTTGCCAAGAGAGATGCTACACTGTGAAATTTTTTTAAATGAGATGTTTGCACATGTGGTAGAGATGTTAGTACCTTAAAGTAAAGGGTATTATACATTGCGGATCCTATATAAAGCAAAATTGCACGAGGCCTTTGGTCCTTTGCTCCTCCGAAGGACCACGGTTCCCTGCATGGCACGTGTTAGAAACGAATCTCAAAGCAACTGGTCTCCGTATCTCAGTCTCTCTCCCTTTTTTCCTCCTCCCCTGTTCGGTGCGGCGGCCGGCGGCGAGCTCGTGCACATGGAGGCGGCGGCGCACGATGGAGATACCTCCTTCCCATTAGGCTCGGTGGCAAGGTTTCGCGCATGGATGGTGGGGGGAGGCGGGGAGCGGTGAGCTCGCGCACATAGGGAGCGTTGCGGCGGCGGCGTGAGCGTCAGCTTCCATAGACTCGCTGAGTTGTCCGTCTTCTCGCTGATTCCCTCCGGCCGGCGTTGGTGCCATTCCCCGTGGCAGCGGGCTCCCATGGCGCTCACCAAACTGGTGCGGCGGCGCAATTGCTGGAGCACGCGGATGGGTTCATGGGTCCCCGGGTGTCGGGAAATGCTGGCTGGGGCCATCCATTTATTATTTATTATTGTTATTATTATTGTTAAGTCTACTACATTCCAATATGCCTCCATTAATGGTTACACATATAGCATAAATAGCACAGATTGTTCATTCCAGTGTTGTTGAGGAGCTTTATTTATTATACACATGCCTCTGAGCATAACTTCTTTTTTTTCCTCTTCTTGCAGAACTCTTGGAAATCAACGGAATTCAGTAGGATCTGTGAGTAGTTTGACTGTTGAATTAATGAATTGTAGATGCAGTCTCTTTTGTCTAATATAAGTAGCACATAATCCATATTTAGATGTTTTATTTCTTTCATGTCAGCAATGCATGTTTGCTAGCACTTATTTTCTTGTTATCAGAAAGGAAACAAATGGCATTCCATAATTCCATTACATTGTTAGCGCGCCATGCTGGACATAGTTTTTCTAACAATTGATCATGGTGCTTTTTTATTTCTCTCTGAAATCTGATGAGCTACTCCTACAATACATGGCCTGTTTAAGTTTGTGCTGACAAAACATAGAACTGCCAAATATAGTTATCTGCACGACATAGAAAGTGAGATCAGCAATACACCACTTTTAGTTTCAGGTGACAAGTTTTATGCAATACAACATTTGAAATCTTCCTATTCTTCACTGATTCAATCTCTTTGATGGAATAAGTTCAACAATAGCCCTATTTGACCTTAATCCAAAATGATCTTCCTTATTTTTTAGTAAGATGAAAACATCTGTGTCGGTTTTGTGAATTATTGTTCTGATGCCCAAAATAGTTGGAAATGCACTGAAAACAACTGTCTCTCGTTTTTTTTTTCTTGACATCCATTCTTATTCAATCCATTGGAGACTTCAGGCTTCTTAATTCTTTGGTATTGCTTTGGTAGATTGACCGAATATGGTCACAAATGCAAAGGTGTGAATGGGCTAAATGAGGTTTCTTGTGCAAATTAGAAGAGGCAGTAAATCTTGTTATATTGCTAACTCTATCTTAGTGACGACCTGCATGGTAATATATTGGGTTCATCCTTAAAAATATAATATTTTAACTCTTCTATCATTTAAAAGGTTATTTACCATTTTTTTTCCATTTCTTAACAAGTAGTATTCCTGAAATTTCAAATTATTCCTGCAAGCATTAATTTACCATTTTGAAAAGATTACAAATCTTTTTTGGCCCTGACAATGCTAGATATAATGGGAAATTACATTATCATCTATCGGATTAGCGCTTTTAACTTTCCTGCTTTTATGATGCTTAATTTTGTGATGTTCCATATTAAGTGCAGCAGAAGACTCTATTGAATTATAGTGTAAGGGCAGACTGGAAAAATTAAATTTACATAAAAAAATTCATTTTAATCACAAAGTTATTCAACATGCTCCAATGTAATAGAACTGATTTTCTGTAGACCTATGTGCATGGGCATACTACTGGTCTTCCAAAAGATTGAATGGTGAAAATTGAAATACACTTTAGATTAGGTTTGAGTACAGCATATTACTTGTTTAATTTGCCTTGGGCATGTACTGCTCACTTTCTATGCAATATTAGCGAGGAAAAAAATTATCTAGAGGTATGCTCAATTTATTTTTAGTTTGTGATATTGGAGTGCGGAGTGTTACCTGTAAACCCATGTCCAAATTTTTTTGCGGAGTCAGACACCCTGAGTCCTAGTCGGATTCCGACACCTGTGTCAGACTCTAAGAAGAATTTCGCGTGTCCAATTCTTTATGATGAATCAGACATGTGAGTCAGAGTCAGATTCTGACAGTCCATGTAACACTGGTATCTACCACACTGCCAGTGCGGTAGATTTGGTTCAAGCATGCTTTCAGTCTATAGATATCGGTGCTTATGGGTCAAATACTAGGTCATGAAAATCATCCTGGGAGTAGCCTAGGTTGCCCCTTGCTCAGAGAATTAGAGAGCCTAATTATATAGCCAAATTCATATGGAATTCGAAATTTATTTATTTTTTCTTGAGTTACAGAAAGTAGGCAAGAAAATATTTTATTGAATATGGCAGGGTTTAGCTCAATATATTTGTCCAGGAAACCACCTGTTTTCTTTTGCAGATATGCATGTACTGATGTACAGTTGACTTTAAGCTTGCATGAGCTGCAAAGACTAACTTTTTTTGACGAAAACTGCAGATACTAGCTTGAAAAGTTCTCATTTTTCAATGCACACAACAATTGGAACTAGTCCAGTCCACAATAATTCATGATTGCATGCATACATATTCAGGAATCAAAATGGTAGGTACTTCGCAAAAGATGAAAAGAAGGCTGGTTGCTACTGTTGTGTCAGTTTCTCAACCTCATTCTCACTCTCAACCTGACATGGCCGTCTCAAATCTCCCTATCAAGGCCATGACCTTGCTCTTTCTCTCCTCTGTAGGTTTGCTCCTACCCTCCTCTTTCATTTCATTGCTCTTTCCATCATCCTTGCTCCATCCCTGAACTGGCTTTAGTGTCTTCTTTGGTGGCACTACCATCTCCACATTTTCTTCAGCCTCTTCCTTTTCTATTAGCATAGGTTCAAGGGCATCTTCTGTATACTTCGTTGTATTGACATCTTTGTATAACTCAGATTCACTGACAACTTCATTTAGTTCGGTTTCATCAACAGCTTCTTTTAACTCTGTTTCATTGGCAGCCTCCTTCAACTCACTGTTATCAATGGCTTCCTTCACGGCCTGTACTTTGCTATTGATGCCAATATCAGCATTATCCCTGCCGTTAAAACTGTTGTTGTCTGGCACTTGATGTTTCTCTTCTGAAATAAGCTCTACAACTTCTTCATTTTTGTCTTCCTGTTGGTTAGAGGCTGGCTCACTTGGATTATCTCCAAATAGTAAATACGCAATGACATCAACCTGTTTCAGCTCGACAGGGTCAGGGAGCCGTTCTTGCAAGTGTTCCTCTATGGAAGGCGTGCTTATGCTTTCCATCTCATCAAATTCCATTAACAACTCAACTTCTTGCTCATTGACTTTGGGTGCCTCTATCGGTCTTGATGGTATACTTGTTCTCTGGATAGAAGGAACAGAATTTGCTACCCCCATTGTTTTCTTCGTTGTTGTGCCAGGAGCACGAACCGAAGGCACCGCTTGAGTTTTTCCACCTGCCAGAGCTCCTGGGGTTGCTTTCTGTGTTCTCTGCTTTGCAGATGATGCTGCCATCTTATCAACACCTGGCCTTGAAGAGAGGTTACTCTTTTGCATAGCGGATGATGATTTTGCTGTCCTGTTCATATCCTTAGATGAACGGTTACGTGCTGTAAGGGCTGGAGGCCACACGGATGAGCCACCAGACTTGTCAGCTTTTCCTTTCGTTGTGTTGGCTGGCTTTGCAGTAGTCGTGGACGATGAAGTCTGCGGTGCCTTGCTGCTGTGAATGGATGAAGAAGCTGAGCCAAATGTCGACCGGGATGTTCCTGTGCGGGTGCTGAACGATGATGAAGGCCGATAGGCGTTGGATGAGCTTGCATCATGGGATGGGGATAATTTGCGATCGGGAGAGCTTGGGACAGACCTCGCTCGTCGAAGCCCCTTTGCAGGATCAGTGGGTTTGATTCCTGTGGACATAGCCCGGATGGTCCTGTTGTTCCTAGCATCAGGTTCCCTCCTTGATGTTGCCATTGTGGACAGACTTTTCTGCCATCAACCAAAAAGGCATAAGTTCGACGGAGCTGTTGATATTGTCTGTCAATTGAGGTGCTGGCACTCAGTTATAAAGCAACCGTTCTGATCTTATGAACTAGATATGCAAAGCACGGCACGTAACGTACAGTAATTCAGCCAGACGACTAGCAATCTACAACTGGTAAGAAAATTGAATGTCATGCACGCAGTTTTTATCTAAGAGAGTAGTGAATATGAGATGAAATGGAGGCTTAATCACTATGCTAGGCTTTACACATTGGATGACACAATTTCTTTTTACTTTTCAGAATGCTTCCTTATGAAACAAATGCTCTACAGATGCAAGAAAGATTTTAGGAAATTCCCCATGGAGATCAAAACTATTTGCTGCCATTTCTGCCAAACGAAAATGCTGAAACCATACCTGGATTGATCTCGTAGCAGCTCAGAAAAGTTCCAAAGATTGATCAACCTCTGTGCAATTCATGGCCAGATGAGCTAGGTAGTTTCTTAGGTGTGGAGATGGAGGGTGGAAGTTTGCATGGCTGATGCTCCACATTTTATGGTCTGCCTCTAGTGGTTTTGGTCGTTTTGTGTGTTGAAATAGTCCTAGGAACTGTGCCGGTGGACAGGGCATTCTGATCGTCTGGTTCTTGTGCTTCCATGGGCTGTAAATTTGACAGGAGTTCCATTAATAGTGAGAAGGGCTTTTAGGAAGGCATTTCATTAGTCATTGTCTATTAACGGCAGGTGTTGGTTACTTCGATTCACTATCTACATGTTGCATGTTTGGCAAACCATCCTCAGATTCAATATTGACCTGCAAGTCTGTAAGAGTTTATGCTAAGGAATATTTGATCCAATGTGCCATGGTTCTGAGATATTTGTACTGATTGGAGTTGGATTTTGTTCAGTACCTGATCCTGATGTGATGAATACAGCAAGCATCTAATCTTACTTCTTTTCTCTTCAAATTGAAGGAGGGATAAGTGTTTTAACTGAATATTTCCTTAAAGTGGTGTATAAACACTGCAAGGACATGAACAGAATATGTAAAAATGGCTCAATGCGTTGCTAACTGGAATGTGGATTAGTAATCCATCTCTACATTGATAAGATATAACATCACATCACTTAACATGCCATATATTTCTTTGATTCTTTCCCTGTTGGGTACTTGGAGTGTATTTGCTAGGTAATGCACCACAGACTTCTTATATGGGAATAGTTCATATTGTTATCGGCTCTCTTTCACATCATGAACTATTTACAGTTCTCCGGTTTATTTTCAATGCGGGTCGAACCTATGGTTACCGGATGGTTGAATGCTATTAACGAGAATAGGAATTCGCTTTTCTTAACAATAGGACTTGGAGATTTTTTTGGTTCATCATGCTATGGCTTTAGGTTTGCATACAGCTACATTTGATTTTAGTAAAGGGTGCTTTAGATGCATGTGATTCCAAAATAATGCACCAATATTTGGCACCAAGGACATCGTCGTCATATCAATAGGAACATCCGGTGTTAAAAATAATTTGAGACAGAGTTCAGTTTGCTGAAAAATCAGACCTTCTATAGGTTTTTATTTCGGAACTTCTGATTGATAATCTTTCATTTGATTTATTTTAATCAAACAAAGAGCTCGACTCGAAAAACCGACCTCCTAATGGCACAAGAATTTCTACCTTGGTATCAGAACTTTCTATCCAAATCGGTTCTACGACTATTGGAAAAGATTTAAGTTGGTTTTAAGATAGATTTGAGTCCAACTTTTGAAATGTCAACCCAGATTCGAAGCAAGAGCACCCTCCTATACAAATAAGCAAGGCAAGAAGCTAACAGAGCTCTTTTTTGTGGTATCAGAGTGCATCAATTGATTGGTGGTAGAAAACTAAAAACATAATATTCCAATAAGAACTGGTTAACTAAATTTTTGTCAACAAATTTACGCCAACTTCTAATCTACTACGTATTTCTTAATTTTATCTGTAGATTAAAAAGATTTGCCATTATCCTTTTGGGTTTTACGAGCATTAATATTCCATCTTTTCCAAATAGTTGGAATGTTAAAAAACATAATCCTGTGCTAGCAATGCCATTGATATGAAAAAATGGTCTCACTCATCTCATTTTACTCTGTTTATAGTCTCATGTTCAGTTACTAATTCAAAACAGAGAAACAAACAACCAGTTATTGCGCCTTCGCTTGGATAATGATATACTCCCTCCGTTTCGAAATGTTTGACGTCGTTGACTTTTTTAAACATGTTTGACTGTTCGTCTTATTCAAAAAATTTAAATAATTATTAATTCTTTTCCTATCATTTGATTCATTGTTAAATATATTTTTATGTAGGTATATAATTTTACATATTTCATAAAAGTTTTTGAATAAGACGAACGGTCAAACATATGCTAAAAAGTCAACGGTGTCAAACATTTCGAAACGGAGGGAGTATGTCCCAGCTCAGGTCAACCCTGTTGCTGTGATATTATATAGTAAGTTGCATGCAGCAATAGATTCAATCCAAAAACTTAAACTGATAAGAAAAAAAAAGAATAATTCACTTTGACAAATACCTCTCTCGGTAGGTCCAAAGGACAATAGACCCTCTTTGGCACAACTTCAGATCGAAGATTTCATAGGGCTAGGTATTCCTAGCTCCATGAATCCATGGATATGAATCTACGATTGCGTGTATAACATTTAGATAAATTAATGTGTTTTTATTTTAGATGAAGTTTAAAATTTTAAACTACTATAATTTAACATACAAATATCAAATCTATCGTGATCTTATATTGAGTTATGTCAAACAAAGCCTTACGCTCTAGCTAAGTTGTTCAGTATTCAGATGCTATGTATACTTGTGTCCAGCTTGGTAAGATGCTTCGTCCTCGGGATGCTTGATTTCCTCAGGGCACCAGAAGCAGTAGTTCCACGGAGAGGTGATCACCGGCGGTGGCGGCGGCTCTGTCACGTCCTTGGCGCCGCCGACACCGCCCACTCTGTCAGCCTTATTGTCCAGAGAGCGGAACATGTCATATCAAAAAATTTGACAACACTAAATTTTTCTTGCAAAATGCTTACAAACTCGTTCACTAATACTAGCCACTTAATCGTGCTTTGCACGACTCTGAGCGTTAACATAACATACCTATATAATAGACCATTGATCCTGACATTAATTAAAGGTATCGGTTTCGTAAGTACGTTAATTTCTTTGTTCTCAAATATACTCCATTAATTCCTATATATAAGTATATCTAGTTTGTTTAGTAAGAGTAAGATTAAGATTAAGGAAGATTAAAATTTTGAACTACTCCAATTGGCTCTTTCTAAACACCTGAGTTGGTTAAAAATGCTTAGATATGCATTGAAATTAGTGTCCTAGAAATGCTTATTTTTCTATGTAAAATTTGAATCATAGAAATACTTATTTTGGGAATGATGCAGTAGCTAGAGATGTAAATGGATGAATGCTGTAATTGATTGACATTAAAAAGTAGGCGAAGAAACTAAAAAATATATGACTATGTTGGTTAAGTTGAGGGAGTGGATGTAGAAATAGCTATATTTTACGATAATTTTTGAATGTTAAAGGCATCTATATTTTAGAACGGAGACAGCAATAACACTGAGTGCTCCCAAGTGTATGGTGTGCGTATGTGCGTTCGTAGGGACTGTTTTAAAATAAAATTGGTACGTAGTGGATGCTACTTAGTTGATGTGTGTTGCTCCAATACCAAGCAAAAGTAGTATAACAGAGCATTTACATGTACACTCTCATACATCATAGATACAAACTTACGACTATGGCGTCATTATTTTCCCTTTATTTAGTCAGGAGATTAATTAAGCAAACAAATATATAGTGTTAAAAAGACTTTTTTTAAATGGTAGTGTTAAATAGACTAAGCCCATGAGTTATCTGCTTTTTTAGGTCTTTAGTCTGGAAGCATCCAGATTGGTCCAACGTGTTTCCACTGTTATAGATGAGCATGATGATCCAACGGTGCATTTTCATTTAGCAGCTCATCCAACGGTCCATACCATTGTAGATGATGTGGCTCATCCTCCATTCAGAAAGCTTGTTGCTTTCATATATTTAGATACAATTATAACTTTGCTATTTATCAGCCATCTGATTTTTTTTTCAGTCCATTTTATAGTCACCTAAATTTGCACAAGTTATTTTCGGGACTTTCACGAGCGATATACTAAAAACTCACAATATAAAAAACACAACTTTAGTACAAAGTGCAACTTTTAGTTTTTTTATTTTCTAAATTAATCTAGATGCATTGTTACACTTACGTAAATCATAATTTTTAGTTTCATACTAGTACGAATTTACACCAAATCATACATTTTTATTGAACTTTTATGTTTTTTCTTGAGAGGATTATTAACTTTTATGTTAGAACACTGTTTGCTTCACCACAAGAAAAAAAAAGTATAGTGTGTGAGTTATTGATATTGATCTGGTGTTAAAAATGTGATTAATAGATAAGAGTCGGCACTTGACAAATAGACGCCCCATAGAATTAGCACGAAAGTCACTTACCTGAAATGCACAAATTTGCACCTGTATCTCAAAAATATATACTAATTAAATCACATAATGTAGCAATGGTAGTGGATACTCTATAAAGCACACAAAAACTTAACACCAATGAACATGAACTTGGGCCAAACAAGATGGCTCTAAAACATCTGCCCGACATTCAACTTTCCAGGGGTTGCATAACCTTCTAGCTTTCTCCATGCAAAGTCGCCAATCTTGTTCCCGGTAAGTCCCAACGAATCTTGTTGAGATGACTCGTCTGTCTCCTTGAGCATCATGTCTACAGAGACCATGCCCTTGGCTGGTCCATCCAGTGCTCTCATACTACCTTCATAGGAGAGAAAATCCAAGACTTCTTTTCTGTTTCCATTTTTATAGACAAGAGCTATGCCATCAGCAGGTCCATTTTGGAGAGTGATGAATGCTGTGTAGATCAAATAACTAGAACTAGAACTGCTTTCAGCAACACTGAAGCCATCCTTGTCATCTAGATTCAGAGAATTGTACATTCGCCCGTTTGCTCCATTATACAGTATGAGCGTAAGATCTTTTGCATCTAATGACGTGCGTACCGCTAACTCAACAAACTGAAAAGAAAAGAAACCCATATTAGTTTTGTACTTTTGTTCAAGAATGAATTTATGGATAAGATGATGAAATAAGATGGGATTTACTGATATAGATCCATATCAATTTAGTAATTCCTCCATCCCAAAATGTAACAACATTTCGGGACGGAGGAAAGAGGGAGTATGTGATATACTATGTATTGGAGTTTGAGCTCATATTATCTTAAAGCTGATTGTGACCTCACACTGTAGTTAACCTTAGAAATTAATCAGCTTTAAGCTAATATGAGCTCAGGACTATATTGTGAGGTCAGGACTATATTGTAGTTAACCTTTCTGCAATTATGGTAAAATAATGCACATATTGAACTATATTGAAAATTTATTGACGTCTGCCAGTGTGCAAAATTTACTTAACATATGCAAGTAAACTGTTAATAGCATAGGAAACCCAAGAAAAAAATAATAGCAGAAAACAGTGAAGCAGCGGATTTCGTACCTCATTCTCATCTTTGCCTTTGTTTTCATAGTGGAACTCATTTACCCAAGCCTCTGGAAATGTTCTGACCGAACTTGAACTCTCACCAAGGGAATTCCCCCATATAAGATTTGCATATTCTGGATGGTCAACGAAAGGGTTTCGATTATGCTGGTACAGGCTGCAAACTCGATTGTTCCTAAGCTGCTCTGACCTTGATGGCGGATCAAGTTCATTCCACTTTAGGAGAGCTGATAGGAGACCCATTTTTCTGCTTTCTTAAATACGAAACAGAATTATCACATTAGTTTCGATCCAATGTTACTAATTGCAATATAATTATAACAGTACAAATGTAATATCAATAATTAGTGTGGTGTGCATATTACATTATAACCAGATCTAATGTAGTATTTTTTTTACTGTGTTAATGTATCAATCATTACTTCTGTTGGATATCAGATAGGAAGGATCCGTCATTTTAGGTTCCCCCTCTTTTAGCATTCCATCTAGGATTAGAGCTGTGTACTTGGTAATAATAGGTTGGGCACATTATGAAACAAATGAAAAAAAGATTTAGAGTAGGAGGAAGCCCGCCACAATTAGAATGAAAAATATGACCTGATTTGTCAGCCTTAACAAAGCGAGAAACATTCCAATTGGTAATGATGGGATACCCTTTCTGTCGTATTTATGTAAGCTTTTGTGATTTGGAAATCTTGGGCTCCAGGCAAGTGCCATTTTTTCTCTTATGGTTAGTGGCTCATGACAGGTGCTGGACCGCTGACCATCTTACACGCCACGGTCTTCCACATCCAGCCCGTTGTCCTCTTTGTGATCAAGAAGAAGAAACAATCAATCATTTGCTCATCTCATCTCATGCATTTTCGCTCATGTTTTCTGGTTTAACCTTCTTCAAAAAGTTGGGCTACAAACTCTTTCGCTGCAGCGAGATATTGCTTCCTTTGATGACTGGTGAGCAAGTGTAGAAGTAAGGGTGGATGGTAAGGTTAGAAAAGGGATTATTTCTATTGTTGTTTTGGGATCCTAGACATTATGGAAACATTGGAATCATTGTGTCTTCGATGGCGCCTCTCCCAACCTAGATGAAGCCTTGCTGCTTGCTAGAGAAGAGTTGTATGACTGGGGTTTGGCCGGGGCTAAGGACATTCTTGCCCTCATACCGAACGGTGAATAGTGTTTGCTTGTATTAGGCTGAGGTTGTCTTTTAGTGCCTTTTCTGGCGCTCATGTAAGCAAGTTTGTTGTGTGTGTTGTAAGGGTTCTTACCTTCTCCTTTCTTTTTCTTAATACAATGATACGCAGCTCTCCTACATGTTCGAGAGAAAAAAAAACTTTGTGGAATTACAGATCATGAAAGAGGCTTGCATGCAAGCTACATGATTAGTACAACGGACTTTAGCCAAACAGTGGTGCTTTGGTAAAAGAATATATAAACATCATTTGCAAGATTAATATCTGTTGCCATTAGGTGTCTGATGATAAGCAAAATTTTGTTTTGACTAATATTCAGAGCAGAAAAAAATAGCTATGCAACAATAAGTCAAAAGGAAACGGGAAAGAAAAGAATATCCGAAGATAACATGATACTCCATATGAATTTTATATTTTTCATCCCTCCAACTCTTTACAATTTAAATTGAAATTTTGAAGGTGAGGCAATATTCCGTGGACTATTTCCTCTCCTGTTCATGGTTTTTCCATTTTGATTTGGTGGCCAGAAGCCAATATCATAAATACCTTCGGTTTTGAGGAACTACTTACGAATACTTGGTGAATCAGAAAGTTCCAAATGTGGTGCTCCATCTTTCTGGTCAGATCCATAGCTTACTGCCATGTACATCAGGGCCCTAGATACATCTCCACGCACCTGAAGAAATCAAACACTCAAATGTGATAAGCACTAAAACCTAAAAACTATAGTCTCTGTTCATATCTGTAACTGGAAAGTACTATTGCTGGTGTTCATGTACTATTCAACACAAGTATCACTTCTCATTGCAGCTATTAGCTCAGTATGATTTGTACAACGATTTTTCATTGAAAATTATGCACCTCATACGAATTAAACATAAGTAAAATTCTTATTTCCTGAAGCTAAGTGCACTGCATACTTAGTAACTTTCTGAAATAGCATGTGCCTACGATTTGCACCACAATTATCTGCACCTTTAAAGGAGGTGCCCATCTTTCACTATCTGTCTCTGTGTCAGGTGCAGCTTCATGATTTGCAGGTCTCATACATCTTACTGATGTGGCAGCACAATGTCCATAATACTTGTTTCCCCTTGATGAGTTTACTGAAAACATAATTTTCATTTTTAAAAAACCTATTAAATATGTTCAGAAAATTATATAGAACATCCATTATAATTCCTTTCTGTTGCAATGGTTTTGGCCAAAAATTCAGAATAGTACGAAGTTCGAACTTCAAACAATGCAAAGTAGCATTCAATCAATGTCATCAGCGAAAGACACGGAATTTACAATTTATGGTTAACATGATAAAAGCAGTATAGTAATGTTCCAAGATGACAAGATTGAATTTCCTCTAGTAGACTAGTAGTGGGTAGTGAGAGGATATGATGCCCATCATTGGAGAGTTATACTCATAGAGAAATACTGTGTTACAAAAATCAACTTGCCATTGACATCTGCAGGGCGAATATTGTGCAGATCAGTCAGCGAAGGCCCATATGTTAAGCCATATGATCGAGGCCATAGGTGTTCTCCTGCACAGCAAAATGTACAATGTTGCTACCGAAGAAAAGCACACACATCCTGTGTCCTGACATGTGAATCAAAAGAACTTCAGAAATGTGACTCACTGTTCCATCCGTCCGGCTTGCCTGCCAAGTTCTTCGGCACAGCTCTCTGCGAGTATATCTCAATCCTACAGAACAATAATTGTCTAAATCAATTCATAAATATAGCTAACATTTGGCAATGTATTATGTATGTCGCATAAGCAATTAAGCATTGCATCGAATATAAACTGTTACAGAGCATCATACACGTCAAGGGACGCCTCTGGTTTGGGTGCATCAGCTGCATCAAGAATCTTGAGTGCCTCCCACACCTACTAAACAATGTGCAGCAGCAGCAACAACAACAAAAGATTATTAATTTCTTTCTCAACTGTTCTTGTTTGCACTCCATGATTCCATCAAGAATTACCACCAAATTAGGAGCAATAATAAACATGGTTGCTGAAGGCAAACAAACCCACATCCTTATAACGCAGCGCGGCGTGAGGCGAAACGACGGCGCGGAGCTTCGCCATGAGCTCGTCGCCGGCGAGGCCGTCTAGGCCCGCGTAATACCTCCCTACATCTTCGCAGGGGTACGGCGGCGCTTCCGGATTCCGACGACGCTCGCCGACGGGGGAGGAGGCAGCACGGGCAGGGGCAGCAGGGAGGAGGAGCGACGGCGGCGGAGGAGACAGCGACAGAGAGAGCGCGAGCGCGGCGACGAAGAGCGCGCGGAGGCACCGGTCCAGCCACAGGCGGGAGGGCCGCCCGGGGATGATGCGGTTCTTGCTGGGGAGGGGTGGGCCTGGGCCGCGGGCCACGGCGCGGGAGCGGGAGCGGCGCCCGGGTCTTGCCGGCGGCGGAGGTGCTCCCATGGCGGGAGAGGGGAAGATGAGGGAGGCGGGGAAGGGAGGCATTCTCTCGCCGTCTCGCCGGCGGCCGGCGGCGAAGCAGTGGCCACTGGCCAGTGTGGGCTACCGGCCACAAAGCTCTTTGTGATCCATTCATGATTTCCCTCCTACTGTGGGTACTTGCAGCGGCCTGAATACCGGACCGTCGGATTGATGATCAGACGGCTGGTTTTGTTTTTACTTATCAAGCAGAGCCTTTTAAGGGCTGCTTTGAAACAAAAGAAAAGTGGAGATCTTTTTTTTTTTTGGCAGGATTGAAATCCTATGGAAAATTGTCCAACGTGCTCCTTTAGAAGAAGAACAAAGGAAAGATTGAGCATTTGAGTCTTGAGATGAGGATTTTTAACACGGCGCTGCTATACATACGATAATGTGTTACGATAATTGTACGATAAAACGGTCTCTTCTAAACTCAGCGTTTATTAACGTCACAAGTCCTGGTCCCACACGGAACCTTTTCTAGGCTCATAGTATTTATTAATCTATTTTTCCTAATCAATCTTATATATACTAGTTGTTTCGCACAACACTTATCGTGTTACCCTGTTTTGGTTAAGTAAATTATGATGACGTGAACCTAGTTTAAGTAAATTACCCATACAAATATGTTACTTGCACCTTGGACCATGGTATAACATCACCCCTAGTTGAAAGTATGCTAAATTTCCAATGATACAAATCAGGACAAGATGCAGCAACGTTCATGTATGAACCTATGTTTGACAAGGTTTGTAATATTTGCTTGGATACAGAGAAAAAAGGCATAGAAAAATTATGAGTATGTATGTGCGTATGGGCTTCGGGTCCACGAACTCTTGGGCTCCAGCATACGCGTGCACCAACGTTACGTACCAGGCGCCGTCCTCGTTTGATCGTTTGATCGTACAAAAATCGTAAAAAAACATCGCATGTGTAGCATTTTCCTTTTTAACACGAGGTTGGATCTCATGGGGAATTTTCTTGGGTCTATCTTCCTAATATAGAAAAACATTTTCCCTTTGCACCATAGAGGTTAAATACATGCGAAAATGGTATTGTTTTCTTTGTTCTTTCCACAAAATTTTAGTCGACCAAATTTGTACTAGTGCATCATGTAATAAGTGCTTTTAGTGTAAATTAATGTTTGTCTTGACTAATGGAAAATGGTTAGTTCATAAATGTTGAAGATAAGTAAGAATGTATTAAGAGTAAATTTCACAAGACTACATTCACTTTGATCAAACTATCGTAAAACTACAAATTTATGGTGGTGTATCACAAAACTGCAAATTTATAACTAAATTTATCAAAGAACTACATATTTAAGATAGAAGATCGCCAAACTACATGTTTAATAATAAAATTATCGTAAATCTACATGTTTTGCATCAACTGTAAGTACATAGCTACAACATTTATAAGTCTTAGCATAATAGTAGTGGTACATATTTAAACTATATAATCTATAGTTTTGTGATAACTCGAGTACTAAAGTTGTAGGTTTGTGATACTTGGTTTTAAATTTGTAGTTTTGTGATAAATCTTATGCTAAATCTGTAGTTTTATGATACAACACTTTAAATATGTAGTTTTGTGATAATTTGATCAAAGTACCTATAGTTTTTGAAATTTACTCAAGTAAAAAATATTGATTTTAAACCACAAAAGGGTAAAAAGATTTGCTTGTTTGCAATCATAATAGATTGAAAATGCTATAAAAAAGTATATCCTATAATTTTGCATTTGGAATTGTCCAACGGCAATGAAAACAAAATCATCTACTATGTACAATCTGGTATCAACATCTTCTACTCATTTTATTTTATTAAGAAATTTGTGACATTTCAATGATTACACAATTTGATATAGATGATCAATACAATAATATCAACTTCTTATATTCAAAACTTCTGCTCCACTCTTTGGAAAAAAAACTTTTGCTTCATTCTCTAAGAAAATCTTGTGTTCAATTGGAATAGCCAAAGCATTTCAATACTTATGCCAACGAATTATTTTCTTTTATTAAGAATCTTTTGACATTTCAATGATTCCATAATTTGGTACAGATGATCAACACAAGAATAACAACTTCTTATATTCAAAACTTCTGTTCAAATTATTTGGGATAAAAAACTTGTGTTTCATTCTCTAAGAAAATCATGTGTTCAACTGAAAATAGTCAAACCATTTTCAATTCTTATGTAAAAAGTTATAAACCAAAACAAAACTTAAGCAAACCAACTATAGAAACAGTTATAAAAATTTTAAAAATAGTCAAAGCATTTCCATACTTATGTCAATAAAAATAGTTATTAAAAATAAAAATAATTTCAATACATATGGCAAATTATAAAACAAAACAAAACTTGTCCAAACCAACTGTAAAAACAGTTATTAAAAATAAAAAAATGTTCAATTGAAACTAGTCGAACCATTTTCAATACTTATGTAAAAAATTACAAAACAAAACAAAACTTATGCAATCCAACTATAAAAAACAGTTATAAAAATTTTAAAAATAGTCAAAGCATTTCCATACTTATGTCAATAAAAACACTTATTAAAAATAAAAATAATTTCAACACTTATGTCAACAAACTATAAAACAAAACAAAACTTGTCCAAACCAACTAAATAAAAACAGTTATTAAAAATAAAAAAGAATTTCAATACTTATGTCAACAAATTATAAAACAAAACAAAACTTGTCCAAACCAACTATAAAAATAAAAAGAATTTCAATACTTATGTCAACAAATTATAAAACAAAACAAAACTATCCAAACTAACTATAAAAACAGTTATTAAAGACAAACTGAACTTGTCCAAGCCAACTATAAAAATAAAAACAAAGTACAAAAAAAAAATTAAAAACAGTTATTAAAAACAAAACCAAACTTGTCCAAGCCAACTATATAAAAATAAAAAACAAACTACAAAAAAAAAATAAAAACAGTTATTAAAGACAAAACTAAACTTGTCCAAGCCAACTATAAAAATAAAAAACAAACTAAAAGAAAATGATATAAAAAACAAACTAAAAGAAAATGATAGTGTGGCTGCTGGGATTCGAGCCCAGGTCTCTACGGCCACAACGTAGAATTCTCACCACTAAACTACAGCCACATTTGTGCCAAACGTTAGCTATAAATTATATTAATCTTATGTACAGCCAGACCCTTTTTTTTTTCTTTGCTTCGAGCCGAAGGAGACGAAGAGTCAAAAACCCGGGTCAGTCAGACTCAGAACCCCTCCTCGACCTCGATCTTCCACTCCCCCACCCACGCCGCCGACGATGCCACAGCAGCACCCACAGCCGCCGGCCGGCTCGCGCCTCCTCGACGCCGTCCCGCTCTTCGTCGTCGTCCTCCTCGCCGCCCACGTCCTAGCCCTCGTACGCACGCGGTCCACTTCCCCCCGCGCTTCTCTTTGCCCCAATCCGATCTGCTTACCCCCTACCTTCGTCGCGTGATCCGTCGTCTGACCCCCCGCGCGGGACTCTTCCCTCCCGCCGCGCTTGTTGCAGGTGTACTGGATGTACAGGTTAGCCTCGGACAAGCAGCCGCCGCGGAGGAAGACGCAGTAGCCACCACCACCACGGGCCCCGACGGCTTCGTGCTCGCCTTTGTGTAGCCGGTGAGGTTCTTTCCTGCGATTTCCTGCCCTTTGTATGGATTGCAATGCTATGGCCGTGCGAAATACGGATCGGTTTGTAGGGTTTCTATGATTTGCTTGATCAGGGGTTTCTTTGATCATAAGGGGCAAACTTCTTGGACTAGCTGATGATAAGGATAGTTACTTAAACTGTATCGAGATGTGAAAAACAGCTGCTATTGTAAAAGACCAATTGCAAGTTTGCAACCAATTTGGGGATCTAGCTAATTAATTTATCATAAGTTCAGTAGCCAATCTACTTATAACCACTTCTCTACAGTCATTGAAGCATTAGCCTTTTGGTACACTTGTACAGGAAAGAAAGATGGGTAAATCATTGTTAACTTGAGTTTGCTGTTAGCTGGGCTTGTATTACTGAAGTATCGTAATCAGCTCACTAGACGGCATCACGGTGCTGGAGCCAAGATTTTGACAATGGGGTCTCAGGCTTAGTTAACTGTTGAGTTGGCAGTGTAGGGCTATGGGGGTACTGACCTTGGGATTTTAGGCGTCAGCACAGGCTCACTGTGTTGCTGCGGAATCTGTGTGTTCCGCTGAGCGACGTATAGAGGGGAAACGGGGATCGATTCGATGACTGGATGCATTGATGCAGCTAGCTAGTTAGGAGAGCTAACATACCTCATGGACTGTGGGCTGCAGGTTGAGGTGATGATGGTCATTTTTCTGTCATGGGCTTCTCGTCGAGCAAAGTTTGTATACACTTCTGTAGTAATATGGGTATATAATGGAATACTGCCGAATATTTTGAAATTGTTCTACTTGCACTTTTGAGATAATGATCCACTGAATTGTGATCTGTTGGAGACAATCCAGATAATTTCTCTTCTGGCGTCACTAGTTCTGATTCTGTTCTGGTTAATTTAAATGAATGAATGTGGATACATATTATCTTGTAAAATCTTCTTTGGTTTGTGGTATTTCTGGTTGTATAATGAGTCCCTCGGTGGAAAACAGAAAAGAGTTCATAGGTGAGTCCATTGCACATGTAGGAGAGGGTGTCAAGCAAGCCTAAATCACACTGGATATGCCATTTAAATTCGTGTGGGATGTATACCAACTGTGAAAAGAACTCGAGCTCATGTTTCTTAAGTAAACAGCCTACACAATCCAAGGACCAAAGGTGCTAGTACAAAATTGAAATCGGCGTGCTTAGAAATACTCCCTCCGTCATTAACATCAATATGAATGGAAATGCTAGAATGACTTACATTGTGAAACGGAGGAGTAACATTTGTTGATACGTATTTCCATTTTTTTTTTCCATTGAGTTATTTGTTGCTCTTTGCTGCTTTTGCTTTTTTACTCTACCCCTTTCTCTGTTAAAAGTTCTATTTTGTGGATAGTGTAATAGCCAATCTAAATAACCTTTTAACTTTGTGCCAATCACATTGTCATTTTGCTTATTCTTTCTTTTCTTTCTTGCAGATCAAATCGTGAGCTGCGTGAGCAAGATTTTACCTCTAGAAAGCTTAGGTTGTTCATTATTGTTGCAGAGTTTGTGTTTCCGTTTGTTTTATGGTACCAGTGACATTTGGTATATAATCAAGAAGAATTAGTGGAGGACTTGTTGTATGAATTGCCTTGGGTTCTTTTTAATATGAGAATTCCATAATTGTTCTGTGACAGGGAGTCGTCAGTGGCTTTACTTGTTTCTCACAAATCAATTACCAGACTCTTGATCGATTAAACCGTTCAGTTCAAACTACTCAATTTTTAGGCAGTACAGACTCTATTTGAAATGGGAGTTTACTCTCTTCTATGGAAAATCATTCGCTGTTTACGATTGGTCCATCCATCCAGTCGAAGCATGAGGCAAGAGTTGTCAAGGTATTGGTCAAGCTAACTGTAGGATCGAATCACAAGAACTAAGCCAACCAGAGAAGGGGTGAATGGTTGGTATACCCAAAAACCGAAAACTTTTAGTTGGAATAAAAGTTACCCTCGAAATCGACGGAGATCGGTCTGACCGAAGTTGATCTGCCGGTCTGACCGAGTGGATGCCGCTGGTCTGACCGGTGTTGAACCTCCGGTCTGACCGCCGAAGTCGCCTGCCGTGCCTGTCGCCGCCGCTGGTCTGACCGCCCATATGCCGCCGGTCTGACCGCCGCTTGCCGCCGGTCAGATCGCCGGTTAGACCGCCGAAACCCGGTAAACACAAATCGAAGAACTCTTAAAGTGGATGACGACTTTATTGATTCTCTCTGTGTTTACAAAGTGCACCAACAGCACTCCTTACAAAAATTTCGACTAAACTCGAAACCCTAACTCAAAACTCAACTCAATTGCTCTCTAAAGCGATACCGGGAAGCCTCACGCTCCCCCTCTATTTATACATGAGGTAGGCAGCCCAAAGCCACGAACCAAACTCATACTAGGAGTCCTAAACACCTTAGGAAACCCACTAGTACAAGAAAGAAACTTTACATAACCAATTGTACCAAATTTGAACTCCTTCCAAATTTAACTCCGCATCCCATACACACACAATAACTCCATCGTATGCCATATGAAATCTCCATCAACCACGTGCATCAACTCTAGCCTAAGTATCCCGCATGATCTCTGACCACCACGGACGTCGTCTTATCCCCAAGCCGACTCCCGGTCCATCACCGCAAATACTCTCCCAAGACATCGAGTCACCTACACATGGAACAAACAAAGAAACCATATTCCGATACCAAGCTATCTCCAACTTGACTCATTAGCAGCAAACAATAGTATTACATACGTATAGTATCCATCTAGAAGTCATAATCACGAAATAAACTCGGATATCCAAATAAACAACCCGAAACCGAAACCGACACAGTGTCGGCCGGTCAGACCGCGGGCTGGCCGGTTTGACCGCGCGCATACTGCCGGTCTGACCGGCTACCAGAGCCCGGTCTGACCGGTCCACATAAAATGATAACCTGTAGATTCACCTGTGAAATCCGATCATCTCCAAAACCACTTCGTGAATAAATTCCAAATAACAAAACCGATAATCTCCAATGCCCAATTGTTCATCACAGAATAATAATCAAAAACACCTTTGATTTTACAATCTCCCCCTTGATGAACACATTGACAAACTCATAAAAATGTTTTGGTGTTAGGAAAAAGTAAAAACAAAAGTGGTAAAAAGCACACTTCGTACAAATATACACATCGTGCTAAAAAATCCAAAAGAAAACTTCTCCCCCTTTTTAAAAGAAGGAAATTCCCAATTGAACCAAAAACATGCTCTTCTCAAAAACTCTCCAAAAATTCACCAAAATTTTTTCATATTCCTTCTCCCCCTTTTGACAATGATCTCATCAAGCATAGGAATTATGTTCATTAATGTTCAAGAGCTTAGCATACATATAGCATATCATGTCATGTGTTGCAATAAAAAGAAGATAAACCCATCTATAACAGAACAAGCATGCATTAAAGTATAACCATGAACCAAAGATTTTTACAATTAAGCTTGAATCAACAATCAAAATTCATGATTTCATACAATTTATAATACAACATCTTAACAAGCACATAGGTTGAAGAATAAACACTAAACACATATACTTATTGCATTTATCACTCTTTCTCAAATAACCTTTAGCACAAAATAACCAAGAGAATTTTTTAGTAACTTTTTCTTTTCTGGAGCCTTTTTGTTCATATTTTTCTCTTTTATTCTGGGTACGTCCCTGTCGTCAAGATTGTTTACAGGGATTCGGCACCCATTATTTTGCTTACATCGAATACGTCCTTGTCGTCAAGACTGTTTCTAAGGATTCGATATTCATTTTTTCATATTTTTATTCTCTATTTCACAATGAGCAATTAAAGCTATTTGAGGAATAACAAGTCAATAAAGCATATATATAGAGCATTTATAAAACAAACCATATGCTAGCATCAACATTGCATATTTTCTTAATTCAAGTAGAATTTTGATGTCATGCATCATCTCCCTTAAAAGCAAAATCTAAATCTCATGAAAAGACTAGAATACATACAAGCTATGCTAGAGACAAATAAACCTTCAAAGTATTGCTAGCATGCACAAGAAAATACCATATACATAAACAAAGCTCTCTTTTCTCAATTTTTCTCATTGTCATATTGTTGCTTGATAAAACCATGAGGTACAAACTCCCCCTCAAACCATGCCAAAAAGATGAATTATTTCCAATTCACCACGAAGAAAAGCAAAACGATTAGGATCCAAATGTTTAGTGAAAATATCAACAATCTGTGAACAACAACTAGCAGCAGCAACATATTCAGATTCAGCAGTTGATTGAGTAACTCTAGATTGTTTCCTAGAAGACCATGCAATCAATGATGTACCAAGAAAATGACATGTTCCACTAGTACTTTTCCTATCAATTCTACAACCTCCAAAATCAGCATCGGAATATCCACTTAAGCATATAGAAGATGAAGTAGAATACCAAATTCCAAACTCAAGTGTATGATTCAAATACCTCATTATTCGCTTGACCGCTTGACGATGTGAAGCACGAGGAGAAGCTTGAAAGCGCGCACACAAATACACAGCAAATTGTATGTCTAGCCTAGAAGCAGTTAGATACAACAAAGATCCAATCATACTTCTATACTCCTTTTGATCAACAGCTTCACTATCTTCATCAGGATCCAACACAGCTGTAGAACCAATTGGTGTTGAAATTGGCTTGCAATTCTCCATCTTGAACCGTCTCAAAAGATCCTTCATATACTTCGTTAGTCCCCAAAATAAGTACACGATAGCCACGAGTGTGTGCGGGGTAACCAAGAAACAATACATCAGTAGAACGTGCCTCAAACTTATCCAAATTTCCAGATTTCAAGACAAAGCACTTGCAACCAAAAACACGCAAATGTGAAACTTTGGGTTAATGTCCAAATCGAAGTTCATAAGAAGTTTTTCCAAGTTTAGATCTCAAGAAAACCCGATTTGAAATATAACAAGCAGTGTTAATTGCCTCAGCCCAAAATTTTCTAGGAGTTTTATAGTCATCCAACATCGTTCTAGCCATCTCAACCAAAACACGATTTTTTCTTTCAACAACACCGTTTTGTTGAGGAACACGAGGAGAAGAAAATTCATGTTCAAGACCTCTATCATTGCAAAATTGTTCAAATGAAGTATTTTTAAACTCACCACCATTATCACTTCGAATTCTTTTCAAAGAACCAGGAAATTCAAGATCCAATCGAAGAAACAAACCATGAAAGTGTTGAAAAGCTTCATCCTTAGTTGCCATAAAGAAAACCCAAGAATATCAAGAAAAATCGTCAACAATAACTAACACATACCACTTTCCTCCAACAGATTGCACTCTAGCTAGACCAACAGTGTCCATATGTAATAGCTGTCCCGGTGCATCCGTCATCACAGAAACAATAGGAGCATGTGAAGTAGAAACCATCTTAGCATGACGACACGGTGTACAAACCAAATCAAGATCTTTCTTAAGTTTAGGCAAACCACGAACAAGATCCAAACCACTTAACCGAGTGAGATGATCAAAACCAACATGTCCAAGTCTATGATGCCAAAACATCACATCTTTTTCAAACTTAGCAACCAAACATGTTATCACAGGTGAAACAGGATTTTCAAAATCAGCTTTAAACACTCTTCCATAACGAGAAATATTCAGCACAGAATCACCACGAGAATCAAAAACTTTACTTCCAGTTTTCTTAAATTGAACTTCAAACTCTTCATCAACAATTTGTGAAACCGAAAGCAAATTGTACTTTAAATCCTCAACCAAAGCTACATTCTTCAACTCAAATTTATCATTTACCTTAACCAAACCTGTAGCGAGAACAACACTTGTAGCAGCATCACCAAAAATAATCGATTCAGTCTTAGATGCCTTCTTTAGGGAGGAGAACCAATTTTTATCACCGGTCATGTGCCGTGAACAACCGGAATCCACGATCCACACGTTCTCCTTCCTTGCCACCAAAGCCTACACACAAGCAGAAGTCGAAGCCTCAGTACTGGGGTTAGAAGATAATAAAAATTTAAGAATCCAGTACTGAGACACACGACCAGAAGATCCAATAGGCATATATCCATGTGCAAAATCAATTTTAGAATTTTCAGAAAAATTCCTCCGAGGCCGGTCTGACCGAGGTACAGTGGCCGGTCTGACCGGGGGCCGGTCTGACCGCCTCTGTACCGCCGGTCTGACCGGTGCCCGGTCTGACCGAGGCTGTTCAGCCGGTCTGACCGGTCGCCGGTCCGACCGCGGGACCCACTGCGGTCTGACCGGTTTTCTCGAGGGAAAACCCGATTTTTGCCACTTTGATTTTGCAAAAGCAATCTCTCTCTCCTTTTTCTGTTTATGAGCTAATCTGAAACAAAAACCAGCAATATGTCCATCTTTTCCACAAAAAGAACAAGTATATTTTTCACGATGATTAGACACATTGGTAGCATTATTAGATTTAGCAACATGAGCAACAACAGGAGATTTTGTATGCACAACATTGGATTTTGAAGAAGATGCACTCATAGTAGACATGATACCAGCAGATTTAAACATAGTTTTATTAATATCAGGTTTAACCAAAATCTCACCACTTCTAGCACCAACACCTAACACAACAGGAGGATGTCTAGAATTGTGAGCATAAGGATTAAAACCTAAACCACGGTTATATGTGCTAACTTTTGATTGATCCAAAATCATGTTGAGGTTCTTTTTACCATCAGAAAATCTTAGCAAAGAATTTTTCAAATAAGAAACCTCTTTTTCCAAATTAGTACAATTTTCACAATCTACCATGACACCTTTGCTTTTACGACATTTAGGGCAAGAAAGCACTTCATTATTTTTCACAACATCTTCCATGTACTCAACACGACCTAAGGCATCTTTTAGTTTCATCTTATTCAAATTACATGTTGAGCAATCCAAAACATCAGGAGGTTGTTTTAACTTTTTAGCAGAAATCATGTTAAACATCAAACTAGCATGAAAAGCAACTTGATATTTTTGCAACAACTTTTTAGTTAAAAACAACTCATCCAAAGTGCGTGTGTGCAAAGCAAAACTACAAGCAAGAGAAGATCTATTTTTCAAATCATGTGCAGCATTAACATCACTAATTTTTGAAATCTCATTCATTAAAACCTCACAATTTTCACAATCATCATCATTAGGAATAAGAGATTTTAATCTATAATCAATTTCAGATTTAAGAGATTCAATGATAAATTCCTGTTTTTTATACATCTTCTCACACTTTTTATTTTTTGCACTCAAAATATTAATAGCTTCCTCAAAAGCACTCACCTCATTATCTTCATACTTTGTGTCAGATTCACCACGCGCCATGAAGCAAACATCGGAGACGTTCTTTCCCTTATCATCATCTCCACTTTCACCATCTACATCACTTAGTGGCTCGAAGGCGACGCAAACTTGTTGAAAGGCCTTCCTAAGATTTTCCATCTTCCTCCCTTGGTATGAACCCTTCGACTTGTTGTTGTTGGGCTTGTTGTTGTTGGTCTTCTCACCATCTTTGTCTTCTCTTTTGCCTCTCCCAAGCTTAGGACAATGCGAACGAAGATGATCAATTGAACCACATTCAAAGCAACAATTTGGACCACCTCTTTTCCTGTTCCTGGCATTATTCATAGCTCGAGCAATTCTGTTAACAACCAAAGCCAAATCCTCCTCCTCGATTTGTTCGAGTTGATCATCGGATGTGGCACTAAACAGTAAGAAAAGACGACTTAGATGAAGAGGCATCAACATCTAAAGAGGAAGAAGAAGAAACCAAAGCACTCGATTTAGAATCAATTTTGCGAGAAAGAACATTTATCTCATGTGTTTTCAGTTTAGTATAAAGTGAATCCAAAGTCAAAGTAGACATGTTAACAGACTCCTGAATAGATGTAACTTTCATCTCCCAAATAGACATGTCGAGACCATTCAAAAAGTGACGAGAAATCTTAAATTGTGGATAATTAGCATCATAAGAAGAATCAACAGATCTAAGATCACTCAAAATTTTATTAAACCTAGAAAGATAGTCATCCAAAGCTTCTCCGGGTTTCATCTCAAATTTAATGTACTCCTTTTTAAAAAGATCTCGACGAAGCTCTTTAATGTTATTTGTTCCTTGATGAAAATTACTCAAGGCAACCCAAATCTCATGAGCAGTTTGAAGATGAGCAACACGATCATAATCAGAGCGAGAAATACCACTCAAATGAATGTTGCGAGCTTTGCAATTTTGTTCAATAGCAGTTTTTTCAGCAGCAGTATTAATAGCTTCAGGAATCACATAAGCATGAGAAACTTTTCTCCAAATATCATAATCTTCAGCCATAATATAAGATTGCATCCTACTACACCAATGAGAAAAATCCGTTTCATCGAAAACATGAGGCTTAGTTGAAAACCTAGCGGGAGTAGCCATGGCAAAAAACTATAGATCGATAAAAATCCAAAGAAGAAAACAAGGCTCTGATACCACTTGTAGGATCGAATCACAAGAACTAAGCCAACTAGAGGGGGGGGTGAATGGTTGGTATACCCAAAAACCAAAAACTTTTAGAGGAAATAAAAGTTATCCTCGAAATCGACGGAGATCGGTCTGACCGAAGTTGATCTGCCGGTCTGACCGAGTGGATGCCGCCAGTCTGACCGGTGTTGAACCTCCGGTCTGACCGTCGAAGTCGCCTGTCGCCGCCGCCGGTTTGACCGCCGGTAGATCGCCGGTTAGACCGCCGAAACCCGGTAAACACAAATCGAAGAACTCTTAAAGTGGATGACGACTTTATTGATTCTCTTTGTGTTTACAAAGTGCACCAATAGCACTCCTTGCAAAAATTTCGACTAAACTCGAAACCCTAACTCAAAACTCAACTCAATTGCTCTCTAAAGCGATACCGGGAAACCTCACGCTCCCCCTCTATTTATACATGAGGTAGGCAGCCCAAAGCCACGAACCAAACTCATACTAGGAGTCCTAAACACCTTAGGAAACCTACTAGTACAAGAAAGAATCTTTACATAACCAATCGTATCAAATTTGAATTCCTTCCAAATTTAACTCCGCATCCCATACGCACACAATAACTCCATCGTATGCCTTATGGAATCTCCATCAACCACGTGCATCAACTCTAGCCTAAGTATCCCGCATGATCTCTGACCACCACGGACATCGTCTTATCCCCAAGCCGACTCCCGGTCCATCACCGCAAATACTCTCTCGAGACATCGAGTCACCTACACATGGAACAAACAAAGAAACCATATTCCGAGACCAAGCTATCTCCAACTTGACTCATTAGCAGCAAACAATAGTATTACATACGTATAGGATTCATCTTGAAGTCATAATCACGAAATAAACTCGGATATCCAAATAAACAACCCGAAACCGAAACCGACACAGTGTCGACCGGTTAGACTGCGGGCTGGCCGGTCTGACCGCGCGCATACCACCGGTCTGACCAGCTACCAGAGCCCGGTCTGACCGGTCCACATAAAATGATAACCTGTAGATTCACCTGTGAAATCCGATCATCTCCAAAACCACTTCGTAAATAAATTCCAAATAACAAGACCGATAATCTCCAATGCCCAATTGTTCATCACAGAATAATAATCAAAAACACCTTTGATTTTACACTAACATATACGGAAATCTTGAATAGAATTATGAAAATGGCCTAAATAACTTCGTTGCCCTATATTTATGGAAATAATGAGTCGATAATGTACACTCTTTGATTAAAAAAACTCGTTTTAGAATTCTGTAGTCAATCTGAGTTAATTTTGATCATAATTATTGTTTTGACTATAGCGTTTGGATATAGGTAAATTACATGGAATAACATAGCCAAGTTTGATACTGTATAAGAAAAGCTTCTATAATACTCTTATTATACTTTTTCGACTATTTAAAAGATATGTAAAATAATTATGTAATCAAAATTATGCCTTATTGCCTTTGAAAATTCAAACAATATTCTTTTGTGACTAGATCAAGCCGTAGTGTTTATTTGGCAAGAAAAAAGTAAATATAAAAAGTCACCTAGGAGTTTTAAAAAAGCTTTTAATTTTTTGGCAGGTAACTTAATATTTTAAAGATTTGAGAAGACAGATATAACTTATGTTTTGAATCGCTGGTATATCATACTGTTATGTATACACAGATTACTCAAAATTGTTGTACTGTCAAAAAAAAAAACAACAAAAGATATCACCTCACATAAACACACTGGATCGCTGTTTCCTCCACGTGGTGCATTGTCCTTGGCTAATCACGGTCAAACTGCTTCGGTCAAACTTCACGTCCACGTAAAGGAACCGTAAACATCAGCCCGTTCGTTCGGCCGAGGCGCACCACCGGCCGGGCCGGCCTGCTAATCCTCGCCGTCGAATCGCCCCCCCACGCGGCACCAGGTAACCCTTCCCCGCCGTCCGATCGATCCAGCCGTCTCCCTCACTCGCTTTTGACTCGAACCAGTCCGCTCTCTGACCGGTGCGCGTCGCGTCGCGTCGCGCCCCTACAAACCCGCCCTCTCCCGCCGTTCTACGTTTCCCCCCATTCCGTTTCACGCGCGAGCGCGCTACGATACACGACGCGTACGTACGTCCAGTTCTTGGCTAAGCTTCAATTTTGCTTTGCTTGCTTCTCGCCGCGATCGCGCGCCATGGCGGATCCGTTCCCGGCGGCGGCGCGCGGCGGCGAGCAGGGTGGTGGCACCGCGGGGCAGCTGGTGTCGACGCCGTCCAGGTTGAGGACGGCGGTGGCGTCCATGCTCAACCGCACCGGCCACGCGCGCTTCCGCCGCGCCGCCCCCGTCGTCGTGCAGGAGGAGGAGGATGAGGCGGCGGCGGCGGCGAGGGATGCGGTCGTGCGGTGTGACGGGCTCAGCGCGTCGGCCAGCTCGTCGTTCCCGTCGTCGGTGACGGGGGTCACCGGCGATGGGAGCGTGTCCAACGCCCGCGCGGTGCTCCCGGCGGCAGGCGACGGCGACAAGCCGCCACCAATGCAGTCTGCTTCAGATTATGCTTCTGATGGCCGCCTCAAACGCAGCAGCGACGACGACGGCGAGCGCTGCCACTGCTCCAAGAAAAAACGGTGATTAAACACACACACCTGCACGGCTGCAAGGACTTGATCGATTTGCTCCAAAACGACATTAACGATTCTGTGATGAACTTGCAGGAAGGCGTCGTGGAGGGCGAGGCGGCGCATCCGCGTGCCGGCGATCAGCTCACGGAACGCCGACATCCCGGCGGACGACTATTCGTGGCGCAAGTACGGCCAGAAGCCCATCAAAGGCTCGCCTTATCCACGGTAACACATCGATTTCTGAATATCTGACCGTGCGATGGAGAGATATTCCGACGGCGGACACTGACTCCACGTACTATACGTACGTTACATATTGCAGCGGGTACTACAAGTGCAGCACGGTGCGCGGGTGCCCGGCGCGGAAGCACGTGGAGCGCGACCCCGGCGAGCCGGCCATGCTCATCGTCACCTACGACGGCGACCACCGCCACGGGGAACCCGGCCATCGACGTCCCGATGAGGCGGCAACGACGACGGAGCACAGGACGACTGACCAAACTACTGGAAGATTGCTCTAGATAGTAGTGTCTATGCATGTAGACTCTATAATCTATATATAGAAACAAACTAATCTAATCAATTGACCGTTTGAATATTGGTTAATTTCTTAGTGCTCTTTCATGCACGTAGTATTTGCCAATTGCCATGTACATCATATCTAGTTTAGACTATTGACTGATGTGATATCCATGTAATTGATCTGCTACCTCCCTCACTCTCTTGATTAAGTATATGATGGTTGATATTTTCATGGTTTTTAACGTGCAACTTTCACCATATCTTTTCTATTAGAATAAGAAAAAAACAAGACACTGAAAGTCATGCAGCGGCAGCGCCGGTGACCTTGGCCTCGGCGAGCAGCGCGGCAGTGGTGTGATGTGATTAATGTTCTAATTTTGTTCAAGTTGAGATTCCTTTGCTTTTTTGCTACCACTGAATCTGTATTTCTATGTGATTTAGTATATATGCCACACGGTTAATTTGAATATATGAATTTTCAGTTTCTGTACTTCAAACATAATTAATTTTGTGATTCAAGCTTTATTGATTCATTCTGAGCCGGCTAGCCGGCTTAGTGTTTTTTTTTTGGCTCAGTCCAGTTCGAAAAAAATTTGTTAATATACTATATTTTTAATAATTTACGTTTATATACAGATTTGTAAAAATATACTTGCCCCGCGGGACGGAAACATGGAACTGCGATGGTCCCGCAGCTCCAAAACGCGGGACCGTCGGTCCCGTAGAATGGTCGCGTGGGACCGTGACGGTCCCGCAGGTACAAAATGCGGCAGCGAGGCGGCCTGCGATTTTTATCGTTGTTTAGCTCTGTTTCAATACTGTTTGAAACTATTTGACACCGTTCACACGCGCGGTACTGTAGGTTCACGCGCGGTACCGTGCTAAACAGGCCGCAACAGTGCCGAATAGTGCAAACAGTACCCCCAAACAGTGTTGAACAGTGCCAACTCAGTGAATAAATCGCTAGCCAACTTGCCCCGGCGTTTTGAAACCGCGGGACCGTCGAGGTACCGTGCGACCGTTACGCGGGACCGATGTCCGCGTTTTGGAGCTGCGGAACTGTCGCAGTCCCGCGTTTCTATTCTGCGGAACGGGTATATTTTTACGAATCTGTCTTGGTATATAAACATAAATTATTAAAAAAATAAGTATATTCGTAATTTTTTTCCGTATCAATTCTCACTTCTAGCACTGATGTGCTCCATATCATCAGTGCCACAAGTGTTGTACCCGGTTGGGAATCTAACACAAATGAGGATTCTCCCAACCGACACTGGTGGGAATTTGTGTGCGTTAAGGTGTAGCCTCCCGAACACAGCAAACTTATGAAAGTACTTCTAAAAACAGACCTATACATTCTGTTATTATTTTTTGTTTTGAAACAAAGTAGTATAATCAAAGCACTATGTAGACAACACATCAGTCTCAGGTTAGCCTTACATAGTATGAAGCCACCCTCTAAAGTACTCCATCTTTTTTAATATATGACGCCGTTGTTTTTAAGATAGGTTTCACCATTCGTTTTATTTAAAAGAATAATCTATTTAATTGTGACTAAAATCATACAGTACGATTCAGACGACGAGATAGTTGAGTAAGGAAATATAAACCTCTTTGCCTTGAAACAAATAACTCTATATGGGCTGGAGAATTTGGGTTTGAGCCCAAAGCACCCCAAAAAAGAGAACTGGTACAGGTAGCCACCGAGCAGCGCCGCCGCATCGCCGCTCTCGACGTCGCCCCCTTCCCGATTCGATTCCGCCTTGCCGGCGGCTAGGGTTTCTCGGCTCCTGCTCCTCTCCACTCCCCTACCATGGCGGACGAAGCCAACCGAGCGGTGAGTGAGTTGCCGTCTTGCGCCCGTGCCGCCGGATCTCGCCGCGGCGAGCAAGGGAGCGTGCCCTTGTTTGAGTTTCCTAGTGGTTTCCGTCGCGCTCGCGGTAGTGGTGGTGGTCTTCTAACTCCCGTTTGCTTTGCCGCGCTGCGTCGTGCAGGCTTTCGTGGAGCTGCAGGGTCGGATGATCGACACCACCGGGAAGATCAAGCAGGTCCGAGCTCGCTGCCCCCCCCCCTCCCATTCCCCTTTCCCCGTGGAACTAGCTCGTTCTTGCATCTAAACGTTTATTATCCCATCTCTAATTTATTTGGTGCTCCGGTCCTTGTTTTGTTCCGTGGACTGGGGATGCTTTCGTAGTGTTCGTCCTGTGCCGTCGCTAGTTGAATCTTGTCGCGAATGATGGTTTTTAGGTTGATCTGTTGACGATGTCGACGCTTTTTTTTTTTCGATGCATCTACGAATTGCTGTGCTACTTCAAAAGCTTGTAGCTTTGATTTTCAGAGGCGACACTTCAGTTTGCGGATGTAGCCTTACTTCATACGTTTTGTGCGCTTGTTAACTCAAGGCCATGCGCATATTTAACTGCATCAACCAGCAAAATGTTCCAACTTTTGGGTCTTTTTCATGTGGAAAAACTACAGGAGCTTTGATCCTTGCCAAAATAAAGGGCTCCGATTTCGGCATCAAAGTTGAGATCCCACAAAATAATTAAGTTCTTATGTAGTTGATTTTGGAAGGAACATCTTAGCTGATGAATGGAATAATGTGCTAAATTAGTTTCAGTTGATCTTGATTTAGGATCATTCAAGGGAAGGGAAACCAGTTGGAAATCGTGTTTGTTTGCAAACTGCAGGTGAATATGCCAAGGTTTTCTTGCATTTGGACTTTTGGAGTTCTTCTGGACCATGTATATCATGAGATTTTTAATCAATCACGAAGTATTGTAATCTATTTGTTGTTATGCTTTGCAACTCAAAGTACTAGTTTTTCTCTTAGTGCATACTATAACTCTTATCGGCCATTGGTTTGGTGGTCGCAGATTCGGGCCCTTATTAATATGAACTGTTATGGTTTTTTTTCTCATTTGTAGTTTTAGGGCCAGATAGGTTTGACCCTTCATACTTTTACTTGACTGCCTTGACTGGATATCCACCACAGTTTTCCATGTTGCATCTAACTCCTATGTCTCTCTATGGTATATATCACATAATTTCCAGAAACAAAGATTTCCTAGATAAGGACAATTGTCAATGTCAGGGTCAAGCTGCTTTGGCTTTACTTCAAATTATAATTACTCTGTTGAGATATATTGGGTGTATTTTTACGTTGCTAAAACTTTATGCAAGCAAAAAAAAATCATATATGTAACAACCATTTCGCCATATTCCATGTATTTCTTAATGAGGGAACAATAGCGCGACACTTTTATCGTGAAATGCTTTTCCTTAATGAAAGTGGGAATGGGGTGCAACATCTTCTGTTACTCCTACGTATTTTCTTCACACTATGATTTCAATTTTCTGTTGCCACAAAGAAATGTATAATATGATGGTTCATGGCTGTTTAGATTATTAAAATAGAAGTTAGCTGTTTGATGGGCAGAACATTATTACTCAGTCCTGTAAGTAATTGTTTTTTGCCCTTCTGCAATATAAGAAAATGTTTACAGGTATTTTCTAGATTGTAAATAAGGATAAATGGTTTGAATTATTATTTTTTTTTTTGCCTTTCTGGGTTTCAATCATTGTGGATGTTGTGGTAGCTAGGGGTTTGTTTTGTTTCAAGCTTTCTTCTATCTATCCATATAGGTTTCTGTGAAACCCTGCTCCATGCTTTGTGAGTGCTGTCAATATGTTGGAAGTTTCTTTCAGGAATTTCCTTCGTAACGCATCTCATGGATGCCAAAGCATTGTTGACACATAACCTCTAATATAACAATGCTGTTTTTTTATCAGTTGCAAACTCAGATGCGCTCTAAAGAGGGTGAAAAGAAGCGTGCTTACCTCACACTGGAGGAACTTCGCCAATTGCCAGATAATACAAACACTTACAAGACTGTTGGTAAGAAAGAATTCTCTTTCACTATATAATCTTGTTTTGCTATCTGAAGTCAAGGGGCTACATATGTTTCTTTTTTGTTTTTCTGGTTGAGTCAAAGAGTGGCCTTTTGGGCTAGCTTGCTCATAGGACGATAATGCTAAACTCATCTCTAGTACCGAACGATGGAACTTGTTGATCAAGTGGCATTCTTATTTACATCAATATATAGTTGGTTCACACATTCTGATTTTTTGAGAGATCTCTAATATTTAATGGATAATCATACCATGGAATGTGACCAGAAAAGAAAAGTTGTTCACATACATAATCTATGTCTTTTGTAGTTACCTTGTCAGTTGACCAGTGGTGACATCTGAACACTGTACTGAGTTTGTTGATACCTTGTGGTTGTAGCATATTATCTTAAACAGTCTTTGTAGTCATAGTTACATCATCTTAATCATTAAATATCCTCTAATATTTAGTGGATAATCATATCATGAAATGTGATCAGAAAAGTTGTTCACATACTTAATCTGTGCCTTTTGTAGTTACCTTGTCAGTTGACCAGTGGTGACATGTGAACACTGTACTGAGTTTCTTGATATCTTGTGGTTGTAGCACTAGCGCATCATCTTAAAGACTCTTTGTAATCAATAGTTACATCATCTTAATCATTAAACATCTTTGGTGCATCATTCGTTCTGTCTTGCTTTACGTGATTACTAGGCTAGTGATTTAGTTTTGCTATTCATCATGATGTAATCATGAATTGAAATTAGGTTTATTCTAAGTATATTATCCAAATTACAGTAAATAAAATTATATCTTCCTTTCTGGTTTTAATGGTTTCTCCTTTTGTTTGCAGGTAAAGTGTAAGTAACTCAATATCACTTCTGGCCTGGAAAGTCAATTTCATGCTCTTGTATATGTGGTGCCCTGTAATAATGATTCCATGTGTTTCCTTATTACCCCCATTTATTTATTTCTAGATTTATTTTGGAGCCAAAATCACTCCTGCTGAATGAGCAAGAACAAAAGCTTAATGACAGTGAAAGTGCAATAGCATCGATGCAGGTATGCTTGAACCTCTAGATATGTTTCTTACCTTTAACATGTCGAAACTCTAGAAGAGGGAGAGTTCCTGACTTATTTATTACTCATATGAACCAGACTTCCAAGGAATATCTTGAGAAGCAGTTGGCAGAAGTGGAGAACAACATAAGAGAGCTACTTCAGCAGGACCCTGGGCTGGCACGCCAGATCCTATCAATGACAGTTCAGTGAAAAGTAGTCTTTTTCTATCTTTGTGAGTTTATTTTGTCGAATGCAATGCTAGAATTTGTTAATTCGACACAACTTGCTTTTGCTCCTCCTGTTATGTCTCTGGTGCTTCGCTGTAATCGGATAGTGTATATCTGCATTCTATATGATGGAATTTGTTAGCTGATGGGGTGAACAATCCTTGGCCTTGCCTTAAATCTACTAGGGGTCCAATTTGTCATGTATTGTGGGAATCTTTTAGGCAGTAAAGTGACTACATTTCATAGGGGTTGGGATTATTTGGAGCTACAGAGGTGCATCATCAGGTTTGAGTCCCTTTCTGTGGAATATATTTGTAAGATTGCCATGGTTAAGTCAGCAGGGAGATGCCATGTCGGCGAGGTCCTAGGTGATGAGCCAATTGATGCAGTATTCTTTTAGCCTCTGTAGTATTGGATTCCATTCAGATGGAAACGCATACATTGCTTATGTTCTCTTGTTAAACCTGAAACTATAACTGAATTCTTGTGTTTTCTGATCTCAAAGTGTTTCAGTTCATGTGTTACATCATGTCATCATGCCATCCTATTCCTACCATTATCCTGCTGGGACTTGCAGAAGTTATAAAGCTTCATTTGCCCGCATATTTCTCTTTGCTTCTGATTTCACCTTAATCTCCCAATCAAATGAGTATTTACTCTGTACATCAACTGCACATGAGCTGATATCTGTTTGGCCATGATCTTTGTCTTGGAAGAAGCATGCAGAGTTTTTGTGATGTTATTTTCTAAAAAAATTGACAGCATGTCCCCATAATTGATGGATGGAGAGATGAAAAATTGCAATATAGGAACTTGAAACTTGGAGCATTCAGACAACACAGAAACTTGGAAACAGCCATATAGAAGTTGATAATGTTGTGAGATAAGTTTTTGGATCATACATGTCATTTAAACAAGTTTGTGGAGCATATAGAACAACTATTCTAAGGGTAGGCCATATTCACTTGTACAATTTGGCCACAAAATATTATTGTTGGCCTTGTCCAAAATACTAAACAGAGACCACAAAAAAACTATAGTTAGTCCTATCGAAAAGGCATATATCATTCTTGCCCAAAAGATATCAAGCCATCCTGTACAAAAGCCATGTAACCATCTTGCAAAGGCTGGAACAGATCTTGATCACAAAGAATATCATCATCACAACTTGGTACTGTCACAAGCTGGGTAAAATCACTAATGATATTGTATTGTTGAAGCACCACATTTTTTCCTTTGTGGCCGCCATCATCCTTCATTTGTACCTGTTGTCACTGTAAAGCATCATTTTTCTTTGAGTAAATTTCACAAAACCCCGTGTTTTGGGGCTTCCGTTACAAAAAACCCCGGGTTTTGCAATTTGTTTCATGAAACCCAAGGTTTTAGAGTAAAATGTTCCATAAAACCCCAGGTACAAACTTACATCGTTTATTTGACTAATATATTTATCTATAATAATTGTAAAAAGAATATATGATATACTTTTTAGTACATCTGTAATGTTAGTTGCTTTTTAACAAGCGTTGATAATCATGTTTTGATCACATGTGTATATTTAACCTATTATTATATTATAATCAGCAGATATTATGTTAAGCTTTTCCAGCGCAAAATTGAGAAAAAAATGAAGTAGACAAGAAGAATATGTCCTTTTAGCCAACTAATGTGAATTGATTAAAAAATAATCTTATGTAATAATAAAATGAGTATTTTACATGAATACGAGGTTTCATGAAACATTTTGGTTCAAAACATGGGGTTTCGTGAAACAAAACACAATAACCAGGGTTTTATGTAACGGATACCCCAATACCTAGGGTTTTGTGAAATTTACTCAATAATAAAATATGAGTATTTTACATGAATATGAGGTTTCTTGAAATATTTTGGTTCAAAACATGGGGTTTCATGAAACAAATCACAATAACCGGGGTTTTATGCAACGGATACCCCAATACCTGGGGTTTTGTGAAATTTACTCTTTTTCTTTTGTTTCTGCCAATGAGAAGTCAATTAATTAGTTAAGCAATTTTTGGCAACAACATACATAGATGAGTAGCTTGCATATGATATACCTTTACTCCCTTTTTTTGTTGGTATTGTACATTTAGGATTCTTGCGCTTCCCCTTGCGTAGCTTATCAATCCAAGTTCTAGTTCTCCTTGAGTAGTTTGACTGGACCTCCTTCTTTAGTTGTGCATCACTAAGCAAATCATCTCTTTGCTGCGCATTTGGGTCAACATTTTCTTTGTCCTCGCAGGGCTCATTTGTACCACCAGCAGATATTAAATTGAGTTTCTCCTCTAGCTGTGTACAAAGGCAATCAAGTGCATTTTCTAATACTACACAACATTCTAGAGAGTGAACTACTTTATGTGCCAAATTGTGAAACTTATGAGACATAAACTTGTACCGTAGTTGAGCTTCCAATTTTGGATTTGCTACCACATTCCTTCCTTGCCTATCTTGTATATTTCCATTGCGTGCCTCTCTAGTCCATCTCTTTAAGATATAACGTGGTGGCAATTTCTTTATATTCATTAGATCAAGAACTTTCAGACCATGTGCACATAATATTCCTGTCCTTCCAAACATTCTACAACTACATGAAGCTTTTTGGTTTCGAGGATCACCGATCACTATGTACTCCACCTCAAAACTAAGCTCACCAAGCAAATTCCCAACAACATCAGCATATTTGTGTTCTCCATCCAAACTCTAACGCATACAACCATGGATTTTTCATATTCACTTTGGAAAGCTTCAAAAATAACTGGAGTGTACACTTGGTTTGCTTGAACCAACATAGGTGTGCACATTAGTCTTCTCGGTAGCTTCTTCCTTGCCTCAAATTCAGACTCTAGTTCCTTATCTCTTTTCTCTTGCACTAACCTCTCAAAATGCTTCAGAAATCAAATGATATCAAAATCTAATTTCAAATGGTTCTAAATGCATTGTTGAAGCTCTCACTTAGCTATGTACTTCTCACTCCTAAACTGAAGACATCTCTCATATACCATTCAACCTATTTCTCTTTCACCTTGTAAATGCTATCTAACCAAGTTTGCTTATGAACTTTGGATCTCATAATCTGAAATTCTTCTTCAAATGATGTCTCATCTTCGTGGCCAAACATACAAGCACTAAAATCAGAGAGAATATGAGATTCCTCTTCACCTTCGTCTTCCTCTTCACCTTTATCTTTCTCTTCACCTTCATCTTCCTCTTTACCCTTCATTGGAGACAAAAATGCTTGCCAGCATTCTGCATTATGTGAAAGGTGCACAGTCCATGATATGATTCTATGAATACTATCTTTATGGCTTTTCCCATTGTTGCATCTTGATCCGTGTAAATAGTTGTAGGTTGCTTTCCATTATGTGCAGCTAGAAAAGTCTCAAACAACCATGTAAATGATGCTTATGTTTCATCAAATAGAAGTGTAGCACCAAAAATAGTGGTTTCTCTAAACTGATTGAGCCCAAGAAAAACACCAAATGGCCTATATTCTTTGTTTGTCCCAAAAGTTGTGTCAAATGTGACAACATCACCAAAGTGTGCATAGTCGAGGACCATCTTAGAGTCAGCCCAGAATATGTTGGTAATATGCTCCTCACAATCCAGCTGCAACGCATATTGAAAAGATGGGTTCTCGGCAATTTTATCGTGGAAATACTTCAACATACTTCATGCCTGTTCAAAAGCCAATTCCCTCTAACGCTTGCCTTGCAAATAATTTTTGTGGTCACGACAAGTGTAGCTAAGGTTAAGTGTCCCACCAACTTGACGAGTGGCCAACTCATGGGCAGCTTTTGGCCTAATACCATAATCATCAGCTGTTTCTATTTCGAAAGCTTGGAGTTCTGAAATTTTCCGTTGTGATTTCATCAAGTGGAAGGTCTCTAGTAAGTAGAGTAGATGGTTGTGTTCAAGTACAACATCAGTGACTTCATAATTTCCTGCACCTCGATCCAACGAAATAGTCATCCGAGCTTTGCAATCAGTTCTTGTTTCAGCTCTAAAACACTTTGTTACATGTTCTGTTTGCCTTTTTGTTCGATGACCTTCATTGGAACAAACATACCTGCATGAAGTCACCTTACCATCCATTTTGCTTACATTTGTGCATCTTTTCCTCACATCAAAGCCAGTACGGCCGCCATATGCCACCCAAAACAACCAACACTCATCTGGATTTCTGAACCTCAAACCAATTTCAGGTATCTTGCTATCAAGTTCCGCCATTGCTTTCCACAACAATGAATTGCCCAGTACTCAAATTTCTGAAAAAAAAAATCCAAACTACAATAATTAGAACACCTATTTTATTATCTCAAACACACCATTCAACCATAACTTATCAGAAAGACGGCGATACCATGGATAGGCGCGAGCGAGAAGCTATAGTTTGCGAGAGCTCTTCGGTTGGCCGGCAGGGGCAGCGCGGCCTCCTCAGGACGCAGGGGCGGAGCTAGAGAAAAATGAGGGGGGGGGGGTTCCTAACTTTCTTTAAGTAATACCGACATATATAGTTTTAGAACTATATTATACTGAATAGTTGTATACCCAATACATATAAGCATCATCTCTCTAATTAATGGCAATATACAACAAGAAAGTGCATGGAAAAATTTAAAAAATGTATACCATAACGAAGAAACCAACTGATAATAATATTTGTAAAGTTGAATAGTTGATAATGTGTAAACTTAGACAAAAGACCTCTATTCCCAAAACATATGAGTATATCATGCGAAATGTGATGTCACCATCTTCATTCCTCCATGCAACAATGACCTTAACAAAGAGAGGTGTAGTTTAATTATCAACAAAGAATAAGTCATGAAATGATTTGATATAAATAAAAATAGTTACCTATTCAACTTTATCATATTTGAGGGTGGTCATCTTCAAGAACCACTTGTTCATTAGTAACTTTCTTCATTTCTTCTTTCTCCATATAGCAAATCAATCTATGACACAAGTGTTTATCACCGCTGCGATTGGATAAAATATTAGAGAATCTATCATCTTCTCGCACATCAACAATATAAAGAGAAAGATGATGGCTAATTTCTCTTAATTCCGAGGGAGTAAAGTCAGCTGGATACATTTTTGCTAATCTCACCAAATTGTCCACATTAAAATCATGAAATGAATCTCTAGGACTAAAAGAAGCTGAACAAACAAGCAATTGAGAGGTAGTCTCATTGAAACAGTTGTCAATCTCTTGAAGTAGCCAATCAATAATAGTATTAAAGCAATCCACATGGTAATGATGCATATTTGTTATTCCATTTTTCCTCCGTGGCCTTTGTGGATCAATATATGTTTCTTCCATTTCCAACTTGATCATGTCATTCTTGTCACAGAAGGCATACACATCACTTAGCAATTTTTCCGAACCATCTGTTCTAAACCCATTCAAGAGAGACCTAGTTGATTTCACACATTTAATAGCATTCACAATATCCTAATCCTTCCGTTGCATTGCTAATGACAATGTGTTTGTGATCATCAATGTTGTCAACATGAGATGCAAATAAAAGGCGAAGTCAAATGATTGAAAATAGACTAGAAGACCGTTTGCTTGATCTCTATGTGAACCATCCCTTTCATCATTTGACGCATATTCCAGCACCTTGACAATTGTCGGAAACATGTCAACCAAACTTTTTAGTGTTTTGTAATGAGAACTCCAACGAGTATCTCCGAGCCTTTTAAGGCATTGCTCTTGAGTTAATCCACTCCCAGTTTGAATTAGCCCACATCCTAAAGACTTAGCCACTTCCTCATTATTGATATCTCTAATCATATCTCTTCTTTTTGATGATCCACCCACAACATTTAATAAGGTAGAAATCATGCTAAAGAAATTGCTAACACCTTTATGTTTTCTAACAACAGCTACAATTACCAATTGCAATTCATGAGCAAAATAATGAAAATAGTAATCTGAACTACTTTCCATTGGGATCAATGCCTGTAAACCATTGAACTCACATCGCATGTTGCTAGCACCATCGTATCCTTGTCCTCTTACTTGGCTCATGCTCAACTTGAATTTGGTAAATAAAGAATCAATGACAGTCTTGAGGTAGGAGGAAGTTGTTTCCTTCACATGGACCAAACCAACAAACCTCTCTTTCACAATTCCAAAGCTGTCAACATATCTAAACACTACTGCCATTTGTTCTTTGCAAGATACATATCGAGACTCATCAACTAGTAAGCAAAAAACATCATGCCTCATTTCTTCGATAATTTGATCTAAGATTTGATTTGCAAAACACTGAGTGATGTCTATTTGGATTTCAGGAGCGACCATTTGGTTATTAATAGTTGTATTTTTTTCCCACCACTTTGCCAAACACGGGATCATGGGCTGCTAAGAAATCACGGATCTGCAAAAAATTTCCTTTGTTGTATGACTCTATTGACTCGTCATGACCATGAAAAGGCAAGCCTAGCTTCAGTAATTCCCTAGCAACATCAATTGATCCATTAAGATGGATAAAATAGGCCCTCTTAGCAGCATCACTTGCTTTTTGCATATTAACATCAATGTTTTGATTTCTTTGCAACAAAGCATCACAGTTCTTCATTGCTTGATTGTGCAGGCTACCAACTCCACCTACATGCTCTCTTAGCCTATCCTTTCTATGATAGCCATTCCATCCAACACTAACAAATGCTTTATATCCTTCTTCTTTTTTATTCCGGTCCCTAAACAAGAAGCAGAAGAAACAATATGCTCTATCTTTGGACTTGCTGTACTCAAGCCAACCACCAAACTCATCAAACCATTTTGGATTGAATTTTCTATCTTTGTTCGAAATAACAGTTATGGGAAATACATGATCACGAGGTTGGCAAGGACCATTCTCTAAGTACTTTCTTCTTACCTTGTATCTTTGGTTAGGATGATAATCATCAATTTCTTTCCTTAAGCCCGGATCAAATTTGATCGTCTCTTCCCAATTGGCATCATCTAGTAGAAGGGATGAACTCCCGGATTGTTGGTACAATCCGGTGCCTTTCTTTTAAGAAATTTCTCCATAGAAACCTATTAGAGACCAAATAAAAATTTTCACCCTTTATATTGATGCAACAAATTAAATATGAGAGTTGAGAGAAAGCGCTCACTTGCTCTAAGTGTTGGTTAACGGCTGTGATTTTTTATAAAAGCACAAGCACCTGCAGCCGTTCTACTCCGAAAATCCCCTCCATTGACTGCAAACAAGAAACAATAACCTACTCATTGGTAGACTTGCAAAATTAAAAGAGGGGAGCAGCAGGGAACAACCACACAAGACTTAACAATTGGATTTGGAGGCGATACAACCGATGTTGCGTTGGGCACTTGGGCTGCTTGCCTGCTTCTGCTTGGGCTGCTTCTGCTTAGGCTAGAGTTGGTATTTCTTAACGACATTACTAGAAATATAATTCCCAGCAATGGCACAGAAATACTCCTGGTATATTATGGTTACAGAGTTCATCCGCAAGCGCACGGATATACCATTGTAGCATTTCACCCGAGAGTATTCCAAGGGTATCGTATTTATTTAATCCCATGGGAAGATCATAGTAGAGAGAACCCGACTAATAATTTATATGTTACTTGTAATAATCATAGTCTAAGTAGGGGTTAAGATAATCCAAGGGTAGAGTGACACACAAGCAGGGAGCTACTCATTCTCATACTAAAATATCTAAGCTAAGTGGAAAGAAAATAGAAAGAGAATCTATTCCTATATTTCTAGTATACATAGTATACATACATTCTAGTTATATGATATACTAGCTAATACCCTCTATCCAATGCCCTCCTGGTTCTTCGAGAAGCCACCCCTGACTGCCGAGTTTCTTACGACAGCCCATCATGACCATACAACCAATGCTAAATACGGAGGATTACCCTCCTTAGAGAATTAACTTATGACTATAGACACGCGTTGAGGAATACCCGTACTGAGCAGTCACCATCAGCGGCCCACCTCTCATCCGCAGCATATAACTCCAAATAATAATATCCAGTAATCTAGACACCATGCCTAAACTACCAGATACTACTCTAATATCATCGGCATGACATAGAGTAATTGCATAAGCAAACACTATACCCGTACCAATGCATCTCCCAGATAAGCTAGCAGTATAATCAGTATAACATGAACATAATGTAAAGTTGGCATTCATATACTCGAGAAGTATTTCAATACCATAAATGTATATAGAAGAGTATTCTAAATAAAGTACAAAGCTTACAAAAGAGAAGAGAAGAGCTACTAGAGCTATACTCGAACTCTTCCGAAGTCTTCCGGACTCCGATTTCTACCCCATTCCTATTCCACTAGCTTGAGAACACTAAACTAACTTGAGAGAATATGAGAGAGCTCTTGCTTGAGGTGTGTGTGTGAAGTGAGGATGAGAGCTCCTTTTATAGCTTGAGAATGACGGTTGTGACGGTTGGAAAGGTCGGTAATACCCACCAACCGTCATTGGGGAGTCATCTCAGCCGTCCAGGAGAAACCTAGATTGAATGGCGTTGCCAGGGGGGTGGGGTTCGGCCGAACCATGGGTCGGGCCGGCCTGGCCCAAAATCGGCAGGTGGCCTCCTTCCTCCATTACTCTCATACGCAAACTTATAAATTTTGGTCTAGTTCATCATGTCAATTCTGAGTTCTTGGCCCATTCATTCATAAGTCTGATTTTCGACATCGTCCGATTGATTTATCGTCTAATTCGATGTCGATTCTCCTCCACTTTATGGTTATTCCCTACAAAAGGTTAGTGAACCAAATACTAGTGGAATATTATTATTCTAACATGGATATGCATTGCAAGCATAACTAGTTCTCTATTTTGGTAATATTGACGGTCGAAACTGATAGCTAACGACCGTCAACAGCTAGGCGGCTGGCCAGCTGGGCGGGCAGGCGGCCACCGGCCGGCGGCTGGCTCGGGCACGGCCAGACAGCCTGAGGGGCGCACCGGCGTAGTGCAGTGCCACAGTGGGCTGGCAGACGGTAAGACCACGTCACAACGATGGACCGATTGGTGAGAAAGAGAAACAATCGCGAGTTTTGATTTTTTTTGGGAGAGGAAACATCGCAAATCGAAACGGTGCCGCCTTGCATCGCTCAACCCTACCTCTGTCGTGCGCGATCGACCGAAACACGCGACTTCTCGTATGCCACATATCCTTTTCTTTGTTGGCCCTTGTAGAGTTATAGTTTTGGGCCAAAGGTTTGGGCCTTAGGGGGAGGGCGTTCCCTAGTTTGGGTTGGGGGAGTGCCTATATGGTGAAATTATGGGGGTAAGAGGCTATTTAGAATTTTGGGCCGGGTTCTTGGGCACCCCCAGCCCATTGGGCTCCGCCCCTGCTAGGACGTCCCCTCCTCCACACGTCGAGCTAGGCGGCCGCCCGCCTGCACCAGTGTGACGTCAGGCCCGGCGGCTGGCCACGCCGGGACGGCAGGGCCCCGGCCCTGGCCTTGCGCGGTGGTCGCCCGGTCTCCCTCCCTACTCGCGGCGAGCCTAGCGGTCTGGCGCCTCTCCGGTTACGGCGGCGGCGAGCCTCCTAGCTGGCTCGTGGATGGCCGGATGCAGGTGAGGTGAGCGCGGGCGCTTCGCGCGGCGGTCGCCTGGTTCCCTCCCTACTCACGGCGAGCCCAGTGGCCTGGCGCCTCTTCGGTCGCCGCGGCGGCGCGCCTCCCAGTTGGCTCACGGCGGTGGCCGAGCGAGGGCGATGCGAAGTGCGCGGGATGGATTGGGGGCGCTATCTCCTGCCTGGATGGATTGGGGATTATTTTGGACCTGCAGGCGGGCCCAAGCAACGAAGTCGTTGGATTTGTTTTAGAAGGCTGAGATCCACCCTATGTCACCTTGTGACATGCCTATACTATGTCACCCATTCAGAATCCCTTCCTGCCACCCCATCTCGCTGTCGCAAGGAGAAGAGAACGAGAAGAAGCAATGAGGAAGAGAAAAGAGAAGGAAAGAAAAGAAAAGGAAGGTGAAACCTATTATAAATTATTATTTTTTAATCGGATATTCATTGATATGTGGGTCCCACCATTTTTTATGATTACAGGTGCCACGTCAACGCCACGTTAGACGAGGACTCAGTCAAACCAGCCACGTAGATGCCACGTCAGTCGAAACTTTCATCCAAACCTTCTTGGGACCTTAAGAGTTGGTTTTATATCTGATATTTCGGTTTAGGGATAAATTTCAGACTCGATGTCAAATTGAGGGACCTCAAGTGAACTTATTCTGCCTTAATACTACATGCCTTCACCGCTTTGGTTTGGGCTAATACACTGCAATTTTCGTTTGTGGATGTGGGCTCCTGCGTCGCACCGGGCTCCGCCCCATCACTGGAAAGAGGGCGTCGTAGAGTAGAATAGACCGACGCAGCAAGATAAGATGCTTCGGATGCCTTGTATAGTGTCCTGTAGGAATCAGATTCATTTCTTTGCCTACTTTTTACAATTTGACCTTCCTTTAATTTAGATCTTCTTTTGCAAATGGACTTCCCGCAGTACTTTCCAGGAAATGCATCCACATAGCAGGGCCTCCCTATATAGAATAGTTAACGTTTTGCTACTTCATAGAACACACTAGGACAGTTATCACTTTCTGAGTGGGGGTATTGTGAGAGAAAACGAATCGGTCGAAGAGTAGCGAATTGTATGTGGTTATTATAGGCCTATGCCATAGGACATGGCGACATGTCATGTTTGTGAAATAAATTCTGAGAGGGTATGTTTTTAAAATTATTTAATGAAAATGTTTAAATAATGAAAAGAAATCGCAACACAAAGCTAAATCCCCAAGTCCTAACATAGCAAGGCGCCAAATAAAGGTAACACCAAAGAAACACCGGCTCGATAGCAATGAATTCGTCGGTTTATTGGGGTTTAAGTCTTGATGGTCATAAATATTGTAAATCCTGCTATATGTACAACCTACTACTCTCATCTGACTGTGTCACATCCATCATTTACTAAGCTTGTTTCTCACCATGCAGGCTCAGACAAGCAGCACCTACTCCCTCCGTCCAAAAAAAAAAATTTCATTCCTACCATCCCAAGGTGAAAATAATAGAGAGTAAGAATGACTAAAATACCCTTAATCATTGAAAAAGTAGTAAGAGTGATAGGTAGGTAAATAATATTGAAGGGATAAAGCTTCTCGTTTTACGTGCTGAGGGTAGGTAGGATGGTAGAAGTTGGTAGAAGTTGAGTTTTTTTTTTTGACGGAGGGAGTATGCTTTTAGCCCTTTACATGCTAGTCAGATGCAAGTTATACACATGGTCGGATGCATAGCAATTTCCATATTGCAAACACACGGTGCATTCTCAATGTAAATTGACAGTTAACATTCGTCTCATTTGAGTAAAATACGATGCCGGTCCTTAAAGTTGAAGCGTGGTATCACTTAGGTCTATGATCTTGTAAAATCAACATTAAGGTCCATCAACTTGTTTAAGTGAATCGTTGTGGTCCAAAACACGTTTGACCGTCCTACGTGGCTATCCAGCGTGGCTGCATATTTGCTATTAGACCCATCCGAGCCCAATCCACCCTCTTCTCCCCCCCCAAATCATTTTCTTTTTCTTCTCCTCTCTTTTTTCCCGGTTCTTCTTGCTGCCACTGATGACCACCGACAAGGTCCCCATGGCCGCCGCACCCCTCCTCTCCACAATGCACCCTTGTCAACTGCCCTGCAGGTGAGTTGGCCGGCGAGCTCGCCTCGGTCGTCGTCACCGAGGTGGCCCCTGCCTGCGTGCCCTTGAGCTCTTGCTGCCACCATCGGGATCGAGCTCGACAAGGTGGCCGTTGGGAGCTCGACAGAGAAGAAGGCAACTACGGTCATGGCCTGGCTCGGTGAGGGGGGCAGCAGTAGCCCGGTGGAGGAGGCGACCTGGAAGACGGCGGCAGCGATGACGGAAGAGTTAGGCGAGGTAGAGGAGTGTAATAGAGGTGGCACCCATCTCTTCAGCTCGACGACGCCCGACGACTTGGTGGACGGGCAAGCGGAATCTGCGGCGCGAACTCACCGCCCATGGCCAAGCCTCCAAGCTTGCCGCTACCCAATCTGCCGTCACCGGGAACAGGAGAGACCCTCACGGATCTTGAGGCTACACGCCCTCGCTGGAGCCATCCCTCCACCATCGCCGGAGAGAGGAGCACCATCGGGGAGAACCGTGCCTCGCCGACGGCCAGATCCACCGGTCGCCCTTCCCGATGGTCATCGGCGTTGGATCCACGTCACCGAATCTGTGTCGTGACGCTTCGCCGCCAGAGTGATGGATGCCAAGCTCCGCCTAGTCGCGGGCATTGGATCCAGCCTTCTCTCGAGTCGTCGCCGCTAGAGTGATGGATGTCGAGCTCCGCTTGGGCGCTGGCATTGGATCTAGCCTTCCTGCCAGTCATCAGCGCCGCATCCGACCTAGGATGGATAGTATTCACATGCCCCTTGTCCCCACCGCTGCCCCCATGTTTTCTGCGCCCCAACTGTTCTACCGACCAAACCGGTGGTGTGAAAGTGAAAGGGCCTAATTGAAAATATGCGGCCACGCTGGACAACCACGTATGACAGTCAACCCAGTCAAACGTGTTTTGGACTGCAATGATTCACTCAAACAAGTTCATAGACCTTAATGTCGATTTTACAAGATCATAGACCTAAGTGACACCATGCTCCAATTTTAAGGACCGGCGGTGTGCTTTACTCTTTATTTGAAATAAATATTATATTAAAGAACTTTCGAGCTATCTTTAGGATTTGGAAAAGAAAGAGATAATATATTCTATGCCCCTAAGTTTATGTTAGTTCAACGATTTATCATCGATTTTGTCTCTCTCTGTAATTTGCCACTAAACTTTTCATTTTTTTTCTACAATATGTCATTGGAGTTTATACTTTTCAAAAATGTCAAAAATGCCCTTCAACACATAGAGGGTTAACAAATGATTGAGCTACTAGAAATATCAAAAAAATATAAAAAAAAATCACATAGCATCCTTACATAATATGGAGTGTGTGTACATTTTAAGATTTTCAACTTTCATGTATTAATTTTTTCAAAAATATAATTTATGTTCTATATGCTAATAGAATATATGCTACAGAAAATTTATTTTCTAATCCGGCTATGTTTTGTGTATGTGATTCCTCTTTCTTATTATGCCACACAAAAATACTATTTCAAAAATATACATTGAAGAAAATCTTAAGATATACACACAAACTTTTATATTGTGTAAGAAGGCTACACAAAAACTATCATATACTTTTGAAACTTATAATGAGTCAATCAATTGGCAATCCTTTGTATGGCTTGAAGGGCATTTTAGACATTTTTAGAAGTATTCACCCCGGGTGGTATGTTGTAGGAATAATTGACAAAGTCAGTGGCATATTATAAAGACAGATAAAATCTATGGCAAATCATGAACTAGAGTAAACTTATGGGCATAGAATGAATTCTCTTAAAAAAAATCACATAAGACTGTTGTTACATGAAAAAAGACATTAACCATACGAACAACGAACAAAATACTCTAGATCTTGAAACTTTCTGAATCGTAGTCACAACGATCTCAGTGGATCTCTTCTTAATATTAATGTTAGTCACAATGAAGGACCATCAAGTGAGCAGGTTGCCACTCGAACCATCAACGGCCGCCTCATAACAGTGAACAGCATTCACACCTCTGCAATTGATTTTGCGAAAGCAATGGAAGCAGTTTCTCCTCACAACAACAGTTTTCTGAAGACAATGTTATGTACCTACTATAAGGCTGTAATGCCTAATGGCTCAACTTCTCTATGAAAAAGCTTAACTGCAGTGACAATATTCGAAATGTGAGCCAAGAGAAACTGGTCATGAATTGGAGGTTCATACAAATTGCAGCCAAGAAAGTTTGGCCACATGTCGCACATAAATAGTTCATACATAACAGGTTTATCGATTTTGTCCAAATATAGTTCTCGATCCAGCCTAGGGGGTGGATTGGTCATTTCGTGCCCTGTTCACGTTGTCATGCACATGTGGCGCTCTAGAGTGTAAAAAGTGGCAAAATAAAATTACAAAAGCTTCTCTATCTAGTGGCAAATTGGCAAATTCTTAAGTGCAAATATAAGAAAAATATTTGGCTAACTGCCAAAAGCAAAAGTGATAAATAGTTAAATTTTCTAATGATATGAGCACCTACGTTTTTACTATGTTTCTGAAAAAGAAAATAATAATATCTAACTTATAGAAGAAATGACGCCGACCAGTTTATAATCCATATATGTTATTTAGTCTTTCATCAACTGCTGGTTAACTTATCGGTTGCATAAAAAAATTGAATTTTTTAGTGAATTTAGTTTTATTTTCATCATTTTCTTTTTAACCTCTGTTAACATTGATATATTGTCATAAACTATTTTCGCTTGCGTAGTTTATTTTTCTATGGCTTACACGTAATAGCTCAAACAATTAATAGTATATCATTATTGGTGGGTTTATTATGTTATATAGACTTGTTAACTTTGAGAAATCGCTCAAAATGATGTTAGGGAAAAGTTAGGCGATATTTAGAATAGATAGTTTCACATGTGAGTAATAGAATAGCACGAACTATGTGTCCTAAAATGTATCTTAGATTATCGATTTTGTTGATTATTTTACGAAAAACTCTGGACAAATGCTTTAATTTATGCAAATATTTTTCGCGAACCTAGCAATTTCTTGATGTACGAAATTTATGCAAATATTTTCAGCGAATTTCTTGTTGCTACTTTGTACATCTAGTTTCCCTCTTTATTGTTTTTGTTTAGTTAAATTTGTTGCTTAGTTTTTTTATTGCATCTATAGTAGTGTATTTATAAAGACACTTTTCTCTTTAAACATAGGATATTATCATGATGAAGTCACTTTTTTATTATGAAAAAGCTAAAACTCATATTTTGTTTCCTCTTCTTTATCTTGCCTTTTTATTTATTTATTTATTTTACTTATTTTCTTCTCTATGAAAGTGTTTAAAATCTACTCCCTCCGTTTCAGGTTATATGATATTTTGACATTGGTTAAAATTAAACTGCTTCAATTTTAACTAAGTTTATAGATAAATATAGTAATATTTACATTCCCAAATTAGTTTTATTAATTAAATTAATAATTAAATATATTTTTATAATAAATTTATCTTGGGTTGGAAATATCACTATTTTTTTCTATAAACTTCCACAAACTTTTAAAATATCTTATAATCTGAAATTATTTTTACCATATGTATTTCAAATTTATCTTCACTTTTAGCCATACCAAGTGACCACCCAGTCAGCTAACAGCTACCCTGCTAGAAGGATAGATAGATAGCAGTAAGGGCGCTCCTGGAAAAATATGTTTTCCAAGGGGCTAATCGTGAAAACTGATCCAATGCCTTCCCTTGCTTGGAGAATAAAGCAGAGACCGAGACAGGAATCTGTCCGCCTTGACCAAAGCAAAGCAACTGGTATTGAAGCAAGCAAGCGCCGTGCTGCTCTGGGCTAAAGAGGAAACTGATCGAGGAAGGTAAGCAAGCAAGAGGAGGATGTGCGTGGTGCTGGTGTGCGACGAGCCGGAGCGCGTGGTGGCGACGTACCAGGCGCCCGGCCGCTGCCCCTACTGCGGCGGCGGGGTGGTCGCCACCGACGTCGAGAGCGCCCCACGCCTCTGCTTCCTCCCGCTCTGCTTCCGCCTCCGCCGCCGCTTCTTCTGCTCCCTCTGCTCCCGCCGCCTCGTCTCCGTCGCCTAAGCTCGTACTCCTATCTATGTCTAGTAGTAGTAATCATGTTGTACAAATTGCTCCTCCTCAGATTGTTTACCGTACCTGTATTAATCGGTGATGTGATAGACGTAATAACTTGAAATTGCTCGATATAATACAGCATACTGAGAATTTGGGCTCGTTTCGATTCGATCGATCCGGTTCAAGAAAGCGTTCTGCGAGATTATTCAGCGAAACTCACCGAATTCAGGGGAATTTCCAGGAAAATTAAGGAAATCGGAATTAAACGAGTCGTCGAGAGCATTTTTATTTCGGATTCTTCACGGTACAGGTACAAACACGCTGAAGAGAAGAGAGAGGAAAAAAAATAAGAAGAAAGAAGCAGAGTAAGGGGTCACTCGAGTGGGGAGTCCACCCGGTCGACGGCGCGAGCGAAGGCCAGGATGTCCGACGAGCCCTCGGCGGCCGTCTTCTCGCCGCCGCCCGCCGGCGCGGACACGATGGCCTCCCGGAGCAGCCTCGCCGCCGTCGGGTTGAGGGAAGAAGCAGGCAGTTGGCTGTCGTCGCAAGATCGCTGCCTCTGCTTCTGCTGGGCGCTCGCGGGCTCGCCGCCGCCGTGGCTGGCGTGACGCTGCTCCATGGACCTCGCCCGGTCGAGCGGTACACTGGAGTGGAGGCGGCGATGGAGATTGGGATCGGTGGTGGACGGGGCGATGCAGGAGGACACTAGCTAGCTCGCGAGGCTGTGGTGAGGAGTGAGGTTTGGTGATCTCATGTAGACGACCCCGATCTGGTCGTCTCTAGAGCTTTCGATCCTCCGGCCGGCGGCAGCGTCGCTACACGTGTTCCTCTCCGGGAGGCGTCGGTACTGCCGCAGTGACGCGTGTGAACCGTGCTGTCAGTGAAGAAAAAGCTCAGGAATCAATGAAAAAGAACACACATCAGCAAGTTAACGCCCCATCTCGCCTAGCTCGTCAGGTCTGTGCTTCTTAAAAAAAAAACCTGTTTTGTTGTCTTAAAAAGAGTCCATCACAATATACATGAAATAAGCCAGCACAACACACATCAACACAAATGACTATATTCACTATGTTCAAGTGAAACAGAAATTGTAGTGCTATGTTCAGTTTTACATTTTTATATTGAACAGACAGTAGCACCGGTCTAGCAAATATTTAGGGAAGAAAGGATGCTCATCTGGGCTCTTGTGTGTCACAATGAAATATACTTAACACAACATGTAAACTACTAAGCCTCTTGAACCCTAAGCTCAACCATCTGCTTTGTATTATCGGCTTGTTCGAGATCTGTAGCAGACATTGTGCACGAGTGTTCGGATGATCGTTGAGGTCAATCAAGGATACGGAAAAACCCCAGTAAAAGATTCATCGCGATTCAACAAAAATGGTTAGTTGCTTATGTGGAAATCTAGGTAGAGAAGTCATAGAAAATGCCTAGATTTCCGTCGTCATTGATGAGGCAGCTCAATTATAATTTGGCTAAGAAACCTCAACTGACAAAAAAAAAACACAAATATGACAAACATATTCTTGAAGGCCTTGCAGTACTGAATGTATGCATCTAAAACTACTACTCATAATTACTCACTATACCTAAAAATATTCTAACAAAATTACAAATGGAATAAAAATACTTTTTTTTGCAAAATTTAAAAAACTGAGAAAAATAAACATAAATATGAGAGAAAACAAAAGGAACAAAGGAAAAACATATCTACCACACAAAACTCCTCATTAATTTTAGGGGAACACAACAGAAATACTAGCCAACTACTTATTACACCTTAAAATTTACTAACAAAATTATAATTAGGCTAACAAATCTCAACTGACAAAAAAAATAAATATGACAAACACTGATAAAATAAAAAATCAGTAGAAGATAGACTGTGATCTAAATAATATGATTTCATAGTTACTATCATGTAGATAGAACATCAGCTTGATTAATATATATAGCAAAATTTCTAAAAAAGATAAAAGACAAATAATATGATTCTAGTACGTCAGCTAAGTCAGTTTATGCTCTAACAATTATATATTTCTTCATCTAAAAAGGTTGTCTTAAACATGTATATCTTTTTTTAACGGTTCTCGTTTGTATATATATACAAGTGGTCAGTGATGAACTAAACCAACGGAGAGGAGGAGGAGAAAAGAAAAGGAGTGATACGGTGAAAAGGAGGAGAAAAAAGGTGTTGGAAAAAAATAGTGTGCGGCTAGTGCAGGGATGTGTGGGGCGAACTTGCTCTCGATGTTACCCGTGCAGCCCCTGAACCGCCCCTCGGGGAGCGATTTTTCTAAGCGAGAGTAGCTATGGCAGCACCTGCAACCTACAGGTGTTCTTGTCCGAAAAAACCATTTCTACAGTCATGTATGCGCTCTCGAAGCCAAATTTGCTCCCAAGGACCAAGATGTTGAGGTCGCGCAAGCCCACGCAGGCATCCTAGCGTGTAGGACGCCGTTGACGAGGTCCGAAAAGCACTCGTTGGTATCTGTCGTGTCATCGTCGAGCTGCAATCGTGGGGAGGCTTGTCCAGACATGAATCTAGCGATGGGAGAGCACACAGGAGTGGATGGTGGCGACCAAGGGTTGAAAACAAGGATATGTGGTGGAGCAGCTCGTCGGTAAGGGAGCTGATGCGGTCAGGGCCCTTGTAGGCGCCACCCTCATCGGCGCCGGAGGCCCTCTCACGCTTCGCCAGTGGCTGCTACTGCCATCGCAATCCATGGGGGAGAATTCAGGGTGGGGTGGGAGATCGAAGCAACGAGAGGGATCTATGTTAGGTTATCTATGGCTATGGTACTGTCTTGACTTTTGAGGGTGGAGAGGGGAATTGGAGGTGGCTAGGATTTCGTGAAATGTGCCAGACACTGCTGCTGCTTGTCCTAATTAATTCATCACACACACGCGTCCGTCCGAGTGTCTGGTTGTAAGGAATGGTGACATCAGCTAGTGTGGCCATTAATTAGGTTCATCTTAGCCGTCCATGTCAAGATCAATGGTGTAGTCACGTTTGTACTCTCTGGTGACAGAGCTTTGTCTGTGTGGTTGGTCTGTTAGTGTCCTAAGCACTAGTTATTAGTAAAACTATCAACCATGCATAATTGAGGGATCTATGTTAGGTTATGTTAGTGTCCTGAGCACTAGTTATTAGTAACATAGAGGGATCTATGTTAGATTATCTATGGCTATGGTACTGTCTTGACTCTTGAGGGTGGAGAGGGGAATTGGAGGTGGCTAGAATCTACACTAGGGATCTATGTTAGTGTCCTGAGCACTAGTTATTAGTAACATAGAGGGATCTATGTTAGGTTATCTATGGCTATGGTACTGTCTTGGCTATAGGCCCACAGGGCCTATCTGGGCCTCAAGGTATGTACGCCACTTTTTTTAAAGAAAACGTACATACGGAACTCACGTACGTCCCCCTCGTTAGTGTTAAAGAATTAAGAAACTATAACACGACTACAATATATAATTCTTCTGAATAAAATGTGTTGTGCACAATGGCAGATATATCTTCAAATAGAAATGTCTCGTCTACATTCTAGAGAAGACTAGCAAATTACTCGTGCTTTCACTACTTAAAAAATGATTTTCCATGACACTTTCCTTTTATTTTTTTCAAGCGGACTAAAAATAGTGCCACCAGTGAAAATCACGTTTATTTTCACTGGTGGATGTCTTAAGTGCTCGCTAGTGAAAATTGATTTTCACTGGCGGATTCTTATATCCCACACACATAAGCATCCGCAAGTGAAAATCGATTTTCACTTATGGGCGCTTAAGATGTATGTCAGTGAAAATCAATGTTAGAAAAATAAGTATTTGTGTCTAGCTTTTTCATAAACTCGAATGAAAATAAAATTTATACTTAACTTGTAGATCTTAATGAGATCTAAAAGTTGATTTTTTTTTTCATTTGAGATCATTTAGGGTTCAAAATATTTGTTATAAGATTCAAGATCTACTTTACAAAATTTCACATATATGATTCAAATAACCTCTGATGGACATATGATCTATGTAAAAGTTGTAGAGCTCTACGAGATCTACAACTTTGTAGTTCATGACTTTTTAATTTGGAATCATTTAGAGAGTAAATAAGTATTTTAAATTTCGAACAATGGAAATCAAAACAATAGCATTCTGTATATAGTCAACAAGTGCTTCATAGTGAGATGGTAATGTAATATATGTGTGGAGAGAGATCTTGTGTTTGAATCCTACAAATTACATAATTGTGAATATAATCTAAAAAAATGCATAAAATCAATTATTTTATTTTATTTTTGCACCTAAAAAATTCAAAATGAAAATGTGGTACTCGATTTTCGCTGGCGGCTGTGTTATGTCATATTTTTTTTATTTTATTTTTCGCACCTAAAAATTTCAAAATGAAAATGTGGCACTCGATTTTCACTGGAGGTTGTGTTATGTCACCCATCAACAAAAATCGATTTTAACTAATGGGCGCGGATACCGCCAGCAAAAATCTTTGATTTTCATTGACCTTTAGTTACTGGCGGAACGACTGATCGCCAAGAAAAATATGTTATAGCCATCAGAAAAATGTGTTTTGTAGTAGTGTTTGCAACAGGAAAAAGATTGAAATTACAACAACTATCTGATGATTAGGGTTTAATTTTGGTGATCTAATATGACATGGGGTGCCAAACAATGGTTTTGCTGTCAACGAGATCACCGGCGCCAGACCTATCAAATTGGCCGATTTAGTTTAGGCACGGTCGGTTACAATTAAGTGGTCCAAAATCCACGGTTGCTCTAGACATAGAACCAATGACTTCGGTTTGGAAACGGTTTGAAATGATGGAGCAACGTATGTTTCCGAACGTGCAGGATTACATTTTGGTGTTCTTTGAAGAAGAGAAGATGTGGATTTCGACCAAGTGCTGACAATGATGACGCGCATAGTGGACGGTGGGATGTCGCTTATGGGCATTAGCATGGAGATTGACTAAGTAAATAATTAGCCAGTAAACTGAGAGACACATGCAGCATATATTACAATAATGCAAAAATTATTATTCCTTTAAATATACTAACATGTAAAAATCTTGTGGTAATCAGCAGTATCAACTTGTGACACAGAGAGAGACATATCTTCACATGCATTCGGGGCATGGCAGCAACACCAAACTAGGAAAAACTTATACCTACACTTTGCTAGAGGTGGCGTGTGTATGCTTAGATCATGCATGCATGCACTGAAAGAGGAAGACGAGGATGAGACGCATGCAGGAAGTACCTATCGTCAAACATACGTTCACACGATCAATGGACGATGGGGCAATGGGTAGTATATCAAGTGTATCAGCTGGTGGGCGACTATGCGGCTGCGAGACGATCAGATGAGACGCGCATGCAGGAACAATGGTGGAGCCGTTCTCACAATCTCACGTCTTTATCCATAGGAGTATCTATTAAGAATTGAGAGAAACTAACTTGATCGAGTTAGAAAAGGGAGTGCATGCATCTGTGGGTGGGACCATGTAGGATTTTGTTACCCAAACTGATTCGGTGACGTGTCAACGTTGAACTGCATGTGATTGCTCGCGTGGTGAGGGGAGCCGGATCGGAGTAGCATCACAGCTGCAGCAGCGAGCACCTTCCATTGGCAGAAGCCAAGGTGTGACCAGTCCTGTACGTAGCGGAACAGCTGAATGTTGGCGGATGCGCTCGTGCAGCAAAAATCGAAAGAGCGTGTCATGCAGAAACCGATTTGGAGAGGAAAAACGTTGGCGGATGACGAAAACCTTTTTTACTTTTTAGGTAGTAGAGATATAGAGAACTAGTCATGTATCATGCACATCTATTGCCTGAAACTGTTTCACATTGGCCTCAAAACAGAGGTTATATCACCATTGTATATTGGTACTGAGTTAAGATTATTCATGTACAAATGACACAACATTAGTCAAACTACTATAAAGAATCAGAACCATCTATCCATCTTTGATAGGCAACAAATACTTCAAATGGCAGGTAATCTGATGGGACATGGCCAGCTCCCTGAAGTAATTGTAGGAAATTAATAGTGACTTAGAGATGCAACATCCAAATTTCCACCAATCATACTGTGTTCAATTGATAGAAAGATGAGAAATTGTTACCTTGATTGTTGCAAATAGTATATTATTTTCATACCGAACTGAATACCTATTAGTAATCAACAAAGTGCAAATTAGCTTAATCATAACATAAATTACTATCTAAAATGTCTTAATACTTAAGTGTGTTTTTTCCATAAGAGAAAGAGATGATTTACAACTTTAGAGTTAGTATAACATAAAAAAGATGTTGACATTTAATATTGACAACTGATGGTGTCTGAGTGCACAAAAAATAGAATAAAAATGGTGCACTTCTGTCACATACCACAGAGCATGCGAAGACTAACACGCTCATATTATTGGCAATTCTACAAAGGAATAACGTGTATAACTATATATTGATGATTCGGAGTGCTCGGTGTTATAATCTCTTTCGTTCTTTGGATAATGGGAACATATTATTCTTCATCATTTTTTCCTTAACATTTCAGAATCTAAATCCTCCATGTGTTTGGGAACCTAGAATATAATTCAAACCAAATATGCAATAGTTTTTTTTTTCTCTTTCTGCTTTCAAATTAGTTTTAAGTGACCACCTTTTATGTTGACTCGGTTCTGGATTTTA